>NC_086234.1:3447500-4165000 GCF_036321145.2 Pelmatolapia mariae | reverse complement strand
ATCTGGGCAGATGCCATGGAACCTTCTCACCAATCACACAGATTTGCACAACACACAAGACCACCCCACAGCAGAGGAAGCACTGTAGATCTCTCACACATGAAGGAAAATCTGAGTCATTGCTAACTTCCAATAAATCAGTTTGAATCAGATCAGAGTCCAAGCACATTCCTGCTGTTATAGTGAAGAATTTAACACAATTTCTAAGCAAATATACACCATTAAAAAAAAAAAAAAGCTACCCTGGTGCCCTTAAACAATGAGAGTGGAAAAATGTTTTGATGACAAACGTTTAAAAACTATGGCAGTGATTCAAAAGTACATCTGGCTCCACATGGACTGCAGCTTGAGGTCCAAACAACATGTCAAGTCAAAGCTACTGGGAGTAAAAGTCATCATGTCTCCTCACATCCTGATTCCATCATTAAATAAATCGAATATGTGATCTGGCTGCTGTAACTCAGTGTGGTCCCAGAGATCTTTCCAGTGTGAAAGACAAAACAGACGTTTACAGGGTGCTTGACCACACCATAGGTGTGATATTATTTACCCTTTCCTTCCAGTGTTCATTTCCAGTCAATTCAGTTTTATTTACAAAGTGTTAAATCACAACAGCAGTCACCTCAAGGAGCTTTATTTTGTAAGGTAGAGACCCGTATCATTCTAAGACCTACAGCAACACAGAGAAAACCAAAAAATGTAACGACCCATTTTGAGCAAGCACTTGGCGACAGTGGGAAGGATAAACTTCCTTTTAACAGGAAGAAACCTCTGGCAGTACCAGACTCAGGGAGGGGCCAACATCTACCACAACAGGTTGGGGGTGATCGGATGGAGACAGGACAAAAGACACACTGTGGAAGAGAGCCACAGTGAGTTACATCAGAAACACAAACTCTGGGTCTAAAAAGCAAAAACTGCACTTCCTCTATTGGTCACAGGCCACACCAAAGTGAGTCAGTCCTGTATTAAAATACCCAGGTGACTTTTGGATGAATAATGGATGGATTGATGGATATAATGGATATAGAAAAGTAATGCTTTGATTGACAGAGGCCAGTGGAGTTGACTGGTGTCTATTAGGCTCACCTCCATTAACTGGAGTCACTGAACTGGTGTTTATACTGTTGGAGCATTTAAGTTGACTAATAATTCAATTCAGTTCATCTCAGTTATATCCATATGGTGCCAAATCACAAAAGCAGAAACAGTTGCCTCAAGGCGCCTTATATTCTAAGGTAAAGACCCTACAACAACACAGAGAAAACCCAAACAATCAGAAGAGCCCCCTATGAGCAAGCACTTTAGTGACAGTGGGAAGGAAAAACTTCCTTCTAACAGGAACAAATGTCCAGCAGAACCAGTTCAGGGAGGGCTGGCCATTTCTAGAGTGAGTCAAAAAAAAAGGTGAGTAAAACACTCATTGCACCATGGAAACCACTCAGCAGCCTAGACCTATTGTAGCATGACTAAGGGAGGATTCAGGACCACCTGATCCAGCCCCAACTACTTAATAATAATATTAATATGGCTTACTTTCTGATACAGACCATCTAAGAAGTTTGTCCTTCTGTTTTGATGAACAAATTGATAGTATCTGATTCTTTTTTAAAGAACTTATTAGCCATTTCACTCACTGGGCCCACGTCCTCATTTGAGGTTTGACAGCGTTTTAGTAGGTAAAGTTGAATGGATTGGACATGAATTGAGCTGCTGTTTGAGGAAGGCCTCAAAGGGGACTGGTGGTACCTCAAAGGCCTGGCAGATCTCCATGTACTAAATAGAAGTGAAGAAGTTAAAGAATTGAAAAGGGGAGGCAGGATGGAGTGCGTAAATGAGAACAAACAGCTTGTAGAAGTGGGGGAACATATATAGATGAGAACCGGAAGGAGCATGTTTGGAGGCGTGGTCCAGCTCCTGAAATTCTGACACTTTATATCCAATCTGTGTGGCTAGTCCAGTCCTGGTGGATGCAGTTTGCTAACCCAACTAACCAAACAACATTCAGTGATAAATTAGCACTCCATCTTTGCCTCCATACAAGGTAACTTCCGTCAAGAAAAAACCCCAAAAACACAAGCCAAATGTTGAAGCTTCAAAATGCACACTCCTAAATCAGTGGGTGACATCATAGTGGCTACATCCCGCCTTTATAAAACTCAGCAGTACGGTTCCAGAAATAAAAGTCCCACTCGTATTCTCCACTGGGATTTTGATTACGAACCATAATGTTTTAACCATCCAAACTAGACCCACTGCGCACTATGGCATTGTGAAATGATGGTATGCCCCTGTAGAAACCACAAGGCCGTATGATACCAACCTCGTCTTAACAAACATGTTTTATTTGCAGAGTTGTGGAAAAGAAGTGCTGTACTCACAATCCTAAACCGAAACAGATTGTTGGAGGTCGGTGTTACCATTGAAATGTTTGACGCTGCATATGTCAGGTAGCTCAGCGAGAAAATTCACAAACCGCGAGAGCGGTGACTGCAGTCACGAACAAAGCACTGCACAGCATTGATAACAATACATTACTACACAGACAACACGAACTGCAAAATATCTTCAAAGGAAAAAGGCTGAAAGTTATTTTCTGCGGAAATAATGTGGTGCAATATGGAATGAATATTCCTTCACTGTTGTAATTATGTCCACAGTCTTGCAACGTTGCATTTTCCCCCCTTTCCTTTTTTTGCTTTTTGTTTTAATCCAGATCAAATGTTTTCATCATCAGTCACCTTGTAGATGGTAACATCAATGGAGGAAATGAATGTGAAGTTCACTTCCTGAACTGGAAGTCTTAAAAAAGTGTGTGATCCTCGTTGAGTTATGCACTATCTATAGTTAAAATACCCAACTTGCAGAAGCAAACATATTGTAGTAAATTAATAGCTGATTGTTCATCTTCTTCGTGTACTAAAATTTTATTTTAACCCATTTCCCCCCACCCCCCACCCCTTTTTTTGCAATCTTTAGTAATTGGAATTAGTACTCTAATTAATATGATTAAGTGAATTATGAATACACATTGTTACCCAAGCTGGCACTAGCTTAAGCTTTCCAGAATCAACTCTATAACTAGCTCTGTTACTGCTAATTGGCTGGAGGAAATAAAACAGCTTTTTATTGTGACTCTTCAGAAACACACTGCAAGCTGATTTGCTAAATAATTTTATAAAGTCAAGCTTTAGTTTTATTTGAACTGTGCAATAAATCATCAAAAAAATAGTCATTTTCATATAAAATGCTAAAAAAACAAGAATCATTTATATTGTCAAGACAAGAATGAGAACAATGATTCAGTTGTATTCATTGCATTATGAATATTCATACATATATTTACATTATTCCAGAGAACATAGTCTAAGGAGCTTGGAAAGAAAAGCGTCTGGACTTCTTTAAGTTGCTTGAAGAGCAACTCCCTAGGGAGTTCAGTTCCCTACAACTGAAGAAGCTTCACGGATGAGAGGTGAAACACAACTTAACCTCCTAAGACGCGAACTCTTTCATGGCATGCATTTTCAGTTTCTCTTTGCTATTTGGGCTGATTGGGACCTGATGAATGTAAAAAAAAAAAGAATTACCTGATTTTTAATTTTTTTTTTACCCGATTTTTGTTTCTGAGAAAAATTACATCCACATAAGAGGACATTTGTTTTAAATTTCGATAGAACAGTGGCTGTATAATGTCCTCGTAAGTTGACATTAGGCCCTTGTAGAGCAAAATTTAGTATTTTGGTCTAGACAACCCAAAATGTGATGTCCACATAGGTGGACGCCAGGTTCTAGGAGGTTAAAGAAGTCCAGACGCTTTTCTTTCCAAGCTCCTTAGACTATGATGACCCGGATGACTAAGAACCTTCACAGACATATCCAGAGAACATAGTGTAACTGTGACTTTGTTAACTTTGTTAACTATAACTGGCTCAGTATATCCTCGGTTTAACATAAATTCATTGTTGCAGCACTAAAGTGATCCCCTTAAACTGATTTTTAGTTTTAGTGTCGTTATTTTCCTCTTAGTTATGGATTCTGTCACTAGTTAGCTAACATAAACTAATGTATTAGCCGCAATCAGACAACCACATGACATCATGTTTCGTACTGACAGAAGATGTCACTAAACATGTTATTAAAACTTTAATATTAAGCACTTATTTTTTAAATCCAGCCTCACAGGCAGAGTTACATCTATGTCAGGTTATGAGAGCAGGGCTCAGTGGTGTAGCCTTTCATGTCCCCTTTAAGTAAGAACAGTTAACACTTTGCTTTCTGTACTCTTTCAAAATGTTATTTCCTCTTGGACTCAACAAACTGTCCAGCCCGACCTCGTATGGGTCAACAAGTTCAGTACAGACTGAAATTTAACAAATTATTTTATCGATCAGACTTTCATTTATCCCGTTATGCACTGGACTGATTCCAGTCTTAATGAAATGCATTGACTTTAAGCACCTTTACATCAAATATAATACCCAACCTGCTGCCTTTACATGTGTCCATGGTAACTTTGTTTCAAATATCACAGTTTAACGACTTGGGCCAGAGATTTTTTCCTTTTTAAATTCTCACCAGTCTTTGTGTCTCTGTTACCAAAAAATCAGTGTGACATTTGAAATGTTTCAGCCAGCGTTCACATTTTTGCTTCTGCCTAATCAAAGCTGTAATTTAAGTTCTCCGCGGCAGATCAGCCAAGTTTAACAAAACAGAAATAAAGCACTACAAATGCCACATCCACTCCACCAGCCTGCGTCTTAAGTTAATGTACCATGGGCTGAAACCTTCGTAAAAATGCCAGTGGATTGATTTTTAATACCAGATAGAGCCTGGTCTTTGTACAGGGACCTCCAGTGAATAAACGGATGACTCTGGTCCCGCCAGTATTGGAAGAGTTTGTGTCATCTTGAATTCACCAGCATCAAATAACCTGTTTTGGATTTTAAAGTCAAATCACTTTGATTTACAGGCCAACAGCTCAAACCACAAGTTCTTCTCAAAGTGCTTTATAGCCTGTCAGCAAATACCATCATCTTCGATCCTCTATTTAAATAACAAATCCTCCTCAAACAAAATGAAGGACTCAGTCTCTGGTATTGGAACAATTTCCACATCAAACCTGCTGCCTTTGCTTTTCTTTCCGCTAATTATCTCCATTACACCGTATTAGGATGACAAATGGAGACAAATACACTCAAAGTGTTATGAGCCTGAGCTATTCTCGGACTATTATTTAACTTTCAAAATAAAAGCCAAAATATTCCCTACCACAGCGCTGTTTTCATTCACTCTACACCGTTAAGCTAGAAGTTGAAAAGGAGCCACATGCACCTATTAAACACTCAAAGCGAATCTAGCGAGCTTCTCTGATAGACACAGACCCTCTGTAGTGATTTTGTAACACCATGGAGATCACATGTCACTGTTACTACAGTTGTTGCTTTGTTTATTTGTGTTGCTCCTCTTCTCCACGTCTTTATTTTCTTTCCCTCCGCTGTTAAAGGTCACAAGTTGATTTCCTATTTCTATCTGGAAAACAAGGGCAACTTTTTCCACTAGACCACTGCTGTGTGTCGTTAACTGTGCATGCAGACAACGTGAATCATGTTTTTGATATCAGCGAGCTGTTTCAGTGAAGTCAACTCTGTTCTCTCTCTCCCCCCCCCCCCCCCAACTTATTGAAAACAGCACCCTGGGTAAGGCGAGGGGACAGCTGCGTTAGTCAGTCTGTCGCACACACTGAGATCATTTGCCTCATTTTAAACCACTAATTAATAAATAACACTTTCATGCAGTTCTTACAGCAGGTTTTGCAAGAACTGTTTCCGAAGAGGGGTATTTAATATTTTTTACACAAGTTTAAATTTCTCAGCATGCTTCCTGTAGGATGTCTCACATAAAGCACTTCTAAATGAACCAGAGGTCTACACTGAAAAACCTGCTGTCAGATTCCAGCTGATGTCTCACATTGCCTCGCTCTAATAGCTCTGCGGTTGCACTGTCATTCAAAATTGGAAAAACTGCAAGTTTGCAAGTTTTGATGGAAAAACATTTAGAGAGCAAAACACAACATAACACAGTGGAATCACTGGAATTTTGGGAATATGTTTCACCTGAGATACCAGGAGTACTGAAATGGAAACGCTGATTTATTCAGGTAAAGAACAAAGAAGCTGAGATGGTGAGGAAACTAGACCCACAACTAATCAGAAACCCAAATAGTGTGTTGACCACATAAACAGCCTGACAGCATGTGCAAACGAATATGCAAGGTGATCTGACAGCAAGTATTCCCAGATGGAGATTCCTCGTGCAGATGGAAAAATTCCTGTTCCGTGAGCCATTTGCCAGTTCGGTTAGTCATATAGGTCTGAGCTAATAGTCAAATAAAGAGGAGCCGTAAAGTCAAAATCTTGGATGTTTCCATAGTAAAAATGCATTCTAGCTTATACCGTTATGGCAAAGTTATCCATACATATCGACTGTACGACAAGTTTAACAATTTTAGATGGAAGACACCAAAGCAGTTATAAGGACTTTACTGGGAATTTTGTGTTTTGTGTGAGATCTGTGCAAAGCAGTAGCTGAGCAGCACTGTCCATTACTTAGCAGACAGCAGATACTGACATTTTTTGGAGAAGAATGGCTGCGGTGGTGTGTGAACCATTAATTCTTTTCTTATCTGATGGAGTCTTTCTCTGCAAAAACTTTCTTGCAACTAATAATTCCATAAAAGAGTGCTTCGTTTTATTTCAGCGTTGGTATAATCTCCTCTTATTTGGTCTTGATTCACCGCAGTTAATGCAAAGGAAAAATGGCAAATTATTAAGCTGTGGCTCAGGAGGTAAGGCAGGTCATCTACCAACTGGAAGGTCATGGCTCGACCCCTGATTCCTTTAGGCTGTGGGTGAAAGTATCCTTGGACAAGATACTGAACCCTGATATTCCCCCAATGGATCCACTGCTTAGGCAAAGGATAAAAAAGCACTTTATGGATGTAAACATTGTGTGTGTGAGTAGGTGAATGAGACTTGTAGTAAGAAAATGAGTAGAAAAACATTATTTAAGTACAAGTCCATCAATATGACCAGGGTAGGAAAGACTAGGCTTAAGTATGGTCGTTAAGACCAGCATGAATTTGAATCTGTAGACTGGTCTTAATGACCAACTTCACAGTAAGGACTAGGCCTAACGTGTGCAGAGAACCACCTATCAAGCAAACAGATATAAACAGTAAGCTGGAAGTCATGTTTTAAAAGTAACATGTATATGTTGCACTTAAGACCTAAAATTAGCAGCCGTGACTGCTAGAATATTAAAAAGGCACTGATCATTAGGGCTGCCACAAACGATTATTTTGATAGTCGACTAGTCACCGATTATTCTTGCGATTAGTCGACTAATCGGATCATGCATCCTTTGGACGTAAAACGTACAGATTATTGCAGCAGCATGCATCTGCTCTTATATAACTATCATTAGCTTACAGCTTTAAGTGTTTAAGGTATGTGAAAGTAAAAATAAAGACAAGATGATAGTTTATTAAACTTTTAATGAAATTTCAAGTTTGAAGCAAACCAAAAAAATATAACAAAATAGCATTTTGTGCTCAGTCCTCACAACTATACTTAACATACAACAACTATAACTTTGGGACTATATAGTCAGTATAGCAATCTACACGAGATTATTGTTCATAGCCAGGAAAGTTAGCTTTTCTACATGTTCTGCAGAAAGGCTTGCTCTCTTTTGAGAGCAGATGTTCCCTGCTGTGGAGAAGATCCGCTCCGATGGGGTGGAGGTTGCAGGAATGCACAGAAAAGATTTAGCTAGCTTTGATAGTGTGGGGAAACGTCCCTCATTTTCGCTCCACCATTTAAGAGGATCATCCTTTTTAGAAACTGTGGCTTCTTTAAAGTACAGCTGAACTTCACTTCTCACAACTTGGACATCTTGGTCCTCCTTAGATGCTGCTTCCTCATTGTCTCCCTGACTGTCTGTGTCAGACTCAAGGAGGTTGTCCAGAACAGTCTTTTCAGTTCCACCTGAACCATTGTCTGTCTGCACTTTTGCATGCTCATGTGTCCCAGCATTTGCTTCTTTGACAGCAAGCACTTCAACAGTCCCCTGCACTCTGATGACATCTTCAGGAGCCAAAAACTTCAACTTTCTGTATCTGGGGTCCAAGGCAGCTGCGAGAATAACAGGGTTTTCTTTGTCTGCTGAGAAAGTGCATATACTCCCCCATCTCTGTTTTATGCCTTTTTCTGCACTGGCAATGAAAGATTTTCCTGAGCTCGTCTCCAGTTGGCTTTGGTGTACAGCCCGTGTCAGCCCTTTGACCACCTGTGGAAGACCTGAAACCGTTGTGTACTGCTGTCCACTAAGGTAAACAGTAGCAGTCTCAAAAGGTGCCAAACCTTGCTTCAGTTCTTCAAGTAGCGCCCACTGGTCTGGCTTCAAGTCGAAATAGTGTTTCCCCCTTGGCGTTACCTCGGGATCTGAAAGAGTGGCAGTGAGAGGCCAGCGCTGTTCGAGGAGTCTCTCTATCATGTGGAATGTACTATTCCATCTTGTACTGACATCTTGGATCAGTGTATTTTTCTTCACATTCATTTGCTCCTGTTTCATTTTTAGTCTTGTACTAGCCAGCTCGCTTCTCTTAAAGTGCTCCACTAGCTGCCTAGCAGCACCTAGTGCTCTGCTTATGGTGGTGTCTTTGAGAGCAGTATTGACTATGAGCTGGAGTGTGTGTCCAGCACAGCGGATAGAGGCCCATCCATGTTTTTCTTCAAGCAGTCGCATTGCTGCCACCATATTGGAACCACTGTCATGTACTACTGCTTTTATTTTGGCAGGCAAGATCTCAAACTTTGTTAGCACCTCTTCCATCCATGTCACTATATTGGCACCAGTATGCCTCTCCTCAAGGGGCATGGTATCAAGGATGAAGCTCTTCATCTTCCAATCTTCACTCAGGAAATGGCAAGACACACCCAGGTAGGCTTCTGTTGCACGACTGGTCCAGACATCAGCAGTCAGGGTGAAGAAACCTTTGACACCACCAAGAGTCTGCTTTACCTAAAGATATGAGATGATTTGGAACAATAGTAAGCATTAGGGAAATATATTACAGTATATTTTTTTTCAGTTACATCAAATCCAGTTACGTATGTTAAACAACAAACATTCAACATATCAGTAAAAGACAAACAAAAAAACAAAAACAAAACAACTTTCCATTACATGCTTTAACCAAGATTAATTTTTTGGTTGCTCAGTCAGCAAGCTCTTAATATTATTTCATCATGAAATGTATTAAATTCTAATACAAATTGCTATTTTGTGTTTGTGGTGTGAGAGAGTGGAGAGAAAGAGAGACCAACCTTCTCAAAGGTAGCATCATATTTCTTTTCCATCAATTTGGTGAAGTGGGATCGGCCTGGTAGGTAGTTATCATGGTAATCTGGGTTGAACTGCTTGATCATCTCTTTGAAACCTTGATCATCAACCATAGACAGGGGTCTCATGTCCGTCACCAACATGTTTAAGATTGATTCAGTCAGGACATCTGCTTGCCGAGGTGTACACGTTGTTGGCTTGGTGACAAAGTCGTCCATTGAAGACAAACGTATTTTTTTACCAGTCCTGAAACACAACGTTAACAGCTATTAATATGAGCAATAATAAGTAGTGCTCTCAGCGTTAATCTCGTCGATACGACGTTAATGCGGCAAATCCCCGTTAGCTCGATAACACGGTGCGAGGGCTGCACGGCACTGACTAACGGGGATTTGCCGCGTTAATGCGGTTATGGCGTTAACATCATATTAACGAGATTAACGCTGACAGCACAAATAATTAGCAGCTTGCTGTTTACGATAATGTTAGCAGCCAACTAGCCAATTAGCTTACCGAGACGACTGTACCACTTCGTCGTCGGATGCCACAACGTGCTTCCTTTTTAGATGCTCGTGCATCGCCGTTGTACTGCCATGGAAGGCAAGTTCCATTTTGCAGATTTTGCATTGGACATTCTTTTCTTTTGTTTGGTCAAAATGCTCCCAGACTTTCGAGTTCCGTTGCCGAGTAGCCATGATAACGGAGACTGCTTCTTCTTCTTCGTCCTTGGCGTTTATCCTTGTACACGCAGTGCTGCCATCTTCTGTTTCAGTCCGTTATTACACTCTTAAATCCTACTTGTATTCCTGCACCTTTCAGGATTTTACGGCATTTAAACGATGCGTCGACTATTAAATTAGGCGTCGACGATTTTGATAGTCGACGTAATCGTGACTAGTCGACTAATCGTGGCAGCCCTACTGATCATTTTTAGCTTCATTCACTCTATAATACCAGGGAAAGGCTCTAGCACCCATTGGGACGCTGAACTGGAAATCCAACTAGGAGGGATGGATGGATATCTTTATTCTTGGACTAAACTAGACTGGCTCATCATGATTCACGCTTCAAAAAAACTATATTTGTATATTTAAGATCAAGGAACTGACCTCACAGCCCATTGCTCATTCAGTGGGCTGGTTTCAGTCAATGTGCAAAGGTACTGTTTATAAGATTGGGGAAACCTGCAATCAGCTGAGACTGTCACTTGGATGAGTGATGAAACATCTCTCCCACTGAAAACGCTACATCGGGATGAACAGACTCAAGTTTTTTGGGATTTAAAAGAAGCAGTTTTAGTTCCTCCTATATGATAACAAAAAACCTTTAGGCTGCTCTTTAAAGCTACAGTATGTTAAATCTCACACTAGATATGAGTAGGTTGCAGATTGTGTTAACTGAATTCAGTTTTCTCTCCTATCTGAATTCTCCCAATTCAGGTGTGTAATTTTGCCTATGGTGGCCTCTGCAGGATAAACATCTTTGGCCGCTGTTTATCTGCATTAAGTGTTGTGGTCAGTCCATTGTTTACCTCAACTGTCCACGTCTATTTTCTCTGCAGGAGGCTGTAAAACTTTGTGAAAGGAGTGAGATACGAGTCGATGAGTCTGTGAAGCTGACTCCTGTCTGAGGACAGCGATACTGATTTTTAGGGCACTCGAGCCTAACATTAACCGGCAGCAACCAAGATGTAATTACTCACTGATTAATTTCTGTTTATGAGTATAACATTCTTGTTTTCTATTAAATTGCCTCAAAGAATTACTTACTGTTTATAAAGTCAGTAATTGTAGATAAGATACCTGCTTTATAGCTAACAGGATCATCCAGTCAGTAAGAGGGAAACAGGCAGGACTCTGAGGAAGATCAGAAATGAGATCATTTGGGTGTGATCCTGAAGCCGATGTGTGACTCGAAAGTGTGGGAGGTGGTGATGCTGTCAACACGTGTCCTCAGCAGCACATGCTGTGTCCTCCTGCGATGTCACGGAGCCCCAGAACAGGTTTTCACCTCTGGGAGATGGCACAGCAGGTCAATGACCCAGTCCCTGGGGCCAAAGGCATTAATGCTCTGCAGTGAACAGCTAGCACTCACCTCACTTTCCACTCTCTGCTGCAGTGAAGCTGCATGTCCACTTGTCTTTAGCTGTAGCCTACATCTGAAAACCGACCGCATTGCCACAATCAATGTACTTTAAAAGCCGGGTGGAGAATCTGGTGTGGGCTTTACATTGTTCAGAGGTGGAGAGAGGAAGCTGAAAAAACACTGACACAACCCACGAAGGACATTTGAAATTTATAGTCCCTGATTATTACATTATTACACATCAAGCTCAGTAAGGTGTTTCAACACCCTGCCTTTCTATAGGGAGGGTATGAGGTCATGCTTTTCAGGAACCAACTCATCTGTCAGGACAATGGAACGGTCATAACTTCCCAGGGTCCACTGCTGAGTGGCACCAATCAGATGCCTGGGAATCAGTGCCCATAGTTTCATTGTATTTCCTAACCAGCGAACAGGGTATACAGAACCAACTGATAGCATTAAATGGCTTCCTTCCTTGGCGAGTGCTTAAGGGAAACCAACAAAGAGAAGTTAACACCCAGAAAGGACCCATTTGTCCTGACTGCAACAACAAAATGTGCTAATAATTCTAAGTTTGTGATATTTGACAACAAGAATGAAAAGCTTGTAACACAAGAGCAACCGTTCACCTTCACAGCTTGGCATTACATCATCCTTCAGTTCCAAAGAAAACTATCTTTACCTTTCAAGATAATCACTGTGTCATCCAGTAGGGTGTCATGGTTATAACAATAATTAAAGCACACAAATTCTGCAACTAGAAATAACAACATGCTGTTTATAAAACACATTTTTTTTCATTATTCTAATATTATAAACTTGGTTACTGCTTGGACAAAAATACAACTGTTGGCCTGCAGTGCTTTTTTGCTTAGCTCGTGTATGACATAGACTTCTATGGTTTATTTATCTTGGTATTCTTAATATCTTTGTTATACCAGTGATCAGATGACAAACAAGAGAATATATATATGTATATATATATCTATATATATATATATCCTGTGCACAGCCTGGATTGATTACAAGAAGGCCTATGACTCAATGCCCCACACCTGGATCCTGGAATGCCTAGAATTGTACAAGATCAACAGGACCCTAAGAGCCTTCATCAGGAACTCAATGGGGATGTGGCATACAACACTAGAGGCCAACTCCAAGCCCATAGCACAAGTCACCATCAAGTGCGGGATCTACCAAGGAGATGCTCTGTCCCCACTGCTGTTCTGCATAGGCCTGAACCCCCTCAGTGAGATCATTAACAAGACTGGCTACGGATACCGACTACGAAACGGAGCGGTTGTCAGCCACCTCCTGTATATGGATGACATCAAGCTGTATGCCAAGAGTGAACGAGACATCGATTCACTGATACACACTACCAGGCTATACAGCAATGACATTGGGATGTCATTCGGGCTGGAGAAGTGTAGTCGGATGGTAACAAAGAGAGGGAAGGTAGTCAGAACTGAGGGGATTGAACTACCAGAAGGCAACATTGCAGACATAGAGGACAGTTACAAGTACCTGGGGATCCCACAGGCAAATGGGAACCATGAAGAGGCCGCTAGGAAAGCTGCAACCACCAAGTACCTGCAGAGGGTCAGGCAAGTCCTGAGGAGTCAGCTGAACGGTAAGAACAAGAGCAGGGCTATCAACACCTACGCCCTGCCCGTGATCAGGTACCCTGCTGGGGTAATAGGCTGGCCAAAGGAGGAGATAGAAGCCACTGACATAAAGACAAGAAAGCTCCTTACCATGCATGGAGGGTTTCACCCCAAGTCCAGCACCCTGAGGCTGTACGCTAAGCGGAAGGAAGGGGGCCGGGGACTGGTGAGTGTCAGCACCACAGTCCAGGATGAGACAAGAAACATCCACGAATACATCACGAAGATGGCCCCAACTGACAGTGTGCTCAGTGAATACCTCAGGCAGCAGAAACCCAAGAAAGAGGAGGAAGACGATGAACCATCATGGAAGGACAGGCCCCTGCACGGTATGTACCACCGGCAGATAGAGGAGGTGGCTGATATCCAGAAATCCTACCAGTGGCTGGACAAAGCTGGACTGAAAGACAGCACAGAGGCACTAATCATGGCAGCACAAGAACAAGCTCTGAGTACAAGATCCATAGAGGCTGGGGTCTATCACACCAGGCAAGACCCCAGGTGCAGGCTGTGTAAAGATGCCCCAGAAACAATCCAGCACATAACAGCAGGGTGCAAGATGCTGGCAGGCAAGGCATACATGGAACGCCATAACCAAGTGGCCGGCATAGTGTACAGGAACATCTGTATAACCTGGAAGTCCCGAGGTCAAAATGGGAGATGCCCCCAAGGGTGATGGAGAATGACCGAGCTAAGATCCTGTGGGACTTCCAGATACAGACGGACAAAATGGTGGTGGCTAACCAACCGGACATAGTGGTGGTAGACAAACAGGAGAAGACGGCCGTAGTGATCGATGTAGCGGTTCCGAATGACAGCAACATCAGAAAGAAGGAACACGAGAAGCTGGAGAAATACCAAGGGCTCAGAGAAGAGCTCGAGAGGATGTGGAGGGTGAAGGTAACGGTGGTCCCCGTGGTAATCGGAGCACTAGGTGCGGTGACTCCCAAGCTAGGCGAGTGGCTCCAGCAGATCCCGGGAACAACATCGGAGATCTCTGTCCAGAAGAGCGCAGTCCTGGGAACAGCTAAGATACTGCGCAGGACCCTCAAGCTCCCAGGCCTCTGGTAGAGGACCCGAGCTTGAAGGATAAACCGCCCGCAGGGGCGAGATGGGTGTGTATATATATATATATATATATATATATATATATATATGTGTATATATATATATATATATATATACATATATATATATATATATATATATATATATCTGTTAAGCTACTGAAACATAATGTAATCCTTGGACTTACGTGAAAAATCGTAATGCTGGTTTGACTTGAAATTAAAGACATACCTACAGAGATACGCTACAATCATTATATTACAGTTAATATTACTACTACTTCTTCTATTAACTAACCAATTAAAATTTTATTCAGGTATATATTTGGGGCAATATTAGGCATCGAGTGAGAGGTGAATGTTAACACTAGTGGCTGTAGCTGCTAGCCGTCTACTGGGCCCAACTTTTACTATTCCCTATTTATAAAGGGAGTCTCTGGAATGTGTTTGTGGTGTTGATGAAAATATCTGACAAATAGTGTAGCTTCATGCACAAGTAATTGTACTGAAAATCCAAGAATGTCCAAGAACTATCTGCTCCAGTTTGGTGCATGAAATTCTAATATCTTATTTGATGCTAATTAGTACATGTGCATAAGTGCAATAGACCCATAGGGTGTTTTCACACGTGTGCTGTTCAGTCTGTTTAAATTTAACCCACTTGCTGTGGTTCATTTGTGCAGATGTGAACATAACAATCACACTTAAAAAGCCTTAGCTAATTATAGGCCAATCTCCAACCTTCCTTTCATATCAAACATCCTTGAAAGAGTAGTTGTCAAACAGCTAACAGATCATCTGCAGAGGAATGGCTTATTTGAAGAGTTTCAGTCAGGTTTCAGAGCTCATCACAGCACAGAAACAGCTTTAGTGAAGGTTACAAATGATCTTCTTATGGCCTCTGACAGTGGACTCATCTCTGTGCTTGTCCTGATAGACATCAGTGATGCGTTCAATACTGTCAACCATAATATCCCATTAGAATGACTAGAGCACGCTGTAGGTATTACAGGTACTGCGCTGCAGTGGTTTGTATCATATCTATCTAGTAGACTCCAATTTGTGCATGTAAATGTCTTCTGTTCATGTCTTCTGCACACACTGAGGTTAATTATGGAGTTCCACAGGGTTCAGTGCTAGGACCAATTCTGTTTACATTATACATGCTTCCCTTAGGCAGTATCATCAGAAGGCATAGCATACATATTCACTGCTATGCAGATGACACCCAGCTCTATCTATCCATGAAGCCAGATAACACACACCAATTAATTAAACTGCAGGAATGTCTTAAAGACATAAAGACCTGGATGGCCTCTAATTTTCTGTTTTTAAATTCCGATAAAACTGAGGTCATTATTTTCGGCCCTGAAAATCTTAGAAATATGGTATCTAACCAGATTCTTACTCTGGATGGCATTACCTTGGCCTCCAGTAACACTGTGAGGAACCTTGGAATCATTTTTGACCGGGACATGTCCTTCAATGCACATATTAAACAAATATGTAGGACTGCTTTCTTCCATTTGTGCAACATCTCTAAAATTAGAAATATCCTGTCTCAGAGTGACGCTGAAAAACTAGTTCATGCATTTATTACTTCCAGGCTGGACTACTGTAATTCTTTATTATCAGGAAGTCCTAAAAACTCCCTGAAAAGCCTTCAGTTGATCCAAAATGCTGCAGCAAGAGTCCTGACAGGGACTAGGAAGAGAGAGCAGATTTCTCCTGTATTGGCTTCCCTTCATTGGCTCCCTGTTAAATCCAGAATTAAATTCAAAATCCTGCCCCTCACATACAAGGTCTTAAATAATCAGGCCCCATCTTATCTTAATGACCTTGTAGTACCATATCAGCCTATTAGAGCACTTCGCTCTCACACTGCAGGCTTACTTGTTGTCCCTAGAGTATTTAAAAGTAGAATGGGAGGCAGAGCCTTCAGTTTTCAGGCCCCTCTTCTGTGGAACCAGCTTCCAGTTTGGATTCGGGAGACAGACACTATCTCTACTTTCAAGATTAGGCTTCAAACTTTCCTTTTTGCTAAAGCATAGAGTTAGGGCTGGATCAGGTGACCCTGAATCCTCCCTTAGTTATGCTACAATAGGTGTAGGCTGCCGGGGGATTCCCATGATGCATTGAGTATTTCTTCTTCAGTCACCTTTCTCACTCAACATGTGTTAATAGACCTCTCTGCATTTAATCATAGTTGTTATTAATCTCTGTCTCTCTTCCACAGCATGTCCTGTCTTCCTTCTCTCTCCCCAACCGGTCGCAGCAGATGGCCCCGCCCCTCCCTGAGCCCGTTTCTGCCGGAGGTTTCTTCCTGTTAAAAGGGAGTTTTTCCTTCCCACTGCCGCCAAACTGTTTGCTCATAGGGGGTCATATGATTGTTGGGTTTTTCTCTGTATGTATTATTGTAGGGTCTACCTTACAATAGAAAGCACCTTGAGGCGACTGTTGTTGTGATTTGGAGCTGTATAAATAAAATTGAATTGAATTGAATTGAATTGAATTGAATTGAATTGAATTGAATTGATCTTGGGTGTGGACCAAAGCAAGTGCACTGAGATCCTGGAGGAGTTTGTCTCAGTTCAGCTCCAAATGAAATGCAGTGGTTTGTTTATGATGAGAACATGATCCAAACTTGATCCGATCTTAACAGGTGTATGCGGCAAGTTTGGGTTAAACACCCCCCTCTAGCCAAATACACTTTATATTTTAGGCTACAGCACAGTGGCAGAAACATACAGGCTGCAGTTTTGCCTGAAATATTGTCCAAGTAAATATGACTGTTAGGAAAAAATCCTCCATATCATCCACGAGTCCCACAAACAGTAACTTCTTCCTGGTTTTGCTTTTGTTGCTCCTGCTCCAGAGATATCTGGCAAATAAACAGACGGCCTGAATATTCTCACATGGTTTGTGGTGACACATTTTGGTTTGCTTGTAGTTTTCTCTGTGTGAAAGGAAACCAAACCAAAGACAAGCTACAAATTTACAAACTCATCAACTGCTCTGACCTAACTGTAGTGAAGTAGATTTTGGGGTAGGATTTTACGTGATGTCCGCGAATGCAGCACTAACATCCATACCTTCCCAGCTGATAATTAGCAACCTTATAAGAAACAGCTGCGCTTCACTACCACACCGAGGCATTTGGTAGTCTTTTTCCATCCAAGGTGGCTGAGAGCGTTAGGCAGCTTAAGCACTGCAGAGCTCCTCAGGAAAGCTGCTCATTTTAGTATTGCCCTTTAGAGAGTGGTGAGTGGGAGTCTTGTGTTTGTCATAATGTGGCATATAGTAGGGTGGACCTTGACGACTGTTTCCCTCTTTTGTTATAGGATTGTGCTGTCTCGTTCGGGTTTATTCTGTCTTGTTGTGGCCTGTTGTCATCTTACAAACATGTATGGACTGGCTTCGACTGACTCTTGGTTTTATGGTCTTTTACTCGGAATTGTTTTATATATTTTAATCTTGCTTTTATAAAGAACTGTAACTTAGGGGGGATTTGTTTTATTTATCTTTTACTAATTTGTTCAACGTTTTATGCTTGTTGTTTTGTTGCTTTAGTGGAGGTGCGGCTGCTTGTTGAGGGGCTAGGCACGTGAGGTGGAATCCCCTCCCCTATGCATGAGAGTGTACACACCGGGCATAGGTAGATTGCACCATTTAGATTTCAGTGTGAGTGACAGTGAGGTTTGCAGTGGAACTACACGAGTGAGTAATTGGTGGCACCCTTGGGTACTCCTCTCTGTAGGTTGCCTCCTCAAGTGGCCGGTTTCCACCATCTTGTTTAGTTATTTTATCGAGTTGTTATTTTATTAGAGTAGCACTGTGGCAGCGAGCCTTGTCATTTTAATCATTTTGTTAATAAAGTGTTTTAATTAACCGTCTTGCAGTCTCGGCCCTGCTACCCTAAGAACTTCTCTTATTTTACAGTTCTATGCTTTTAGTAGTTTTTCTTAATAAATTTTGATTTGTAAAACTGATCTGCCTCACCTCTGCTGTTAATAACGAGCCTGTGGGCTTTGGTAGCCAGTGTAACATCTACATTGGCTAAAAAAAAAAACTTTCCTGGGGTGTAACTCTCTCCTCAGGTGGCGTTGTCAGCATCCTTTAGTCACCTTCCCTGGTTATCCCTCATTCGCGCCACCACATAACTATAGAGCAGTGGTTTACTCATCTGCCTAACAGGCCTCGGATCAGACAGCAATGCTCTGGGTGTTATGTCAGGAAGTGCATCTGGTACCAAAATGTCAAATCATATATGCACAGCTACCTGCTGTGCTGACCCCTTGTGAATAATTGATCAACAGAAAGTATCTTCTTGAGTGTCAAAACACCCCTAAAGTCTATGGGAAAGGTTTGGTAACCAACTCTGTCAGTAATCTCTCCTCTATGCAGTGGCAGCTTTTTAGTATTGATGCTTTACAATGTGAGATAATTTGTTAACATCTTATTCATAGTTGTGAGTTAGATGCATCCAATGAGAGCAGTCTAATAGCCTTATACTGAGTAAGGTGACGCCACTCCCACTGGGCTTTTTCACTTTTCCCTTTTAGCTTATCATAGACTCTCTCCTTAGCTCCTTTTCTATTAGTACATACTTGGATTGACTACCTGTGGCTTGCCATGACTCGACTTGGATCGACTAGTTTTCCATTACACTCAAGTACAACCTAATGTGCGTGATTGTTGTCATAGGAACACATCTGCATAATTAATATGCAACGCAAATGCTACAACAGGTGTACGACATACCTGCTGTGGCTTTTCGTCAGACTTGGGGACCATGGTGTTGTTTTTCGTAGCCATTTCCCACGTTGCTGGGATTTTCGTGAATTGACTCATGACTCATCGAGTGATGCCACTGACCAGCCAATCGGTGGCATGCAATCTGATGACATCACATTTTACCTGCTCAGATCCCTTGGAACCCCGGCCCCGAAGTAGGTACTAAAAAAGGTACCTGGTACCAATTACTATGACGTAATGGGGAAAACTGTGGCGAGTGGATCCGAGTAGGTACTAATGAAAAAGGGGCTCTTGTCTTGTGTGTGACAAAACGGACAAGAAACAGCTGTTTAACAATCACAGTCATGTGCCACACCTTTTTTTTTTTTTTTTTTTTTTGTTAAACCTGACCTCTAACTGAAGACTTGAAAGGTTGGTCAGCAACTAGAACAGCCCAACATGTTCTTTGACAAGCCACTGAAGCCGTTTCCAGTCTGTATACTCAGTTATGCAACAAGAAGCATGTTTAATATACAGATTTGGCAGTAATATTGACCTTGATTATTTACACTAAGGTAAAAACAGTATTAACCTCTGGTTCATTGATAGTTTGGCTTATGTGATTACTCTATGTTTCCAAGTGTTGTCATCTTCTCACATATTTAGAAACCAATGATCTCCTCTAGAAGTTTTTTTTTAATTCTAGACCACACTCACTGTTCACTTGTGATAGAAAAATTGAATAACTTTTCCCAGATTGTGTTATGTTACAAAAATAATGGGAAGAGAACAGATAAATGTCTTGTGTCAAAGCTGGACAGTCACCAAACCAACTCTTTTTGCCCACTTAACCTCAGCTGATGTGATTGTGCAGATTGATAACGCCTGAGGTGGATTAGGTTGAAAGTCCAAAGTATTTTTAAATAAACATGTTCAGTGTGCCACCTCTATCTGTGTGGAATCTGTTTGCTTTCCCACTGCACTCAGGGTGGCCTTTATTCACATTTACCTGATGTAAAAACAGCATACCATGTGCCCCATGTTCCATGGTCATATATGATTATGCTTAGTTTGGTGTTGAATTCAGCTGCAGATTAAAAAAACAAAAACAAACATATTTCTATCGAAGGTTGACTCATGTGGTCTAATTCAACAGATAAGCCACTGAAGCTCAAACTGCCAAAAAAGTTCATGCTGGTTCTGATAGGTGTACGAATACACAGAGCATTGAAGTTTGTTCCATCTGGGGCTGCGTAGCTCAAATGATGGGTACATGAGCATCAACAATTGATCACAGAGCAATGGAAGAAGGTGGCCTGTTAAGATGAATCACATTTTCTTGTATATCACGTGGATGACTGGGTGCATGAGTATTGCTTACCTGGGGAACACCTGTCACCAAGATTCACTAACTAAAGAAGACAAGCCAGAGCAAACACTGTGACAGGTTCAGCAGAACATTGGACAATGTTCAAGGTTTCTGCTGGGAAACCTTGAGTCCTGCCATCCATGTGCTTGTTACTTTGAGACATACCATCTGTCTAAGACTGGTGCACACCATGTGCACCCTTTCATGGAAACAGTATTCGCTGATAGCCTCTTTCAGCAGGGTAATGTGTGCTACCACAAAGCAAAAGCCGGCCCTGAGTTTAGCTTTTCTCAAATCCCTGAACAACAACTGAAGTAACTACTACAGAGAGTGAAAGATGACACGGTAGTAAATACATTGCAGGGTTACTTAGGCAACCAGAACCTGGAATGTCCACTAATGACCAACCATCATCTACAAAGTGACTGCACGAGTGACTCACTTCCTGGGTGGATGCCCCTGAGTTACGTTATATTCAAGCGAAGGCCAACATCTCCAAATATGTATCTCAAAGAAATGCCTACAAACTATGTTGGTTCTGATAAATAGCACTACATGCCAGCAGAAAAACACCCAAATATGATTTTGGTGTGAACTGTTTAATCTGGACCAGCTTCAGCTGTTAGTACCTACAAGTGCTTTGAATTACACATGCCATGGTAATTATTTGCTGGGAGGCCGTTAAATAAGCAGAATAAAATGATAAAAATCCAAATGAGTTGACATCAAAACAAATAACAGACGACAAACTCAGTCACCAAAACAGATTTTTCTAATCAACCAGCTTCACTGGCTGGATGTTCACATGCAGCCCAAGGCGTAAACTCGACACCTCTTTTGTTAACTCTGGGATGTTGTGGCGGGTGTTGCACACACACACACACACACACACAGAGTTTTCTAATTTTTCAGCCACACACTGGAGGCTGCCATCATGTTTGAGTGTATGTGGAAAACGTCCTCTATATTTACAGGCGTGTGTAAGTTCTGTGAGCCCGCAGGTGCCTGCACACGTGAATGCAGAAAGTATAGCTTTGTATCTGTTGCTCTCCTGAGACCAACAACAGAGCAACCTCCGCAACACAACGTCGATGGCAGAGATAATTCGCAGAATATTGCGACTGCTTGCACGGAGGACTCTATACACTCCAACCCCACCTCCCTGACCGCAGCCTCTGCAGCAGCCAACTGTTGACTCCACCGCTGACATTCCAGCTGCATCTCATTTGGCTGTGCTCGCCGCCTTTTGTAAATTTTATTATTATTTTTAATCATAACTGTTTCCTCTTGCGGTCATGTTAATATCTGGAAATACGCTCCGGCAGCCTCAGATCACTCAAAAGTGTTTGCGTGGTGTATGATTAAGGGTGCCTGGCGAGTCTGAAGTCGGGTTTTCGCGTGGGTAGGCAGAGGCAGCGGCAGTGGCAAGATCTTCCAGGAATATCTCAAATAAATCAGGTGTGATAGCTGGATGGAAAAAACGGCCCATTTTCCATGTTCACTTTCCAAACATTCCTTCTACCAGGAAATCCAAGGTTTAACACCTTTTGTCACAGAACACTCCTGTTGGTGTTTTGAACAGAGGATGAGAAGAAAGGATTTGGTCTGTAAGCATAAACATCTTTTTCCATGGTTTGTTTGTTGTATTTTCCCAGGCAACAACAGAATCATCCGTTTATGCACCTCCGTCATGCTATCAGCCACCCCACCCCACCCCACCCCTCTATTATTGCCCTCATTCAACCAAAGCTTTTCCAATACGTTCTCAGCAACACTCTTTGAGTAATTGTCGTGGTCAACGTGGCAGGCCAGATATCCAAACAGGAAAAAGTGCTGAAACTATTCCGATCAAGTGAGACTGGGTGATGGAAAACAAGGCGAGAGGAGAAATGAAAGTAGAGTCGCTGCTTGTTTTGATAGCAGTGTTTAAAAATGCACAGCTGAAGAAATGTCCAGAGTCACAAACTTATCTTGATTTTATTGCAGCCCGCTTTTAATCCTCTGGTTTATTTTTAGCTCAGTGCACCGGTGCTCTCAGAGGTCTCCCGGTGACTGGATTCAGCTGTATGGGATTATACTGAAGAGAGACACAGAGGTCTTTGCATGCAGATGGGCCCAGAGTGCGGTCACGCAGAGGTCTCTGCATCCACACTGGGGCCGCTTCCATCAGAGGCCGCTCATGTCTTTGGCCTGTCACACGGTGTTGATGTTTGCATGGAGAAAATGTAAATGGAGTGTAATTTTTGGATGACGAATCTCTCCTCTGCCTCGCTCCTTTCTGTCATCTGTTGCCAGTGGTATCGATTCTGAAAATGAGTAAATATTGTCTTGTGAGGCATTACATAGGGAAGTGGATTAGATCATTTTCCTTTCATAACACTCCTTCGTGTCTTGGTGCACTTGACTGTTCATTCCTTTGGTGAGGAGCAAATGGGTAATATGAATTTTTTTTCTTCAACTTTAGTTGTCATGGGAAACATTGTGGGAATGGTGGCGGTCAAACACAGCATCTAAACCTCAGGCCTGTCAGTTGTCCCAACTTGGCAGCGTGTGGTTTGAAGCTAAAGCTATTTGGAACTGGCATTTCCATTTCCTGAGTCAATGTTCATGTTTGCATTTTCTTGGGGGCAAAGGGAGTGGGGAGTGGGTGTTTTCTGTTGTTTTGCACTAACAAAGTGGTGAAAAAAAGAAGGCCAACGTGCCAAAAACCACTGGAATGGCCACTTGGAGATATTCAAAACACTCAAAACATTCACAACATAGTCACATTCAACTTGTACACAAAACACATGCTTATCTGAGGGGTAGACTATAAAGGAAGCTCAATATAACCAGGCTTTCTTCATGTTGGGTGGCCTGACAAAACCCCTGCTGGAGATTACAAGTATCACAACGGTATTTACTAACTTTAAAAAGGGTTGTTTCACTTCATATGGCTCTTCTTCTGCAAAGACTGATCCTACGAGGGATGTTATCAGGTGATAATGATAAAATAATAATGATAAACAACTATAAAGGACATAAAAATATAGTTGTAAATGAGAAAAACAATGAGTGCTGCAGAAAACTCGTTAATCTACTAATCGAGCAAATCGAGTGGGAAAATAAACATTTAAATCTACGTTAATAAATGTATTTTAATGCTGAGTGCACTCTCTGTGCTCCTGTTTATTTGTGAAGTAATAGCTGCTCATTAGCGCTCCGAAACTTTAAACCGGATACATTTAAGCATTAAAGGTTACTGTGCCATAGCCTCATAAAGGACATGTGGAAATTTAGTTTGTTGGCAGATCAAACTTCAATTAATTTGAGTGACTGAACAGGTATTCATTGTGGTTGTCTTGTTTCTAGTAGCTGCATTTCCAGGGGTGTAAAAGAGACTTAGCAGAATCAACTATAAAAAAATGCTGTAACTTTAGAGCTGTTCTTCATCCATAATGCTCCTAAGGTATAGCTTGGGCATGCACAATGTGTCTATGAAAGAATAAAATCTATGTTGCCCTTAAAAGATGCTATAAATGAAAGAATATGAGAAAATGTATGGTAGTCCTTCCATTGAATTTTAACCTGCTCCTGGGTTTGTATTATTATACCTTATGATATAAAGTCTAAGGAGCTTGGAAAGAAAAGCATCTGGACTTGCTTGAAGACGGTTCACCTCTCATCCAAGAAGTTTCTTTAGTTATAAGGTCAAATGGTGGACAGTCTCAGATTTAAGCCCTATGGAAGTGTCCCCCAAGAGGGACATGGACCCCCTATTGATCCTCTACCTAATCACACAACCCAAGGTGCGAAAACGGGTGTAGGTCACAATCAGCCGAGATTTTGGGTGAGCTCACTGTGAAACCTAGCTCCAACCTATCATGTGATTTCCTGAGGTCAGAAGGCCCAGGATGTGAGTGGGCGTTAAGGCATCTGGGAAGGGATCTCAAAACTGGATTATAGATGGCAGACAGTTGGTGTCGATATAAAGTCGATATATAGTCTGCCCCCCCCAACTATGGATATTTGCGTAATTGTATCAATGCTTGTTGGAGCTCTTGTGCAATATATTGTAAACACCAGAACTGTGTTGACACTTTTTTCCGTCATGCAGACAGCCGAGTCTTGTTAAGGTTGTTAGCGGCATCAAATAAATATCTGATCATTTTTTTCATTATACATAAATATATCGTATACATCAACTTTGTGTTTAACACAAACAGTGTAAAATGAATACAGCGAATACAAATATGGGACTTTGCAACATTGTTACAGCCCTCTTGCTGAAACAGGCGCTGCAGACTTCTCCCACAATTCCACCCAGTGCTTCCTGCAGAAGTTCTCTGATGACTCTGCTATAGTCGGCCTCATCGCTGATGGGGACGACAAGGAGTACAGAGGACTGACTCAGGACTTTGTGGACTGGTGCCAGCTGAACTACCTCCAGATCAACGCCAGTAAAACCAAGGAGCT
Source organism: Pelmatolapia mariae (assembly GCF_036321145.2). Taxonomy (NCBI): domain Eukaryota; kingdom Metazoa; phylum Chordata; class Actinopteri; order Cichliformes; family Cichlidae; genus Pelmatolapia; species Pelmatolapia mariae. The sequence continues at coordinate 4,140,221 of NC_086234.1, read as the reverse complement.
GGTGGTAGACTTCCGCAGGCACAAACATCCTCCACTGCAACCACTGAACATCCAAGGTATGGACATTGAGGCTGTGGACAGCTACAGGTACCTTGGTGTTCATCTGAACAACAAACTGGACTGGACTCATAATTCAGAAGCCCTCTACAGGAAAGGGCAGAGCAGGCTGTACCTGCTTCGGAGACTCAGGTCGTTTGGAGTGGAGGGCCCAGTCCTGAAGACCTTCTATGACTCTGTGGTGGCCTCAGCCATCTTTTACGGTGTGGTCTGCTGGGGCGGCAACATCTCTGCTGGGGACAGGAAGAGACTGAACAGGCTGATCCGCAGGGCCAGCTCTGTTCTAGGATGCCCTCTGGACCCAGTGGAGGTGGTGAGTGACAGGAGAATGGTGGCTAAGCTGTCATCCCTGTTGGACAACATCTCCCACCCCATGCATGAGACTGTGACAGCACTGAGCAGCTCCTTCAGTGGCAGGCTGCGGCACCCATGATGTGGGACGGAGAGATTTCGCAGGTCTTTCCTCCCCACTGCTGTCAGACTGTACAACAAAGACTTTAACTAATCAAACACACACATCCACACATGTGCAATAACACTAAGTGCAATACTCTTTTCTGGCATCGTTGTATTTTTACTCAGTTGTATATAGCATTTGTATTCTATTTTTATCCTATTGTATATTTTATTCTATTTAGTATTTGATTTTATTCTATTCTGTACAGCTGTGTACTGTATTTATTCTTATTTTATTCTAATTTTTGCTTCATAACTTTTGCACTGTCCACTTCCTGCTGTGACAAAACAAATTTCCCACGTGTGGGACTAATAAAGGTTATCTTATCTTATCTTATCTTAAAGATTAGCACTGCTGTGACTTTCTGGAGAAAGTTGCTTGTTGTTAATTTCCAAAACAGTAACACTGTCAAAATGCATATAAGGAATGAATGAATGAATGAATGGATATCTTTATTGTCGCTTGTACAGCAAAATTAAAAAGTTGTCTTCGATTGGTGCTTAAAATGCTAATAAAAACAACAGAACATTTACATTTATTCCAATACATATGCCTCAATTAGTTGCTAGTTATTCCACAGCATGGTACAGGGTACGAATGCTAATGCTGATGTTCAAGTACGATATTGCCGTTGGATAGAAGGTATGTTTAAGTCTGTTTGTTCTTGCTTTGATTGTCCTATACCGTCTGCCCGAGGGCAGCAGTTTCAACAGGGAATGGCCGGGGTGAGAAGTGTCTTTAATGATGTTCTGAATTTTTTTCAAGCAACAGTTTTCATGTAAATCCTTCAGTGTAGGGAGAGGGCAGTCAGTGATCTTTTGGGTGGTGTTGATAAGCCCTTGGAGTGCTTCCTCTGAACCACCGTACAGCTAGTGTACCAAATGCATATTCCATAAGGTTAGTATACTCTCAGTGGTAGCTCTATAGAAGGACACCATCAGTCTCTGTGCGATATTATTCTTCCTGAGAATTCTCAGGAAGTACAATCTCTTTTGGGCCTTCTTCAGTAGCTCAGAGGTATTTATACTTCAGGACAAGTTCTCTTCCATGTGGACAGAAAACGAAAGTCCGCCACCCTCTCCACACAATCTCCCTTTATAGTTAGGGGTGAAAACTGTGTTTTTCTTCTAAAGTATTTTATAAGTTCTTTGTTTTTTGAAATATTGAGAATAAGATTGTTGGTTTTGCACCAAGAAACCAGTTGCTCCACTTCATTCCTATAAGTGGATTCATCACCTCTGCAGATGAGTCCCACTCCCGTGGTGTCGTCAGCATATTTCATAAAATTGTTGCTCGGATGGACAGGCCTGCAATCATATGTATAAAGGGAGTAGAGAAGTGGACTGAGCACACAGCCCTGGGGTACACCAGTGCTGAGACTCAGGGCAGAGGATATGTGATGACTGACTTTCATTCTCTGTTTACATCCTGAAAGAAAGCAGATGCCATCGTGCTTTTGAAGCCGCCAGTGGAGCATTTTCAGCATTGTCATGTTAGTTTTTGAAAACACAGGTCATGAGCAAGGGGTATTTGTTTGTCACCCATGGTTTTTTTTAAAGTCGCAAAGTATTATTGACTTGCCATGTTTCTGTGAATTGCTTCTAGTACAGATGGAGCTTTATTGTCATTTCTGTCTTTTATAATTTACAAAATGAGGAAGACTTGGAGAAGACTTGAAACTGCCAAGTGATATGATACACTCATCAGGAAAGTGTTTGGAGAGCTGTTTTCAGACTTTTACAGGTCCAGACTTTTTTAGCAACCAGGGGAGCCTCCTCTTTGCGGAAACATAAAAAGAATTCAGGTTTAAAACACTTCCGCATTGGCTTCACCATTTCACATACTGTCTGTGGGAAAGCATTTCTCGTAGCTGCTTTGAGCTTTTCACTTGAACCTCATTCTTAGACTTACCACACTTTAAAAGTAGGTACAGTAGCAGGAATGTGCCATTCCAGGGAACACAACAAAACTGTTTTTGCACAGCATGAAAACATATTGAGTTCAGTAGCGGGTACACTGACGCAACAACAAGCGTCAACCTGTAACGGTGTTTGAGTTCATATACAAAACAATGTCTCAGGTTGGCAAAATAAGTGCTGTTTCAACGTCAAGAGCATTAAGAAATAAATTCCCGTTCCAAATCCTACTGTTGATCCAAGTGACAAACAGTATTTGTTTGCAGTCTAAATGAATTTGCAGTCTCAAGGTTTGTGGTTCACCAGTCAGCTATGTTTGGTATTGTAAACTCCACTCAGATGTTTGCTACTATGAAAATAATATTGGGAAAAAGAACTGAAGGTTTACAGGTAAGAAAGTGGAAAAAGTCCAAATAGTGAAATGCCATTTTACAGGTTTCCTGTGTGCCACATTTAAAGTCCAATACACAAAAGATCAGGGACGATAGTGCGAGACAATGGAAAGCAGGATGTTCCTGAATCATGCAGAGCTGGACTAAATCAGATGGATCTAATTGAAGCCACATTCCTATGAGTGAGACTTGGATTCCAAAACTATTCCTGTGTGGGAATAGTTTGGGTGTGGATACCGCACACCCACTTATGAATGCACAAACACACACACCTACGAGTGTGGGTGATGGGTGGAATTCAGATGAATACGGTGATACCGATATAAGCAATTAGAGTGAAAGTCCGGGCTGCAAATGCCACAAGATTAATTCCTTATCTCTTTCCAGTGAGGGCATTTCCCAGTGACTGTCAGGATGTGCTTGAGAACTTGTTGAGTGTGTGGTTGTGATTCACTGTGTTTACACTGAGACTTTCCCCGCAGAGTGGCTTTAGCCACCCAACCATAAGAGTCCGTGAAAATACAGAGTCAAGACATCAAAGACTTTTTAGAGATTATTCCAGTCAGGAGCATGAAATAACACCGTGACAAATACAACTCGCATGGCAGGATACAATGTCCCTCATCCGTTCACATTCTGTTTTCAATCAGAAGTCCAAAATTAAACCAGGCCGCTCCCTGGAATGCAACTTCATGGTTGTGGTGCAGCTTCATGCAAATAGGTCAACACTTATCACCAGGGTAGACTCCTGTTTTCAGTAAATCAGGCATTTTATTTGTATCACATTCATTCATGCCCCTTTAGAGTGCTCAGCATGAAGAATGAGATTACATAACTGTTCAGGATGCAGGCTAAATACAAACGAACTGGCTAGAAATAGCATCTAAGCTCTTAGGTTCAAAATAGTTGTTGGATTACCTCTGAAGTCAGATGTGGATGGTGATGACTACAAGAAACCTAAAGTCTAGAAGTATTAGGAGCCAACAATCAGAGGATGACTATTTTTAATGCAGAACCAGAACCAGAAAAACAAGAATTTTTTGTTAACTTGTTTACACCTTTTCAAGGTACTTGCTATGTGGATTGTTTCAATATCTTGGAGAACTTACCTCTGGGACTCGTGTGTTGGAGGACACCTTGTGCTTCTTATGACTGAAGTCCTCACTGACAGGCCTAGAAGCTGATCTATGATCCCCTAAAATGCTTTGCTCATTAGGGAGAAATTTGCATTCCAGACAGGTGAATAAAATGTTGCTGACTATTATTGGGTGAACCTGTCGGAAAGAGAGATATGCATAAAAAAATCTCCTTGGAACTGCTTTGGTTTCAGATTTCTGTGGTTAACCAGAGTTTGGTTGACACCAACTTGTCCTCAAATGCTAACCAACCATCAAGCTGGAGTGAAACTTTGAAAAAGTGCGACACAAACTGTAAATGGAGAATGTTTGCCTTCAAAGTAAAAGTTGTGTCTGTCCACTGCAACCAACATGCTTCAAAAGGTGTAACTTCTATTATGTAGGCAGATGGTCTCCATTTTTGGTCGACATTGTATTCTTCAAAATTTCAATACTGCTTAATGAATTGTTACTGAGTGTTTACAGATAATTAAGCTCTCCTGGACAAACTATGGGTGACTGTGGCAATCTGTTAGATACCTTTGAGCCAATAAGGGAAAAATATGGTCTTTCTTTACTTTTGCTGCAATGTTTTGGGTCAGCTGAATGCGTTTTAGGGAACTTTTAGAGGAACATAATTATAATGACTTGAACTAGTTTTTCAACCTTATTCTGAGATAGGATTTTTCTAATGTAAGCGTATAGCCAAAAGAAGCAAAGCAATCCTACATATTTATTCAATGTATACATATCCTGGTAAGAAATAACTCCAAGATTAGATTTTGAGGATGTCCATTATGTCTCTAAGACATGATTTCTGCCATCTGGTTTCATACATGAATATACCTGGATATAATCTGCATAGCAATGTAAGTGTGTTTTTGAATAATATTGCTAAATGAAGCATGTATAATGTACACCCAGCACAAAACTTTGTGCAACTGCACATTTAGATAAACCAGTTGGAGTCTAGTAGATAAATCTGATTCAAACCACTGCAACGCAGTACCTTTAACACATGTTCTAAGTAAATCTAGTAAATATTATAGTCATCAAACGCTGATCTAAAGGGCAAGCAAAGAGATGAACACATGGAAAACCAGGCAGGTTGCTGGCTGTGCAGAGCAGCTGATTTGGAAAGGTTTCAAGTATGAGCTGCAGACTGAGGTGGCGCAGCGTGGACGCTGTCAGGTGAACGGATAGTTGAACAGAGGCAGATGTGGACCTTTGAATGTTCTACTTTTAATAATAATTTATGTATTCAAAATGTTTTCATTTAAAATTTAGGCAATAATATCCCCCTAAGAAATTAATATTAAACACTTTCTCAAATCTTACTTAAAATTCTTGAAGTTACGTCTTTGCCATTATTGCTCTTGTTGCACAACAGGTTTAAACTTGGGTTTTGTTCCTGTTTGCTTTCAAACGGTGAAATGTTTACCTTATCTTAAAAAAATGGCCAAATAAAGGTCTTATAAATTATTGAAAAGCATTGCGTTTCCAGCTCATGTGTTCTTTAGTTTTGCTTGGATACGCAATCATGACACATAGTTACAAAATCTGCATTACACCCATTTTCTTGGAAAGGTTTGTGGATTTACCAGTAGCTGTTTCTGTAAAATTAAAAACACACACAATAAGAGATGTATCACTATCCTATACTTGTAACCAATGTTAAATGCTCAAAAATGTAATAAACAACATAAAATTTCAAATTTAGTACAAATATCCAATATAGTAAATTACTAATAATAGGTTGTGCAATTATTGACATCCCATATATCTTGACAGACAAAGTCTTTCCATGTTAGCCATAAGATAAAGATAATAGCAAAGAGAAGACAGTGTAGCTGACCTTTTCTTGACATTTAAAACACTTTAACATCATCAATACTTACTGCCTTACTTAGAGAGATATCGATTACAAGGCTGCTGTCAGTAGAACTGAAATGAATGAAGGACTTCAAGTTAACCACAAGAGAAAAGAAAAGCATTACGATCAATGTCCAAGAGAACCACAGGATCGAGAGAGTAAGAAGTGTGGAAGTTACAGATGACCTGTATATCAATGACTGCAGAATTTAGATGTCATGTCTAGTGGGGTGTGTGGCAGGGAGTGGACCCAGAATGCAGGACGCAGCCAACAGATATTAAACTTAAAATCACAGCTTTATTGCCACTGAAAACCAGTGAAAAACAAAAGGCAAATACAAACATTCAGGAGGCAGACAAAGACAGAATATATATATACAGGAGGGGGATTAAAGAAAGTGGAGACACATGGGAACACAGATGAACTCAATCATAACTAATGAGACAAGACAGGGGAAGCAAAGCTGCACATCGCACAAGATGGGAGTGTCATAATGCGGCTGTGTGCAGGTAGGATGAGGACCCAATTGCAAACTCACGGAGGCAGGAATGAACTCAAAATTCACAGCTTTATTGCTGGAGAGCAAAACCATACAAATTAAACTGGGAAACTATAAACTAGTACACAGAGAAACACACGGCCATGAATGAGGGAGGATGCGACACTGAACTGAGGGAGATGTGGACATAAATACACAGAAGGATAACGAGGGACGTGGGAGCACACAGGGAACACAGCTGATACAGATAATCATAATGAGACAGGGCAGGAGCAAACACGTATACTGATGGGAGACTATCAAAGTAAAACAGGAAGTACACAGAGACGCAGACAGGAGGGGGAGAGAGAACACGGGGAGAGAACAGACATAACGGGCTGGGAAGGCATGGAATAAAACACAAGGAGGGAAAACAAGGCATAAGAACTCACAGATACACTGAGTGAGACACAGGGGGTAAAGACACGAGGGGAAACCTAATAAACGACATAAACAGTGGACCTAAAACATAATAACATCAAATGACAAAAATACAGGAAAACACAAAACACTGGGTAGAAGTCCATGACAGGGAGACTATCAAAATAAAACAGGAAGTAGCATACACTGATAATGAAAGTTGAATGATTCATATTTATTATGGAAATTTCACTTCTTTTTCTTAAGGCATTACAAGCTGCTTGTCTATTTTGTAAATTGATCACTCACTCAGTCAGGAAAAATTTCTGTTATGGATTGTACCTGTTTATTTTATTGGATCTTTTGATTGGCTGTTACTGCACTTAAATATATTTTACTCATTTCTATTGTACAGTGCTTTGTGATGACTTTTCTATGAAAAACATAAGTGTTTCTTTTTGTTTTTTTATCTGGAATCTTTCCTTTCACTTGACCTTGAGCATCAAGAGCATAAAAGTAGGCAGAGCATTAGAAGAAATCATGGAGGATGTTCGATACAGTCAGCCACCATCAAATACAGCAGCTTTGAAACTCTTGCCTTTGTGCCTTTTGTTAGTTTAGAATTTACTGAACCCTTAGTCTTTAACATCCACCAAACTGTTGCTTAGGCTAAGTCATAGGGCTAGGGCTAACTTGTGTGCATCTTGATATGTAATTTCTATGTATTTGCCAAAGTCAGATGGAAATCTTACCACAGGGAAATGTAATTAGTATGTCTCTAAAGGCAACCTAACCCTAATCCTACTGCTAAATGGTTCTCCAGTGACCTATTGCATGGTAAATGGTTAATCTTCTGAAGTCTCCTGACCACTGGCAACAACCTCAAATCAAAGAAATCAGAATATGTAATTTGTGTTTTTGTTATTGTTCTTCCAGATTTGGCACCAGGGAATAAAAAAGATTCAGTCATTCTAACTGACGCACATTAAAAACAATTTGCATTCTTTCCCCAAAAATGTCAGTTTTGCCTTTCTCTGAAATATAGGATTTTGTTTTTCACCAAAAATGACCGGTGCTATATGACAGCACTATATGCAATCACAGTGTCACAATACAGCCAGGTAACTTGAATAAAGCTGGTATTAGTTGAAGCAAGAACAGTAGGTGCACTTAGAAGCATTTGGCATCCAGGAAACAACTCATTTCATTTGAGTCCACTATTCTGGATCTGGTATGTGTAGATGTGGAAGGCCATCATGAGTCAGCTAACCCACAACGTCATCAAAGCTGAAGGTCAATGTTTGGGAACTCACTCCGGAAAAGTAATTCATAACTATCCATCCATTTTCTGCCATTTATCCAGGGCTGGGCCTCAAATGCTTGAATACGCAGCCTATTGATGACATGTAATGGTTTAGGACAGGTTTCAAACTTTTCCACATTGTATGGACATCCTGAGGTTGGTGGTTGGCGTAATAACTCTTCCTGCCCATACTCGTCTTGAAGTGACCCATGGCTCACAGGAAAAAGATGGAGGACAAAAGCCTTATTTTATACAAAAGAGTTAACGAGAGACTTCAGCAGTCTGACCAAATCGCATCTTATAAACCTAGTGGACTTGACTTACAAGGGGAAGGTGGAGAGTGAGATGCTTTTGTGGACAACAGGCCCACAAAACATGCACATCTCTTATTATATTGCAGTAATCTAGAAAAGATAAAGATTCATGTTGATATAATTAGTTTCGTTTTCTGATGCTCACAATAAGGAGCTGCCTCTGCAGTGCATCTGCTGGTGCAGGGATGTAATCTTCACTCTCTGCTGTGTATACTGGGAAACTTTGGCAGTGAGCTCAGAGTGTGTGTGAGATTGTGTGGGAGTGTATTGTCTACATGTGGGGAAGCAAGTGCACGCAGCCACAGACAGCTGTGAAAACACCTCTCCCCCTCATCACTGCAGAGCGACGCCTCAGATGCTGCTCATGTGGTCCAGTCTGGAGACGATGAGCATTCGTGAGTTGTCTGGTAGCGAAATTTGGAAGTAAAATGCCTAAAACCTGCAGCGAGATGGATTGGAGATTGGTGGAAGATCATATTGTTGCTGCTTGTTTGGGTATTTATTGTGTAATTGCTGCTACATAAGAGCTACATGATGAAGATCATATTTGTGAGCCGATATATTTTCGATTTGTTGCTTCCCCCCACGTCCCCTGGTTCCACTTGTGCTTCAATCTATTCAATGTATTGCACAAATTCGATTTATTTAAAGAAACCTTAGCAGGTTAGCAGTTAATTTTCTTTCATGAGAAATTCTCTGAACTAAAATAAGCCTGCTTGCAATGAGAGAGAAAACAATCTTTTTGCCAATCAAAATGGACCAAAAAAGATTGCATTCAGGACTCTGTTTTGAATTCTTCCACGAGCGGCGAGGTCAGCTTTTACATTTCTTGAAACGCTCTCCCAGTCGGACGGATGGTGCACAAGATACAACTGTGCACGAGACGGATTTTGGCTTCCCTCAAGTGCGGTTGCTTTATTTTAGAGCATTCAGCTGTTTGTGTATGTGTTTTTACAAGAGTTCTTGGGGCTTTTAACATGCCTTCTGCCATGTAATTAGTGTCTATGGCTAACTACCTCTCAGCAGGCAGTTTTAAACACTTTCCATGGCTGCACACCTCACAGGCCAAGAAGCACTTGCACAGAGGGAAGAGAAAAACTCTTTTCGGCACTCTGTAGGGACAAACATACAGGATCTGAGGCTGAAATGCACATTACAGGTGTTCAAAGTCCAGCTGTTTCAATATCTCGTGCACAAAGAAATCTCATGCTTCTTAAGTGAAATACCAAAAAGTCTGATAGAATATTTGATAACATGTGGCTTGCAAAGTAATACACGATCTAAGCAGACGCTGGAAAGGATAGAGGATCCAACTGGGATTTCACTAAAAAGTGCACTGAAGAGATTCCAAAATGGAAATGTTTACCACTGTGCATTATTACAGATGAGTGAGGGAGTGGGTCGGTGTATGTGAGAGTGAGATGCTCATGCAAAGGCATCTGGTTCTGATCAGTGCTGAAGGGCCTGGTTGTGTGGTCACATTCAGTGTTTGGGGGTGCACAGCGAAGGGGCCTAATGTGTCAATAAGGTCCTGTGACACGAGGACAGCAGTAAGCCATTCGTTTGTACAGCTCCCTGAGGGTTACGCTTATATAGTATATCCTGCATCAATGCCACACTCGTAGAAACGCCTCCTCTTGGAAATTCACAAGGCGACAAAGAACAACAGAGCATGTTTGGAGGCGATGAGTGGGATGTTTGTTGTCGATGGCAAATTGGAAGCCGTGAGAGAAGTGAAAACAAATCTAAATTGAAAACTCTCCTCCTGAAAAACAAGACAGTCAGGGGAGACAGTAGAATATTTGTGGGTAAAGTAGCTGTCTTTTTCCCATGTGTTGAACTGGAGAATAAAATTGAATTACAGAGTTCACTGCTGTCAGTGGGAGCCCATGTAAACAGATGCAGGAACGCCAGCAGGGGCCAGGTTAGCTGGGCTAAACACTCCTGTGACACAGATGCAGTTGCCTGGCCTCCCAGCCGCTGATATCTCTGCTCATTAACGTGTGGCATGGAGGGAGAAACACATGGCAGCGGCGCACTTTGGCTCGCTCGCACAAGTTTATGAAAGTAGATGAAACCAGACACGCAAACGGATGCTGAGCGGCTCGCAGGCCTCTCTGCGATGTACGTCTGGATGCCTGGACATGCGTGCGTGTTTCTGTAAGCGGCTGCTGTATTTCATTTTGCAGCATTTATCTACCCGCGCTGCGGCCTTTGAGGTCCAGCTTTTGTCCACCAGCGCTACAGATGTATGTTAACTAGTAGCAGAACTCTCCTTCTTTCCCACTCTAAGAGGGTTTGGCTGAGGCCGTCCACCAAACACAAACGCCCATACCAGACGAGTGCATCACCCCTGTTCGGAAAGATTGAACGCATTGCTTCCTAATGCGTTCCCAATGGATGCAGGTATTTGTGAGAGAGTCAGTGATCTGCGGTATAATTGCTTTTTAAACTAGGCCACGATGCTCGGCAGACAAACCCTCCCTCCGCTGTGAAATCTGCACGTTATACAGCACAGACATAACAGCAGTTTGTAAACAGTTGGCCTTGTGATCGCAAGTACAAGCTAATAAAAAAAATTCTCAATGAAAACAAAGAGAATCACTTTCCCATCATCTTAAAACAACATCTGACAAAGTTTTCCTGTGCACAACATCTTGGAATTTAATGCCTTTCCCCCCGAAAAGGTCTGATCCAAACTAGTGGCCTCTATCGCAACGGGTTCTGCACTGTTTATTCCTTTAACAGTTAGTGACCTGACTCGGTGGTCCCTCTGATTAGAACCCAGCTGAGATCAGACAGCGGGTGCCAGCGAGAAGAAGGGACCACTTCAGTGCCCCCTTAAAAACATGCCCTTTAATTATTTTTGTAAGTGTAAGTGAACGAGCGAGTGGAAACTATGCAGAGTCCAGCCTTCCTCTGCAGGGGACCGGGGCTGTTACTTCGTGGATGGGGTAGGAGACATTACACACATCACAGGCCTGACTGGGAGGGCAGGAGGAGGTTTAGACCAGCATGTTAGTGTAAACACCTCAACTGACCTGGACTGTCCAGCTGCACTTAACTCTCTGACCTTCCAATGTGTGTCATGCAGAGGTGTATGCATAGGTTATTTGACTGAAATCTCTTAAAGGGAGATCCTTTATCTTACGTGATGAGCATCCTGAGACCCTCCTATCATGAATACAAACAATAAAGAGAAGTTACATGACCATGCAAGTAAAACAATGGGTTTCCATTCATTTACAGGTTGAGGAGGGGGCAGCGTGTCAGCTGGAGAAGCGTTTTGTTCCAAAACAGCTTATGAGCCAAGAATTTCTGAAAGCTTCAAACCTCAACAGTTGTCAATGCTGCTGTTATGGCGGGAGCTGCAACTAATCACTTCTAAGTAACTTTGTGGTTAATCAAACGAGTGACGGAAATTGTCAACATAGAGACAGACCATGCCCACAGTCACTATACAGCTGATTCACCAATTAATGCATGCACATCTTTGCACTGCAGTAAGAGGCTGGAGCACCTGGAGAAAGCACATGTGGAAAAGGGAGAACATGCAAGGATCAATATTCATAAAGCAGCATCTCCAATTTTAATACGATAAAATGTTCATCGATATAGCTAAAACAAATGGATTGATCTCTCCATAAAGATTTAGCATCAAAAAGGGGCTCGTTGGTGTCTAGCAGCTGTGGAGCAGCTAGCTTGCCTTAGATTAGTTTTGTGATGCTAGCTTGCCTTAGTTAACCCTTAGCTTTTACTTTCATCTGTGTTAATTTATTACGTGTGTTAATTGGTTGCACAGCGGTCTGTTGAACAGCCCTGTCGGTTTATTGGAAACTTCAAGCAAAAGACCGACAACAGTTTCTCGTGCGAGAGCTCGTGTACTCCCCTCCTGTCCCCTAGAAGAGGGGTTGTAACATAAGTGGGGGCTCGTCCGGCTGGTGGAGACCAAAACTGGAGCTGAAAGTTGTTGATCTTTCTTTGTGATCATTTTGTTTCCCTTTATAGTTTTTTTTTTTTTAAATGTGTTGTCACTTGGTCTCTTCTTTGTGGTTATTTTGTTTCACTTTTTGGTTGTGTTCACTATGTCCCTTTTTTGTGTCACTTTGTGACCTTTCATCTCTTTGAAGTTGTTTTGTCTGCCTGTGCTAACTTTTTTTTCTCTTTGTAGTTGTTGGTGGTCATTTTTGCAATCTCTGAGCTTATATTTATTTATTTATTTATTTTTTTTTTTTTTTACTCTTCTTTGTGGTTGTTCTGCTTCACTTTTTCCCCCCCTCCCCCTGTGGTAATGTTTGTCACTATGTAGCCGTTTTGTGTCAATTTGTGTTTCACATTATCTCTTTGCAGTTGTTTTTTCATGTCAATTGTTGGTCATTTTCAATTTTTTTTTTTTTGTCTCTTGTCTTCGGTTATTTTGTTTCACTTTTTTGTCACTTTGTGGTCATTTGTCTGTCTTGCAGTAGTTTTATGCCTGTGTGACGTTTAAAAGTAATACCGAGATGCCATGCCGTGAACCTCGGATATCTTGGGCCTGCTTAGTGACCCATTCATCTGAAGAGTACTGCAAAGAAATGCCGTCGAACCAGTCAGCTCTATTAACCGACAGTTTCAGCACTTACTGCAAAGCACTTCACCCGTGCCTACTTTTGGTTCCTTTGGCATCTTTCCTCCTTACATCATGGTGAGTGTGTGGCCTGTCTGTCACCCTATGTCCCTTTTCTTTCTGCCGCTCCCTTTTCCACGCTCCCCGTCTCCTTTCCTGCTTCCCTCCCTCCTCTCCCTTCCTCACCTCAGCATCTTCACCGCACACTCTGTCCCGGTCAGCCTCTCATTATTTTTACCCACCAGAATGTGGACCAGCTCCACTTCATGCGAATAGGAAACCACAAGTTTTGTTCTGCCTGGCCAGCACCCAGAGCAGTTTTAGCCCCTTCAACAGTATCTCCACTCTTAGGAAAATGTGGCATATTAAGCAGTTGACAGATAAAAGAGGTTAAAGATAAATACCTCTTTCAAAAGTCAGTAATCAGTAAATTAAAACATATCTACTGCTTAAATCAGCCACTATTTTTCCCACTAAGTAACAGAGAGATAGGAGGACACGCTGCTCTGTTTTTCTTTCAGGATGCTGGCACACTTTCATCACATTATGAACTTCCCGACATCCATGGCCAGGAAGACTGACCTCAAAGACCATAGTAACTGTAGCTGTGCTTTATCCCAGCTGAGTCCGAGATTTAATCTCACATCATCTAATAAAGGCCTGATAATGTCCAGGTTTGTAACCACCAACCTTTGTTACAGTAACACGTTCATGTGGCTGTAATGAAGGCTGAAAGACTGGCAACATTCTGCATGAGGCCGCGTTAGAAAGGAAACTAGCAAGGCTTTGGGAAATGGGTCTTATTGTTTCTTTATTCAGCTGCAGGTCTGAAAAATGAGATTTAAATTCTGTTGAGCTTTCCTTATTATGATGTTGTCAGTTCCTTACTGAAAATGTTACACATGAAAAGGGGATAAATTAATGTAGACGCTTAGACACGATGCGTCTCTTTCAGCAGCTTCATTGCGAATGAGCAGAAATATAAACATACAAAAGTAAACATCTCAACAACGATGTACAGTCTCTGTTAGTTCTAAGACATTATACCTCAAGACTGTTTTCTTTCCTTTCCTTTAAGTTACACATTAAATTAAATGTAAGAATTGACAAAAATAGCTCTAACTCTAAATCAATAAACAAACTCAGATCATTAAACTTATATGTACTGAAAAAAACAAAGTAAAAATATTAATAGGCATTTGCCTCTTTAGACAAAATAAATAAATATTCTTCAACTAGATCAAATGCAAAATGCACACAAGATAGTGCTCCATGCTAGCCACCAACAGACCACTTAGCTTAGCTAGCTGCTTAACAGTATCCTAACAACACAGTGAACATAAATCATCTAAATTTTCCTAGTATCCTCTCGGTGCATTTGGAAACACAGTCATTACAATTCAACATACATATTTGTCCAGTTAAAAAGCAGAAGTGCTCAATTACTACTTGAAAAGGGGATATAACGATGATGACGCTCAGACATGATGCTTCTCTTTCAGTAGCTTCATTCCAAATGAGGCATCATGGCCAGACTGAGCTTCCCCTTCTGGCAACAGCAGGCATAATTAATCAATCACGATCACTAAATCACATGGATTATTTCCAGGCTCGACAAGTAGATCATGAATTCAATTTTAAACAGGTTGTAGTCACATTAAGGATTGTTATCCAGTTGAACAAAGTCATGAACTCTTTTAACTGTTTTAACCTGTGTTACATTACATTACATCTCTTTGATGGGACTTCTTTTACCCTTATTTATACATTTACATTTTTGAAATAAGTTAAGTAACTTTTGACCAAAACTGTTTACTTCATTCTGAACTTCAATTCATAATCAGTCTATCACAATACCCAGTAAGTGGTTTTATACCAGCATAAAAGTTAACCTTATTTGTTCTTGACTCAAAGGTTTGCATAAAGTGCCAGTAGCTGCTTCCCAGCGAACCTTAGATAAGCAAAGGGTGTTTTCACACATGTATTTATTTAAGCTTATTTTCATAGAGGTAAATGTATTGCATGAACCATGCAATGCACCGAATCTTTTATAGCCTAAGCTATTTTATAATGCCCATCCAAGGCTAGGTCTTTAAAACACAAACATAAATAATTTGTACAATTTGTAAAATACCTTAAAAAGATGATTATTCAGGGCAGAATGACTGATTCTGCTTGTTCCTGAATACAAAACATTAAGAGCTGAGAGCTTAATATTTAAGAATTCATATATTTGTTTTAGATTAGTGAATGTAATAAAATGATCAAAAATCAACACGTTTTAAGCACATTGCAACAGTGCATCTTTCCTTATCGAGAATTGTAACTGCCTGATTATATTACATCATCTTTGTGGGAATAGACTGAGAATAGACTGAGATATTTTAGCTTTTAAATCAAAGTCTGCTTAGTTTTCTTCTTTGCTGTGCTTTGTTTGTGCAGATGAGCACAATAATTGCACTCATGTTTGGACAGAAGCAACTACACCAACACTCTTTGGAGGAAACTGTGCCAGTGCAGTTTCAAATGATCTTCAGAGTAGTTGATTTAAGGTGAGGATGTGATCAGACCGTGATCTGACCTGACAGCCATGTGAATGCTGCAAGTTTGAACTAAACTCCTTCCTGTAACCAGGTATGCTGTGCTGACTATGATGACCTGTATGACTGACAACCTTCACAGACAGGTATGCTTTACATTCTGCAAAATCCAAAACCTCATGCAAACAGCAATAAAATGAACTGAGGACTCATTCGTTAGACACCAGTCACATCACCTTCTGTCAATGCTCGACACCCCATAAACACAATGTTTAACTTTATTACTCACACAAAAACACATCATAGTTATCAGCCATCTTGCAAGAAAACCACAGATGGTTGCAGACATCCCGGATCCAAAGTGGAAGGATCGAAAACGGCTGTGCGGATGAGCCTAAATAGCAAACATAAAATCTTTATTATATTAATTATTAAATTAATTATGCATGCCTTCAGTGTGCTGGCACCTCTATTATTTCCTTATTGTCTACTTGTCATTCACATTAACTTGCTTGCCCTTCTGATTTATTCTTACTTACTGCTCATTGATTGCAGAAGGCTCTTTACCAGTAAATGAAGCCAGAGCATTGATATTATCTTTCTGTTGTTTTTGCACTTGAGTTAAGTTGGGAGTTACCAGCAGTCCTGTTTTTTAGTTTTGGTTCTATTAGTTTAGCTCACTAACACAGAGGTTCCTGTACACTATCCCAGCCAGTTGCTTAGGTCCCAGTTTGCAACTTACATGCTGCTACTATGTGTTGGATAGTCTCTGGGGCACCTTTGCATAGTCTGCAGTTTGAGTCCTGTCAACTATGTTAGACTCCTGCCTATATGGATCCGGCTCTCAGGGCCTGGTCTTAAGCTGCTATGATCAGAGCCCCTGTGCTGTCCTTTAACTCAGACTTTTCTAGACACTTTTAGGATTTCCTGATGTCAGCCACTTCCTGTATTTGTCGATGGTATATCCCATGTTGGGGCTTGGTCACCCAACAAAGTTCCTCTTCCTGTTCTGCATCACTGTCTGTCTTTATATATATACAGATGTGATGCAGATTCAGATTCGCCCTGCATGTAGAGCTTTGCATTGCATTGCTGTAAATTCTGTGGTGCGACCACACAATTAGCACCTAGCCTCATATTACATGGACAGCACTACATGAATTGAGTGCAACAATGAATATTCCAGAAAGAGCAACTACTGCTGAGCCGGATCACTTTCTTTGTGGAAATCCTCCATCGAGATAAGAGGTGATGGCGCGTAAGCTGTTGCATCATGGAAAAAATGTCCCGCCCAAGGTTATCAGATCCACGCCACACAGTGTGGCTTGGAATGAACTTATCAGATTGCTAAAATTACAGCGTGTGTAGGCCACCTCGACACTGTATCAAGTTGTCTGGTGGTGTAAACGCTTGCAGACTGGGAATCTGTTGGCGACCGTCCATCCCACAAGAATGAGTGAAGGTTTAGCCAGCGTAAGTACGATGTTGCTTATCAGAGACGGACGCTTTAGTCTGGTTTAGTTTGGTTGTTATGCATTTATGTGAAACTGGTCCGATTATGCCAATGGATACCAATTGTTCCTTAAATTTCCAAAATCACGCAAACAAACAAAAAAAGAACGGCTAAGGAAATTGGGTCTCTGTTTGTTGTATAACCTGAATCAAAATACTGTGTTTGGATTGCCCGATGAGGCGCTCCATGAGAACTCACAGGGTGCATGTTTCACCACCAATATACCTTCCATGGGCCTGGTACACTCTCCAGTAATAGAATATAATGCATTTAAAAACCCCTATGCCTTATGAAATTGTGTTATTTGCACACGAACGGATTCTATTTCTTTCAAATGTTATATGGCAAGTGACGCTCAGTCTCCCAGCAGATCAATGAAACTAGCCAATGAAGACTATAACGATAAGCAGAAAGCATTTCATTATTCTGTTAGTGTGCTTTTATTTGTCTGGTGACTGTATCAACAAGGTATTTGCTGTTCAGCTCTGTTCATGCCAACAAATACATAACAATGATTAAAAAGGGGGGCAAGAGCAGAGGCTCAATTGGCTCTTAAAAGAATAAAAGGTTGTATCAATTTCCCAAAAAATACATCAAGTCCAATAGGCAGGCAAAGCTCACACTTAAAGGAGTTTCAGGTTCATATAATAAGGGATATGTTTTTCCATGTCATGTCTCATTTGCTTGTTCAACAATCAAAATCAACCCAACTGGGCTAAATAATTGAGTCCAGCCCTGAGTGTGTATGAGAGAGAGAGGAGGGGAGAGAGAATTGATTTATACACTGAGCCATCCATAATCATTCAAAAGTGACTGCAACAGAAGACAAGGATTAAAGTATTACTCCACACATTAACGTGTCTGTGGCCTAACAATAAATGCAACATAACAAGGACTGCATAATGAGACGAACGCTCGCGTTTTTGCCTGAAGCGTTTCTTTGCTTTGTACAAGCGGGTTAAAGTTATTGCTTGGTTGTTAGTTCAAAGTCATACCAGTAAATTCTTCATGTAGACAGGACAGAAAAGGTGAACTTTACCCTTGTTATAACTTGACCTTCCTCTGCCATTGCCTTTATAGCTGCAGATTGGAGGACTGGAACAAACCGAAGCTTAGGTCCTGACTGTTCTGCCTCTCACATCCATAAAACTAGGAAAAGAAATTAAGGATGATAAATTGGACAAATCCTTCAGAGGCAGAGCTCTCAGGCCGTGTCAGACACTGGCGTCTAATGATAAGCTCTTAACTCTGAACCTCATGAGAATAAGCAGTTGGAATCATTAGTGAAATGGTGTATGAATAAAAGCTGGAAAGCATGCTTTACTCTTATGGAAAATCTACCTGCTTATCAGGTGAGGTATTATTTTCCAGAGTTTGTTGATAACCAACTTTGTATCTGGTCAAAAGACATCCAGGAGTCAATATGCAAGCAAACAATTGTTAGTATGCTGAGGTTGTTAATATAGCAGTATCCTGCTGAACCAACCTCTTAACATCCACTAGGCTGCAGGTGAACCACTTAGGGTTAGGCTGCTTTTTTAGTCACATGCTAAGCAAGAATAAATATTGGAGCCCCAGATGGGTGTACAAACATTCCTGGCAGAAACCTGTCATCAAGATATGAGGTGATGGCTTGTAAGGTCTTATAACTACGTGTTGCATCATGGAAAAAATATCCCACCCAAGATCATCAGATCCAGGTCTCATACACATGGTGTAGCTTGTAATGAACTTATAAGATTGCTAAACTGACCGACGCTGTATCTTAAGTTGTCTGGAGGTACAAATGCTTGAAAACTGGGAACCTGTTGGCTACCAACCATCCCTCAAGAATGAATTATTAGGCTTTTAATGCTTGCATTACTTTGGTGTGGTACTGCCAATTTAGTCTAGTAGCTTCTGGTTGTTGTGTAGTAAGATGGAACTGCTTGGTTAGTTTCAGAAACTAGAAGATGTTACCTTTTTAACATCTTCTAGTTTCTGATTAAGTGAATGCATGTTGGTCTTATAATTCTTTTGTTTCAGTTTCTGAATGCTTTATGGACATTCAGGAATGGGCACTGGATGTGATTAGATGTGAACCTAACTCTAGATCAGTCCCGAGCAACTTAGTGGATGCTGAGGGCTATCTAAAACTGGGTGATGGGTACTTATGGCCATGTAAACCCTTTGAATTCATTGAAATGAAGTTAGGTCAAAGGCTCTCCAAATGCAAGTTGTTAGACTTTAAGATTATACAAGTATAAAAGAGTGGGGATTGACAGCTAAAACCACAGTGTGTAGGCTGCATTATAAGTTGTCTGAGTGTGTGAATGCTTGCAAGTTATGAAACCCAGAAGAACGTGCAACTTTCCCCACAAAAATCCCCTCAAAGTACCAGTTCTACACCTGGTCCAGTGTTCCCGCTCTCCAGTAACAAAATATAATATTGTATGAAATTGTGTTAAGATAAACATATTTTTGAACATCTGAAGGAAGTGCCCACATTGCATGGAATACAGTGAAAAGGAAGTTGCATTCAAATGCATCATCGTCAGTTCAGAGATATTATTCTGTAATTATTCACAATGACGCGATCGCCCTATCTGAGCACAGGTGTAATTGCTGCGGCACCTAAAAGCAGTTCATTAATGGCCCAATTCAAAGACTCGTCTGGTATGTGGGAGAACAAACATCAGGAAGCCTGTTACTGTGAAACTTGTGCCTTTGCTAATGCCATCACATGGGCCGGTGAATACTAATGAGCACTTTGTCACGCTATGTTGGAGCTTTAACATCCAGATGCTTTAATCATTTATTCGCTGCGTCTGACGAAAAAAAGCAAAATGTGCATAAATGGATCAGAGCATATTGCCAAAGAGCACACTGAACTGCTAACTTTCCTCATTAAAGTCTTCACAGTCGGTTCTGAGGTGTTGCTTGTACACACACATTCGTAACGTGTCTGTTTTTATAAAGGTTAATAAGCACATTAAATAGGGGGCACACATTTGGAATATTGTGTAACATGAATAAATATTCTGCAAGCAACGACTGGATAATGTGTGGATAATGTGTTGGGAGTGATTGAGCGAATGTGGGAAAATATCATGGAAAATATTAGCAAATCGGAAAATGTTACAGGTAGTTGGAATACAAGAGATATTGTAACAATATAATGCATTCTGAGCTTGTGATGACAAATCTTCCAGAACAACATGAAATCTCAACCCGTACTTTCTCATTTACTCATTCGGACACACACACATATACACACCAGTGCGTGGTGAGGATTGTTTCACTAATGAGTTGGTTTGGCTGCAGTTGAGTTATGGGCATGAGCGCATGGTGGGACCTCACCCCAGCCTGGGAGAGTGTACTGAGTGCACCTAACTGCACACGCTGATTTATCAGCCTGCAGCCATTGGCCGATGAAGGAGACACGACACGGCTGTCACGAGCTGATCACAAGCAGTTTGCACGAAGTACTTGCTTCCTGTACTTTGAGTTAAGTTGCAGTTTAAAGAAAACAACAAAAAACCCTCAGCTTTTGAGTGACACTGTACTGTCACTGTGAAACCCTCTGTTAACTCAGCTTGAGAACATATATATTTTCGATGCTTTTTGGAGCTTATACAGTAGAGTTCCCAACTCAATCTATCTGCTTCCTGTCTTGAGGCATCTTTGGATAAGGACTCAGTCATTCAGGCTAGTCAGCAACCATCTGGCAACCACTGGTGACAAAGGAAAAATACTTGTTCCCCGACTGGTGGCTGGAGGTTGCTGGCTGTATGCGTGAAATTGATTGCTAAAACCCAAGTCACGCAGGCATAGAGACCAATAAGCAACCATTGCTCACTAGGGAAGTGTGCTTTCTGCAACTTGTTGGTCAGTGTTTACTGGATGTTGCTTGATAATGCTAAGCAAAAGCGTTGCTGCACCAAAGACGCTTGAAAATTGTCGCATTCACCAGTAGAAGCACTCGTAAACTGCAGGCCAAGTAGTAGTGAAACAGAAAAGTGCAATGCAAACCGTAAATTTTTAAATGTGTTGGTCACCGTGGTAAGGCACAACTTTTACTTTCAAGGCAAATGTTGATCAGTTTGTGTCACACAAGTTTAACTGTCAGCGAAAGAGAGTAAAGCCACGTGTCTGAGGAGCGTGAGGACAAGTTGGCGTCTTCCACGCAAACTTTAAAGTACTGCAGCAATCTGCTAGATTTGTCACCCCTTTCACCCAGCAACAACTTGCCAACTGGTTGGGCAATAAATGTGTTTCAGGGGTTCTTTGGTTTCTAGGTCTAAGAGCTAAGATGCACTTTTGAGCCTTGCAGATGGCTAAAGTGAAATCCAAACATCCTGGTTCTGGAAAAACTCATCCAAGAAACATCTTGATGCATTCTCAATCATCTATTTAAGTAAATCTCCAAAGGTTGATTCTGCTCATCTGGACGTAGTGTATTCAGTGGGAGAAACGTTTCGTCACTCATCCAAGTGACTTCTTCAGTCTCAGCTCTATCAGCTATAAGATTGGGGAAACCTGCAGTCAGCTGAGACTGAAGAAGTCACTTGGATGAGTGACGAAACGTTTCTCCCACTGAATACACTACGTCCAGATGAGCAGAATCAACCTTTGGAGACTCATCCAAGAAAGTGCCGACATCCAGTAGCTAGACCTAACGTCTTGAAACTGACCTTATTTGTTAAGTTTATTTGTTATAGTTCATATTTTTGTGTAATTTTTTTAATGTAATGTTAGTATTCATGTTTTTACTCGTCTTTCAACAGTACATTATCTTGTCATATCAGTAACTTTGTCAGTCTATGTATTTCTCAGCAATACATTCTATAATTATGTATATATGTAATCATAAGATCATCATTGAGTGTCGAATTGTTGAATTGAGTTTTAGAGAACACCTGTATGAAGTCTGTCTGTATACAGATGTCTACAAGCAACAGTCTTCTTGTAAGACAACATGGTAGAGTCATATAATTTTACATTTATATTTAAAAAAAAAACTGCATGCAGAATTTCTAAAAATATTGCAGACTTTCTCATCAGCTTATTTACAAAAATTCAATTGGGGGCTTTTACACTTTAGATTCCTATACTATTCAGAAAGTTGTTATTAGTTCAGAGTTCCTTAAATGTTCATATTTTCAAGACTCGGGAGTCTTAACAATAGTCACATTAAACCTTCAGTGGATGTTAAAAACTTAAACCACATTACTATCGTGCTCCAGTAGAGCTACGTTTCTCAAACCACATGTCAGGTTTTTCTTAGCGCGCTAAAATGTTTGCATTTCGGTTGAAATTGAGGCCCGATGCTGTATTTGTCCTCTTTCAGTGTCTCCATGTCGGTAGATAAATGTTTGTCAGGAGACACAAACTGAACAAGAACAAGAAGAGCAAACAGGGTAAGGCTGGCGAGTCAGTAAATTACCTGCAGCTGCTCTGCTTAGTTGGGGGGGTATAAATCTGTAACCACATCAGAAATTATCCATAAAATTTACAGCTTAGGAAAACCATGTGTGTGGCTCTTTAACACTCCTTAACCTACAGAGCCGCCTTTGACGCTGCCTCGGAAAAGACTCTGTGGCCAGTCGGAACATTAACTCCCTCTCCACAGTGACGTATGGTGTATACATTTCAGCTGGAAGGGGGGAAAAAGAGAGGTCGTGTTACCATATGAGTGCAAACTCACATATGCTCCAAAGCAGGTAAATAAACTGATGGAAAAAGCAAATCTCTAAGCAGCCAATCAATCAATTTAATGAGTCTGTGGGACTTAAAGGGAATTCTGAGGACTGGCCAGAATATGGCCCCACTAAAAAATAAATAAATAAATAAAAACACAAATATAGAATAAGCCAGAGGTTGTAAAATAGGGAGAAGAATTAACTCTCTCACCAGGACTGGAACCGTTCACACATCTGAGATCAATTAATCTGTCTGACCAGTCGTTTCGTCCTCAATGGACTATACTTCTGAGTTACTCTACGCAACTAGGAACTGAGTAATACGAAGTCTCATAAATGAAAGCTGGTACCCAGTAACCATGTCGCTGATACTGATTTAAAAAATACAATCAGACAATATGACATTTACTGGTCCTGATATAAGATTATATCAGAACTAGAGCAGGTTATCTACTAATCGGAGGTTGGTTTGATCTCTGGCTGCTCCTGTCTGCATGCCAAAGTATCCTAGGGCCTTTGCTCTTAGCGCTTAGGCACAGAAAGTATAAAAGCATGAAAAACACGGCCAGCACCAGACGATGGACCTTCTCAGTTAGGCCCCGGCATCTTTACAGTTGCAGCCTCTAAATAAATAAACACATGGAAGCATCATGTTAGTGGAATTTGATATGCATGACTGTTTTACTCAATTTAAACAGAAATGCAACAAATTCACTCTAATGATAAATGAAATTTATTATTAAAAAATAAAACAGGCCATTTATGATTTCAAGATTTTGGTTTGTTTTACCAAACTTTATAACTCAGCGTGGCATGCATCATATTTTAATTGTAGCCCTTCACTTATTTATTCATCAGTCTGAGCTGTTAGACAGAGCTTGAAAATGAACAAAAAAGTGGAAGAAAAGAGAGAAAGAAAATGATACTGAGTTTTGGATGTGGCTGAATCAGGTGAAGTAAAAGATAACATAAGTCTGTGGGTCTCAGAGTTGGGCACAGGTGATAAATCTAAAGAGCAGGGTGAATTAATGCTTTTCTTCTTAGAAAAATAATCAAAGAAAAGTTATTATCATTGACAAACCACTGCAGTAAATTCAAGATGCAGTCAGTTAAATGGACTGGTTATTTTCTTGAATACTCAAACCACGGTATACAACACGCCTACATCGTTTTTAAAACATTTTTACAAATCCACACAAACATCTTCATATATATTTATCTTTTGTGGACCTTCAAAATTATGTTTTTTTTAAATTTCTTTTTTAAAGTCCTCGTTTCATGTGTAGCTTTGCTCTTTTTCAGAGACAACACACAGAAAGGCCTCGGTCTGGATTTGAAGCCAAGTCCTTACTGCTATGAGGCAACTGTGCTAACCACCACACCACCGTGCTAGACAAGCAGATGACTTGTGACACACATACGTGACTCATGCTTTCAAAAATTTGTCACTTTAGCACAACAGAGAAAACAAGTTAGTTGTGTAAACACATAATCTTGTGCAGATTCAGCAGCTCAATCATGACGTTGGAGTTTTCAAACTATTTCAGTGTGACATATCGCATGTATAGATCGATAAATACATCACTCAGGACTGTGTTTACAATAAAGGAGTAATGAAAATTGGTAACATAAATACAAATAAGTATGCTGATAAGTACAGCAGTCAGTACGAGTTCTCCTATAGGGGGTCGTGTGGCGTAAATGCATGGGAGAGTTGCATATCTCTGGTTGATCTGTCCGCAGTATGAGACCAGTGAAAGCATTAAATGGCGTCAGCGGACGGGAGGAGGTAATAAAGCTGTTTATTGTCACAGGTGGGGCAGAGTGTGCGATGCTGTTGAGGCTGTAGGCCCAGCTGGAGGAACCAGCAGTGTTAAGAATGAAGCCGGGCCGTGCCTGAGGGCCCTCTCCATGATCAACTGGATATGTGACTGCAGCACTGAGACTGTTATTCACGACTTATTCATTGTAAACATAAATGTTTGAATTTCCAGCTGCTACATAAAAACGGTATCAATGACAAACTCCCTAAAACTCCTACTTAAACATTACCATGTGGACATAAACCATTTTTTTTTTTTTTTTTTTTTTTTGTCTGTCCCATTTGGTTCTTTAGCCGTCAGAATTGTTGTCTGAAGACCAACAAGGATACCAAATGGATTTATTTTGCCAAATGGATCATCATGGCATTGCCGTATTGGTCCATTTGATCAACCTTTGTTGTTATTATTTATTTTATTTTCAGTTGTTACCGATGGGACAGACATGACTGGGGGATAGGAAAGAGAGGAAGGAAAAGAAAAACAGAAGGGAAGAGGGACAGTGAGAAAGGGCACTTACAAAGACAAAGAGAAAAAGAAAAAAAAATTTCCTGGATCACCTGTTGAGAGAAAAAGAAGAGAAAACAAGCAAAAAAAAAACAAAGCAACATACTAAACACAACACCATCACGTTAATCTAGCTAAGTGTGAACAGCAGTAAATACTAAATATTGAATGTTGTTGTGCAGCACACAGGACAGACAGCGCACAATGTGCTTTGAAGTAGCAGCTAAGAAAGGTGTAGTTTATGTCTATGAACAGTGAACACCCATGTGCACACCTGTGTGGGTCAGCGCGCTTGTATACAAAAGGTTTCTCCATGTAACGGTCTGCTAGAGGGTGTGGAGGGCCATAGCCCCGTCCCCCAGGGCATGAAGCAGGCATGGAGAAGATCCAGGCTTCAGACATCCAGAGGCCCCAGAGTGCGAGAGCCCAAGGTGGACCACCGGAGGGGCATCCGTGCCACCCTCCTGGGAAGGGCTGAGGAGATCCCCAGACGAGGGGTCACCCAGTAGCCACGGAGCAGAAGCCAGAGGGGGCTGCACTGGCGTGCCCGTCGGCTCTGCCGGCAGCCAGCTGTGCCAGAGTGAACCGAGCCGCAGACTCCGAGGCCGGAGTCCCCTTTGCCCCGGAAGGACATAAACCTTGAAACTAAATGATTTTAGTGGTTGCCAGGTAGGACAGTTGAGAAAAAAAAATCTACATCCAGCTAATGAAACTTTATTATAAATTGAATATGTTTGGGAAATTCTCTTCTCACACAGATCAGTGTTTCATTTTTTTTCAGACAGAGAAAAATTGAGATTTTTAAAAACTGATTTATTTGGAATTGTAATTCTCATATTTGCTGACTGTGGAGAGTCGAAGTTCTCTTAATATTGTCATCAGTGTTGGGGAGTAATGGAATACATGTACCAGCGTTATGTATTTAAAATACAAAATATGAGTAACTGTATTCCGTTACAGTTACCGTTTAAAAAGGTGGTATTCAGAATACAGTTACTTTGTTGAAATAAATGGATTACACGGCGGTCTTTTCCTGTTTCATATGTTAGGCTATGTCCTCTCTGTTTCTGATAATTCCACGCCGGTGGAAACCCAAACAAAACACGCAATAAGAGGCTCTAATGCCTGTGTCTCAATCTCGTGGCCCCTGTCACCTCTACTTGCGGCCCCCATAATGACGTGAAGAAATATTTTTTAAAATTATTATTAAAAAAAGAAAATTTAATATGAAGGCAATAGGCAGAGTGTTACAGGCATAGCCCTGAAGAATGTAGCCTCATGGGCAGTGTAGTCCAGTTGTAAGTAAACTATTAAGACTCGACTGTACACTGTGTTCGTGTTTTCCTCCGAAACAACAGCCAAACAGCAGCCTTTCAACGCCTCTCTCTGTCTCTCACTGGCAAAGTTGACCCAGACAACAAAGTAAAGCTAGTTTTCGGCTACGAGCCCGACATGAACCCAACGTATTAGCCAGAGGTCCCTTTACTACGGTTCGGAGCCACAGACCTGTTTTATATACGCGCGGAATAGTTTTCTATACGAGATCGCTGCAAAAAGTGCAGCCTTACCTAATGTCCACCTACTGTTACTCATATTAAGATTTAAAAATCTAGTTGGTATTGGTATGGCGAGTGTCCTTCAGTACTAGTAATAAATCACACAGCAATAGTACATTCATGTAGTTGTAAAAAGCATGTTAATATATTAAGTAATCCAAAGTATTCAGAATACGTTACTCTCATTGAGTAACATAACGGAATATGTTACAGAATACATTTTGGGGCATGTATTCTGTAATCTGTAATGGATTACATTTTAATAGTAACCTTCCCAACACTGATTGTCATATGCAGGTTATCATGAAACGCTACATTCACTGAATGTTGGGTGACTGACGGTGGCTTTGAGCCTTCCCCTGAAAACTGCTCATACAGACAAGATGAGTGAGTGCGTGGTGTCAATGATAACCAGAAGCCAACGTCAGTAAATTAACCAAATGTGGCCAGTTGTCTTTGGGAGATTTAGATATTGGAAGGGGAAGGTTGGAAAAGCTCTTTATGCTTTTTTCATACCTTTCAAAGGCCTGTTTCAGACGTATGCCCCGCCCCCTACACACAGAGTGGAGCAGGCAGTAACAGAGAAAAACTTTTACCAAACTATGAAAACCTCTTATCCAAACTACCTTAAACATGGCATCGCCCTTATCAGGGTGAGATGAAGGTGTAGTTGGGAGAGCCGAAGAACAGATAGATGGATGCACAGATTTATCAGATTATTAGGTTAATTAGTTACAGCTTGATTTCGGACAAAAACGTACAAGGTATTCAACTATCTACTCGTCAGTATAAAACTGTTCATGTCCTGGATGTAGGTTAATGCACTGTGGCTGCAAATAACACATGGCGTCACTTTTTGGTGCAGCAGAGCGGAGCCTCAAGGCGGAAAGAGAATGTCCAAGAATCAGAGTTCAAGAGTGACAGAAAGGGGAAACAGCTTGTCTATACTGTGGTGTACTGTACCGGGCTGGTTTGGCGGGCAGCTGTCTTGTGACCCTCTCGTTCACCACTTGCCCCAGGGTCAGGCCCCAGATGGATCTTACCACACCACCGCACACTGGCAAGGGACTCAGTGCAGCGCTGCAGCGGTTTCATCCACTGGCTGCTACGCGCTGTCTTTTTTCTTTCCTACAGCTGAGCATCTCGATGCAGATCAGTTATCCAGAGCCTATAAATCTCCAGACCTTTCAGCAAAGCCTTTATTGCTGTTCCCCTGTGAGTTGTGCATTCACACAGATGCAGCTTTTCAACGTTTCCTCATCCTTTTTTCACTCAAATGATTCAACACCCACTTCAGCGCTTCCAGAAGAGGAAAATATATTTCCTTTATTTCTGTTTTATGTTGACCGAGGCTCTCGAGTGTCTGGGTTCACAGGGTTTCTTTTGCTTGTTATCCAGCTGCCTAATGCTTAGAGTCCCACAGCACCTCTCATCTTACTGTGCTTCAATGCTTCACTGTGCAATCCTTAATCCTGTCTTTGATGTTGCCCCTGCTTGTTGCATTATCCAAAACAAATAACCATTATCTGTTTCCTACCCTCGTTCTTTCAATTTGTCATCACTGCGGCCATCTGAGAGAAGGAACAATCAGTAATAGCAGACTTTATTTGCAGTTTCAGAATCTGATAATGAAAGGCCTACGAGAGAGAACCAAGCACAGAACATATCTTCGGTTGACAACCAAAAAAAGGTATACATCCCGAAGATGCTGACTAGACCAAAAAGCCAGTGGAAACCATGGAAAAACCCAAATGGCTGGAAACACTTACAAGTCATTCTCTTCCACTGTTTCAATCTACAAATAAACTCCAGAGAATTTTCCAAAGCTGTGCAGAATTGAAGGCCTGACCTTTAATTTGTCTTTCTCATGCTATGTGGACTTGCGTTTAGGATGTGCGACTGCTGTGTTTTAACCAAAGGACCGACGATCGATGTCTACGGACAGTGACAGCATAAGAGAAAAAGTTCATCTGCACAGTATTAGGGATGATCTTGTAGCATGAAACTAGATGGACCGGTACTTGTATAACACTTTTCAATACAATCACATCCATGCAAGCATGCTCTTCTATACCAGAGGCCCTTGTCTAACATTTGCACATACGTACTCACACTCTGACAAATACATTGGAAACTAGGGGTTCTGTAGTTTGCCCACATGAACATGCAAACTGGTGTAAACCTGGATTGAACCTCTAAACTTCTGACTACCAGACAACCAGTTGCACTTCTTATCTTTATCATAGTAAAGGTATACATTAGTTGACTGAAAAAAAAAAAAAACAACACAGAGAGTGCCACCTCATAAATCATAAGAGGAATGCTATTGGGCTGATTCAAAACCAGTTAAAATTGTCTCTACACCAGTATCATTGATGTACTACTGGCAATTGACTGAGAAGCTTCCTTTAATCACCCAAGTAAAGCATCAACAGTAGCTTCAGAAGCACTGTGAGATGAGTATATTTACCTCAGTTGGTGATTATGCAACTGTTTTAACAAGATCGAGTGGATGAGCAGCATCCTCTTACACATTCCACTTAGCATGAACAATTTCTCATATTGCTCTCTCAGAACCAAGTGAACCCTTGGAGACAAATACTTCTACTAAATCACTGTAGTAAAACAAATATTTTCTGAAGTTTATTTTCAAATTTTGTGAAGGTCTTAAGCCCCCAGTACCTCTCGCAAACTTGCTCCAGCTTACAGATTACAAAACACTCAGATGGGACTTTGTCCTCCACGTACCATCAGGTAAGACATTCCAGGAAGGGGTTTAATGTACAATGAGAGTCTAGAGCACAGACACCAACCCAACTTTTGTGAGGAGCATTTCTGCTACAATGTCGTTTTTCTTTAGAGCTAGTTAAACAGGAAAAACATCTGGGGGGAAAACCAAGATCGGAACGCCTCATATAAGCCTCAGTGGCCGCTCTTCTTCTGGACTTGAGTGCATCAAAAAAGTAAGTGACTTTAGCACAAAGCAATAAGGATGTGCATTTGTGGTCTTTGTTGATTTGCGAGCATCAGTTTGTCAGTGAGCTTCAGTTCTCATTAAATGTTCTAAACAAGGTTGTTTTCCTGACTCTGAACTCTTCGCCTGTGTTAAAGGCTATTTTTACCCCAGAACAGAGGTTGAAGAAAAACAGAGCCAAGACTTTCTTGATGGAGATTGTGGTTGAATTAGGCTAAATAAGCAAGCTGTAGTCATATCATTGAATTTCGACCTCATGCTAAGATCTGAACAATCGCCCCGCAGAACGCTGTCAATCTGATTGGAAACTTTGGACCTGATATTCAAACCCAACTTGTGAGCCCAAGACCGCAAGACAACTCTTGAAGTCGATGATATTTTTAGTGCAGTTGGAATGAGATTGTTTCAACAAAGATATTTCCAAGAGATTCTGAGAGGTTGAATCATTTTGTCCGTTACAGAAAAAAGAGAGTTTGGCAAGTTAAAGACTGGATGTTAAATCAACGATCAGATTTCTTGAACTTGAAAAGTAATGACATAGTTGTGCAAGAAAGGGAACAGATATGTTACAAAAGAAACAAAACTAAGTTAGCAATGAAGACAGGAAGGTACAGTGGTAGCTCCAAACAAGGCCCCTTCAGACATTAGCATACTAGCTGAGTGAACACAGACATGCTTTTATTGAGGTACCTAAGAGGCTGTTTACACAGCTTGTATAATGGCCAGTAAACAAATAGATTAAGGCAAGTGTTTTTTGTCTGTTTCAGACACCTTAATTTTATAGATCCAAACTCTAAACATGGCACCATAAAACAAAGTTTTATAAAGCATTTAATCTGTGATTAAAACCCCATAGGCTTATAGAGATTGTAATCTTTTAACATCGTGTGAATTGAGCCTGTTTGATTAACGTCTACAGATTCTGTGATGAAATGGACAGAAATGGGGATCACAGTGTTTAAGCCTGGATTGCTGTGGATCCATAGTGGGCACCATAAACCATGCTGTTCCACTCTTCCATTTAGTTTTTGGTGCAGGAAAGTAATAATTTGTGGTGATACATGTGAAAAAGTGGTGATCCTAAAGGGATTGCGTTCATTTCATTAAAGGCTTGTCAGTGGTAACACTGACACAGTATTTTATTCATATTTCTAATGCAAGTCAAAGAACTGAAAGTTTGAAAGTATTTAAAGTTTGCATGATGAAAAGTGGCATTTACTTAATTTGCTTTATGCACTCGTGTTGGTATCTCATTTTGAGCATCGATTATTTCAGATTTACAAAGATGCTGTTGATAGATCTTTATCTCTTCTGCATACGGGTTTATTTCCACAGGATCAGAACCAAACACTGTTTAATGTTATGTAGATAAAATTAGGACCACATACATGGGAAGAAAACATGATGGACCAAATTTGCAGACAGTATCTATGAATCTTTGGTGAATTTCATGGGATAGCACCTCCCAAAACCACAGACGACAGTGGTTCCAACTTTGGGTCCAGCACTTTTGTGGTGTGCAGTTGCCAGGTTATTTGTGGTCAAAGAAATGTTGACCAGTCATGACTGCCTTCGCTTTGGCTGCATGCAGGCAAACAGTTCTTGGCACTTTTGCCATATAGCTAGAGGGCTCTTCCTGTATGTGTTGAACTTGTATGTTATCCCCGTGTTTGTCCACGTTAGCTCTAGGAGGTTGGGTTTCTCCCCTAACATCAACAGCAACACAACAGTTTTGCCAAAGAAATTCGAAATTTTTTCTCATTTAAATGTCAACAGAAAGAAATTTCTGAAACACATTTCTTTTTATAACGTATGACAAAGTCTGCCCCCTAAAAAAGTGGACAGTATATCCTCGGTTTTAACATAAAACTCATTGTTACAGCCAGGAGAAAAAAAAGTCCCCCTTAAACGTATTTTTAGTTTAAGTCACCTTGTTCTCCCTGAGTTATTGGTTATGTTATTAGTTCACTAACATAAACTAATGTAAGTCTATTGACCGCAACCAGCCAATCAACCTGATGATGCCACAATCTGTACTGGCACAAGATGACGCTAAACATGTTTTTAAAATGTAACTTTAAGCACGTAATTCTTGAATCCAGCTACACAGACAAAGTCCCATCTATGTTAGTGTTTGAGATCATAGCTCAATGGTGTAAATTAGCCTTTATACATGAAGTGCTTCATGTCCACAAAGCTGGAGGGCAAATGGCACAGTCAGTAAGTCTTAAGTTGTCAGTTGATACCTGAAGCCTACTGAAGCTTTTACGTTTTAAACAGAATTGTTGGATTTTAAAGAGCTGCTGAAAGAGACAGGGTCAGCAGACAGTTGAATATAGTATATACGAGTGCTAAACGGAGCTTTTAATAGTAGTAAGTAAACTAATGGTTAACTAGAGGCTATCACCTCCTGTCTTCAAAGCGACTTTGATGCATCAAAATAACCATAAAATGGCAATGAAATGGAATCGGTCTGTTATCAGTCTGTGAGTGAATGGGGTCAAGTTGGCGATTACATGCAACTTGTGATAACATTGCAATTAACTGTGACAATTAACTTGTCTGTTGTCATATACATACGCAAACAGAAGTTCACGCCTAGAAGTCCAGAAGGAAAAATTTAGAGATTTGAAAAAGAAATTAAAAAATTCCTCCACAAATAGTGACATAGTTGCTTCAGGATGGAAATCCAACTGCAAAGCAACATAGGCTTTTGGCAATAATACTTTTATTCAGGAATACAACCAGATGAGTTAAGTTGAGTCAAGAGTCAAGTCCCTATTGCAAAGAGACGCATCGCTGATGTGTTGTGCTAAGACTACCTCAGATTGCCAACATATTACAAACAATTTGTATTTATACATTAGATGGGCAGCAAGCAACCACTGACTGATAAGGCAGATGTTTCACACCAGATTCCCTTCCTGACACTTCCCCAAAGGGAGTTATATCTCAACCTTGAACCAAATCAAGGATCTTTTACTTGTAAGGCATATGTATAAACCACTGCACGACACAATAGAGCTAAATGTCACAGGGCTAAAAATCCCAGTCCAGGAAATAAAAGAAAGCATGCTAAAATGACAATAATACCTCAATAATGATTGCTTTTAAAGTGACGTGCTGTGATTTAAAAATTAGGTTCTGTGCTGGTTAATAAAACAGAAAAAACCCCACCACACAGTGGCTCGTCAGAAGGTAAAGATGCTGAGGAACGATTGATGTTCAGGTACAGGTGGCCCATTGCACTGTGGACAGCATTATTACTGCAGTCATGCTGTCTTTGGTTCACGCTTGTTGTGTATTTGTGATGCATTTTTAATCACTGGGGAGGTTAAGTGTAGCTAACTTTGAACAAACTAACATTTTGATTGAGGCTACTGTAAATCTATGGCTCATCAGCTTCTTGGATAAGAGCTGGCAGTTTTCTTTTGTGATTGAAATAACTCTGAAAGTCAGCCCTGATACAGGTGTACAAAGTGTTCAAATCAGGGCCCTGCTTTCAGTACAGATTAGGCCCGCTTGCATTTGGGTGTAACAAAGTCCCAAATGGGGTCACAACTGGCTGTGATAACAACAAAATGATTTCTTCGTTTGTTTAATATAGTTAAGACAAATATTAAAAAGAAAGAGACGAGAAAGAGCTGAACAACAGTGAGAGAAGAATAAATAGTGAAGATGGAAACCTACAAAGTTCGCCAAATGGTCCGCCGTGGTTGAGAGCCAGTATAAAGTAGCTGTTTCCCCTGGTGGTGCTGGGCTAGATTAGCGTCACATCACAGCCTCATGAGCCATGACATAAGAATGCTTATGAAACTCACACATGCAGCACATAACAGTTGCTTCTGAATGAAACAGGAGACACAGTGAAATTACTGGAACCTCACGGATCCCCGGCCAGTGTACTCAGCCCAAAATTCCCTCCTGACGATTTAGCGCTTTTTTTTTCTTTCTTTTTCTTTGGTCGGTATATGAGCGTGTGTCTGTGTGTAACTATCTAAGTGCAAAAGCATTTTGAAATTTCAGCTGTTTTCTATACAGTCGAGTAATAAGGCCTAACATAAATCTTCTGTAATCCAAAGAAGGCCTGGTCACACACGAACACAGCAACTGCTTCAGAGCTGCCCTCAGAGCAAGGCTAAGCAAAGCAGCGTGTCTTAATCGACGTTTGTCTTCAAGCAAAACTGACTGCAGCTTAAAGTGATGCTGGAGTGACTCACCAACGTTTCCTTTGCACGCCTGACTTTAGAAGCTGAAAAAACTTCACACACATTTTTTTCTAAATGATTAACGTGTGAGGAACTGCATCAGTAAAATCTTGTTTATATACCTTATAAATATTACATTCATTCAGCTTAGAGAATTAATGTTGTAGTGGAGGAACTCCTTAAGCTGTCTGGTGTTCATTTCATTTTTGCTCCGTTACCAAGGAAAACTGAGTAATTCCTTAATCTGCAAACAATTATAAAATCACATAGCAAAGCAATGGTCACTGAAAGAGCAACAAGAGAAAACAAAAAGACAAACCAAAAACTTGAATTCATGGATTCATGAAGATTTTGACTATTTTAAAAAATTAATAATTAGGAAAATTAAATAAAAAGCTGTTCGATGTCTACTGGTTAAAGCGTCAGCAGGAAGTTTTAAGTCTTTTTTCCAACTTGAGCCAACGCCACCAGCTTATCCAAAGCCCCAGCTGCCAATAAAGGAGGGAATACCATCCTCAGCCGTTCCAGATGCATTTCCTCTGGAAAAATGTGAAAACTTTTTCTGATGTTCTCCTTCACCGCTCGTGTTGACCAGCTGTGTAGTCAGTCTTAAGGTGCAGAATGCTAATGGCTTCAGTTCGGTTTGGTTCACCTGATCATCGGTTGCATCTTTAATGTGGGCACGCTCGGGTACCCCGTGGTGGAGGCTTGGAAAACTTTCTCTGGTGCTTTTATGTGTCACTAAGCAGCTTTCCCCCAGATGAATGAGTCAGTTTTTAAAAATCTTGTTTCCAGTTCTGTGATAAATCCATGGTGGTGGGTGGTGGCTCATCATAAGCCTTTGAGCATGGACTATTACTGAAAAAACTTTTGAGATTTTTCAGGTTTTCATATTGCTTTAAAGAGTTAAATACTTGATTTTGCCAATGTTTATTTATGGTCTGCGCTTCTGTACAAGTTGAATAAATTCTCTACCTGAGAAAAGGAGAGAGATTGCGTTCTCCGCTGGAGTCATGTAGCGAACATGAACGACAAGCACGTGTAATCAAGGTGAAATCGGAGCAGGATGTCCAGCGCAGCGGCTCCTGCTCTAACAGTCATTATCACTGAACTGCAGTGAACCAAACCTCAGCAGCTGTTAAACAGCTTCCTACTGCAATGCTGTTTGTTTGCTTATTCTGCCTTTTAGAAGAAGATACACTCTGAATCATTTCATGCCAACTACACAGCCTCACAAATGCCGGTATACACACTACATGCATGCAATCTTTCACACACACACACACACACACACGCTGCACAGATGCTCAAGAGATACACACACGCAAACACAGACATGCACACAGAGGAAACAAATGTGGGATTGGGCCACGGCCAGATTTACCATCAGGACTTACTGAGTGGACACCCAGAGGCACATCCCATAAAAGGAAAAAAAAGTCCAAAAAATGAGGAGAAAGTTTAAATGCATATCACATAATAAATGTAGATTCTGCTAGTCGGCACGTTTCAGAAGCACATATTTTAGTCTAAATGGGAATTTCAAGATCAAGATAAATAAATCAGCATTAAACTGAAGCCTCACTTAAAATAAACATTTAATTATACAGAAAACGATGTCTACCCCTTTTCACCTTTTCTCTGATGCAGTCTGTCCGTCTGTCTGTTTAAAGCTGCTACAGGAAAAGATTCTGGCTGATCTTTTATCATTTGAAAATATCTTCCTTTTTTCTAGAACTTCTTTGGAAGCACCTCTGCTCAGAAAGCAGCCAGTGTCTGCATTTCACACCCTGAAATCTTTCTGGCCTCTTTAATTTTGTGCCTTGGCTTTGCAAGCGGACGTTTGATCAGAGCCCCGCGCACACTGTTCTCATGTATTTTTGTGGATCATTTTTATTGGGAACAAATTATTTCTTTTTCCTGGAAATGAGGTGATTTGTTATGGGTCTGCGTTTTGCTGAGACCCCTGTTAACCCATCAACTTCATGCACACGTAACATTAGCATGCACGCAGACACAAGGGAACACACACACACTAAAATGTGTTCACTTTCAAAAAATGCAGTCAGGTTCATAAACAGAAAAACTGGCGTTCTTTTGCAGACATACTCTTAGACACCCAGAGGAATTTAATGTGAGGACCCCCCACTGTGCCCCAACTAGAAAAATAAAAGCACTGAGTCATTTCATGTACTTTGCCTTCTGAGTCTGCAGATTTTGCTAAGGTGTCAAATAACTGGCATTAATGTGTTTTCCTGCAGCAAAAGCCAGTGAACATATAGTGCTGTCCCAGCAAAACAGTGGAGGGTTAAGTTCACAACCAAATGAACCACAAAGTCCAGCAAAATGATGTTTTCTACCATCATAAACAACCGATACAAGCACATGTTCCTCTTCCACAGGATGCAGAAGACGTGGCACAAACTAACCGGCTTTTTGTGTGGAGATTTTCTTTCATTCACTTTTTACTGTTGTTTTGGTACAGTAAGGAAAGGATCATTCTTTTACAGGGTAAAACTCAGTTTTCTGGGTTAAAATATTTTTAAAAGATTTGTTTTATCACGCCGTTTGAAAAACACACAAAAGAAACTGTTGATAAATCTTGTCTCTGCAGGGGGAAGCCAACAACAAGCTTTCCTCACATGCATCACCGTGTTTTGTTTCAGTCGACGCAGAAATGAAGGAGTATTCACAGATGGGTCGGCTGACGAAGCGTTTGTGCGTCAGAGTGAGAGAGATCTGATAAAAGAGATTTGATCTTTTTCTGAATGGTTAAAAAATAAGAAAATCAGTGAGTTACCCCTACACTGAGACTAAAGGCTGCTATAACATCTTTTAACAAATTTTTTAACTACACGAAGAGTACTTCATTCTTAGAGCTTATTTCCAGCTCCCTATTTTTAATTTTTCAATACTAGAGCAGCTTTGCATGATTCACAATTCAAAGTAATCCTCATATATCTTATTAGCAGGTAAATATCTGCCCTCACTGACATCATACAGAACCAAGAGTAGAAAAAACTATTCGGCTGTGTGATGGATGAATGTTGGAGCTCAGCTGTTTGGGCACTGACTTAAAGTTAGGGGTGTGGTGACAGGTGTGCTAACATAAGGTAGCTGATGGCTCTCAGGTAGGCCTCACTTCCACCAATTCCCAGAACTGGACCTCATGATTGTGTTTGTACTGTTGGTGTTTGACAAATAATATGACCTGCTGTGCAGTACAGAAAGTTTCCACTTCTTCTATTTTTCCAATCTGTTTCTTAAGACTAATGAGCAGGTATCTGTGTCCGTGCATGACGTGTGACTTTAATAGATGCATCTAGCTGGGCAGTTAGTTCGTAACATGGCACCCCACTCTCTTGTCCAAATATGGTCACTTGTGACTCCAAATGAAAACAACATGGCACCAGCAAAGCTTCAAAATGAAGTCCAGAAACCAGTGAGTAGTAACGCTTTGGCTACGTCCACCTTTTGTTTGGAGCAGTGTGAAGCCTGAGCTTTTGGCTCATAGGGATTACGTACCCATGCGCTGACCTCACTATTTAAAACATTTAATATGAGCATCCACCGTCTGCACAGAACACGAGGCTAGCTGTAATGACAGGTATACTTAAAGGCACAAGTCAGTCTTTCAGCCATTTGTGGTATCTACTTGCCACTATTCATACTATAAACACTTAAGGGGGTTATTGACCTAACAGCAGGCTCTAATTTCCATAGTCCCAGATTTGTTTGTAGCTATATGAGAAGGATTGCATGTACTATCAAAGTAAGATTTATGAATGTTTTCTCCACCACCACACACAGGCTTACAGGCAAAAGAATTCCCTGTTTGAAACCTGAGTCAGGCTTTAGGTCCTGGACAAAGACTGAAATAGCAGAGCAGTTATTAAGTAAGAGATTAGATGTTTGAGTTGAGCGCTGGGAATAAAGGAATTTACACTAGACCTTTCAAAAAGAGAGGCACAAGAAGCACTGAGTTCACCAGTTGTTAACTCGTTGTTGTGAATGCAGGCAGATGAGCTAAACGTTGTTTTCTTTTTCGTGCACAGCCAAAGGCCGAAGAGAAGGACTGATTCACAGGCTGACACCAAATAAACCGATTCCTCGTCAACTAAGGAAAGTTGTGAGGAAACATCAAACCTCACAGGTAGAGGTCCCACGCCCTCACTCAGACAGAGACTCCACCTGAAGCATAATAACGACATAAATTTATGACGAGCGGTGAAATCAAAAGCCTGAGAGCTTTTTGAGATTGTAAAGATGACGTGAAGAAAGTGACATGCGAACTCTGCAACCAAGCCTCCAATAAAGCTCGTCCTTGGAAACATTTAAGTTAACATTCTGCTGGCTGTTGCAACATTTTTAGAATTATTACCGTTTCTGCTGGTGTTATTACCAGCAGATGTTCATGCATGTGCGCCTTCACACTCTTACCTGTAACATTCTCAGTGTGACCGCTCCGGCCTTGTTATTATGCACAGTTTTTTGAGCCTCCTGTTCAAGTCCTACAATTCACAGCTAATCCCATAACACATTGGTTATGGGTTAGCGCCTACATTTTTACTGTTCTGCATTTTCTCCGTTCACGCTTGGTGAATCAGTCTGATGAAATTTGTAACCAAAATCATTTCAGGATGCATAACAGAAATGTATTTACATATAGTCAAAAGAACACTGATGTGTTGCATTTATTTATGATGTATGTAACAGCACGGCTATAGTCTGACTTTCCAGTGGCCCAGAGCAACAAAACCTCCAGAACGGAGCAGGCATCAATGAGAACAGATATGACTTTAAGTCAGACACAGAGTGCACTTGGGTTGCAAAGCAACTTGCAGATGCATATCAAGGTTACTCAAGCACTAATCTTACCTGTATTTTTTATTTTTATTTTTTACAAATTTTTCTAAATTGTCTTAGAATGTGTGAAACTAAAAAATATTGTCTTTAGACAGATATAAAATGTTAATGTTTAGTTATGTAGAAAGTACCATCTACAGCAGATGAACAATACCTAAAAATCAGGTTCTTCAAAAACCTGAGAGACCTGAATATCTGACCCTTAAATTGATCCATCTAATGTTCACTAAAGCCTCGTCAGAAATGCTCTCTAAACTGATTCAACAAGTCTGATGGAGCGATGAATCCACATTTTTAATTTCTGTTTCAAGTCACCATCAACATGTATGGAGGAGAAAGGTCCAACAGCCATTTGTGAAACACAGTGGAGGCTCTGTCATGGTTTGGGCTGCATTTCAGTCA
Organism: Pelmatolapia mariae; assembly: GCF_036321145.2. Lineage (NCBI taxonomy): Eukaryota > Metazoa > Chordata > Actinopteri > Cichliformes > Cichlidae > Pelmatolapia > Pelmatolapia mariae. The sequence goes on along the minus strand of NC_086234.1, from coordinate 4,101,223 downwards.
GTGGTGTTGGAGACGTCGTCAAAAACTAACGGAACAATGAGCAGAAAAGTACTGTGATATTGCGATCCACCATGCAATATCATCTGGAAAGCATCTGATTATCAGAGACTTATTCTTTTAATATGCCAATAACTGAAACAATCTCCAGAGCTTGGACTTTAGTGTTATTAAAGCAGTGTGGGATCATCTCGACAGAATGGAACAAAAGGAATAAGGTGTGGCTCAAGACTTTTGCACTCAGCTGTATGCGTTGTATTAACTGATCTGGACATGCAAAACAGAAACATGTGCGAAACCCAAGCCGTATCTACATGTACGCACTCCTGCCCTCCTTACCCTGCATAGACACACCTTCAAAATTACAAATGCTCACCTGCCTGTGTGACATCACAAGAGGCTAAAGGGAGGTGTTAATCTTTGTTTTTTACAGTGGCGAGTGGGCTGGTTCATTCCAGCAGGTGGCTGCTCGGAGAACCTCTCAACCCAGGTACAGACAGTCCTGCACTCGGATCAGCATTTAACTTTACAGAAAGGTAAGAAATGATCTGTCAAGTCTTTATATTTTTACTGTTTTGCTAATCAGAAATTTCAGTGCCAGAGTGTCAGACTGATCTGCAGGCCTGATGGAACTGACATTAAATATGGATTTAGAGACTTCAAAGAATAAAAGAAATAATTTTAATCTACTAGATAAAAATGGTAAAACCTCTTTGCCCATTTAGCTAATTTCCTACTGTATACTATATAAGCACTGGTTACCTATTGGTTGCCTGAGGCTCTTATAATGAGATGAATAACTTCTACGGCAAGAAGTACGCAGAACAATTGGTAATCTGAGCTTCAGTACTAGGAGCAGGAACACGACGCCTGGCTGTTTAAAAAAAACAAAGTACATGACGAGATGTGGTCAAGGTGATAAGTAATGCTTGTACTCATGTTTCACAATGAAATCTGATTTTGCCTGGAGGGTTACTTTAAACATCACATGTGTTTTAAGCAATGCAGGAAATTAATTTCAAAAGTAAAGAGATGAGGTGAATGTAAGAGTTGGCACGGCTCATCACAGCAGCACTGACTGTTTTATAAATATGTGTCTATTGAACATTCAAACAAGCAAGAATGCAGACTGCAAAGGTCATGCCGGTTATGGAGAAAGATCGTGCAGTTGTAGCAAAATTTAAAAGTCACACAACACATTTAAATTAAATTACCCAGGTCTACAATTAAAAAAAAAATAAGTCCTGAACAATGACACTGTAATAGGATGGTAGAAACGTACTAAAAATAGTAGAAATATACTGAAATATGAATAACTATTTCTGATGAAGCAAACACAAATCCAAACACGTGTTTCGTTCATGTGGTATTTGAAGCGTGAATAAACCATTAACCTTCAGGAGTGGGCTGCTTAAAAATGACCAGCATCCTTTATTGTGCAGTTAAAAACTTCAGGCACTAAACCTCCTGCAGCAAGGCTCAATGACAACTGAATGTAAGTCTAAAGGGAGCTGGAAATATTCCCAAAAGATTGGAGGCTTTGAAGGTCATTAGAGGTGGCAGAAAGCTCCGGGGTAGAGTTGAGCTAGCCACCCGTATACAAGGTTCTGTTTCAGTGAACCGCAAATGGGTGGCACAGTGTCATTTGCAGTAAGTGAGCATGTAATGGAGTTGTAAGTGCCCCGAGCAAGAGAGGAAACAAGCCAATTGCCCAAGTTGTTTCCAGAGTTCATCCTTTGATTCCTAGACATTTAGGTTAAATTTAGAACACAAAAGGATGCTATCAAAAATGTTTGCAAAAGATAATGACATAAACCTCAGGAATATAAAGTATCACAACTCTGAGTGCAGTGGAAACGTCATGCCAAAGGTCAGGATGTGTTTTGGTTGAAAGCGCTTGTTCTGTGTGATGCTGTGTTTTGTACACAGAACACAGAATTAAGCAAAGTGGTTGTGGTGAAAACAGCCCAACCTCATGAGTCAACATCTCACAGGGACCTGCGAGGCCTGTCTGAATGCCGCTGTAGTCGTTGCTAAGAATATTCCGACGACTGTCTATCATTTCCTAGACAAACAAAGCAGTCTCAGATTACAGTACAGTATATTCATCGCATGACTGCAACAGGTTTTTTTTTTCTTAGTATCTTGAAACATTTAAAAACACATTGGGCCCTGATTAAAGGTCTTTTCATAGCCTGACATTCCACTTCCTGTTATGATCAAATTCACTCTGACAACACTTACATCACCTTAAGAAATGTCAAATTAATAATGCAGTAATTATGTTTATTAGCTGACCGCATGAAACAAGATGAAAGTATCTTAATTTAACTTGTCTGCTTGTGTTACTCTTAAAGACCAGTTTTAATGACTCCATTTAATATTCGTTGTTAGATTCGTTTTCATCGTGTCCTGGTGTCTAGACTGAAGGAGAAGAAAAAAATATTTTTTAACAGTAGCTGCAAAACTTGATGATGTACATTACCTAAATCTAATGTGCATTTTCCCAATTCATGTATGTGGCCAACAAGATGTTTACCATTCATTTTAATTTTAATTTTTTCTGAAATTTTTCTGAAATTTTAAATTCAAATCAGCTTTATTTACACAGCACCAAATCAGAACAACAGTCACTGTAAAGCATTTTTTATTGTAAGATAAAGATTGTACAATAATACAGGGAAAACCGCAACAATCAGGTGATTGCATGAGAACAGTTTTGCGACAGTGGGAAGGAAAAACTCCCTTTCAACAGGATGGGCTGAGAGGAAGGAGAGATTTATTGATATTGATGTTGAGAATAACTGATGATTAAATGCAAAGGGGAATAAAAAAAAAAATTATATATATATATATATATATATATATATATATATATCAAATCATATAATGCTACTTACTGCACATAATGTCCCCCTGTGAGGAACCTTGGAATCATTTTTGACCAGGACATGTCCTTCAAGGCACATATTAAACAAATATGTAAGACTGCTTTCTTCCATTTGTGCAACATCTCTAAAATTAGAAATATCCTGTCTCAGAGTGACGCTGAAAAACTAGTTCATGCCTTCATTACTTCCAGGCTGGACTACTGTAATTCTTTATTATCAGGATGTCCTAAAAACTCGCTGAAAAGTCTTCAGCTAATCCAAAATGCTGCAGCAAGAGTCCTGACAGGGACTAGGAAGAGAGAGCAGATTTCTCCTGTATTGGCTTCCCTTCATTGGCTTCCTGTTAAATCCAGAATTGAATTCAAAATCCTGCTCCTCACTTACAAGGTCTTAAATAATCAGGCCCCATCTTATCTTAATGACCTTGTAGTACCATATCACCCTATTAGAGCACTTCGCTCTCACACTGCAGGCTTACTTGTTGTCCCTAGGGTATTTAAAAGTAGAATGGGAGGGAGAGCCTTCAGTTTTCAGGCCCCTCTTCTGTGGAACCAGCTTCCAGTTTGGATTCGGGAGACAGACACTATCTCTACTTTCAAGATTAGGCTTAAAACTTTCCTTTTTGCTAAAGCATATAGTTAGGGCTGGACCAGGTGACCCTGAATCCTCCCTTAGTTATGCTGCAATAGATGTAGGCTGCCGGGGATTCCCATGATGCATCGAGTTTTTCCCTTTCCAGTCACCTTCTCACTCACTATGTGTTAATAGACCTCTCTGCATCGAATCATATCTGTTATTAATCTCTGTCTCTCTTCCACAGCATGTCTTTATGCTGTTTTCCTTCTTTCACCCCAACCGGTCGCAGCAGATGGCCGCCCCTCCCTGAGCCTGGTTCTGTCGGAGGTTTCTTCCTGTTAAAAGGGAGTTTTTCCTTCCCACTGTCGCCAAAGTGCTTGCTCATAGGGGTCATATGATATGATTGTTGGGTTTTTCTCTGTATTTAATATTGTGCTATCTACTGTACAATATAAAACGCCTTGAGGCGACTTTTGTTGTGATTTGGCGCTATATAAATAAAATTGAATTGAATTGATAACCACTGCAGCATCCTGCAACTTAATTTGGTGTATACCTAATAATGTGTATCATGCAGATCGAGAGCAAAAGTCAGGACTCATGTACTGAAGCCCATGAATGCTACTAGTCCTTAGAGTGGACATTCTTCAGTGAAAACGTGAAAATGCTGAGATCTTGCAGAGAATCACTGAGAAGTTTGACAGACTTGGAGCTGCTAAAAGAAAAAAGCAGCACGATTACCAAAATAAAGTAGGATTTATTCATTTGAACACTACGAATATCTAAAAAAAAAAAAAAAAAAGAAAAGAAAGAAATCTTAGCAGTCCAGCTATTCAGTCATTGAAATTGTTTTACATATCTTGGTACTGACTTACTGTACCTAAGTCTGAAATGACCAGTGTTCAGTAACGAATGTGGTTTTCACTTTGTTTTATGTAAACTGAGTATTTGTTGGAAGCTTAAATCTATACGACTAAAGAAAAGTATCAAATACATGAATCATTTGGCACATCTTAATGAACGTTCGATGACTGCCTTCACTTTTCTAGTGTTCTGAAAAACATGGTAACTAAAAGTTAGATTTCAAATTGATAACCTACAAATGCAACAGTAACTCAGTGTCAGTTACTTTCCAGTAGGAAGCTGCACTTTTCTCCTTTTGTATTATCAGGGTATTTAGGAAGGGATTATGGGAAGCTAACAGGACGTTGTTTCTATGACCTCATGGAGCGAGCTCCATGCTCTGGCAGTGGGGATGTTCACTGTGGCCAGAAGAAAGTGGAGTCTGTGACTGGAGCCCGGTTCACTCAGTCAGATAGCGGTGATTCAAAACCCATTTGTTTTGGGCGTAGAGGATGCTCTCAGTGGTTTGGCTGTGATTGATCCTTCTTCTGCCCGTGATCGCACCATGACACTATTCCAGTTTCCACATTAATTTTTCCCCTGCTAACTTTGACCAGTTCAATGCAGTGGTGTTTCCTTTATTGGCCCTCTGACAGTACTTTGACCTCCACCCAGAAAAAAAAAGGATCTTGGGCCATTGATTTTGGACAGCAGCAAAACTCTGCATGGAAATATGTGCAAAAGACATTAATCTGAGGCATAAAACAAGATAAAACAGTTTTTGCAGCACAATTCACATGAAATCTTCTGTTTGATGCATTTTCAGAACTTTTAATCGTCTAATGATGATTACCGTAATAGATGAGCCTTTAAAGGATTTATTCCACTACTGCCTGAAGGTGCATGAATGCCATCACCTTAGCAATGGCTTATTAAACAAAAACTAAGTAAGAAGCTAAAAGAAGTGGCAGCTCGAGCAAGCACTGTTGCAGTGAGTTTTGTATCTCCAGGCAACTGCTCCATTAGGATTAAACATATTAACACAAATAGCAGGAAAAGTGGGATCATTCATGGTAAACATTCCCATATTGCTGCCTAAAAATACACCTTCAGAACAAATCTACAATGAAGACAAAATTATAAAATACCACACAAATGACATAACCTTGGAGATTACCAACTGATGTTTCAATAGAGGGAGACCTCCACTCTTAATTGATTCCTCTAGCATCAGAGTCTGGAAAGAGAGAAAGTGGAAAATGGAAGAGGGTGGGCGTTTTACTCTCACAGTACCAGGAAAAGCCCTTTGGGATGTTCCAAATCAGGATGTTAAATAATTAAACAGCTTTATGTATATCACATCTCTGCTTCTTGTCAGAAATTAATCGTGACACCAAAAACACTCAATAGCTAATTAACAGTAGAGTCAAAATTAATTCAATTTGTCTTTATGAATGGTAATAGTAAATGGATCGACTCTTATCTAGCACTTTGCTTCTCTCCTGAGGCAGTTTGAACATGGATATGGAGCTGAATATAAATGAGGATATTTCAGGTGCATGTGCAGAAATCTAATTAGAGCCTCAACAAAAATGTGCATTTTCGTGTCAATTGTTGGACTCCTGATTTAGGTCAGACATCAGACGGCGGCTGTTCAGTCTGCAGACTTGTCCGTCTGCTTGTCTGTCTGTTGGCTCCAATTGTCATGACCTGCATTACTTTAATGACCTTCACTCAGGTTTTGGGTCAATTTAACTATAAATCCAACTGCACAGCTCTCTGTCCAAAGTGGCAAACTATAGAAAGCTGATGATTTTAACACTCTTGTCAGGATTTGATTCAAAGTTAGTTAGGAGGTAAATTCTAAAGATCTGGGAGATACGATTATCCATCCTGTCATGAACCGAAAGGTTCGCCCAGTTAAGTGGACCCAAAAACGCAGACAAACACGGTCGAGGAGTGCTTTACAGTGATATTTATTTGGAACAGTGACCTAAAGTAACGAGGGAGGCCCAATAAGGCTAGTTGCAGGAATGGGGAAAAGGTCAGAGAGCCGGGGGAATATTCTGTAACAGAGGGAGAGGTAGTTATAGTCTGAAGAGAAAACTGGAGCTTGATCGCTAGAAACTGAAGAATTGTTTGCCTTACTGTGCCAGTCCGGGTTAGTATCACTGAGGGGAGGGGAGATAGGTCCGTGGAAAGCATCTGGAGGGTCTCAAGCTGAAGCGTGGAGGTCGGAGGGCAGGAGGGTGAGCAGGCTGGGAGACAGAGACTGTCCAAGTAAGGTGAAGCCAGGGTTGGAACTCCGCTGAATGAAGGGAAGACAGAAATGACTCCAAGAGATAAATCACACGAGGAAAACCACAAAGGGTAAACGTCATTTACCACCAAGAAGAGTAGAACAAACTGGCGAGGAGGAGCCAGTTGAGTCAGGTTAAGTAGGTCTCCCGCTGATTGCTCGCAGATGAGGCTCAGGTGAAGCACTGAAGTCTCCGCCCCCAAGGGATGGCTCAGCAGCCACAGAAGGAAAACCCCTCCAGGTACTCCCACGGACCATGACACATCCAGCCTTTTTAGCTTAAAAAAAACCCAAGCAAATGATTTTATTATCATTTAATTTAATTTTTTTGCTATTTTCAAGATTAATCCAAAGAAAAACATCCTGAAGACAGTTGATTTGCACAAATATCCTGTTTTATCTGCCCAACAGGCCAAAAAATTCAAATATACTGTTTAAAGTAAGGTAAGAGCAGGGAAAGCAACATGTTCTCATATTTTAAAACCATAATGCAAATGTTGGTTTATGGTTGGATATTTCCTTTAAAAAATACTTAAGAGGTTATTCAATGACAATATCAGAATATCCATCGTTCCATACGTTTTGTTAACTGGTTATCCCTTACAAAGACTCTCCAAGCTGACTTTGGACATAAGGTGGGATAGATCTCAGGCAGTCCATGGGGAACCATTCACTTTCACATCCACTCCTAAAGATATTTAGACTCACCAATTAAACCGAGCAGAAGTTCAAACCAGGAACCTTCTAGTCATGGTACTAACCACCTTGCAACATCAAAGAATGATCTGTTATTGTCTTTGTCATTGTTTTTGCATTTTTGCATAAAACAAAGGTGCACATAAAGGCCTAACCATTCTTTGATATGTTCCCTGCAGCCTCTGGAAGATGCATCACAGACAGTATACATCTGTGAGCCGAACTGATGAAATCCCCATGAAGACCGAAAATGGACCCCGACCCAACAAATACCGCTACGTACGTAAAGAAGGCAGCTCTAACATCATGTTCCGCCATGTTCCCGAGGAGAGGCTGCTGTTTGTGACCGACATCTTTACCACCTTGGTGGAGATCAGATGGAGGGTGATGTTTCTGATCTTTGCTCTCTCTTACATTCTGTCCTGGCTCTTTTTTGGAATCCTCTTCTGGGTCATCGCTCTCGCTAATGGAGACATCAAGGATCCCAACACTGATCCCTGCGTGTTTGAAGTCCGCAGCTTCACAGCCGCTTTCCTCTTCTCGCTCGAAACTCAGACCACCATTGGTTACGGATTCAGAGGAATGTCTGAGAACTGCATGCATGCCATCATCATCGTCACCATACAAGACGTCATGAGCTGCTTCATTGATACGTTCGTCATTGGAATTGCTGTTGCCAAAATGGCCTCGGCCAGAAAGAGGGCGCAGACGGTGGGCTTCAGCAACCGTGCTGTCATCAACCTTCGTAATGGTTACATTTATCTTTCCTGGAGAGTTGGGGACTTCCGCAGGTACCACTTGGTGGAGGGGACAGCTACCGCCCAGATAGTCCGCAGTATGATGCACGCCACTGGGAGAGTTGATGTGACTTATGAAGACTTGGTCATCCAGCAGAAGGACATCATCCTCGCCACACCAACCACCATCTATCACAAGATTGAACCTGGCAGCCCGCTGTACACCATGACTTATGCTGATCTGCAGAGAGCAGACTTTGAACTGGTTGTGTCATTTACCTACACAGATGACTCCACAGGTATTCTGCATCAGACACGAACCTCTTACACTCCAAATGAGATCCTCTGGGGTCAGCTGTTCCAGGAGATGATCAGAGTCGGCAGGAAGAGCTACAGGGTGGATTATAACTTGTTCCATCGCACTGAAAAGATACACGTCCCCCTGGTTAGCGCTAAGGAGTTCGAAGAGAAGAAGCAACTGCAGCTCACACGACACTCACCTCGACATTCACCCAGATCTTCCCCACAGCTCCCTTCACGATCACCATCTCAAGATCACCATGATAAATATTTGAACCCCCCGATGGTAAAGGTGGAACTTGTGAGTGACAGCCAACCTATACCAAGTGTTGCACCATCTCAATCAGACAATAGTCAGGATCAAGAAACTCTGGCTCAGCCAAATAATCTGACAAGTGAAGAAAATTGAAAGCAAAGCTGTGAAATTCTATTTCGTCAAAGAATCCTGCAATGGTGTTCATGATGGGACAAAGTTTGAGCTTGTGCAAAAATAATTGCTTGAGAAATTGATAAATAGTTTCAAATATAGACAGGTTTTTGGAAATATCACTTGACGTTACAAAAGTAGGTGACGATAGCCGGTATGGTAATCCAGATTCTGAAGTTCTAACCTCACAGAAGCTTGATAAACCCTTTGCTTTATGTACAAGCAGCTGGACGGTCCTTGTGGCCGATAACACAGTTAAAATACCCAGTGCTGTCAGCAGACAGAGGTCATTGTTCTAACTTTTGTTGAGGCCTCCCAATATAAGACCTCACATGGCCTTACATCTTCCCCATTGAGCGTGGCTTGGTACATCTTAATTTTATTTGTTTTAATATTTTGCAGGAAGATGTCAGGGGATTAAAAATGACGAATGAAACTCAAAAGATTTATTGGGCCAAGGAACTTCATAACTCATTTTACTGACTTTTTAATCCTACAGAAGATAAAAGATGATGTGTGGGTGTGTATTACTTTAACATTTAAATTCATATTTTGGGTCATCGGCCTCTTGGTGTTATAAAAACTGTACATCACAGCTGATTGGTGGTTCAGTCCCCCTGAGACCAAAATTGTATAAGCAGCAAAGAAATTTCATGAATGAAATGTACATCTTCCACTTTTGAACTAATGACTTTTACCGTTTCTGTGTCTAAACACGGGCACAACAATGCAGTGTAAACACAAACCCTTGTTTGGCTTATTGTCAAAATAATACTGATAGTACAGCACCTGAGCATCCGGTTTAGTACAACATTTTTTACCGCTTATTAGGTGGAGTTCTTAAAACTAGAGTTCACAGGATCAGAACATTTATCTGAAAAACACTGGAGATGAGTTCATCCACGCTCGACTACACTGGGGTACAACCAGCCTGCAATAACCACAAGCACGTAACTGTGATTACTGATTGCCATGCTGACTGGATTGGGTTTAGCGGGTGTCACTCTGTGTTAAAAACACAAAGTTGTAAAACTTGCACTGAGAAATTTTTATGAAGCAAAAATGATCATATGTATGTGTCCTTAAGGTTAAAAAATGAGTAATTATGAGCCAGGCTGAGATAATCAAGAACAGCCTCTAAAGGGGAAGGCTATATGACTTTGACTCAAGAGGTCAAATTTTTAATGTAAAGTTTAAAGTCTTGGTGTTGCTGATGGCAAATAAATTGAAGTCATGGGGGTGACTACAGTAACATCCCATATTATGATGTAAGTCAAAGTTTAAATAACACACAGGGAATATGTTCTGTTTTTTTAATGTTTGTGGTGGAGGAATCTTTGTTTAGTAATTTTAAATAAAACCTGCTCGTCAAGCCATCTTTCTCTCTGTCTTGCATACACACACAAACAAACTCGTTTTTATATCTTAATTAATTGACATAATGCTTCCCTAGCCGCTTACCCTAACCATCAAAAATGAATGCCTAACCCTAATCCTTAGCCTAAACCTAACCATAACCCAACTGTAACCCTGATACTAAAACCACATTTTGAGCCTCAAAAATGCCTTCAAACGTGTGGGGACCGGCATTTTGTTCCCATACACACACACACACACACACACACACACACACACACACACACACACACACACACACAAACACACACACACACACACACACACACACACACACACACAGAGGCTTGTTTGTTTTCCGTTAAGTTAAAAAAAAATGCAGATGCATAAATATTTTATGATTTGAGGAAGAGATGCAGAGAAGGCACTGTGGAAAAAAAAAGTATTTCCAAGAAGATTTTTGTTACATCTGAAAAAAATGCTAATTATAAAAGGCTACCATTGTCAAAGATTTTAAAAAGTGATGCTTACATATATGCTTTGTGTATCAAAGATGGATCATGGTTTGTGTCTGAGAACAAAAGCTTTGATCGGGAAAGTCACTTTAATGTGAAGTAACCAGACAGACAACGATAACCAGATGCTCCTGTCCCACACGCTGCTTTGTGGCTTTGATTTGCACCGCTGCAGAATCCCATTAAAAACATGTATTCTTTTTCATCATGTATGTAAAACTGGTCAGTTCCAAGCGCTTGATGTTATTCAGGCCATGGTGATGTTGCATGTTGCTTTAACTGTCACGTCTTCCCGTCAGGCAACTTAATCGCTCAGTTTTGTTCACTCAGATTCTGACTCTGTTAGAGGGTCCGACCAGCCTGGGCACGCTCTCAGCGGGCCTGATGATGCACCGTTCACCTGTAACTCTTCAGCTTTTGTTTGCTGATGTCTTCAGACAGTTTGTATCTTGCACGGAGCTCTTCAGCTATTCTGGGAAGGCTTTCTGAAGATACTGTGGAGATTTTCACTCATTCATTTAGAAGAACATTCTTGAGGTCAGATGCTGATGTTGGACAAAAGGGCCGGGCTTGCAATTTTCATGCTGGTTCATCTCAAAGGTGTTCGATATGGTTGTGGTCTGTGTGGGCCAGTCAAGTTCTTCCACACTATACTCATCCAACCATATCACTATGGAGCTTGAATTGTGCACTGGAAAAGAGCAGAGTCTTTCCCAAGCTGAAGCACAGGATTGTCCAGATGACCGAATTCACCCACTGGCCGGTCTTTTTAAACATCTATTTATAGAGGCAGTGATTTTTTTCCCCCCCTGAAACAAAACAAGTACAACTGAAATAACGTCACAAACTTTCAGTAACACTTCACGCTGATCCCTTCATGATGAAACAGAACTTTTGGCTGCAGCTGCTTGTAAATAAAGCCTGACTTCACATTTGGAAGCTCATCTGCAACTGAAGCAAAGTTTGTTTTCAGATGAACGGCGTCATCCCACAGAGGCCCCCAGGACGGCCACGGTTTAGTTTTTACAGGCCTGTCTGACCCTCTCTGTCTTATGATCACCACTGACCTCACTGCATAAGGACATTTGATTGGCTTGTTATTAGAATAGCTAAACATACACTGTTATTACAGTGAAACCAATGAGTCACTAATTTCATGGCTTTTAATGATCCTTGATGTTGATACAATACACAGAGTACCTTGAAAGCTACATTCTTATTTTAAAGGAGGGACTAAAGACAGAGGAATTATAATTCTCAGCATCAAGAGAAAGTCAAAGTAAATTTGTAGTGTTGCTGACGAGCGGCGTGTGCTGAAGTTGGTCAATGTGAAGAGCAACATGAACAACTCTCCCTTGGACAGAGGCTTAAAAACATCTATAATTACTTTCTGAAGTGTTGGCTGTGCAGCATCTGACAACTCCAGCCACACCCATCACTCGCTGTATAGATGCCGCAGCGCCATAAAGATGTGATGCATCATTCATGAGTTCGAGTTGTATACAGGTGTACCATCTTCCTATGGCGATAATGAATAATGCAGACTTTATGCTACTACCTGCAGAAAGAAGCAGGAGGAGAACATAGAGGAATCTAGTCTGTAAGTGGAGATTAATTTTGAGAAATATAAAGAACTTAAATCATGTAATATGAGCAGAGGTGTTTCCAGGATTTTACAAATGGGGTGGCACGTGCCCCCCAGAAGGGTTACCGGACATCAGAAAATTATATCAGAAATAAACGCCAAACAAAATCAATTGAATACTGGTTGACATTCTGCTTCTATAAACATGTGAGATTCAATTTAAAATATATATTTTAATATCTGTATAGCAACAAAGCACAACAACATTTGCCTTAAATCACTGTATACTGTAAGGTAAGGACCCTACAATAATACAGAGAAAACAGAAAAACCCCAACAATCATGCGAACCCCTATGAGCTATCACTCTGGTGACAGTGGGAAGGAAAAACTCCCTTTTTACAGGAGGAAACCTCTAATAATAATAACAATAATGCATTTTATTTGAGGGTGCCTTTCTAAAACCCAAGGTCACCTTACAAAGAGAAAAAGATATCAATAAAACAGTAGATTAAAATAAATTAAAATACAAAAAGAAACAACAAATAAAAACAAATAAACAAATAAACAAGATTTGACAGCAAGTAGGATCTGTATTAAAGCGAGTAACCCAGTTTAAACAAGTAGGTTTTGAGCTCTAACTTAAATAAGAGAAGGGAATCTATATTTGTTAAGATGGAAGGAAGTGAGTTCCAGAGCCGAGGAGCAGAGCGACTGAAAGCTCTGTGCCCCATAGTGATGAGACGAGCAGAAGGAACAACACGATGAGTGGCAGATGAAGATCTGAGAGAATGGGAAACTGTGGTGATATGAAGCAGATCACAGAGATAAGGAGGGTCAAGGTTATGAATGCACTTAAACGTGAGAACTAAGATTTTAAAGTTTATCCTGGCTTCTATGGGCAACCAGTGAAGCTGTTGAAGAATTGGTAATATGGTCTCATAAGGGAGTACGACTTATGACCCGAGCTGCAGAATTCTGAAGAAGTTGAAGTTTATGGAGGGACTTATTGGGGAGAGCAAACAAGAGGGAGCTGCAATAATCGATCCGGGAAGCAATAAGACTATGGACAAAGATTGCAGCAACATGGGGAGTAAGGAAGGGATGAAGTCGGTTAATGTTACGCAAGTGAAAGTATGCAGACCGGGTTATGTAATTAATGTGAGACTGAAATGAGAGAGTACTGTCAAGTATGACACCCAAACTCTTTACCTGTGGGGAAGGAAGGGTGGGGGAATTGTCAATATTAATGGAGAAGCTGTGAAATTTGGTTAAGACAGAGGCTATACCAAAGAGTAAAACTTCTGTTTTATTACTGTTAAGTTTGTGAAATTTGGAGGAGAACCATGATCTAATCTCCATAAGACAGTTCGAGAGGAAGGTAGGTGGAAGGGATGAGTTAGGTTTGGAGGAAATGTAGAGCTGGGTGTCATCAGCATAACAATGAAAACTGATATTATATTTTCGGAACATATGGCCAAGAGGGAGCATGTCTGGCAGAATCAGGCCCCTCATCCCCAACCACAACTGGCTGGGGATGAAAGTGAAGAAGACTGGACAAAGACGGCCTGTGGAAGAGAGCAAAAGACTCAACTGTGAGTTACCCCCTTAATGTTTACCCAGTGTTTGGACTCTTACTGTGAAAATGATGTGAAACTAACAGATGACAGTAAAATAGATAAAAAAAAATGTGTATTACTCTCCATCACAGAAAAGCTGCCAGTGTGATAAATGTGTCTGAGTTTAAGGCTTTGTGCTTTGAAAATGTGTGTAATTTGATTCTAAATCAGCTGATAGCTTTTAAAATACAACAGCAGCTACTATTAAAGGATTAATGAGTCAAAAAAGGAAATTCTACAGAGCTTTGTGTGTGAATATTTGAGTGTTTCTCCCACTTAAACACTGATCAGGCACAAAACTAAAGCTCAGAATAACATTTCTGCAGCACACCCTGACAGCAGGTGACTCCCCGGTCCTCTGAGGACCCACACTTCAGTCCCCTCCACCATACATTTGTCAGTTAAATGATGTAGTTTTGATTTATTAAATCAATATATTTGGCTTCAATAAATCCAACATTTTATATTAATTTACTCAGCATCAATCAAACACCTCAGAGCAACAAAATGTTGGTAAAGTCAAACAGCTGGCTGTTTCCAGTATCGTTATCTGTTCTGTGGAGGGCTGAATCAGAACTGAATAACATGAACACAGTTTGTGAGCAACAAAAACTGTAGAAAAATGCTGAGTTTGTCAAAATCACCACATGTAGAATTTCACTCACTCCATTTGGAAAGTTTTTTTGAAACAAGTTAAAATCGGACTTTGACTCAGTGTCCCATTAAATCAATGTAATGTAACAGACACGCATTTTATTCTTCCTGCTTCAATGCTATACTTTTATGAATGTTATAAAAATCTTAACTCTAGCGACTTTTATACACAGACTTTCCATCCAGTGCTGCGAAATTAAATACATTCATTTTTTACAGCCAATATTAAAACATACCATTTAAAAGTAACTGACATTATGTGGTAAAAATCAGTGCTGTCAAAGTAAACGTATATGAGAAGAAAGTACGTACAGTACTGTGCGAAAATCTTGAGCCACGCTTCATTTCTTTATATTTTGCTTCCGAGCATCCAGGCTTTCTTTTAATGTTTAAAAGCGATCTTGGGCAATAGTTTTCCAGGCTTTCTGAAGGTCTTTCAGCTCTTGAGCTCTGGTGGACAGCAGACCACACGCCTGTGCTAGCTGAACCAGGGAGGACCGCCACAGCTTGAATGAAGACACTTGTATCCAACTGGGCATTTTCTTTGTCACATATAGCCCCGTCATGATGCCTTCAGCTTCCATGTGTGTATTCTGTGTGATAAAAACATAAATCTACTATTAAAAGATGAAATACATTATAAAGAGTAGGTGAGATACAGCTAACAGTTGTCTTTGGACACAGAGGACTTGCTAACATCTGCTAAATGAAGCTAGACCATAACACTCCCCACCAAGTCTCAGCTATAGCACAGAGGCTAACAGTAGCTTGGCTAACAGTAAAACACAAACAGACTTCCACACATAGTCAGTCTCTCTCTGTATAATCGCTTTAAGACAGCAAATTGGACCCAGAGTATACTGGAAAACAAAACAACACAGCACTCATCACTCCTACAGAAATAAATATATTCAGATCTATATTTATACACATGCATTACTTACTCTTGGCATTAAGGATGCAAAAAAGCAGTTTTGCAAATGTTAGCTCTGAAGATGTGTTACCTTAGCAGTCCTCCAGCTTTTGTTCCCGCTTGTGGTGGGTCCACATTAGGAAACATGATTAGAGACTATAATAGAGACACAAAGATCAGAGTAAATATGAAGCCAGCAGCCATTTAGCTTACATTAGGAACACAACTGGAAAAAGGAGGTCATGAGAGCTGGCATGACTCTGTCCACTGGTACCAAGACCAGCAGCTCCAAGATTAGCAATGAATTATATCATGTTTATTCTCTGCATAAAACAATTTGATGGTTTAAAGTGGGGATACTGTTCATGCTCGTTAGGATAACTGGTGAGTCTAAATTGGCTGTAGATGTGACCGCGTGTGGCTGCGTATGATGGTGAGCTGTCCAGGCTGTAGCCCTCCATTCACCCTCTCAGGCTATTAAAAAGGCCAACAACAATCATTATTGGCCAGTGGCTCAGAAATCTCAGCGCCTTCTCAGTCCTGCATTAGTTTAAAAGGCTAAAAACACAAGCATTGGAGTGCAAAAGGCTGAAAAATCTGGTCTTTACTGATGTCAAAACTTTGTAATTAACATCAAGACTCTACTGTGTTTACATATTTCATCTGAATTCTCCAGACATTGGTGCTGCCGCGACACAAAGCTGCGTGAAGAGGTCAGCCCGAGTTCCCCTCTGTCACATTTCAGAGCTCTCTGTGTGGGAGGCACTCGCGTGGTTAATTCCAGTCTCCAGCTCTCCACCTTGTGGTCCACATGCAGCACCGACCCGCTGCATGTGTCGCTCCCTTTATTGCTGGAAATTGGGCATGGAAAGCAAACACACACAGGGCGTACAGCTCACTGACACAGGTGGTTTGGGCTAAATATATGCGCTGCTATAAATACCCAGAACTAAAAATAAAGCTAACAAAAGGCTTGGTCAAAAAGCACTCAGTTGCGGGTAATGTTTATCATGAATTAGTAAGCAGGAAGAATGATTTAGTCAAAGGCTTTAAGGCAGTACAGCTACAAGCCTGACCTAAAATTATAGGGCAACAGATGCACAGTCTAAACATCCGAAGCAACTCGATAGCTCAGTGGAGAAAGACAGTCATATCATAATACAGGCATGTAGGCCTTTATTGAGTGAGTCATTCTTTCCAACAGAACACATTTTCCATACTCACATTAAAAAAGAAGATCTAAGAAAACAGCGAATATCACAGAAAAAAAGAATGACAAGCAAACTGTCAGGAGCAGGTGGGAAGAGGCGTGGAAGTCCCAGATTCCTCGAGTTTAAAAGGGATTAAAAAACGAATTTTCTTCTGTTTGTGTTACGAGGATAAAGTAGTTGCACACCACCTTTAACGCATTTATCTTAGCCACAAACTTCCTCCAAATGTACCACGTGGACGTTTTGTTTTCTAGACCCATGAAAATAATATTTATATTTATGCCGCTTCGTGTTTGAACTTTCCGCCCGTCACCCCTCGTTTTTTATATTCATCGCGTCATGGCCCAGTCACAGTGTAATTGCTCGCCATTCCTTCTTGTTGTGTCCGGTTCTCATCGCTCGCGTGGATCAAACGCTCGAAATGACAGAAAAACAGCGAGTTATTACGCCTCTACCACGGTGCGCGCTCGCCCCCCCTCCTCCCCGTCATTGGCCGGGCTCGGAGCCGGTGGGCGGGCCGTGCCGGTGCGCTACTGTTTAAAACGCTTTGGGGGAACTCAGTGCGAAGCACATAGTAGAGACCGGTCTTCCAGAGAGATGAGGGAAGGTTTGTTGTTTCATCCTGTTGATTCCAAAGTAATAATAATACAAAACTGAAAATAAGCAGACGCACGGAGACGACGCTGGTTGTAAAAGAACCCGCAAAAAAACCCCAAAAAACCCAAGAGGAAGTCTGGATTACTATTTCACCGAGGTGATTCCAACCGGTCTACAAATGAGCAACAGGTAGATGAGACGATACTTTCTTTTAAGTCGTTCCTTGTACAGATCTACTGCTCTTGCGCTTTAATGTAAGATGTTATGCTTTATTAGGTGCTTTACGCATGTCTGAGGAGCGTGTGTGATGGTTTGATTCTCCACACGCAAGCTCCCTGGCTTCTCTGTTGTCACAGAAGTCAGATGGCCCGCCAAAAGTTTGACTTTATCATGTCATAACCGCTTCAAGCTTCATACTGAGGTCCCGAGTGTGACGCCTGCGGTTGAAGCGAAACCTGCGGGTCTGTGTCAGTCTGAGGGTCTGTCCGTCTCTGTGCGGGTGATTGCATCAGAAGGCAGCTCCTTTTTTCCCCTCGCACCTGTTAACATTTGTCGCTGGCATCTGGTGCAGTCTGAGAGCAGCTCTGCCCGCCTCTTTACGATTAGATACTCTATTAGCGACGTTTAAAAGGCTAAAAAAAGTGCATAAAGCAATAATAACAATAATTTTGCTTTTTTTTTTCTAAAATAGTTAAAAATTGTTAAAATTCGGTCGTTTTGAATGAGAAAAGGAAGAAAACACACTGTATTCATGCAGTATTTATGTACTGCACACTTAAGCCATCATGTGAAGAAAAAATACACACTGGTCAACAGTGCAGCTTACACTGCAATCAGCATGCACATTAAATAATATACTGATGGGCTGAACTTTACTCAACTGTGCCTTCTCTCGTTTTTTTGAAGTTAAATCAAAGTAAGTAAAAGCCCAAATTGCATCAGCCAGTTTAACATCCTGCGGGTGTGAAACTTCAGTATGACTCAGCTGTGGCAACATATTCTGTGCTTTAAGTGTGCGTGCGATACCCTCCAGACCCAGAGAACTTTCTGGTCTCTGCTGCCAACTTCTTTCCCATCTTAAAGCCTCATGCCACAAGGAGAAATCTATCCTGACAAACGCATAAAAAACATAACAGGGCACTGGAGGCGGTGCTGGGTCGATATAGACCCTGTTGCTAGGAAAATTAATGAGAGGTGTTTTAGTTGTGCTGAGAGAATCCTCGTGGGGCAGCTGTTATCGCAGCAGAGAGGAGAAACTCCTGAGGGCTTTCTGAACGTCAACAAGCTTCATGTCTCTTATGCACACGTTTTTTCCTCAAAACCTATCGAAAAATGACAAATTTCCACCCTGAAACTGACCTGGTGAAAGCTGAATCAAGTTGAATGTATTCACATATTTAGTGTCTCCTTGAAACCTTAAAATCTTTCTTACTAGCTAGATAATGTCATAATAATGGTAGTAGTACATAATAAAATGAACTTTAAGTTGCGTTAGCTAAACAGCTCGGGTGACTTTCACCTCACTGAGCACCTAGACGCATCTACGTCTGCAATTTTTTGGGGGGGGGATTTTCAGTCGCAGGTTGTTGTGCATGCTCAAATTTTGCTGAATATTGTTTGAGGGATGACAGGAAGGAAAATGGTTTGCATATCTGGGCTTTCTCAGTGTAAATAGTTTACATAATCCATCAGCAGTGCAAGACCAGCAGCACGAGATCCCATAGAAACACCGCAGCCCGCAGTCTAGCAAGAAATGACCAGGTCAGCACGGCGCAGCCAAGAAAAATAAGTCCACTTTGTAAATGGCCAATAACGGGACCTGAGTGCAATTACTGTGTGGCCTCTCTCAGTGGAAGCTGAAATGTTAGATGAGGGTTAAATATCACTGTTGTTGTTTGTCATAACTGGATGAAGTATTGTTGGCACAGAGGCGAGCTTTTCTGGCCCCGTGTATTAAGTTCTTGATGGTTTTTCTCAGGCTGCATGCACATCTGACAAGCTATTGGGATTTCATGTTCAGCAGGCTCAGTTACCTTTATGTATCCGGATGCTAGTTTTCCTAATTGACACCTTCTGTCTCTGTTTCCTTGTAGCACTTGACATTGATGAGGCCCAGTCGCCCAATGAAAGAGGAGTGACCACTTCACCCTCCTTTTGTTGCACTGCATCCAGAGGCCAGTGAGGCTGAAGAGGGATCCCTTCAGCCCGCCTCATTTTGTAACCATTTCCTCTCTGAGTTGGTCCCAGAAGTGTTTCAAAACTGTTTCTCCAACGCTTTTTCCAGAAACTTAGACTGTTTTCCAAAGCAGAAGCAGCACAGCCCTCCCAGACTGAGGTGATGGGAAGCGTGCGAGCCAGCCGCTACAGCATTGTGTCATCAGAGGAGGACGGCATGAAGCTTGCCACAATGGCAGTACCCAACGGCAACAGCAAGGGCAAGGTGCACACGAGGCACCAGCCGCAGAGCAGATTTGTAAAGAAGGACGGTCACTGCAACGTGCAGTTCATCAACGTGAGCGAGAAGGGTCAGCGGTACTTGGCTGACATCTTTACCACATGTGTGGACATCCGCTGGAGGTGGATGTTCATCATCTTCTGCCTGGCCTTCCTCCTGTCCTGGCTGTTCTTTGGCTGCGTCTTCTGGCTGGTGGCCATCTTTCACGGGGACTTAGAAAATAATGGCCATCCATGTGTCTCCAATGTTAGCAGCTTCACTGGTGCCTTCCTGTTCTCCATTGAGACTCAAACGACGATCGGTTATGGCTTCAGATACGTAACGGAGGAGTGCCCAGTGGCTGTCTTTATGGTGGTGTTCCAGAGCATTGTGGGCTGCATCATTGACGCCTTCATCATTGGTGCAGTCATGGCAAAAATGGCAAAGCCCAAGAAGAGGAATGAAACACTGGTTTTCAGCCATAACGCTACAGTGGCCATGAGGGACAACAAGCTCTGTCTGATGTGGCGTGTGGGCAACTTAAGGAAGAGCCACCTGGTCGAGGCACACGTGAGAGCTCAGCTTCTCAAATCCCGAACAACAGCGGAGGGAGAGTACATCCCCCTCGACCAGATGGACATAGATGTGGGCTTTGACAGCGGAGTCGACCGCATCTTCCTGGTCTCCCCGATCACCATTGTACACGAGATCGATGAGGACAGCCCTTTCTATGACATGAGCAAACAGGACCTGGAGAACTCGGAGTTTGAAATCGTAGTCATCTTGGAGGGCATGGTCGAGGCGACGGCGATGACCACACAGTGCCGAAGCTCCTACGTCTCCAGCGAGATCCTCTGGGGCCATCGCTTTGAGCCCGTGCTCTTCGAGGAAAAGAACTATTACAAGGTGGACTACTCCCGCTTCCATAAGACATACGAGGTGCCGAGCACCCCTCTGTGCTGCGCCAGAGACCTCGCAGAGAAAAAATTCATTCTCTCCAACTCCAACTCCTTCTGCTACGAAAACGAGATGGCTCTGGACAACAAAGAGGACACAGACGAGGGGAACGGGGGCAGCGTTGGCCCTGATGGCACTCAGACAGACAACATTTCAGAGAGTGAACACAACCAAGCCATGGTGCCTCTAGAGCCCCGGCCTCTGAGACGAGAGTCCGAAATATGACTGTTAAGACATCTCGTGAGAGATTTTCCGAGAGTCGCGTCTCTGCTCTGAAAAGGCACTACGAGCCAAGCTGGGTTAGAGTTAGAGGCCAACCCAAACGGTACTGCTGTGGAAAGTGGCAGTGAGGTGTAAGACTTTGTCCTGATGAGTCTGCTTGAACTTTGCATACAGCATGACAAAACACAGCACTATGAACCATGTGCATATCGCAGAATGAATTCTCCATCAAGTCCCCATGAATGTGTGCTCAGTGTCCGGTGACTGCAGAGAGGACGGAGGCTATTGCAATGACTTGAAAACTGCAGGCATGTCTCAGTTGCTCTGTCCAGCGAGAATAACGCTCTTTCAGAAAGGTGTTTTGTTTTTTTTGTTTTTTTAAGCTCTCTAGTGCTGCTAGAAAAAGTGGAAGTTACACAAAAAACCCTTTAAAACACTTTCATTTTGACACTGTCACAGAACCAAAGAGTTAAGAAATCAGATGTCTGGAACAAAGAAGGTACACGTTGTTTGTTCATGAGCTGGCCTCATAGCAGACGTCACTGAATGCAGTTTTCGCCTGCAATAACCTGTAGAGAACTTTCCTTTGACTTGATAGCACTGATTCTCTCAGCTTTGTGCTTTTGCAGTAAATGTTTGAGCTGGTCAGACTGATAGAAACATGCCTGCTTGCGTCAAGAGATCCGAGCAGGGTAGTATTAACGACATCAAACTGACAGAAATCATTAATTTAAACTGAGACTGGGGTAATATGAGAATCTGAATGTTCTTAAAAGTGCTGCTATGATGTTGCTTCTTTTTTTTTTACGGCTGATAATGACTATGACAATGCCAAAGAGTATTATTATTATTATTATTATTATTTTTATTATTATAGTTATGTTTCTGAAAAAAAAAATTTAGATTTGGTACAGAAAAAGTAGAAAGTTTAGGCCGTTTAACGTAAGGTTTGTTTTTCAAGAACATGTGTACAGTTTCTTTTCTTTTCTTTTCTTTTTTAAAATGTCGATTATCTGTATCTGGAGCCATTTCATCAAGCCGTAATCTGGACCCTTGTAATGAAGAAAGTGGTCATGTAGTGGTAAAAAAGCAACATTGACGAGTTCTTTTGATGGGCCAGATTTTTCTACTTAAACACAAGAGTTCATTTCAAGGCAAACCTTTATTTTTAAGGTTTGAAAATGCGAGTCAGCGTATTAGTGTCAAGAAATCAAATACACTAAAAGAATTTTTAAAAATAAATAAATATCAAGTCTCTACGTAAAGCCGGTTTCCCTTTGTGCTGAACTAGAAATCGGCCTCAACACCACTGGAGTTTTCATTCTCTGTTGTAACGCTTTTGTTTTACTTGAGAATGTAAGATTTCAAAGAAACAAAAGTACTGTAACTGCACAAGAGTTTGCATCAATACACGTTTATATCCTGTATCTTTTGTGACAGAAAGCCGCTGGGCTCAATAGGCAGATCCTACACGTGTAAATACCTCCCTCCCTGTTGCAGTTGTTTTGTATCAGTCTTCCAAATGTACTGCAAAACCACAGAATGTACAGATTTTGTATTATTATTATTATTATTATTATTATATTGTACATGATATTATATTGTTCTTTTACAATAAAAAGTCAATCGGAATCAACTCGTGTTGCTGGTTTAAATATCTTCTAAAGGGGCAAGGACTATTTTGCATTAATTGTTGCAAATGCAAACACAATGTGAGCGAATTCAGAAACATCATTTATTGCGGTACTGTAGAAGTTTAACTTCCGGAGGAAATTATGAAAAATCTTATTTTGAGCCAAAGTCTGTAAAATTTCTCAGCATCTTTTGACAGTTTTTATTCATTTTGGTAATAAAAGACATAAACGCCCAACTAAAAAGCCTAAAAAGTGCCCGGAGGCTTTTTAAGATGTCTCAGGAGCGGTGAGAATGGCTTAAAGAAGGACTTTGGTTTATCTCAGGCAGGATGTTTGGTTTCAAAGTGCGTCGATAGCCTGGTTGGCACCATGTTAGCATTAGTCAACTACCCCTAACAGACTTCCGTCACTGGTTCAGCTGAAGATCATAAAACGGCTATTGTCTACTGGAATGAGTGCTCGTAAAGAACTGATAGAGTAGATCAACATTTCATTCAGAAATTTTTGTGCCCCTGTGTAATAATGTCTTCATGTCTTCTATAATAATGCATGGTAGGGTTAGTGGCTGCAGGCAGTCAGTGCAATTAGCTTTCACATCAACCTGCTTTTTTAGTTAGTAAGTCATTTTTTAAATATTATGCATTTATCTATTCATCTATTTACATTCTACAAATGAGACTTAAAGACTACCTTAAGGAAACAAGAAGGGAAAATGGATCATTATCAGCATAATTAAGCCCAGATCCACAGTCTCTTATTCATGGATTCATCAAATTTATTTTTTTTCCTCTTAAATGATTTTTAAGATTAAACGTGCGATTCATAAAGTAGAACAACCTAAAGCTTAACAAATGTGCGACTCTCAGGGATCGTGCTGGCAGTCGTGGCTGTGACACTAACCAGCCACCTTGTCCTGCTTCCCACCAGCCCAAGAGGGATTAACACCTTCTTTTTCCTCTCTTGCTTCTGCATACTTGGGACTCATCCATCCCTCATCCTGCCTTCCATCACTTTCTCTCATCTGTCTTTGTCCTTTGTGTAACATCTGTTCTCTCGCTCTCTCTTCTTTCTTTTATTCATTATGAGTCATCATGAATTCAGCTCAGAATCATGGAATAAAGTCTTTAATAAGTTTGCCTCTCGGTCAAACTATTCAAAATTTCAGACACTTTTCCCTTTACATTTTTACATTTTCACTTTGCTCATTTACCAACATCATTTAATGGCTTAAATTTGTATAGATGGATCCAAAAAGCCCCAAAAGATTGTATTTCTTTTGTAAAAGGAGCCAAAGCACAATCATATTTACATTAAATGTTCATCCATCCATTTTCTGCCACTTATCCAGGTCAGCCACACGGTGGGAAGCAGTCTAAGTGGACTGAAAGTACCCGCTAAACCAGTGACCCCCACCCCCTCCCGGCTGTGCCAAAAAATTCTGACCACAAACGATATGAAGAGAATCGGTGACAAAGGGCAGCCTGACAGAGTCCAACTCACATCACAAGCTGGTCTGACATCCTGCCAGCGATGTGGACCAAATCTCTCACTACGATTAAAGAGGGTCTGAATGTCCCGCACCAACACGCCATTCATTCTGGATTGGGCATGGCCGCCTCAGTGGTGAGCAGCTGTGGCTCAGGATGTCAAGCTAATGTCTGCTAAGAAGGTTTGATCCTCGACTCTTTTGAAATCAGCCCCTAAAGCTTTATTTGCTGTGTGAGTTTACATGAGATATAATCGAGTTTGTGTTTTGTCGTTTTAAAAGTGCTTTAAGGTCTCAGTAAGAGTAGGAAACCACTACATGTATGAATACAAGTCGAAGATGTGGGCACCTTACCATTTGTTGTCCAATCAGATGTCTCCCTGATGTTGTCACATGACGGATAAGAATCTGAAACACTGCACATTTCACATTTGTGTTCAGAGCTGATGAGAAGCATTTCATTGTTCTTAGAAAGCAAATAAAGAGGAAACATTATTCCCATGCTTTGCCTCAGCTTCTACAACCTTTGCTGGTTTTATTTAACAGCGCAGACATGGAAAAAAAAAAGCTGGAACTCACCCCAAGTCAATGGAAAATTCCTTAGTTTACTGCTAAGGAAGACTGACACGAATGTCAACTTGCGGAGTCAGTACTATAGTCAGCTTTGAACGTGATGCTGCAGTGTGTGTGTGTTACTGTGTGCTCCATTCATCTTACATAAAGCAGCTACGCTATCTGATTCATCTCAATCACATCGAGAGGGGCAGACAGAGAAAATGAGTCAGAGTTCTTTCAGCTGCTTATTAAAATCAGGATCTGTGTTTCATATTTCCTCCACGAGACATAATTTTAAATGGAATTTCATGCTTTGATCCACAACAGAAAACACAAAGAGAAAAAGATTAAAATAAAAAGTGTATACAAGTCCAGGTTTTGAGAAGAAATCTTCCTTATTTGTGTGTTTTGTTTTGGGTTTCTCTGAACACAGAACTTGGCACCAGTTTACCCCTGAAGGGCGACACTGGTGGGAAAGTAAGGAGTTACTTTCCGGTCACACCATTTCATATTGCATTTATTTATTGGATTATTAATTTAAAGTTGTGACCAGGAAAGCCACATTGAGGCTTACTTCCTGCCCGAAAGGAAGAATAGTGGCACATTGTTGAGCGCTGTGTGGAAGCTCTTACTGCTGTAGGTGCTCTCACTTCTGTGTTTCTATTGTGCGGCTCTACTTGCGCCCTGTTTATGAAAACAATAACACTGTGTATCAGTGGAGTAAACATCCAAAGGTAAATGTTAGGCCAGCCTCTATTATTCCTGTGTAAACGCCTGAGATATCAAATATCCAAACAGTTTACTTTTTATCACTATTTATTTGTGTTTTATACATCACGCTCCACAGCTCGTTGAGCCCTGTTCAAACTTTCAGAGCTACGACCGTAATCTGGAAACAACAATGCAGGAGTAAAAAGCTTGGACCTGCAACACAAACACAATCTGTGCTCCTGAACTATAACCGGAACCCCTGGCTTTTATCGAAGCTTCTGGGAACCTGACGTTCAAACAGCCCCAGCTGTTGCCCAGACCTGTGATCCTCGCTGTGTTTTGTCTTTAGCCCAACCAGAGTCTTCCTGCTTCACACGGACCCCCGCCTGGTCAGACACAAAACCTCCATCGCTTAAGGTGGAGGGCTCGGAGCAACTCAGATGCTCCAGGGCGGGAACGACCAAGGTCTTAGGTCAATTAAGACTTCTTGACCTTGCTAGTGGAGTGTCTGAGTTATGACCCATTTGGACCGAGTGGAAATTCTGGCTTCCTGTTGCAGAATTGCAATGTTGCTCGTGACGACATTATCAGTGCCTGCTTCGTGCAGTCGGCTTGAAAAATGGTTTTCCTCCCGTGTACGTAATACTTTCCAAAACAATGGAAGTGAGAGCTGAAGCGCTGTAATAACGGGAGAACGGATACAATCAACTGAAGGGTGTAAAGCCGTGCTCATACTTGGCCAGTACTCACTGATACAGAGCATGTTAGGAAAAAGCTGCTGGAGGAGGAATCGAATGGCAGCATTAAATCAAACATTCAGCTGAATCTGAGACTCCATTCAGCTTTACAGTGAAGTGAAGCCCATTGTTTAACTGCTGGGCTACAATTATGTTGTTTTTGGGCAGCGGCAAAAGGCACTAGGGAGTAGCTGGTGAGCTAATTAAAGCATGTAGGAAGTGGTAAAAATAAGTGGTAGTGTTTGTGAACAAGTTCTGCATACTGATTTGACAGAGAGACACATAGAATAACTAATAAGTCTATGATTAAAATCCCAAATCTGCATAGAGCTGTAGTGCAGGCCAATAGTTGCCTCATCAAACAAGTGCCAATCTGTCCATCTATTATCAGAGAGGCTCTGAAACTTATCCCAGGTGAAATAGCACGAGAAGTTTTTCTTCCACTTATCCAATTCAGGGTCACAGAGGGGTTGGCGGGTGGGGCAAAAGGTGAAGTACGCCCTGGACAGGTCACCAGTCGTTTGGCTGTCATTCATGTTTTCGGGTAAACACTAAAAGACAGCATATCAGCACAAACACCTCATGTAAAGTGTCAAGCATGGTGGTGGAGGGGTGATGATTTGGGCACCTTGCACTCACTGAGACTACGTCCACACTAGCCCGGATAGATCTGAAAACGAATCCACACTAGCGTTTTCAGTCATTTTCAGAGTTGTGCGTCCACATTGAAACGGTCCAAAACACTTATGTTCCAGTCCTGCGCATGCGTGAAACGCAAGAAGATTCAACCAGCCTCATTTCTGTCTGCCGTTTATTTACTTTCCGGCTCTTTGAAACGTCGCGGCAAAAGGTCGAGGAAAAGCACCGAGTTTTTTAAATGGACTAACAATGAGCTGGAGTTGTTGCTGCGAGTAACACAAAAGTACAAAGTTGCAAAAGCGAGTGAGAATTCAAGAATTTGAAGGAAAGCTATCTGGAGCATGTACAGACTGATATTAATCTTTAATACGGCTGTCAAAATTGAGCGCAAACAAAACAGCTGCTGTATAATGCCCTCTGCTATCTTAGTTTAATTGGTCACATGACTGCATCATATGACTAACATGCATCATGGTTTTAGAAAGTCTCCGTTTTCGAGTGTCCACACTGCAACGCAAAAGCACTGTTTTCAAATGTATGCGTTTTCGACAGCATTTTCAAAACGCCTCGTTTTCCATGAGTGAAAACGCCGTCTCAGTTTGGACGGGAGGCCAAAACATAGAGAAAACGGTGCGTTTTCAAACGAAAACGTATTAGTGTGGACGTAGCCTGAGTCAACCATGGGCTACAACCTGGCCCAATCTCAAGCACAGCAGCAAGCTGCTTTGGTTGAGCGCAGACCTCAAACTTACTGAAACGCTATAGCCAGGCCTTAAGAGAGCTGCGCAAAAGCCAACCCAAAACTGCAGAAAAGTTGTAGATTAGAGTGAGTCAAAATTCCTCCACAATGAATGATGGTTGTTCTACAAGTTATTGAGTCACAGCATGTACCTAGTGTTTCACAGGACTCCACAGTTCTGTGAAAATTTTATTTTCTTTCCTGCTCAGTGTGGTCACCACCTCTTCTGGATTTTTTCAGATATTAGTATATACTTTTGTACATTAAGACTTTAACACCTCTCTATAAATGTGTCATATAAATAAGTAAAACGCAACTATTTACTCCAAAAGTACAAACTCAGTGAAACAAACTCTAGAGAATCAGTTGTGTAGACTTTTTACAATTTTAACTACTCACAAATAACTTATCTGAGATTAATTGCCCATTTCTGAAACCTCATTTTGATCCCAGTGGTATCTGTTGGTCTTTTTCCATCCATCCGCCTATCCCAGCTGTCTTAGGGCGAGAAGCAGGGTACACCCTGGACAGGTCGCCAGTCTGTCGCAGGGCTAACACATACACAGAGACAACCATTCGAGCTCACATTCACACCTATGGGCAATTTAGTGTTTCCAATTAACCTATTCCCACTAACTGCATGTCTTTGGACTGTGGGAGGAAGCCAGAGTACCCGGGGAGAACCCACGCAGACACGGGGAGAACATGGAAACTCCACACAGAAAGACCCCGGCCTGATTGTGGAATTGAACTCAGGACCTTCTTGCTAACCACCGTGCCACCGTACTGCCCTAGGGTTTCCCCCTACAAAAAAACAGTTCTATTACTGCAGTAACCTGGTGCTCATTAGCTCTCCGGGGTGGAAATGGTTACAAATTTTTCAGTATTTTATAATATTTAAACATGAAATTTAGAGGCTGCCTGAGCATGTATGGATGTATAGACCACCTAAGTGTTTTTACAATCAGCAAAAATATATTTTAGGGTTTGATTTCCTTTTCAAAGACCTAATGCAAAACCACAAATATCTGACTGGAAGTAATTGTGTGTTACAGAAACATTTGCAGTTACTGGAATATTAACAATAACGCAGGTGATAACGGCGAATCCTAAACGCGCAGGCCTGCAGAGAGCCAGTGGAATTTTCCGAGGAGCTGGCGATCCAACTCTAAACGCCTCACTGCAGCTTTGCTTTGAAGCCCCGCCAGCTGTAGTTGACCCTCATTTGGTGCGATGCCAAATGCCGTCACTATCGCAGACAAAACTCTGCCATCATCCTGTAAATAACTGGACTTTAATCAGCTTTCGATTCTTTATAAATGCCTTCTCATAGTGGCGTTTAGTGGCAAGCCACCGCCTTTAGAGGCCCCTGCCTCGGGTTTCTGGGTGACTGGCATGCTGTAGAGGTCTGCTGGCATTGGTGGCATTATTTGGCAAAACAGAGAGCAGTGGGCTTGACAGATAGGTGCTTTGTTACTTCTCTGCTCAGTGTTGTTGACAGACAGGCTGCAGTCAACGACAAAGAAAGCTCACTGAAGTATCAGTACCAGCACAACGGTAAGGACACTGTGTCCTCTTTTCCTCGGTCACAAAAAGAAAATTACAGCAGACTGTGGGGTGGGATCCACCTGTCTAGTTTTACACAGGTGAAACTGCAGGTTAGTAAGCAATATGTCGCTGTTATGTCACATCTTGAATAATTTATTAGCATTTCCAACACATTTCTGCCTTGTTTATGGCCTTCTTTGGAAGCAAAATTAGATCTCACTATGCAGCTGACCAGATGAATCATATCCCCCAAAGAGGTGTCTCCATTTCCTGCATCTGCTCGCTGGCAGCTACCCCAAACAGATACTAGAGAGTTTCACACTTTACAGAGGGAAAACAAAACAGGTACAACAGGGAACAGGAAAACATTTAACTCGTTGTTTTTCTGCAGCTGGATGCCATGTTTCTCCCTGAGCTGAAGAGAAATGAAAAACAGGGCTGGAGCAAACGATTAAAGAAAGAAACCCTTATGAAAGAAAATGGTGAAATGCTCACATTTGAGAACCTGCAGAGATTACAGACGTAGCCTCATCATAGACGTGTGAAAGGTTTTTGAAGTTTTTCCAAATCATTAAGTGTAGCCTGGCTGCATGGCTAAACAAGGTATTCATGCATCCTTCCTGAGGGATCCCGAGACACTCCAAGGCCAGAAAAGTCACGTCAATCTCTTTTTCCATTAAATCACATTGCAATAATAATTGTTGCAATAACAATGCCACAGGTTTTCTATTTTAACCAAAAAAAAACCTTTAATAAACATCAATGTGTTACTTTTGTGCTACAACATTACCAGACATGTATTTCAAGATACTGTCTTTATGTTTGTTGTTCAAGTATGAGGACTTGTAAGATACATCCAACATCATAGTTCTGGATTTAGCAAGAAAACCAAATAATTCAATTCAATTCAATTTTATTTATACAGCGCCAAATCACAACAACAGTCGCCTCAGGGTGCTTTATATTGTAAGGTAGACCCTACAATAATGCATACAGGGAAAAACCCAACAATCATAGAACCCCCTATGAGCAAGCACTTTGGTGGAAGAAACCTCCGGCAGAACCAGGCTCAGGGAGGGGCGGGGCCATCTGCTGCGACCGGCTGGGGTGAGAGAAGGAAGACAGGATAAAGACATGCTGTGGAAGAGAGACAGAGATTATTAACAAGTATGATTCAATGCAGAGAGGTCTATTAACACGTGTTGAGTGAGAAAGGTGACTGAAGAAGAAATACTCAATGCATCATGGGAATCCCCCAGCAGCCTACACCTATTGTAGCCTAACTAAGGGAGGATTCAGGGTCACCTGATCCAGCCCTAACTATACATACATTTGTATAAATACAAATAATACATGTATGAATCTACTCCTTTCTGTACTGAGAATCCTGACTGGCCTTAGAAGAACCTTTCATTTCTTTCTGTTTATTTACAATACAGTAACAATGCTATAGTCACACTGCTTTGAATGCTGCATTTGTCTAAAGGTTAATCTTATTGTTTTTTTATTAGAAAACCAACTCAAAACAGCGATATTAGAGTTTGTGTTAAGTCTTAAATGAATTAACTTTGGTCACTTGCTCTTTACAAAAGGTTGTTGTACGTTTGTTATGGCTATGGATTTTTTTAAAGGGCTATTTATAAAATGTAACAACTGTTATGTAAAAAAATGTTCAATAATAGTTCACAAGCAAAGTCATTGCAAACAGTCCACATGGAAGTGTGAGACAGACAGCTTCTGTATTGCATTAAGAGCCAAGACTATGAAGAGAAGTTGATCTGATAATCTCATAAAATCACTGGCTTGGTAAAAAGATAAATTAAATAGGTTTTGTGCTAGCATAGTCGCAAAATTTATGTGACTTTTTCATTTGTAGGAAGTATAACATAAAAAACAAAACAAGACTGCATCGTCTGTTTTGCGTCAGGATTCAGGTCTTATGTCGGATCTAAAAGGCTCACGCAGATCTTATCTGCCTCGCTGTATTTACTCGGCTTCTTATTTTATTTTTTCATGCACAGTCACTTAATGAAGAAGGTTTACCCTCTTTCAGTTATAAGGCCTGGAGCATTCACGTGTATGTTAACAAGACGCTGAGGTGGAAAGACATCAATGATTATAGAGAAGCATGAGTCATGTCCAAATAAATTTAAGTTGATCATTCTACAATGAGAAAAACATTCAAGACAGTTATCAGACTTGTGAGGAGTGGATGTCCCTGCAAATTCACCCCAAGGTCAGAATGTGTAATGCTCAGAGGAACAGCAAAAAACCAAGAGAGCTACATCTCAGAGTCTACATCAGTTAGCACATGTTAACATTTATTCAAAAGACTGAACAAGCGTGCTTAACTTTGAAGGGTTGCAAAGAGAAAGACTCTTCTCCTTAAAAAGTACAACTTCGGTTCACCAACACCAACACTTCTGGAAAATGTCCTTTGGATGGATGAAGTTAAGTGGAGATGTTCTCTCATGCAATTGCCCAGCCATAATCCAGACCTCAACCCAACTGATTTATTATGGTGGGACCTTATGCATGCCTGCAAATCTCAGTGTACTAAAGCAATGGTGTAAGTTCTTCTACAATGATGTGAGAAACTGATAAAGTCAAACTGAAAACCATTACTTCAAGTTATTGCTATCAAAAGTGGTTCCACAAACTATTAAATGGTGGCGTGCACGTAGATTTAACTGTAGAACAGGACCAGATGATCTTTTTAAAACCTTGCAAGATGGTGCTTTTTTCACATGACCCCATTTCTGTGCTTACCTTAACATCTTGACACATTCTGCAAAGGATCAAGACACTTTGCTCACTTCAGAAGAGGTATGGCACAGAATCAAGAAAGTGTATTATAAGCTAGAAAGGAACCCAGGGCTAGGATGAGTGGTGTCCAGCTTGTTTGGATATGGATACCAGAACATCATCTTGAAACTCTGGCAAAAACCAGCGGCTTTGTTTTACGACACTGAGGCTTCAAAGTTTTCTTTCTTTAGAGCCAGTTCTAATTTTATGTATTAGAACAAAATGCAACAAAGACCCTCAGAAAATCGTTTAGCAACTTTTTCCATAACTTTTTCCAACACAGCTCATTTTTCTAATCATGCGTACAGAAAGACGATGAACACGTTAAGGAAGCATTATCTCTCTGGGGAATGCAGCATTACGGACACACAATAAAGGTTTCCGAGTCAAAGCATCGCAGTTTGTTCAACAAATTCCAGTTCTGATCCTCCTATTATTCGTCTATCAAATGAGCATGAGAATGTCAGGTTGGCAAAAAAGCCAAAGAATGCGAATGATGTGAGAGGCGGTGTGATGTGGTTGCGTAACACCAGAGTCATTCAGTCTTTTTGTTGCAGATCACAACGGGGTAACAATGCACCGTACGGGTTAATACACCTTGTGGTATGAAACAAACTTCAGCTGCTTCATCTCACTGACAACCACACAAACACACACATACATGCACTGAGTAACGGCCAATTAGGAAGCGTTCCCGTCATCATCACCATCATCATTACAAGGCTGCATCGTTTTGTTAATTCAATCCAGCCTCACTTGTTCTTTTTATAGAACATGACACGGACACTGCAAACATCAGTGGGCAAGCAACGCTGAACAAATCACATCATAGAAGAGCTTTTCCCTCTCAGGTCTGCTGCTGGGAAAGAGAGACGACCGCAGCCTCCATGAGCAGGCACCAACCTGAACGCATACAGTAAACAGTGACATGAGGATCAAGGCCGCTCTGCGTAATCGGATTCAACTGCAGTCGCTACGTCTTAAACGTGCTGGCTAATTACAGTTATAGAAAGTGATGTGTGGTAAAAATAAAAAATAATTTGATCGGCTAACTAGCCATTTTGGCAATCGTCTTTTTCAAGTTATGGGTGGCAAATATTTGCAGATTACAGACTCTCAAAGAATATTTGATGCGTTGATTCTTCATCTATCATTGCTGACTGAATATATGGGTGTTTGGACATTTTGTCAAACAAACTAGAGATGGTTTGACATTTTATTTTCACTTCTGACCAAGATCCTAAAATATTTTCTTCGTCTGAAGCCTATCCTAATTGAAACAGCATGAGAGGAGGTTTACTCTAATTTAGATGAATTGATATCCAGTTCTAAATTAATTATGTTTAGACACATTTAAGACTAGAATGTGGGTCAGCAGGAGGAGGTTGGGGTCAATAGTGGGTATACAAAGCAAGCACACAAGTCTCATGCCAGAGATCAGGTATGACATCCTAAATCCGGTCTGCAACAAAAGCATTCCGACTCGTAATCCTTACAACCCGGAGGCCAAAATAAACCCTGCAGACAGTGGACTGGTTAGAGACTTCACAGCGTTTACGTCTGCCAAATCAAAACTGTAAATCTTATGACAACGAGGGTACTGAAGGTGTACTAAAGCCTTTTAACTGCAACTCTACTAAATTTAAAGCAGCAAAAATAATGTTGCACAAAGTGAATGTCTGTTTTTGTTAAGTCATCTTTTGTGCCACAGCATCAGGAATAAGAAATAGCATCAGGTTTCAGGTTGATTCTGGTAAATCCACGCATCCATTCTCTTCTGCAAACCCAACTGGGGTTCACGGTGGGCTGGTGCCTATAGAGGCAGGTCTGCCCTGGACAGGTTGCCAGTCTATTGCAGGGCCAACAGAAGAGATGGGTCACCATCCTTACACTCACATCTACATCCAATTTAAACTCATAACCTAACCCCATGCATGTCTGTGGGGTATGGGAGGAAGCTGGAGTACCCAGGGGGAACCCATGCAGACATGGGGAACTCCACACAGAAAGGCTTCAGCCTGGAGTCGAACTGAGGACCTTCCTGCTGTGAGGTGACACTGCCAACCGACCCATCATCATGGGTTATGTGTCAAAATCAAGCTGTTACATAGAGTGCAAGAGCCAGAATCTGTTACACTATGACAGACCTTCCCAAAGTGTGGGGCCCGCCCCCTAGGGGGGGCGCAGAGCCATTGCAGGGGGGGCGCGGCATGAAAGATGAAAGAAACGCTTGGACATTGCTAGCACGGGGCGGCCACAGAAACGCAAAGCAGGAGATGAAGCATCGCTGAATATGTTTCCAAACCAACTTCATTCCAAGCCAAAGACTAGAAAATATGGTGAAGCATATCTTCCCTTTGGCTTCACCTGCACAAGTGCTGAGGTAGGTCTCCCCTGCAGAATTGGTTTTCCCTGTGTCCTGAGCTGCGCTGGGCTCTTCAAATCACGGACAAACAGTATCCTACAGTTGTTTATGTTTTTGAACATAGGTAGAGAGACATTTTTTGAAAAATGTATTGATAGCAATGTTGAATATTATTACACAGGAAAAAACAACTACATGTAAAATAATCACACCGTGATGCCTCTGCCTTTCTAAATAGAAGGACAGTAACTGCGTGTGTGTATGTAAGCCTGTAAAACCTGCAGACAGTCAGATTAACAGTATTGCCATTCTGCAATTCATCTCATGTAAACAATAACGTGGCGGACAGCGTGATATGAAAAAAGGCACATACCTTTGACGTTGCGTGATGAACTCTGTATTCCTCGTCCACGTAAACGCAAAAAAGGAGTTTTAAAAAATCTCCGTTTTCGGTGATTCGAAATGCCGTTTACGTGTGGACGAAACAGCTGCGTTTCCAAAAATCCCCTTGTAGGTGTGGACGTAGCGTGAAAGAGTTAGTAGTTTATTTTATTACTACCTGTAATTTATGGCAGATTACTTGTATTTGCTTAATTTTTTACTAAATGTTTGAGGTGTGAAATAAACCGCAATGGAGCAAAATATGGGTGTGTGTGGTTGGAGGATGTGTTTGTGCGTGTGCGTGCATTTTTCTTGTAAACAAAGGAGGGCCCAGCAAAAAAAGTTTGGGAACCACTGCACTATGATGATAGCAGAGATGTATATCACATTTATATGTATGGTATATCTAACCATTAGTATTTCTAATGGAAAATTTAATACAGAAGCATTAAATGCAACATCCTCGAAGTTAAAGGTTTAAACAGTTTTAAAAATGCTTCAATGATTTAAACTATTTATCACAATGACATTTACATGATTTATCAATGACACTTTATCTAGGATAATCTAGTAGGACGGCATGTGTGCAAAACAGTATTCATTGTCTCTGCTCTGTGCTCCTCCTAAATTTGGGCCCGGTCTGTATTCTGGGCAACAGCTGCTGAGCAGCCAAATCATGTTGTGTAATGTTGGATAGCTGCAGATCTACTGAATGCAGGAGACGCAGCTTTTCATAACTGCACTGCCTGTGGCATCCGCTGGAATGTAGCTACCATCATAGTTTAGTGACATTAGTTTAGTGACACAATACACAGGAGCTCATAACCCTGCCGGGTCATCTGAGGGGGCTGGTTTTTGATTTCTTGCTGTCAGTGGAGACCATAGTGCTGGTTCAACATTGAATAAGTTGAATAAGGTAGGTTTTGTTTTTGTATCTCTGGCCTGGATTGTTCTCAACTAACTGATGCCATTTCTCAATCTGCTGGTCAAAGCTAGGGAGGTATTAGCAAAAATACAGAGGGCAAAGTTTGTTTCTTTTCTGTTTTTAGCTTTGAAATCACATCACAAATAGAATATAGATGATTGTAGGTATTAAAGACAAGGCCAGAGGAGCAATAAATACACCTTAGCTTTTACAAATTACAAAATAGGCCTGGTAGGTAGTCTGGTTTGGTGCTAAATATTAAAAAGAAAAGGAAAAAGAAACTCTGCAGGGCTGCTGGCAACAAATTTAATAAATTCCTCACCTTATTTTTTGTTTTCTAAATGATTTTTTAAATAGTAAAA
This sequence comes from Pelmatolapia mariae, assembly GCF_036321145.2. NCBI lineage: Eukaryota > Metazoa > Chordata > Actinopteri > Cichliformes > Cichlidae > Pelmatolapia > Pelmatolapia mariae. Next base: position 4,065,508 of record NC_086234.1, on the reverse strand, counting down.
GTTTGCCTTTATTAGATAACTGCAGCAGATATGGGTAACAACATGTAAAGAAAAAGAGCGTTAAATACATATCAGCAAAGGTCAAGGTGAGAACTTGATCCATGAAATATCCCCCCTAACCACTCAAGCAGTCACGATAAAGCGATACTGTCATACTCTGCTTCGTCATAAAGTCTGCTGGTGAGGCGGATTAAGCCATCCCTCAGCTTCAGCACATATTAGCATGCTACTATTAGCATTTAGCTTACAGAGTTGCTAGCTTCTGGCAAAGAACTAAGAACTGCTAAGAATTCTTTTTTCTTTCCCTTTTCAAGACCTTCCATGCTTTGTTTTTGCAACATTATGAACCTATTTTTATTTTAAGATAACCACATAAGGACAGAAAGATGAAAGATGACTGCCTCTTTCATTCCTACTGTGTGACCAAGATGCCTGTTCTTGCATTTTGTAACAGGGATTGAATGAGTGTGATATTAAACTTTAGTGCTGCAAAAATCTACAAGAAGAAGCCAGGTTGCCTGGTCTCAGTCTGACATTGTGGCTAAAGTGAACAGACTGAAGAGGATGTGAGGTAGGAAGCTAAACACAGAACTGGAGAATGATTAAGCAAGAGGCCAGTGGGACTGAAGTTAAATTCCCTGATAGATTTTTAAGCACTTTTTATTTTCTTAAGAGGAGGATATTTAAAAGTATAAGTCTTGCAAATGTACTCTATTAGTGTCTAAGAGTAAGCAAAGAGCATAGCAGATAAAAAAAACACCTGAAATTACCACAGACGCTGTTACTGCAGCTCAGTGTCAGAAGTTACTTTAAGTTACTTTCATAAGCAATACCTTGGCAAAGCAGTATTTCAGTAAGACATGACTCAGATGTTGTCAAACATATTTGACCACGAGGAAGTAAATTTAACCAGTCAGAATCTGGACGAGGCTCACAGTCATTTCACACCATTATGTGCCAACCTGCTGTCCCATATCTGTATTTTTAACACTTTTACACCAGCTCCTTCTTCACTCTGCGGTGGAGTGATTCCGGTTGCAGTAATGAGTGGCATCACTGCAGGGGACTGTTAATCTGCTGACTGTTTGCTCAAGCTTTAGTAGCTTTAAATGTCACCCTGGCTCTTTGGGATGATCAGCTGCAGGACGACTGCTTTAACTACGACCAGGAGAGTCTGAAGAAATGAGTGAAAACGTAAGAGCGATAATCGTCTCTTACCTAAGAATATATTTTAATTCTAAGATCTAGGCTTTTTTGACTTTTACACAGGCTGGTGTTACTCAGTTCTTATGGGTTTACCCCTGAAGACCAGGGTAAACCCATAGGTTTTGTTTGTGACAGCTTAACTGCAGTTTTAAGGCAAAATATGTTTTTATTCCTGATGGGTTCGTTCTGACATTTGTATTTTTATTTGGAGAACAAACCATTACACTGTAAATGACTTCAGGACGTATATTATTGTCAGAAATAGAAACAGTAGCTGAGTGGACAGATCCGTTTGATGATTTAAGGAGTATAAATCTAGAAATCTAGTTGTTTTGATCTTTTTAAACATGGAGACTACCTGAGTTTGTGTCATATTATTTGAATCTCGCTCTCATTTTCACCCCTCCGCCATAAAAGTCAGACGGGGTGTTTTCAGCGCCCTGCCGGGCAGGTGGCATGGACACCCAATTGTGTGAATGAGGCGATGTAGAAAATTCATATTATAGGTGCATCTAAAGAAATCTACTAAAACGAGCCTAAATTTCAGTGACCTTGACATCATGGTCAAGGTCAGAGGTCAAGTTTTCTGAAAACCACCTAGGATTTTCAAATTAAAACCATAAGTGCAACTTCTAAGAGGCTGAGAGGAAACACTGGCAGCCGGCAGTAATTTTAGATTTTACTGTCTAACAGGGGAACTGTTACCGCACAGTCGTTGTTGGAAACAGCAACATGACCACAATTATTGCCATCTTGTTACATTTGAAATGACTGATTCAAAGACCACTCACAGTCTCTCGCTGCCCTTTAAGTCAGCGGTCCCCAACCCCTGGGCTGGTCCGTGAGTCGTTTGGTACTAGGCCGCGAGAGTTGAGGCGTGAGGTGTGAAATGTATGGTTTTCAGGGGTTTTATCGGTTTTTATCGTTAATTTTATCGCGTTGTATCGTTAACTTGGCGGATAAATACAATAACTTATTTTGTTGTATTTATCCGCAACACCTTAAAGGCCGGTCCGTGAAAATATTGTCGGATATAAACCGGTTGGCGGCACAAAAATGTTGGGGCTGCTGCTTTAAGTGACTTTGGTGCTTCAAGACACCAATAAAACAGCAATAAGACAGTGTCAGCTAACATTGACTGAATGGGGTAAAGTAGGCAATTAACATGTAAACTGATTGTGATAATACAGGGATTGGCTGTGACAGATTTTACTAAAATGCAACTCTATTGATGTCCACATACACAGAAACTGACTAATTTACATTAACTGCTTACATTCAGAGTCAAGTAAGAAAATACTTTATAAATAGTGACGTAGTTGCTGCAGGACAGGAGTTTAGCTGCAATATTACCGAGGTGCTTGGCAGCCATGTTTTTATACAGAAATATGATCAGAATACAAGCAGTAGGTAACCAGGTGAACTGAATCACCTGCTAAAAAGACGATTAGCTCTCATTGGGACGTGTCTGTATTCATACATCAGCTCAAACTTATTTTCAAACCCTCGCTGAGCTGTCCTAGATTGATTCCAGTTAGTCTCAGAATTATTCCCACCAAAAGGACAGCCACCGAGTGTTCTCTTAGTCGCACGGAGGTAGATGTCCTTTTTCTTGTTTTACTCTGGTGTGACTGAGCCATTAATGAAGCGAGAGGTTGATACTAAGCTGGAAAGACTCAAGTGTCAGTTCAATTTAATTAGCTTCACAGCAGCAGCAGCTTCACAGAAACATCACAATAAATTATATTATTTTTGTTTGCTTGCAGAGCCAAAGAGGCTGGGCTCACAAACCCTGATCTCTTTTTGTGGAAGTCTGGTGAGGCACAATCAATCAGAACAAAGCAGGGTTTTACAGAGAGCGCCCTTAAATGTCTTATTTGAGATATTGGATGAATTCAGTTCATCCAATTATAAGCCCATTATAAGAAAAATAAAGAGTTTCTTTTAATTACGAGTAATAAAAAGCTCCTTTGGATGAACCCAAGAATAAAAATGTGGAGGATAAAATGAGCAAGGTTTTCTAAGAGTAGCTTGGATTTCCAGCAAAACAATTTTGATTAATAACTGCTAAGATGATTTATGATGTAGAAATGCAGAAAATATTTTCATATTTTTAAATTTGACAATTTGCTGACCTTATATCACAAAAATTTATTTTCTGTGCTTTTATTGTGTCATTTAAACTATAAACTATCATTTTTTGGACCAATCAGCAATAGAAACATGATCTCTAGCTTGAGCCCGAGTGTGGAATCAGCCTTGATGTTGAAAAGATTAATTAAAACTGAGCTTTACAGTGCCGACACATTGTGCATGACGCATTTAGAGTGCATTCACCTCTGCAGCGGGCACGCAAAGTCAACAATTAGCATTGAAATTGGTAACTCCAGAGCTACATATACAGTGCCATTCATTTTCATTTTGCCAGGAGGGGTGATGGCTTTGTTAACATGGTGATTTTATCGCACAGGATGCAAGATACACAAAGACATTGTCAATGATTAAATGGACACCACAGAAGCTCGGGATAAGGCCGCATTGCTGCGTGCGCTAGATATCTACAGACAAACAGAGAGAGGGATTAACTATTCAGAGAGAGAGAGGAGGGGAGGGGGGTATATTCACTGGTCGGGGAGGGGGGGGGGCAGAGAGGGGAGAAAACAACAGCTGTGGACCGGACAGGACTGTTTTAGAGAGTGAGCCTTGCACTGGCAGAAGTCTGGCAAGCACTTTGCTTCTCTCGCCCTTTTCTGAGAGCAGCCACATCCTGGATACATCCTTGCAACTTGTGCCTGACCTCCAAACATAACAGTTAGGACATGATATCCAATCAAAGAGGTAAAAACGTGCCTAAAGGGTCGGTTCACCCAAATTACAAAACATCCACTGAGGCTGTGACTTATGTAATGAGGTTACTGATGCTTTTGATTTTATGTGTTTTGGCTTTGAGATATTTGCCACAGCGCGTGCAGTTTTATTGCTGGTACTAAAAACTGGATTGGAAAATGAAATTTACAAAATTCAGGAATTAATTTTTTTCTTTTTTTACTTGACACCGTTCCAGCTGCCTGCACAATATACCGGCCTTGTTCGGAGTTTTTATTAGAACATCAAAGAGCTGCAGCTTTAAAAAAATGCTCACTGTCGTGAAATATGGTAGACTCTTATAAGCGACTTTTATTCACTCCCTACTCTGATCAAAGTTGACTAAAGTAACATGGTTTACAGTCAAGTGTTGTGTTGTTCAGACAGCAGATGAACTGAGGGAATGCAATAAGGCCCAGCATAAGATAAATAAGGATTTTTGAAAAAAAATTCATGAGTCAAAAAATGAAAATATAGAGCTGGAAATGAGCAGAATACTTCCACGTGAAGTTTTCCTAAAAGCTTCTTGGAGTCCCAGCCGCACACCTTACACCGTGTCTGCACAGGAGTACATCATGCGCTTTTTTCTTGTATGCACTAGAGATATAACACCTCCCCCCACCCCCCGCTGTGCCCAGTGGTTGCTATGGACACACACAGCCTGGAGTGGGATAACGCTGAGAGCCAACCACGTCAGCTCTGTGTTGACTCTCCTGAGGGAAAGCCAGGTGAAGACAGAGCAGGTACCATACAAGGACATCAGCTAAAAAAGAACAAAGTCAAAGAGTTGCAAACAACGTTTTGGCTGATTCTTGATCTATGCAGCTTGTAACTGACTGACAGAAAGGCTCATCTGCTGTAGTTTGACAACACCAGGTGGAAACTCTGCACCTTCCCCGAGATTTAGCTCCCACAGGGGTGCAAACAGAGCCAGTCTTATATTAACAATATGGACAAAGAATGTGGTTCAAATTAAAATAAAGTACAGGAGACAAATGTATTACGCAATCTTTGATTCCTGCATGACTTGGTAAAGTTGGCTTCACTGCCATGCCAGGACTGGCCCTGTGCCCAACAAGATTATGTCATCGCAATTATGCCTGAAAACCTACTTACTTCCAGTGATAAACACTGAAGATCAAAAGATCTTTTAAGCGTTTTGCCACAAGGCTTAATTTTATGACTTTCTGGGATTTATTTGATTTCACTTTATCCAGAAACATGAAATACTGGTGTCTAGTCTCCTTACTTTCCCAGCTGTAGAGTTTAAAGGAGAGTTCCAGCGTTACTTTTGGATTAGTTATAAAGCTGAACTGATTTGACGTTCAGTCATTCTATAAGCAAAAATAAATATTCACCACCTGCAGCTTCTCAGATGTAGTTTTTAGTCGCTTTTTGTGCTTTTTTACAGTTAGAGATCAAACATCTTTGAGTTTCAGACTTTGGATAAGTTGAATAAGACATTTAAAAAAATCTATCTTTGGCTCTTCAAACTCTGTGTGAGCACTTTTTTAATTGTTTGCAATATAATAGCAAAAACTGTGATTATGAGAATTGCTCTTTGCCCAGAACGGATATTCTTAAAGTAAATGAAGTCTCTAATTTTACTTTAAAACGAGGTGGAAAGCGCTTGTAGCTGAAGATGATTTCCACTGCTCACATATGGCAAATCTTTTCAAGACACAAAATTGTTCACTTATACTACAGAGTGGCAGCTTTGTGCATCTGGGGTACAACCCATCTTCAATAGTCTTATTAATAGCCTAAGTAGTGTGTTGTTCTTGCACTGAAGCATCAGAGGCTCAATTCAGTCCCGACAGCACCAAGGCAACCAACAAAGAGCCTTCATTTAAACAGTCACGATCAAAGGGGCATTTCTCTAAAAGCCGTATTAGCTAATAATCAGGTAGGATCCTTTTCGAAGGCGGACAGTAGTTTAATGGAAAAAGGGTCACGCCAACGTCGCACAACATGTTATATAGAGCTCGTCGCATTACACATAACAAATAAAGTCCTGCAGTTTGTGATTCTAGTTAAAATGAACATTTTGTAAATTCAAAATTAAAATTAAAATAACGTTGATTGAAAGCAGGAAGTGAACTTTGACCCCAATCTACTTAAAATAAAAGGCTGTTGTGCAGACTAATCACTTTAGAAACACTCGCAGTGTAATTTAAAACCATGTAAAGGACAGAAAATCATCAGAGATTGCATATTTTATTTTTTTTTTTTTAAGCTGCCGCATTTATATGCAAAGTCACACAAAGAAATGTGCCAAGGAGAGGAGCTTTGGGGCACAACCACTCAAAACCAGTCTGCCATACATGACAGTGTTTTCTGTGACATAAAACAAAGCACATACTGTTCACACACTAGCATAATAGTCAAGATGACAATTATATCATGGATATGACAAAATCTGTACTCTCAGGGTTTTATGAGGCTTTATTGCTACATCACACCAGCATGTGTGTTGAAGCTCACAGACTTCTAAAAGCGTTCTGCTTCAGAAAAATCAGGCTGAGTCCTGAGTTGTGATGATCATCGGTGATAATGTTAGTGAACTACTGCAGCTGGAAACATCTGCTGTGCTTTTTGGGGTCTTCTTAGAGGGATGAGTCACTGCAAATCAATGCAAAGTGATTATCTTTATTCACTTATGTGTACAATGAAAACAGCCCCATCCATCTTTTTTTAATTAAACAGTCACTGCGTTGTTTGTTGTTCCATTCACTGTAAAAGTTGTTTTGTGACTGAGAAATCACGTGGCACATCCGTCTTTAAAAACTGGATTTAAATTCCTCGTTCGTGTGCACAAATAATGACGATTCTGATTCTGAAAAAAACTGGAAAATGAGACTTAAATTGAAAGACTGCACAGGTTTGGGGCAGTTAAAACCAGATCATTGTCGTGCTCACACAGTTTGTTGCAAGAGATCACAACAGATTTCAGGAACGCTGCTGTTCTTTGGGTAACATGAGCTGTGCACACGATGCTGGGGAAAAACCTGCTCAGAAGTCCATGTACACCTCTGCTAAAGAGTTCGCAAAAACACAGCAGGGGTGATTAATGCTGACAAGACCTGGCTTTTTATGGATGCTAATGGTGCTGTGTGTGTAGGTTGGCGTGCATATGGGTGCGTTTGCCACAGTCACCTGGTCTGATGCCCCAGCTGTTCCCGCTGCCTGACTCCTTAGTTAGAGACTCGCCGTTTTGCAGCTCTCACCTCTCCATAGAAACCAGGTAAACAGAGCTTTGATATTCGTGTTAGATTTTAACCACATTATCTCTGCTTTGCTCTTCTTTTACACAAAATGACTGATGCCCTGTTATATATATATATGGCTTAATTTAAGGGGGAAAAAAAAGATTTGAAAGCACATACAATCAACAGTTGTGCTTAAGACCACAGTGTTTACTGTGGCTCTTCCCTCTGGAACATGGACCTTAAGTACAGGTAAGTGGTCGTTCATCAGGCTGCAGAGTATTCCATGTATTTACAGATGATATGACTTTATGACACCCATATTCCTCCCGTCTCCACAAGGTTACAAAGGGTTTGATGCGTATTGTAAAACAAGAATGCCATAAAAAGATGGTGACACTGGAATACCTCAGCCTCAAAATGAACTGCCGTTTCATTTCACTTATTCATTAATGTTCACAGATTTCTAGCCGGGATATTTAGAATATAATTTCTCACTGAGCTTCGTTGCAGGTGTCAGTTTGGCTGTGAAGAGAGAGCATTACTGTAGAACTGTGCAAACAGCCCGACTGTGATGATGCTATATGGTAAATGGTAAATGGCCTGCATTTGTATAGCGCTTTACTCAGTCCCTAAGGACCCCAAAGCGCTTTACACTACATTCAGTCATTCACCCATTCACACACACATTCACACACTGGCAATGGCAAGCTACATTGTAGCCACAGCTGCCCTGGGGCGCACTGACAGAGGCGAGGCTGCCGGACACTGGCGCCACCGGGCCCTCTGACCACCACCAGTAGGCAAACATGGGGTTAGTATCTTGCCCAAGGATATTTGGCATGCAGTCTGGAGCAGCCTGGGATCGAACCACCGACCTTCTGATTAGTGGCTGACCTGTTCTGCCACCTGAGCTACAGCCACCCCATATGTGGGTTAAATGTCAACTGGTTGAAAAGTCTGCATGAACAGCATCACGAGCCCGTTCTCACTCCCGAGGCGTAACATCCCGACGTTTTGTCACGTCCTGCGGCGTTCCTGAGGAACGCGAAAGGTGACCTTCCACGTTGTTATGGTACGCGGCGGTTTCCAGCCCTGTACTGCAGCCCTAAACTTAACCTTATCACTAAGCCTAACCATAACCTTATGCCTAACCTTAACCATAACCTTATGCCTAACCATAACCTTATTCCTAACCTTAACCATAACCGTATCCCTACGCCTAAACCTAACCTTATCCCTAAGCCTAACCATAACCTTATGCCTAAACCTAACCATAACCGTATACCTAAGCCTAAACCTAACCTTATCGCTAAACCTAACCATAACCTTATTCCTAACCTTAACCAGCACTTTAATGAGGTGAAATAGTGTTTTCTAAAGCGATTTTAAGGGGAAAAGCGAAGATGTGTAGATTGAGTCCAAACGGTTCTCATGTGTCCGCAGTTTTCCGATGTCGTGACGTAGGAACGCCTTGGGTGCCCGAAAACGTAATATGTTGACGATTTGTCACCTAGCGTAAAATGTTACGATTTGGGAGTGAGAACGGGTTGGCATCACTTAACCGTGAAGCTATCATTGCATGGCAAGTAGACAACTAAACTAGTTAGTAAGCCATCATCATCATGGCAAATCCTGATCTGTCTCAAAAGGCCATTTATACCTGTTAAATCTGAGTAAGCGTCTCTCCTTGAAAGCGTAGGTGAGATAAGTTGATACATTTACAGCACAGTGCTGTATCATCTTTACCCTCTTTCATTCTCAATGCAAGTCAGTATAGCTCACCCAGCCGTGTCTGTCTCTCTCTCTTACCTATATGATGTAATCATTCCACTAAGATGTTATTTCTTTAATGACACCTTGGACCTCAGTGTTTAAATGAATGAATAGCTTAGACTAGACTTTATAATCCACAGCAAAAGTAGTCAGGTCGTTGCTCCTCCAGTGTTAGTTTCATTAACACCAAAGCAGCTGAGACTGATTAACAACCCTCTCTACTACTTAACTGACCAGATCAATAACTGAGATGTTTAATAGACTTGATTCTTTACTCTGATTAATTCTATTGAGCAGTGTATAATACGCAAAGTCTCTGTGTGTTTGTCCTCCACCATCAGGAGCTGAGCAACTAAACCTGGCACTCAGGTACAGCTTACCGCCCTGAAGGTTGTCATCTATATTAGCTGATGTCTTGTTTGTGGTATTTATGCACCAGCAACATCCCATGAAAGCATCCTACTGTTTTAATTTCACAACAATAAGATGTCAGATTAATGAGAGACCCAAAGCAGACAGCTGTGAGTGTTCCAGTGAAGCACCGATGATGGAACAAACCAGCTCAATGGAGCCAAGTGGAATTGAGAAGTGAACCGCACGGGAAAGCAAGAATATGAGACTACAGTAATACAGGAGCTCCACAAAGAACCCTGATCACATCCCTCGTGACTGGGTGTCAGAGTTAGCCCTTAAGTACTGACTGTTGATGACGCTGATGAGCAACAGGTGAACTGGCTGAAAAGTGGGAAACCAAAACTCCACTCAGAGGTGGGCCCTCACTTGCCCAACCCAGCCTAGACTCAGGGACAGTTAGGAGACCACAACACAAGCAAACCCATGTAGGACTATGACATAAGATCAAAAGTTGAATTATGAATGACATACTATTATATTGCCTGGCAACCATCTAGCATCAGGGTAAAATGCCCCATTCTTATCACATAAACAGCATCTACACCCCTCATTTTTTTGTTTTTAATTCTCATTGTGATTAAATCACAATGAGCACAACAGCACAAACAGGCCAAAGAATGCTGTGGACGTATTGATGCAGCACCTGTCTGCTCAGTCTCCTTCACCCAGTCACATTCAAAACCACTTTTATCTGTTCCTAAGCACAGGCATACAAACACACACACTGAATAAAAAACTGAACTGACACAATATTGAGTCTCCTGGGTCAAAGTACTGTGACCAGATGATGTACACATACGATTAGCAGGTATTGATCCTAATAAAATATTATATACACATTAGCTGATGTCACATGGAAATGAAGCTAGGATGCTATCCATCGACTCAAGGGCAATTTAAAATCACCAGTTAACAAAACTGCATATCTTTGGACTGTATGAGGAAGCCGAAGTACCCGAGAGAGCCTGGACGGGGGGGGGGGGGGGGGGGGGGGGGCGACAGCCAAACTCCACAGAGAAATGGCCCTGCCATATGTTGGATGGTGTTAAGAAGACATTCAGTTTGTCCCTGTTGACTAGTGATGGTGATCTGATTATCTGTGAGTCTGAGGTTTGTTAAATGTCTCGTCACTGCACATGCACATAATGACGGTGATCTTCAGTTCAGCACAGAGGACCACTTTCTCAGCACATTCCTTTTTTTTGTTTTTTTAGAAATGTGCTACATAGTTTATAGACTTTACACATTTTTAGCGATTATTTTCCAATGTGTTTGGAGTCAAATCTATGAATTTGCTATACACAAACTTTCCTGAACTAATTACATCCTCTTCGTTTACTTAGTTCTCCAAACCAGTAAAACCTCAAGCACAGAAGTGTTGCCAAAACCCCTTTTTCTGTTTGTTTTAACACTGTGGTCCATGTGCAGAGAAACTGTAAAAAAGGGCAGGAGGCCTGGCAAAGTTAAAAACGGTCAAAAAGTAAGAAGTCGATGTTTAACTTGCCAACAAAGCATAACATGAGGAAAACTTGATGCAGATGCACAAAGAACCACAGGCTTGTGCCTCGGCTTCCTTAAAATTTCAATTTTCTTACCGCTGATCTATTTAAAAGTATCTAATTTAATCTCAAGACGATCCGTCTTAATGATGCAATTAAGGAGGAGGAAGGATGGCACAGAGCTTTGTTTCCACATCTAATCAGGATGGCAGGTATTAGGGGAGGCATGAGATGCATCCTGAGATAAAGAGGGGAGGAAAGAGAAGCTCCTTTTATTTGATCATCAATAGGCTGTTTGTTTCATCAGCTCAGAGTCCCCTTCAAGGTGCTTTTGACACACTGGGACCACAGCGCCTGGAGAGTCCACTCTTTGTAAAACTGAGATTATATCATTTTTAAAATGCTCCACAATGACCAGCTTGATGTGAATGCTTAGAATTGGTCATAAGGTTATTCAGTGCAAATCTCTTCCCATTAAGAAAGAATGCTGCTAAGGCAACACAAGAAAGCAAAGTGAAAAGCTGAATCTGTTTAGTTTGTGTTTACAAGCCTCGTTCAATACTCAGCTTGGAAGCATCAGACCACGATAGCTGAAGGCTGGAACTAAAAAGGACGCCTGTCCCAGTAGATTTACTGTGTAAATCACTTATTTAGTGAATTCTGTAAAAATATAGGACACTAAGGACACATACAGATTTACCCAAAACTACACCTGTAAAAAAGCAAAAGCCAGCAACTCCTTGAAGTCATGAGTCGGCACCATAAACTGGATAAAAAAGATGAACACTGTCACCGATTGTGTAAAGAGAAAGCTCAAATAAGACTGAAAGCACAATAAACCGAGGACATCGCACGCCCACTGACAAGACTCACCGCTTACCTAATAGCCCCCAAAGGAACCCCCTTATCTTTATCAATGATATTAATGAAGAACATCACGTGTTCAATAAGACTTTAAAATTCAACTACTTCAATTTGATTCAGTTTTATTTATATAGACCCACATCAAAACAGCAGTTGTTTCAAGGTGCTTGTACAATTATATATTCATGACTGCGTCATTTTTAATGAATCTTCTAACCAGGAATTCAGCTCAGTTCAGTTCAAATTTTACTTATACAGGAAAAATCACAGCAGTCAGCTCAAGGTCCTTTATACTCTAAGGCAACGGTCCCCAACCCCGGGCCACGGACCGGTCGTTTGGTACCGGGCCACGGGAGTTGAGGCTCGGGTGTGAAATTAATGGTTTTCATGGTTTTAAGCGTTTTGTATCGGGGGGGGGGGGGTTTTACATTTGGTTTCCCTGGGTCTTTTCCCGTGTATTATGAATAAATCTTCTTTTTTTGGTACGGGTACTGGTTTTATTTTGTTGTATTTATCCGCAACACCTTAAAGGCCAGTCCATGAATAAACCGGTCCGTAGGGCAAAAAGGTTGGGGATCGCTGCTCTGAGGTAAAGACCCTACAATAATACAGAGAATCAGACGACCCCTACTAGCAAGCACTTTGGCGACAGTGGGAAGGAAAAACTCCCTTTTAACAGAAAGAAACTTCCAGCAGAAGCAGCTGAGGATGCTTGTACAGAAGGAGTCTTTTAACTGTTGGGCTTTCACTCTATATAAGTGTACATATCATAGATGCCTAGGCCTTGATATGATTTTTATTTCCACTCATTACAGGATTCCTCAGTCTGCCACATTAAAACTGCTTTTGGTTTCATTTTTGTTGCATTCACTGAAGTTAAATACACATTCAGTTTCTTTGATTCATTCATTTTATGACAGTTCAGTGTATTTTACATGATGACACACACAGCTGCTCCTTCCTGGTTTAACAAAAGAGGAGGATGAGGGTGGAGCTGGGTGAAATCCAGAGGCCTGACATAAAACAACCATCTGCTGTGAAATCAGCTTCTCTCATTTATTTCCACCAATCATTATGATCTCATTGGGTAAATTTCTGATTATTAAGCTGGTTGGTTTCCTCATTAAAAATATATTAGGTCTCAAAGAGATGTGCGCTTCTTCTTGGTCAGGTTTTAAGTGTCACTCGAGAGAAAAAGACAATTAAAAAACTGTTTTTCTTCATATTAATATCATGATGGCTGTCTGTCATGCACACTAGTCATATAAAAACTCCCAGATTTATAAAAAATATTTTAATATCAGATTAAACTGACTGACAATGTTAACAGCCACATCAAAAAGCCACTAAAAGTGCCGTACATTCCATATTTTTAAGAAGAGGAAGCATAAAAGTGTTCCCAAAGAGCTAAAAAAAAAGCTACTTTCATATGTTGAATATTAAAGATTAATATCTTGACCTTTCTCATCCTTTCTGAGCTGTTCCTGCTGGTGTTTATGTCGCACCACGCATGATTTTAGTTAGAGCTGTCATTGTTCCTGTGCCGTTTATGGAAATTAACCATTAGCCCTCTAATAGCAGTTTGACATGACATGGACCTGTTGTACTTTTCCACTCATGCCACATATCAGCGGGTAACCTGGGATACACACTTCAAAGTCACATGTGCCTGGCGTTAGTAGTGAAAAAACAGAAAAAACTGAATACTGCACATGTTCAGAGAGCAGAGAGGATCTCCTCAGATGTAAAGGACGAGTCTCTCTTTCTGAAACTGTGGGCTGACTGATACGTTGCTGAAGTTTAATGAAGTTTGTCAAGGTAAGAGTCAGAGGTGCAAATCAAATTTACTGTTTTTAGTATAATAAATTGTTACAAAGAACAATGGAAAGTAGCATGAAAATGTTGTTAACAGCAAAAAAAAAAAGGTATGTAAAATAATTTGCAGTATATATTTATCAAAAGAATTAGAGTCGTTTTATCTGATATCTGTGTTAGGAAGCATCATCTAATCTGCTGGTATCAGATGGACTGAATCTTAATGTCCCGGGGGTTTTCTTTTGGAATTAGGTCAGTAAACAGTGCCAATTCTGTCATCTACCAGGAACTGCCTGCATACTCTTATCATATGAGGCCAGTGTGTGATGATGGGTCTAAGGATTTCATAGTGATATCTAGTGGAAGTCAGGTTGCTGTTGCTTAGCCTGTCGAGGTCTGTGCATCCCTCTAAGGACCATCACTGACCCACCACCAAACCCTTCATACTAAATGATGTTACAGGAAGCATGTTCTCCACAGCTTCTCCAGACACTTTCATGTGTGTCACATGAGCTCAGGGTGAACCTGCTCTCATCTGTGAAAAGCATAAGGTGCCAGTGGTAGACTTGCCAATTCTGGTAATCTATGGAAAATCAGGCAGTGAGCACTGGGCCCACAAGAAGACGTTGGGCACTCAGGAAGTTTGTTTCTGACTGTTTGGTCAGAGACATTGTTATGATTCAGTGTTCAGAATTTTCCTTTTTTTTTTTTTTTTTGTCCTGCACTCTGGCAGTGTTTTTGAAACCTCATGTTTCACCTTTAAAATCAATCAGATATCATCAATAAACTCAGTGCCGAATATCAGTCAAATATCAAAATATCAAACAAAATATCAGTCTGCTTTTACCTGGGCTGAATAAAATTATCGGTAACGACGATGATGTCCACAGAGACAAGTAGCTGCCTGCACTCTCAGCAGTTTGGCTCATAGTTCACATTGTGCATACACTTTGTTTAGTGCTGACAACAGAGGCAGGGCCAAGCTTTCAGCACGAAAGGTCCTTCTATTTGGAAATCCAGTCCCTCGATGTGTTCTGCTCCTTGTAGATATCTGAAATGTGACAGCTGCTCTATGAAACTGTGACACTGTCTTCTAGCACAGAGTGATACCTGCACGTGGATCACAATGGGAAAAGCAGCTTTGAGAAATTTGTCAAATTTGTTGCTTTTTCAGTTTCATTTTTTCCAGAAAGAAAGAAAGTTTTGTTATAAAATTGGTAGTGCTGTGATCTTTACTGGAGATCACTTAGACTGATTTTATATTTTGCTGTGTTTTTGAGTCCTTATTTGGTAAAAGTGCAATAAAACCACTATTCCTGTAAGTCTGCAGTCAGATGTGAAAGAAAACATATGTCTGTTACATCATAATGCCAAATAAATTAAATAATTTGCTAGTAATTTTTGTAATATTTGTTAGTAACTTGACTCTAGGTAATTTATTTTGAAGGGAGACTGATTTTATTGTGTGAGCCTGTGGGTAGGAGTTGGTTAATGTCCACCCATTTAAAGATTTTCCACTGTTTTTAAGCAGCCAAAGAGGTCAACTTGTGATTTTATGGTGCAAGAATTAACTTAAAAGGTATCATTTTAGTATCTCCATATAAATGCATTTATTTCTAAAGCTTGGTTTCTCTTACAGTCAGTTAATTCATTAAATATTTGAATTTTGGAAAGATTACAATCTAAAGTGAGAATATATGAGAATCAGGTGAAAGACAAACAAGAGTAAATGGCTGGCCGAGACGCTGTGTAAGCAGATATAACGATTCTCATGTGGAAATGTGAGCAGACTGTGGCGTCAAACGAGTAGTTTTGAACTTGCCCAGGACAGCTGACCTTTGACCTGGAGTCGCTTCACCTGTTTCAGCCCCCTTAGCTCTTTTGTGTTGTGTTTTTTGTGATCGTGAGAGTCCAAAGAGAATCAAAGAAAAGCTTTGTCTGCATTTCCCAGGAAGTTTCTCAGTTTGCTCCTTTAGATCTTTATGAAAAATATAAACCTGCTATTTCCTCACAAAGCTGCTGAAAAGAAAACCTTTGCCGATAAATGCAATTGATTGACAGAAACTAAAATGCGGAGCTGTTTCATGCACATGACGCACATGTTTATCACAGAATTCAGCAACAGTGTGGTTTCTTAAATGAAAAGGAAAACTAGTCGGTGCTCTAAAATTAGTAATTGTGCTTATTTAAGAGTTTTTATACGATCAGACCTGTTTTCACATCTTTAAGGTGGTAAAGGAAGTAATCTTTTACTCGCATCAAACATTTGGTTTGCAGCTAATGAGCTGTGCATGCTTGCGTGTGGTACAAGTTTATTTAACATCATGACAATGTAATTAAAAGAAAGGGATTTTTGGGGAGAACACACTGTTATCAATCCTGCTGTGTCAGAGCTGTTAAAAGGCAAATGAGGCATTTGTGAATTCCACTGATAAATGTACAAGTTAATGTGAAGAAATCATTAGTTAAAAGAACGAGAACACAGCTTTTATTTATTTATGTAAACCCATGCCCTGGGAACATTTTGAAAATTACTCCCAGATTGAATCTTTTTATTTCTCCTAAGGATTTGTGGCTGTCCACCTGAACTGGAAAGTGGTATTAATTTGCATTTTATTTGCCAATTTTCTCCAAATTGAGTACGTTTGGATTAGACACCTAGTTTCTGTCATAACTGTAAGAACAAGTGGCCTCAAGAGCAAGAACCAAGGAGAACGATGCAAGTTTAACTCTTTACATTAACAAAATTTACAGTCAGGGAAAGCAGGGGTTGAAGTGTGTGCAACATGGAGAAAAGATGGTCCTGGCTTCAATAGACATAATAATTTGTTTTGCGAGGCTATAATCTGCTAACCTGTGCTGCTGCTCCAATAACCACTCTTGTTTGCTCTTTGTGGGTTTTGCTAACGAAGTTCAGCAGAGAGAGAATCCTATCTCCCTCTATCCACCCCCACACCACCCCCGGGAAATATGGCGAGTCTACACTTAACTAGAAGACTTATTTTGTGACAGTTTGTGTGTAGGGTGATGTTAGTTATAATCCTTAATTTGTGACATGCATTAGCCTGCCTATCAAATTTAATACCTTGTTTACTGATGGAAAGTGCCATTCCAGCCACTTTAACCCATGCAGGTAAGTAAAGTCACCATTAACCTAGGTTAATGGTGTTTTAGTTACGGTATTATAGTAATGTTGATGGTATATTCTGGATGTTTTATATTGTAGCTTTATTAGAATTCTTTTTTAATATTTAATTTATTTGCGTGCTTTTATTTTGAAAGTATAGTTACTTCCTACCCACAACTCCCCAATTAAGAGAATGAGTAGTTGACACAGTGGAGAAATTTACAGCTCAAGCAAACACGGGCGGCAACAAGTTTGAATTTGTCTGTCTGGACAATCGTACGGAGGCTGTGCAGACGCTGCAGGTGGAGCAGAAAGGCAAGAATAGCGTCCTGGTTTTTGTGCTGTGACACAGAAGGAGAAGATTCCAGTGGCAGACAGAGCTCAGACCTCTGTCCAAGCCTCCTTCATTATTTACACCAGACTGGTGTTGGCTTGGCCAAGTGACTGTTGCCATTTCTCTCGGCACAGGAGGTCAGAGTCTGGGATGGAAGACGGGTTGCTCCATGAGGGTGAACGCTCCACTGCCCTGCAAACCTTTACTGGACTTTTAGGGCTGTTTCAGGAGGCTCTGGGGACTCTTGGCGGTGAAGATTTTATCGTTCTGGTTAGCTCCACAGTTGTAAATTTTGTAAATATATTTTTAGCATTTCATTTTATCATTTTATTTGTCCCTGGCCAGGGCTGGGTTATAGCTTTATGGTTTTATTGCTGTTACTAGCGTCTCTGAATCCTTCTTTCCTCGCCACAGTCTTTGTTGCTCTTCGTTTAATTGGAAAGATCTTCTCTTGTCCTTTTTCAGGAGGTCTGAGGAATGAATTGAGATTAGAAAAATCTGTGGTTTAAGTTCTTGCTTTTTTTTTGAGTGCAGGTGAGGGAGGCAGTTGCAGAGGACAGGCGCTGTGCAACTGAATTGCCAGCTCTTTGTTTGCAGGTAAGTTAGGAAGAGGATCCAGCCAAGGTAAAGAGCACAAAAAAGGAGGAGCAGAGAACAAGGTCAGAAAACTAGGAAGCACTCAGTAAAGAGAGCCACAGGTTTGCAAGCCTGATACCACCACAACGGTGACAACGATCTGGCAAAGAGCAGAGGTTTTAGCTGGTCTTTTAACCCGAGGATTGGTGAGTAAATGAGAAACGGGTGTGCAGGGTGGCTCAGAAAGTAGGGCAGCACTTCTTCTTTGACCAATCATAATCATAATCACAAAAATGCAGCTGCATCCAGTGTAAAGTTCACTGAGAGACAATGGAGGGAGCATCAAGGTGAAAACTTCGAGTAAGGCAGTTGGAGGTTCGTGTGAGCTACAAACCTGACCATCTGTTTTAGCTGCCTAACCCTAACTTGGCCAGGGCTGACCCCTCAGAACCAACTTTAGACTCACCATCTCCGACAAACTCCCAGTGTGACAAAACTGAATGAATGAAGTATAGAACTGTGCAAAACTCTTGAGCCCTCATTTGTTTTTGCTTCCAGGGAGCCAAAGTGTATTTTTGAAGTGGGCTTGAGCAATAGTTCTTCAGGCTTGCAAAGTTTTTCTTTGGATATTGGTTCTTTTTTTTTATTCATAGCAGTTACCTGAAGGCGGTTCCCAATAATTAGTTAATATTTTTACTTCTTCACCACGTACGACTCTGGATACTGTAGCTCCTTCATTGTCAAACACTCACCTTAAAGGAGACAACTCGTGAGCTGGAGAGGAAATGGCGTCTCATTAATTTAGAAGATCATCATTTAGCCTGGAAAAACAGTTTGCTGCTTTGTAAAGAAAGAACATCTTACTATTTATCACTGATTGAAGAAAATAAGAACAACCCCAGGTTTCTCTTCAGCACTGTAGCCAGGCTGACAAAAAGTCAGAGCTCTGTTGAGCCAACAATCCCTTTAACGCTAACTAGTAATGACTTCATAAACTTCTTCAGAAATTTAAACCATTAGAGAAAAAATGACCAATAATCATCCCACAGATGTAACATTATCTACAGCTACTTTCAGTACCATTGATATTCATTTACTCTTTTCCCCCAATCAATCTTTCTGAGTTAACTTCAATAATTACTTCCTCCAAACCATCAACGTGTCTTTTAGACCCCATTCCTACAAAACTGCTCAAAGAAGTCCTGCCATTAATTAATTCTTCAATCTTAAATATGATCAACCTATCTCTAATAATCAGCTATGTACCACAGGCCTTCAAGCTGGCTGTAGTTAAACCTTTACTTAAAAAGCATCTCTAGACCCAGCAGTCTTAGCTAATTATAGGCCAATCTCCAACCTTCCTTTCATATCAAACATCCTTGAAAGAGTAGTTGTCAAACAGCTAACAGATCATCTGCAGAGGAATGGCTTATTTGAAGAGCTTCAGTCAGGTTTCAGAGCTCATCACAGCACAGAAACAGCTTTAGTGAAGGTTACAAATGATCTTCTTATGGCCTCTGACAGTGGACTCATCTCTGTGCTTGTCCTGCTATACCTCAGTGCAGCGTTGTTGACATACTGTGATATTTTTGTTCAAATCATCAGCAGCATTTTTATTTTTATTTATCATTTTTAGAACTGAAGAAAGCAGAGCTTCCACACTAACCTGAACAAGCATGATGAGCATGTTATGAGGGAACCACTTAACCCCTGCTATCATATGTATTTACCATCCTGACATATGACAGGGAGCCTGGAATACCCCCCAGTGACCCACCGCCGGCTACAAAGCGATGTGTGATGACCAAATTGCTTTATATCAGAAATTCATCAGCAAAAAAGATTTTTGTTTTCAGTTTCCACATGTGGGTCAGGGAGCTTTATAAGCCCCGGTTCACATGTGGCTGCTGTAAATCAGATCGCACTCACGCTCAGTTTCTGCTCAGTCATGGAAACGGGAGCATGACTGGGACAATTACAGGAAGGTGAGGGCACACAGCCTCACTAACCTCCACATAAAACCGCCTCTATTACAAGAGGATGAAATCCTTATTTTCAGAAGCTCTTTGATGGAGTGTCAAGTTGCAGAGCAGTTGCACTGCCCTTCCTGCAGCAGTGGCCGAAACACTCCCAGATCCTCTGGAATCTTTGGATGACACTGGAAACGGGTCAGTGGAGTCTAAAAACGGACGTCAACCTTCCGACAGTTATTGTCTCCTGTCCGTCACACCCTTTTTCCCTTCTCACACGCTGCTCTCTCACAGAAGCAACATGACAGCTGGTTGCAGGGAATGCACACATTACAGAGGTCAGCGTGGTTAGGAACCACACCGAACTGTGGGAAATCCTTAAGCGGGAGGTTCTGAGAGCAGCAAATGGTCAAAAGCATCTGCCGGCTATAAAACCAATAAAGATGAACGACGATTCACTTTTTATTTCACTTTCTTTTTCAGGCTTTTCGGCACAATCAGTTTTTATTTCTCAGTCTTCCCATCATCGAGGGCATGGTTTCTCAGTCCGTCCACTTTCTCAGCTGCTCATCAAGTCAGCCACAGTCTAGTTTTGGGTGCACCTAGTGACAAGAGTGTATCCCTGTGTGAGTTTTTACGACCATTTGAATGATATGTTAGCACAGAAGCACAGGGGATCCCAGATTATGCAAAAGGAAACACTGCAACAATTAGATTAGATCAGTTTCGACTTCTTCTATTGCTACACCAGCACTACGGTGGAAGTTTTGTCTGAGTGGCGACACCTATCATTAAGGACAACACCGTCAGTGATGGAATAAATGGCGACAGCGCTGTGCGGGCACTACAGTTGGCTCCTGACTCAATCCATGCAGTGACCTGTCCCAGGGTATTCCTACTTAAAATCACAGACCAACAACCACACACTCACGTCCACACCTCCCACCACTTTAGAGCTTCTAGATAACCACAGGAATAGAGGACCATTTACATGGTGCTTTTCTATTTCTATTGACTGGAACTTCCTGTTGACGATACTTTATCTGCCTCTGTGGCTCAGGAGGTCACAGCAGGTCATCTACAAACTGGAAGGTTGGTGGTTTGATCCCTGGCTGCCCTGCATGGCAAAGTGTGCAAGAACCCTGCATGTGTTTAGTGATAGAAAAAAGTGCTTGCATGTGTGTGATAGGTGAATGATGCATGTTGTCAAAAGTGCTTTGAGTCCACATGTAGAGAAGAAAAATGGTGTATAAGAGCCAGACATTTAAACACGTGGCTCCATAACCAGCTTTGCTGTATTGTTGATTAGCATTATGGTGAAACTGTAACCTCCCCTCACTCAGATGCTTTTGTGTCACAAACTTCAAACACGTATCGTTGCTGTAATGTACAAAATGTTGGAGCTTTAATGACTCAGCTCTGATTCCTGTGATCCAAACACTGAACGTTTAAATGGTTTCAGGTTCATTTATAGATTTTTGTTATTTTTTCTCCCAAATAACACAAAACAAAAACAAAACACCACCCTTAACATTTCAGTCTTTAAAATAAAAATAAAAGCCCATCATTGTTTCCCAGTGCAGGAGGTGAAACTTGGGCTACAAATAATGATCATTTCTTCTTGATTATTCTGACCACATTTTGGAGACTTCTGCCTTTCTGCTAATTGGAAGTTGAAACGATGAAACTGCAATTAACTGTACACCAACAAACAAAAGACAAGAAGAAACACGAGCCGTTTGATTTGTGTCGTCAGTGTTTCTGAATTAACGCCGCCTCTTTGACCTTGTTTGGCTCTGGCGTGAGTTTACCTTTTAACTTATTTGCTCTCACCCTCCATGAGTCATTTGGGAGCCTTGGATATTTCCATGGTGGACAGCTGTGATCTAAATATACCGAGGGACTTCCTAACTTCAGGAAAAAGATAGAAGGAAGGGCCGGATTCAGGTCCTCCGGCAAATTTCCTGTAATCTTGTCCCTCGGTGACCAAAGAAAAACACGCGGTAAACATGCTGGCAACATGCAGACGTCAGGGTCAAAGAGGTCACAGCCTGGTAGCTTTGGGGGTTTTTTACCCACCAGTTTGCTCACAGCTTTCAACCCCAGAGTGATCGTCTGTGTTTGCCCTGCAGCAGCCCGCAGGCGTGTTTGACACGCAGCGCTGTTGTGGCGGCGCGGTGCACCTGTCCGACTGACATTTCTGCACGAACAACTGACAGCCCGTCCGAGCTGCTGCAGGCTCACAGACACACCCACAAATGTGGGCTGTGGCTCGAACACAACATTTCACCATTGCCGCTGCTAATCTGACACAGGACTGAGCTGAGGCTTTAGCACAAGTATGCAATGCGGACGCGTCCTTCAGCAGCAGCAGGCTATATCTGAGTGCTTTACTTCATGGGCAGCTATTTTAATACTCTGGCCAGAAACACGAATAAAAGTCCAATATAAAAGTCATAAAAGTCATAAATGAAGTTTGTCGGTAGGTTTGTAGGTTTGCACTTTGAGGAAAAGAGGACACTGGAGAGCTGTTTTGTGATTTACTTTAAAATCTTATAACCTGTTTGTTTTTCCATTTTTGGAAGATAAAATTATTGCATTTTGCAATGTAACTTTTTTATATATTTATAGATTTCTCTGAGTTGTTGTGACAAGTAAGAAAAACAGATGAGCAGCAGGAATGTAACTTCATACATTTATACAGTTTATACTTCTATTACTGTAGTTTATATAAGTATTTGTGCATTATACGACCTGTTTGTACGGCACATACAGTAAAATACTTTGCTAGATTTGCTAGTACTGAACTGTCATTTTACAGTATATTATACAGTAACAGTTTCTTAGTGTAAAATATGTTATTATACTTATGAAATTACTGAATATAAGTGAATATAAGTTTAACAGGGTAACATTTTCTGACGTTTGCAGCACTGTAATGTCCATAAACTGTTATTACTGTGGTATAATATAAGTACATGCTCTCATGTTGAATTCTGAATTCAGTTCATTATCTCTCTTGGAATTTAATAACAATTTTAATGCACAAAAATGTATCATATACAATTACAGTTTAGTGTAATTGTGTTGCTCGTGGCATGTGTGTGTTTAGGGGAATGGCTGCAGGTAAGGGAAAGCAGCCAAGACAAAACAATGGAGTAGTGGTATAAAAACAATGATCATTTATTAATAGATTTCACAGAAAAGTCAAGTCTTTACAAAAAAGTATTGCCTTGAATTTTTGAGGCGATGCCATTTCATGCTTTTGCCATTATTTACGTTCTCATTCGTCTGAGTTTCAGTCTCTCCGCTTGTTTTGGAGCTCTCCGTTACAGGCCTCAGTTTTTTCTGACAGATTGAGATGAATTGTGTGAACGAGGAGCCTTGGGTCGCTCTGGGGACACCCTTGAGAGGTGTCAGCATGACGCTTTCACTGGGAGCCGGGAACAATAGGCGGAACCAGCTGCTGCGGGAGTCGGTGTGACACAGTGGAGGAGCTGTTTACAAGCAAGCTGGCCGCTCGGCTCAGGCCGGACGTTGGCCAACGTCACCTCTACTAAAAGTTTATCGCAGCTCGACCCTGCAGCGCTGCGGACCCGTGTCTATCCACGGCCTTCACCGCAAGGTCTCCAGAGCTGCACAGTCTTATCTGATTAAATGTGCAACATTTGAAACCTAAAATTCCAGATTAAAATTGCACTGAGATGAAGTCTTTTAACTTCATAACTTAAGGTCTACTACATGTTTAATATTGCAGCAGGCTTCAATGATAGCAGTTTGCATCTCTGTTGAACACAAAACATATGTCTTCTGATGATTTATGACAGTTTGACCACTCAGATAAATTGACGTTCAAATGAGTGGCTGAGGATCACTTAAATATGTGCAGCAATTTGAAGTAATGAATGCAATGAGGGGAAATTCCAGCATAAGTAGAATAGATGTTTGGCCCAATTTCAGTGGATTTTTATGTGACTTTATTACTCACTCATTAAATCTTTATTAGTTCATTCAAAAGCACATTTTTCTCTTGTATTTCATAATGGAATACCGAAGAAGTCACTTGGATGAGCGATGAAACATGAAAACATGAACACCTTTAAGGGAGTTCATTGAGCACTGAAATACAGGCAGCGGCTGACTGAAGGGGACGGCGTGCAGAAAGTTCTGGATTTTGCAGCTTGACTGAACACATGGCGTCTTGTTTGGTCAAGCTTTTGAATTGTTTTGCCTGGCATACAGAGGGGCGTTACAGCGAGGACGACCTCAGTGACCTGGTGGGAGAAGAAGTCGGGAACTTATTGTGAAGCTGTAGTGTTTCATGTTTAGCCGGAGCAACTGAACAAACGCTCCTATCTTCTTTAAGTTTAATAGAAATATTATGCATGTAATTACATACACAATTAAACTTTAATTAAAGATGGTTATGCAGTTATTTTGCATCCACTGACACATTTCAGCCTCCTCAGTCATTAAGACTTTATTCACTAAACCAGGTTTTTTCAGCACACCTGCTTTTCCACCGTGACTTTTTGTGCACTAAAACTCAAATAAACTGTCATGGAAACAAATGAATAAGTGTTTTCTAAACTTGAAAAGTCCAAAATGATGTAATTTATAACTTTCATCCATTGCACTTCTCCCTTTTGTTAGTTTTAGTTTAGTTTTGATTAAATTTGGCAACAGCAAAGCTCCACTTAATGAAATAAAGTTCCACTTTAGGCTTCATGTGATGCTTTGAAGCATTATGGTGTAAAGTGAAAGAACCATGTTCTAAAAACAGCTGGGCTGACCTGCTGGATGTTAAGCCTCATCATCTTGAAAGCTAATCCCACGCATCAGTCTGAGTGACAGAATATTTGTGCTTCATGTTAAGCGCTGTCTTCTGATTGGCTGTATTAGAAAAGTGAAAGCTAATAGAGTTTGAATTGAAGGACAGCACTGCTGGGCAGCACATCAGTGCTCTTCCTCTGTGGTAATTTCCCCAAAGAGAAGTTTTAGTAAAATCTTACTCAATCTTGGTAAATCAACTCTGATTGCAACAAAGTAAGAGCTGATGCAGCTTCCTAGAAATGCATCTCTTTAAGGAAGTACTAACAGCCACTGTTGCCTCCTCTGACCTCTGCTTGCATGTGTCTGTATGAGTATTTCGTGGACTGGCAGCTGTGCCCCTTTACTGACAGGTAAATTATGAGTGCTGCCTTTCTCCTTAAGGCTTCATTCAAAAATAGTTCCTTATGAGCACGTGTCAGAGATACCCAGGCTTGAGTTACTCTGTTGGTGTTTCCCACCTTTCCTATTAACAGAATGATTCCCATTAAGGATCTCAAGTGGGAATAACAGAGTATTTGCACCTCCTGTTGCCCAGTTTTCCACAGCTACAAAAAGAAACACCTGCATGGTATCATATTGTTTTTTCCGAATCTCGCTGTGTAAATATTAGGGGAGGGTTGAGTTTAAATGTGCCACGTCAGTCACAGTGGAGTGATTATGACCTGGAAATAAGCTGTGTGCAGCCTCCAAACAAAGCCTGCTGAGTCATTACTGTGCCAATAGAGCGAGGTGGATTGAAGGAGGGTAAGGAAAGAGAGAGGGCAGCAAATTAGGCTTATTTCTAGCATTAATTAGCCATCTGCGCATCTGTCCTACTCACAGAGTTTGATGCGTATCTTAATGTATAGTCAGTAAGACAACGCAACAAACAAAGATGATAAATTCACAGCATGACTCAGAGTGGCCACAATCAGCTTGTATTTAATTTTCATTAAGGCTCCATTTGACAACAAACATTACAAAGCAGTTAAGTTATTCCTGATTAATTAAAGCGATGAAGTCGCTGAAAAGAAGCACAAACTGTCCCCGCCCTGTAGAGATGTTTAAACATTCAGTTGCCTTTCATGCAAAGTCCTCAATAAAAGATGTGGACATGAAATAATTGTTTCAGAAAAAAATTCATATGAGCACGATTTTCAGTTTCCTGTGCAGACCTGTGTCCTCATACACTGCAAAGCCAATAAGGAAAAATTCTATTTATTTTATTTTCATTTACTTTTTCTTCATCTTTAATGGACCTAAAGTGCTGTCGTATTAACATGAACCAATAAAAGTGTAAAGGACAAATCCCGCACCCATAAATCCCACATTTTTGACAAAAAGTGATGAAAATTTCTGATTAAAGGTGAAAAGTTCTGAGACATTAATATATGTACTGGTTCAGTAGCAAACTGGCCATTAGGACATTTCCCCGTGTGCTGATGGTTGTTTTGGCCTGCTGTGAACTTCTTGCCTACTGATGTTACAGACTCTTCTGAATCCATGTACAAGGCCTGACTCTCGTCTGCTGTGCACACCGGCTATAATGTGCAGCAGAGGATCATAAAAATGCACAAATCCATCTGCATCCATCTGATTAATTAAAAAAAAACTTTGATTGTGCAGCCACAGCCTTGGCACACCTGGAAAACTCAGCATCCAGACAGACTTGATGGTCGCTCATATATTTTTGCATTTGTAACCCATTCCTTTATGAGACAGCTTAAAAACCTTTTTATTATAACCCTCTAATATCTCCAGTTGTTTTGGAGCTTTCAGTTAAACGTTGTGCAGCAGTACTGTTGCTTCATGGTTGCTCAGACCCATCAATCAAGATCAACCCAGCTTTTCACACTTGCTATTTGAAGGGATGCATATAAAGATAGGCAGACAGATGTAATGAGCCATTACAGCAGATGCAGAAGTTTCCGGGTAGATATTCAGCAAATCTAAATTTAACTCTTTCTATTTTCTTTTTAACAAGGGAAAGAAGCCGCAATCAGGGAACCTGATCGGGCCAGGCTTTTCAGATGGAAAAAACGTGACGAGTCAAAGCAGCAGCAGCAGAAAGGAGGGGAAAGAATACACCATCTCTGGGCTCTTTTTATCCATTCAGCAACTCCCCTTTGATGTTCCGGTTTTACCCCGAGACAGTGTTGGGGGGTCTTAAATTACACAGAGGAAGAGTGAGTGGAAATAGAGAAGAGCATACAATGGAAGCAAAAGGGGAGAAGTTGTGTCTGCCAAACATCTCTGCTGCTCTGCTTTCTGCTAACCTTTGCTTGGATTTGTCTGGGAAGTTTACACTTTGGGAATCAAATCTTCCCTGCGGTCTACCATGTGAAACAATTCCATGACTTGTGCACAGTGTGGGGCTCTCATTTTAGATTTTGCTGACATGATGTTTTCGGTTGATGAAAAATGCTATTGTTCAGAGTTATTGCCCTTTCTGTAGTCTTCATATTTAATCACAAGAGGTCTTTCTGGACTTATTAACTTATGGCTATTCCAGAGTTTCCTAAGGAGTTTGCAGATTTCACTTATTTAAGTTTATACACTTGACCGTGCGCCTTTATTTACAGATGGTCTGTGTATAGTCTATCTACTTGCTGTACTGCTGCTCTTGTAGCATTTGTGTCCGTTACTGGCAATGACAAGTAAAATAAACTCAAAAGACCCAGTTTATTAGGCACACCTGGCTGAAACTAATGGAGCCTAATAAACAGCCGCGCAGTAAAGCTGCCTTCATGAGGACAATAATCAGTTTTTGATTAAACTGTTTCAGAGCTGTTGATCCAACTTTATCACTTTATTTATCTCTACCATTACATGTGGTAAGTGTTATCCGCACGGAGGTTCCAGGTGGATAACACCTGCCATCATGCAATTCTCCCCGCAGGTTGTGCTTTTTGTAAACTGAACCTAGCATCATATATTTATATAGTTTCCACTGCAAGGGTGTTAACAAGAACATAAAACTGATTTATTTATGTAAGATCAAAGAACGGCAACAAGACAAAATAGACCTAAATTTGTCTGGATAGATTCATTTTAACCCTTTAAATATACATTTATATTTGTATAAAAGGTAAAGTCAGAAATTCACCCTCTCATGTTTTTTTAATGAGATCTTTACAGCCCCGGCAGTGGGCGCTGGGTCCACTGGAGTGCTGGCCCATGTGGCTCCTTTGGGTTAAGTCCATGGGTCAAGCCACGAGCCGGGGCTATGAGTCTTCTGATTTGTGCTTGGTCTGGATTGGGGGGGTCCAGTGATCTTAGCAGGTGTGAGGTGTGTCAGGAATGTCCTTGCAGGAGGGGCAGACCCAGGACACTCTGGAGAAATTACAGCTCTCAGCTGGTTTGTGAATGTCTATTTGACCAGAAGATGGAGGTCTGGGCTCTTTGCTTAGACTGCTATATTAGAGGCAAAGTTTAGAGTTACAGTTTGGAAGCTCAACAGAAAAACTGAAATACCAGCATGAATGTGAACTGAGAATTTCTAGTTTCTGAAAATAAACCTATTTTCAAACCCAATCACAACCCTGGACAAGAATTATCTTTAGTCTTGTTAATAGACTCTGAATGTTTTAAATATTGTTTTGTATCAGTAATAAATAGAACATCTCTGTGTACGTGATATTCTTTGCTATTTAGAGGTTTCTTTAAAATTAGAAAGTAAACCTTTGGTTGTAGTGAAGGCGCCGAGTTCTGGTGTCGTGCTTCTGTAACGAGAAGCTGCCTTCATACACATGAAGGCCATGTTAGCTTGTGACTCCAGAGGTTGTTTACCTCGAGGAGCTTGAGAAGACTTACTGAGGCTGTTGACCCCGTCCGTGCAGTGACGCTGTAGCCGGATCCTCTGGCAGGTCTTTCACTGTCACCTCCACTTTGTCCCTTCAAGCACGGAGGTGCCTTGTTGTTACCGGATAGAGTTTCACATTTGTGGCATAGCACGGCTGCATTGCGCTGAAATGTGGGAGAGTGGAGATAATCCTCAGTTCCTACTTCGGCGGCCCTGAACTTGTGCGACCTCGAGCAGCCGCTGTGAGACGTGTGAGCGAGGCTCAGCGGACGATATCAGGTTGGTCACACTCGGTGGTCTGCAAATCGTCTGTGTGAAGGTCAACGTTGATGGAGGCCATATCAAAGTGCATTAATTATATCTGTGATACTCAAATAGAGCACATGATTACCATCAACACTTGGAGCTCAACATTATCGACTCAGATCTTTCCTTGTTGTCATGCTGGTGGCTGAAACATCCTTATGGTTCTGGTGTCTCAAGTTTGAGCTGCTGGTTCACATCCAGACACCATCAGTGCTGAAAGGTGTATACAGGCTTTAGAGCAACATCAAAAAATATGATAAAGAGGACAGAAGACTGTAGATTAGCTAGAATCCTCTGACAACATTCCTCCCAAAGGTCCGGCAGCCGGTCTCCTCAGTTCCCAGATGTTTCCAGAGTGTTGTTAAAAGAAGAGGGGATGCTGCTCAGTGGTAAACTCGGCCCTATCCCAACTTTATGAGACATGTTGCTACTATCAAACTCAAAATGAGCTCATATTGAGATGAAACTTGTGCACTTTGTATATGAGATTTAAAAACCATTGCATTCTGTTTTTATTTACATTTAGAACCAACCAGCCCAACTTTTTGAAACTGGAGTTCTACCACTTTAACAGGCAGGTCTCTGGAGGTATTTTTAGGCATTCAGAACATTTTATCTGTTCTCTTATAAATAATTTATGTGTGATATGTATTCTTTGAGCTTTTTTGAGCTGCCCAGGAACCTTTGAGCATTAGGAAAAAAATTTTCATGTATGAAATGCTTGTTGCCAATGTCTGGATGGATGGTAAAGTATTGCTGGTTGCTTCTAACATCCTGTGGGTTCATTTCTAAGCTGTGGATATAATCATAATGCATCCTGTGGATAATGTTGGATAATAATGATAAAATATTTTTTGCTGGCCTTGGTCTTATTATGGAAGTTTATTATACACAGAACATACACCATGCATATAGCTTGTAATTCCCACTAGTGTCATCTAGATTTAAGTCACATATATCTGTGAGAATCTGAAGCCTAGAGAGTGATGCATTGTCCTCTTCAAACCTAAAGTAATTAGTGTTGTAAGTTCCCAGTAAAGAGACTTTGCCAATGCTCTTCATTGTAGGTTAGCACATGGATCAAATCCAGGTGTGTTATGGTGTGGTGTGTTGATCACATGTCATGTGCAAGTTGTTCTCAGCAGAGGGACGGGCTGCAGCTCACTTTGTTGTAATGATGGTCCATTATCAGGATTCTTCAGTGGTCACTGTGAATTGGTTGCGACCGAGTTCACGTTGGCTTCGTTGTTGATTTCAGACAACTGCAGCATTAAGCTCCACTCTGATTGTTAACACAAAAACAAGTAACTGATGAAAGAGCGAGGGAGAAAACAGCAGCAGGGTGGTCCTGGTATGTGCTGTGTGCATCATCCTCTCTTTCCAGGGCGTGTGAGGTGTGATTGCTACAAGAGTTCTGATAACAGCTGAACCTGTCAGTGCCAGCCGACCAAACAAAAGCCAGAGGGGTGGCCTTTGGCAGGGGTGGTACGCATGTTTTGGCACTGGGTCACATCACGTAGGCACAGCAGGGGCACCTACAGCCCCTCTTGACCAGACAGGCAGGCCCATACGTGTCTGACCGGACACACAGGAATAGACTGGCTTTAGGAATCAGATGGCAGGGAAGCTTAAACACGTACTCGCCAAAGTTTTCAACATTAACCAGCAAAACGAAAACTCTGCTTTGACTATGTCTGCTTCATTTTGGTAACTGCTTCTCCTTATTTGCTTCTCTTCTTGTCTTCCCACCTCTGTATGGCTTTCATACTCAAAAATAAAAACTTTGCAAAAAAACATTGTGGTCACATGATTTTTTTTCTTGAGCAGTTAAACCTCTTAAAACTTGGCTGCCCTAGCTGTGGTCATGGCTGCTCAGCCTGCCAGCTCCTCATCTTCTCTGCTATCCAGCACCTCAAAGGTCCCGCTCCTCTTCTTCTCACTGCTGCTCACCCTGCACTCTGGTTAACAACGCTCCATTTCCAGTTTCTTTCCGGGCCAAGTCAACCTCAAATCACCTTTCCTGTTCCAGAGCCTGCTAGCATTAGCTACAGCCATGTTTGCTTTAGAACCACCCAGGTCCTGAATCAGCTCCAGAGTCACTGAAGCCTCTTCCTGCTGCTACTGTTAAAGATTCTGCTCCTGGATCCACCTTCATCCCTGCAGTTCCTCCTGTCTGCTCTCCTGTCTGCATCTTTCTCTCTCCGCTGCTCTGTTTGCATTGAATCAGGAAGGCGTTCAGCTAAATCCAGCCTTTTCTTCTGCCTAACATTAGCTGAAATGGAGACATTTCAAACTATCTCCATCTATCCAGTCTAATAAGAGACTTTGCAAACTTGGCAAGCTCATCTTTTTTTTTTTTTTATTATCATCAGATGACGGCCTAGCTGCAGATTTGTAGCAGATTAGCTAACTCAGGTGAGCTCAGTTCATTTTTTTTAAATTGTATTAAATCTGCATGCAGTAATATATTTAAGGTAGGCGTACATCTTCAGATGATGACTTTCCCATAAAATCTTTGTCATTATAAACAATTTACAGTCGAATGCAAAATGGAAAAACTCTCCTTTTATTTTGCAAATGCAAATATTATAAAACACCTTTGTTTTTGTTTTGGTGTGACTAAACAGACTTTTTTTCTTAACCTTCCTGTCGTGTTCGGGTCAAATCTGACCGATTTACAAATTTTAAAAACTCATAAATATTGCGTTTTACATCCGATTCCCTCGAGGCCTTATGACATCCTCCACACTGTGCACTCGAACACATAAAAGTGATGAGCACCTCTTTTGTTGAATTTTGAGTGTTTTAATCAACTTTGTTACATCTGTAGTGTTCCGGGTCAAAAGTGACCGCCATAGGAAATGAATGGGAATCCACCCCACCCCCTTTGGCCTCTAACCCACTGAATAGCCCACTGAACGACCCACTGAATGACCCATTGATCTACCCACTGAACTGAATTTGGTGGTGAAAAATGTTTCTTGTGTTAATTTAAGAGCTGTTAAAACTAACTGGTCAGTTGTGACTGGAGCACTACAGTTAGGGGCGTGGGGTGCACACAGCAGGACGGTGAACGTGACATTTTTATTTTTGCACGTCAGATTTTTCTTCTTCAGTTTTTCCTGCCTTTCCTGCACAGCTGACATTACTGTCCAGAAACAGACAGGAAGCAAGATTCCCGAGAAGAAGAAACTATTTGCTGCTCACTGAGTTGATCGTCTCGGGAAAGCTTTTACTTTTAAGTTACTTCCTGCTCATGCAGGTGTATCCCAGCTGCAGCTGTTATTTCATTTTTGGTTGCAGCACGTTTAGGACTCCTAACTTATCTGTCCATGTTTACTTCTATTCATGGTCTCTTATTTTGTTTGATTGATTTCATTTCCCTCTGAATAAAGGGGATTTCTTCAACTTATGTAAAGTACCCCTCTCCCATTAACCATGTGATCCCTTAAACACTGCTCTACTCCTAAACCTCACCGATGACTGCAAACATCCTCTTTTTCTCCTGCTCTCCAGCTTATTTCACATTTTTCAGTTTAAGCCTAAAACCCTTGATGAAAACAGTTCCCAAGCCAGAAACAGAAAACCCAAACTGAAGAGAGGCGCAAATGTCCAGATCCAGGGATGAAAACATCCTGCACCTATTATCTCGATTCTGATGAGCCTCGTCAGATCACTGTCGGCTTCAGGTACAGCGCTGCACAATCTGTGGCTGATAAGGGCAGGCGGAGAGCCAGGAACATGGCTTTGTCAATCCTGCTGCTCTGTTGCATCACAGATTTTATTCAATAATTTCATAATGTCCAGTAATTTGATGTTCTCTGCAGTTTAATAAGCTATCCGTGCTGCAAGTCAGGAGGGTGTGTGTGTGTGTGTGTATTCAGGAATGTGCCTGCTAAAATGAAAAACATAGACTTTCCATTCGGGAGTGTGAGGACCTCTATAGGAGCTGGCTGTAATTTCCCGTGGGTGCTGTATATTTTCCACCTGTGTGTCGTTGTTAGCAGGTTCACGTCTGGAGGTTCGAGTTCTCCGTTTTCCTCCGCTCTCCGCTGCCCGTCCTTCTCTGCTTGTTTTGCGACGTTGTGGGCAGGATCAGGAAGCATTTGTTGTGCACAGGATGCCCCCGAAATGCACCGTTCCCACTCGACTAATAACTTTAACACTTCTTCTTTCCCTTGGCCCCACATACAAGTTACATGTTCACTTCCTCCTTGGGCAGTTGCTTCCTCTGTGGTCCACAGGCATGAGGAGCACTCTGTGCATGTGTGGTTAGTTCAGTAAAGTATAGCAATACTGTGTTATGCAAGAAGCGTCTCCCCAACTTTTTTCAATGCATTGCATCAGCTGTGCGACTCAGTCTTTGCAAATGAATCAATATGCTGATGAATTACGGCAGACAGTGCTGCTGGGCCCAAGCTGTGGACCTTTTTAGGGTTTTTCACTATTAAAGACTATTACTATAAATAATCCAATGAAATTTAAGGTATTGAGAGAAAGTTATTAGATTTAATGCCAATAAAGAAAAGAGGTTTTATTTTTCTGATAATAAAAAAAACAGTTAAACAACATTCCCATGACCCTGATACCTACATTTTTCCATGCAGTGTATAAGGTATAACTTAGATACATCAAAGGCATTTTGTGGTTTACTATAAATGCTGATGATTTGGAGGAAAAACAATGAGCTACTGTAAAAGCCAGGAGCAATTTGATGATATTTCCAAGAATGTTGGAGCACCACATCACGGCACTATATCCATAAATCTTCTCTGTGGTATTCCTCGTTTCCTCCTGCCTGGAAACTCCATCCTTTGCATCCTTTGTAATATATCAGCTATCTCTCCTCTGCACACGTCCAAACCAGCTCAGCCTTGCCTCTCTAACTTTGTCTCCAAAACACTCACCCTGAGCTGATGTGCTCATCTTCAGCTCGTTCTTCTGTCTCTTTGTAAACCTTCACTTTCTCCTTTGCTGCAGTCCTTCTGTCACTCCTGCCTGTCTGTTGCATTGATGTTTGACACCAGGTATTTCAACTCATCTACCTTCTCTACCTGTTACACCTGTCTCCATCTCATTCACATACATGTATTTCTTGCTTCTGCTGACTTTCATTCCTCCTTTCTGCACCATGGAAGCACACAGACATTAAATCTTGATTCCTTCCTTTGCCTCAATTATATCAGTCAACTCTCTCACTTTACATCTAAAGGCCCTACTCTCACCTCCAAACTCCTGCTTTTCTTTCTCTCCCGCTGCCTCCTCACATGCCTTCCCCCCTTTCCTCTTCCTTTATCTTCAGCCAACAGTAGCACCATTTCCACCAGTGCCCCATTGGCCAACAGCACCGGAGGTGGTTGTTGTTAACCAAGTTCCTGACTGATCTGGTATGGAAAACTCATCTCCATGAATGATTTTGCAATGATTTTACACCGGATGCCCTTCCTGATGCAACCCTACCCATTTATCCAGGCTTAGCATTGGCATTATGTTTACCCTGGTTTATGGCTCCACATGATTGGGTCAGCTCAGTTATTCTAAAGGAAATTAAAAAGTGGCTCAGATTATGGACAGTTCCATAGAAATTCCGGCTGGGAGAGACTTGTGGACTGAATAATCAGGCCCCATCTTATCTTAATGACCTTGTAGTACCATATCAGCCTATTAGAGCACTTCGCTCTCACACTGCAGGCTTACTTGTTGTTCCTAGAGTATTTAAAAGTAGAATGGGAGGGAGAGCCTTCAGTTTTCAGGCCCCTCTTC
Source organism: Pelmatolapia mariae (assembly GCF_036321145.2). Taxonomy (NCBI): domain Eukaryota; kingdom Metazoa; phylum Chordata; class Actinopteri; order Cichliformes; family Cichlidae; genus Pelmatolapia; species Pelmatolapia mariae. The sequence goes on along the minus strand of NC_086234.1, from coordinate 4,031,173 downwards.
TGTGGAACCAGCTTCCAGTTTGGATTCAGGAGACAGACACTATCTCTACTTTTAAGATTAGACTTCAATCTTTCCTCTTTGCCAAAGCATATAGTTAGGGCTGGATCAGGTGACCCTGAATCCTCCCTTAGTTATGCTACAATAGGTGTAGGCTGCCGGGGGATTCCCATGATGCATTGAGTATTTCTTCTTCAGTCACCTTTCTCACTCAACATGTGTTAATACACCTCTCTGCACTGAATCATACTTGTTATTAAACTCTGTCTCTCTTCTACAGCATGTCTTTGTCCTGTCTTCCTTCTCTCACCCCAACCAATCACAGCAGATGGCCCCGCCCCTCCCTGAGCCTGGTTCTGCCGGAGGTTTCTTCCTGTTAAAAGAGAGTTTTTCCTTCCCACTGTCGCCAAAGTGCTTGCTCATAGGGGGTCATATTATTGTTGGGTTTCTCTCTTTTTTGTTTGTAATATTGTAGGGTCTACCTTACAATATAAAGCGCCTTGAGGCCACTGTTGTTGTGATTTGGCGCTATATAAATAAAATTGAATTGAATTGAAATGTCAACTGTCTAATTCTAAATTAATCATGTTACAATGGATATTTTTGGTGTATAATGTATAATGACAGTATTATACTGAACAGCTTGTGTATTCAGTACTGTTCTGTTTTTACAGTAATAAGCTTTTTTTGTATATTTCCACACACGCTGTGATGTAACAGTTAAAAGCTTTCAAGTCCAGCGTCCAATAATGGGGGCTATTTACAGTGTACTAAGTCTACGATTGCAAGGATTTAATATTATTGAGGAGATTTATATGGAGCGCGTAAAACAAGACACGTAAAAAAAAATGTTTCCTGTGTTTTGTCGTTTTCTTTGTAGTAGTTTTTTGTAGCAGCGCATCCAATTTCATTTTCCTGTTTTTCACTGGTTGACTGCTATCTTGAATTACGGGCTAAGTGAGGAAAACATGGACTGACTTTAGGCACGTATCACTGCAGCAGGTTTCCTCGTTTTTGCTTTTTTTTTTGTGCATTTTCAAAATCTCCTTAGTCACTGTTTTTCTTCTTTTACCTCCCGTCCCTGTACTCCAAAAAAAAATACATCAAAGAAGTAATACCTGCACCAGGAAGCGTGTGCACGGCTGGATGTGATTCACAAGTGTTACAGTATTTGATTGTTGGAAATGTTGTTTTTCCCAAAGCAGGGAGCAGTTTTACTATAAAAGAAGTTGCGTCACAGTCAGCAGTCGTATTTTAAGATTAGAGCAGAGTGATGATGTGTTATTGTGTTTTCATTCCCCACATCAGGATCAGACAGGCGCTTGTTCCCAGAGGGATTATTTGAATAAAAAAGATGAATGAACATGTCGGGGGCAGATGGAAGTTCCCCCTTATCCATCCCACCCTTACACAAGTCTAACTCCGACTGATTCATCTCTTTCTCTGTCTACACTGAGGAGCAGGAAAACCCGCATAAACATTTCTGGGATGAGGTGAGGAGAGGAAGAGGTGGGGGGGGTTGCAGGATGTTGTTTGACTTCCAGATCCTGTTTTCTTTCCCAAGAAGCTACACTAATGCAGGTGCATGGGTTGCTCTCCCCCTCTGCACCACCTCCAACTTTACCACCACCTCCAGGGCCGGCCCTCATCCTCCTCCCAAATAAGTCCAGTTCTTCCCCTCCTTTGTGTCAGCTCTTCTCCTCACAAAGAGTTTTTTGGCATGCCTGGTCTATTAGCAGCCTGAGGAGATTAAGGATCTTGGATTTTGTTTATGTTACATCTTTTCTCACCTTGAGAAGACTGAAAATATTCCCAAAACTGCATTTAAGCTCATTTCAGAGCGGAAAGAGAGAGCTGAGTGAGTCTTTGATGAGCTACATCTACAGTTAGAAGCTGTGGGGGCTCCTTTAAGGCCGCACATGTCTGCAGGCTGGACATGGCAGGATGTAAAAGCTGCTTTTTGTTACCTAAAAGCATAAATTTAATGAACATTAAAAAACCTTTCCCCCCTCAGAGTCCAGTGCCGAACCCAAACCTCCCTGAAAAAAGTCTCAGGGGCTGCATTTCATTATAAATCATTCTCCAGTTTTTTAAGTGCGCTGCTCAGAAGAGTTTCCATGACATCATCAGCTGTCGGTATGGGAAGCCAGTCGCTTATATTCAGAAATTCAAACCAGGGCACGCAGCAGCAACAGCAGCAGGATGGCAGGCGTGCGGCGAGGAATCTCCTGCTGGGCTCCACGTATAATTGGTGGCTCAGATCCTGCAGCACGAACGCTGTGCATCAGGGGTCAGCAATTAGGTTCAACCAGGGGCCAGTTTTTTCCATCTCCGCTGAACATTTTTTGGTTATATAGTATTTCATGTCATTTGAGGTTTCATTTAAGATTCCATATGATGGCTAACAGAGCAAGAGGGCCTTATTTAATGCTCATTTGGTAAAACGAGCACACAAAAACAATGATAGTGGGTGGTTTCATTTACTTATTATTATTTTGGTCGTATTTCTTTGGATAAGCTTTAATTGCACTGCAACATACAACGGAACTGTAAGGTATTAGGGAAAAATCTGGAACACAAACATTTCAGTGGAAGGCCCCTGTTTGCCTATCCCTAGTGTATATGACCATGAACTGCCAGAAAAGAGACAAAAGAGAGGAGAGCTGAGAGGTCTTTATTGCAAGAATTGAAAAAGGAAGTCATGGCAGCAGGAAAGTGACACATCCCACACTGATCGTTAATCAAATTAACAGCTGAGGCGGCTGTTTTACTCGTAAATGCCCCAAACTGGGAACATTACAGTTTCGGTGTGGAGTTTGGATTTGATAAATAATAAACAGATATAGAAACACTATTTTACATTTCTTGTGCTTAATAGCCCACATCCAGTTTGATAGATTGCACGACTCCACTGAATTTAAAAGTTTGGTTAATTCATCTAAATATTGTATTAAAATCAGCCTGGAAAGGCAGGGAAAGAAACACATTTGTGTTACTTCAAAAGCTTGTAAAAACACTGCATCACTCAGGGTGAGATTCTTGGTTCAGAGATTCTGTGTTTTAAACAAGTCTGTTTATGTGCACATACTTCATCCCTCCATCTGTACTAGCTACCATAGAGCGTGTGGGGGGACCCCAGGACCGGAGATGGGCAGTAACGCGTTACTGTAATCCGATTACTTTTTTCAAGTAACGAGTAAAGTAAGGGATTATTATTGCAAAAAAGGTAATTAGATTACTGTTACTTTCCCGCAAGCACGCTGCGTTACTGCGTTACTAAAACCGTGATTTTTTTTGCGAGAGTGTTTCATGACAATGACGTAAGCGAGTGCGACGTTCATGGCAACAGCTGTGTGCAGATCAACAATGGATAATATATCGAGTGAGCGTGCAGCGTTTAAAGCGTGGAAGTACTGACCTTACTTTGAGTTTGATTCCATAAAAAGTGACAAAAACATTAGCGTCCGCTGCTCACTGCGTGGGAAGAAATCTTCTTTTGCACTGGTGGTTCTTTGTGTCCGGGTATGCACCGGCTCACTCCTGGTGACTGCTTGTCGGGGCCTGGAGCCTGGGGCTCGGTCACTCTGGCACAGCTGGCTGCCGGCAGAGCTCACGGGCACGTCACTGCAACCCCCCCCTGGCTTCTGCTCCGCGGCTGCTGAGTGACCCCTCATCTGGGGCTCTCCTCAGCTTTTTCGGGGATAGTGGCACGGTTGCCCCCTCCGTTGGTCTTCCTTGGTCTCTTGTGCTCTGAGGGCCTCTGGATGTCTGGAGCCTGGATCTCCTCCATACCTGCTTCATGCCCTGGAGGACGGGGCTGTGGCCCCCCACACCCTCTAGCAGATCATTACATGAAGGAACCTTTTAAATACAAGCGCGCTCTTGCTCACAGGTGTACACACGGGTGCTCACACACACAAACTACACCCTTTTTGGCTCCTACCTCAAAGCACACTGTGCGCTGTCGATCCTACGTGCTGCACATTAATATTTAATAATATTAATATTTAGTATTTACTGTTATATTCACATAGATCATTGCGATGATGTTGTTTATTATATTGCTCTCTTTTTTTTTTGCTTGTTTTCTCTTTTTTCTTTCTCAACAGGTGATCCAGGTGATTGATATTTGTATTTTTTGTCTGTTTGTTTTGTTGGTTTTTGTTTTTTGCCCTTTATCACCGTTCCTCTTCCCCGCTCTTTTTCTTTCCCTCTTTCTTTCTCCCTTTTCTTTTCCCCAGTCACGTCTGTCCCGTGTGTAGCAAGTGAAAATAAAATCAAATAAACAATAAAAGCAAAGGTAAAAAAAAAAGAAAGAAAAGAAAACTTCTTTTTACAGCGAAAAAAACCCCTAAACTTCAGAGCAAGCACCGAGTACGCTGCCACAGGAATGTGAAATTCACAGAGAAACTCGCGGATTCTTCCACTGACATGACGGCTGCGAAACACCTGCACCAGGGCAAACATCCGCCTGCCCCACTCCTACTAAACAGGTGAAAATAGAGCAACAGGACCGCTGAGTCTTTAATTTTATTTATTTTCTGCTGTGTTTCACTTGCATCTATATGAAAAAGTGAATCTTAACACAAAAATCTATTTTATTTTTTGTGCTGGAATGTGCAGAAAATAGGTTTAAATGTTAAACAAATTTCTTCCAGTCAGAGAATGTTGCATTTAATTTAATGTTTGCTTGATGCATAAAGTTAAAAGATTAAAACTAATAAAGCAAGTTTTAAAAAGAGACTTTTTCATTTGATTACATTTTATATGATGGATTATGCAGAAAAAGTAGAATTGGGCTGAAAGATCTATTGCTTTATTACCTATTCAGGTTGTAAATCATGTTTTTAAAAAGTAACTAAGTAACCCTTTACTTCTGAAAATAAGTAATCAGTAAAGTAATGGGATTTGGGGGGAGGTAATCAGTAATTAGTCACTGATTACTTTTTTCAAGTAACTTGACCAACTTTGCCCAGGACTCGTCACCAGTCTGGCTCACAGACAATAGCTCACACTTACAGTCACAACTATGAGCAATCATCTTCTGGAACTGAACTTCCTGAATATTTTGTTATTGTCTTTTACCTTGTAAATGATTCTTCCAACCTTCTTGCTGTCAAACATGTGACTTCTTTGCTCGTACAGACCTGCCACTAGGTGGAGCTGTCTTTAATCACAGGCTCCAAATTTGTTAGTTGTTGTTCCTCATAGGAGACTAAAGATTATTTTTTTATTTTATCATTTATTTTGAAGGCTGAAACTTCCCTTTGAGCCAGTTATGAACATGTTGGGTTCCCTTTGGTGAGCATAAGCATGATTTTCATGATCACTGAATTTCGCAGTCCTGCTTTCATGCACAGCATCTCCTAAGGTCCCGTCAAAGCATTTCAGCTGGGTTGGTGTCTGCGCTTTGACTGCGTCACATTGAGCTTTTCTTTTTCAGCCTTTCTGTCGCAGATTTGCTGCAGTGTTTGGGATCAGTGTCCTACTGGATGACCCAGTTGTGCCAAAGTTTTGCTGTTATACAGATACTTTAGATCTTTACATTTACATGGTTGACATTAAATAATTTTAAGAGTACCAAACTAATGTCTGTAAGTTATGTGCATTAATTTGCTATTAAACAATGAAAACCAGAAGCTGTTCACTAACACATCAAAGTTCATTTAATATAAATGTAATTATTTGTCATTTGTAATTATTTATAGACCACTGCTGCCATATTTCTAATGAACGTTTTGACTTTTTGAAGTTTTATGTTTTTTATGTTTTAAGTTAGCGATGATGAGATTGTAAATCATCCTCAGTGCTCGGGAGGCTTCAGGAAATATTTTCTTATGGTGGGATTTCAGTTTTGTTTACATCCAAAATGGTTCCTAATCATGTTAAAAGCATGTGTGAGTCAGCTGCCAAACAGAAAACCTTTAATCCACCGTATGAATGTAACTCAGTAACACACCGCATGCAAATTCTTATTTAAGCACCTGCACATCCATCCAAAGATCAGTCCAATCAGCGGGCGTTTTGTGGTTGCAAACACAAAACCTTCCATCTGCTGTGTGAATGAACAATAAATCTGAATACCTCCGTAATACATAAATCAAAGTGTTGTGTAACAGTGACACAGTAAACACACTCTGAGGTAAAGAGGAAGCTCAGATGACGTGAGTGATTCAAGGATAAAACTCATTAATGGGGCATTAAAAAGTAAACAAAGAAAAAAACTGTTGATGAAAATAAAAAAACAATGTGGTGAAGTTTACTGAACAACAAACATAAAATTGGCGCATGTTTGAGGCTTTATTTTAGTTTCTACGAATGCAGGATGGGGGGGTTTCCAAACTGTAGGCTGAACTTTGGTCCCCAGGGGCAAAGAGATGGTCGCGGCAGGAAGGAAGATGTTGTGTGGTGCAGAATGAAGCTTAAAATACACTCGTCTTCCTAACATTAAAGTCGATGAGTGGGCGTGGGAGGGACGTGCGTCAAAACAGGCAGTATGCAGGAGCAGGTGGTTCACATTGTCGTGGGCCTCCTCGCTCTCCCGTCCAGCCATCTCTCAGCACTCTGTTTAGCTTCTTTGTTTTGCTTTCGTAGCCCCTCACGCTCTCATCCAGCTCCATGTTTTTCATGAGATTCTGTGTTTTTATTTTTTATTATTATTGTTTTTGTTGCACAGCATATCCTCACACTGTACACACGGGGAAGTTCAACGGGTCCAGTTCCCAGCCCTGACTGAAGCGCAGCGCTTTGGAGCTGCTGCACTACGTGACTTTTTACTATACAAACACATCGGTCGCAGGCCAGGAGGCCAATCAAAGGAAAGAAAGATAAGAAAGCAAGTCTGCTGTGATGTTTACTCTTTTTAAAATAGATTTGAGAAGTACCACAAATTACCAGTACTTCTTCATTTATACTTTAGAAAATATGTTTGTTTTTTTAACTTAAATCACACTTACAGACGAACATGATCTTTGATGGAAGCTGGAAAGCCCACTCAAAATCCCCATTTTATTAATTTTAAGTAGTTCAGCTGCACAGTGATGAAAGTGTAAAAATTTAGACAGTATGTTGTAACTTTTCTACATGTATGTAATGCAGAAAGCAATCTGTCAGTATGAGTCTTTGGGCTTAAATTGTCAGAAATAAACGTAAAAAATAGCAGAAAAAAATTCGCTGTAGTATGAGTGGCTGTGGGAGAGATCTGTATCAGTATGAAAAAGTTGTCCAGGGGCTGGATTAGAGTTTTCGTCAGGCCCATTCTGGCCTTATGTTTGACAAAATGATTGAAACTTAAATTGTAACATCTTCTCATTTTTTGAGCTTTTGGCTATAACAAATCTGAACACACCCCTAACCCAACATGTTTTATGGTAGATGTTCAGTTCTGTGCAAAGGATGAACATCATCAGGTAAACCTCTCTAATCAAGACTGAAAAAAGGAATTAAAATTTGAAACTGTTTAACAGCAACAACTCTGTGCTTTTCATTTTACCTCTGAGTCCGCTTCTCACTTGTGTTTCTAGTACTTTAGAAGAGGTCTGGTGAGCTATTAAATCAATAAACAAAGGAAGGTCTCCTGTGGATGGATTGCCTCTCGAACATCTTGTTTCTTAAATTGCGCCTATTCAACATGTGGCTAAAGCAAAACATTAACCTTACACAGATTGCTGGTTATGCGGTGTTACCCAGCGCTACGGATCTGAATGTTCCTCCAACAAAACTGCTTCCGCTCATCAACATTTCTGGGATGATTGAACAGCTCACTTCAGATTCCACAACAGCACCTGGATTAAGGGCTTTTCAAGTACTGAATTGTTCTTCACACACTTTTACCTCCAAATCTGCTGGTTACAAAAACTGGGACGTGCTCCACGGATCAAGGCAGTGCCAGATCCCACTGTTTGCAATTATTAAAAGTATGACCATAAACTGCTTGTTAAACATCAGGTCCTTGACAACTTTTATCACATTTTTTTAATATATTAGTTCCCAATAGTTCCCAAGTAAACATATTGCTTTTAGGTGCTGATGTGGCGATTTAGCGGGCCTAAACCTTGACGTTCCCTCCACCATGCTTCACAGGAATGGAAGGTTTGTGTGAGGTTGATGAATAAGGTTTCCATGTTGGTGTGCTAAACAGCTGGTTTCCTTTGTGGTGTCCTTCCATTAACATCAGTCCTACTCACTGTTTAAGAGTGTACACATGAAAAGCTATGGTGAGACTTCTAGAGGTGTTTTACTTATTTATTTATTTATTTTTACCTTTTTCTGGATTACATGTTTTGATCTCAGTGTGATCTTTATGACAAAACTACATTATTTGTAGAGAGTTTGTCTTATTGTGTATGGCTGAATGACCAGATCTAAAGAAATGCCTCTTAGAGATTTTGATGCATCTCTAACGAATCTTCTAAAGATCTTTTGAAAGCTGTTGAGATCAAGTTTCCATCCAGTTCTGGAAATAAGCAAAGTTTGTTAGTAACTTTGTACGACTTTAGTTATGGGAGGGACACTTCAGTAACTCACATATCTCATCCATCACCTCATAGTGCCGTATCACCCCATTAGAGCACTTCGCTCTCACACTGCAGGCTTACTTGTAGAGTATTTAAAAGTAGAATGGGAGGCAGAGCCTTCAGCTTTCAGGCCCATATTCTGTGGAACCAGCTTCCAGACATCTTCTCTGCTTTGAAGATTAGGCTTAAAAATCATTTTGATAAAGCATGTAGTTAGGGCTGGATCAGGTTTCTTCCTGTGAAAAGAGAGTTTTTCCTTCCTGCTGTCACCAAGTGTTTGCTCATAGGCCGTTATCTGATATTGGGATTTCCTCTCCCTTATTGTAGGGTCTTTACTTTACAAAAGTATACTAGAGGTGACTGTTGTTTTGGACTGGTGAATTAATTTGAGTCTCATTTGTAACATCTGACTCTAAGACGTTTTTGAAGAATTTGTAAAACCAGGGATTGACATAGTTAGCTCAGGCTGGACAGCGAATCATTTCTCAGTGTTCAGTAAAGATACGCAAAGTACAACTGTTTGTATGTAATTTATTGAGAGAGTGTCTGTCTGTAATTCAGGGTTAGACAAAGATCAGATCACATTTATGAGGAATCGTAAAAAGGAAATGTCCGTAATTCCAGTCCAGATGTCCAAATCGAGATAGAAGCTACCACCATGTTTCAGTGTGGGCTTGTTCCACTGTTGCATCTCCATTTTTATTGTGGTCACTAAACTCAAACTGGAATTTATGAGTAAATTTGACATTTTTTTCCATTATGAACTGGTATGTCGGTGGTCTCTGAGAACCTCGAGCCTTTGCCCTTGACTCCTGCCTTCTTTTGACGGAACTTTTCTTCCGTAATCCCCAATGAAGTTCTATTTCTCAGTGAATAAAGCTTGACGTATTGACACTCTGGTCATGCATTTGATTTAGCTGATCATAAAGCCTTTAGCAGTCCAAGCATTGTCCCTATAGAAACCTTCAGCTTAGCAATGATCAGATGCTCAGAAACCCCCTGTTTGCTCCAAATAACAAACTAACACTTAAACTTAGTTGCCATGTTTTCAACTATATCACAATGCTGCTAATACGCCGCTGATGAGTAGATCAGATCCGCCTGAGCATCATCTGAACGCTGCATCAATAGAAGGATACAACTCAAGCGAATATGACCTTTTGTCCAGTGGAGTTAACGCGGTCAGTGCCACTAATGCGCTTCAATTTAATTTGTGATCTAGAAATAGAGCAGAATAGGAAATTTTTCTTGATTTTACATGTCAGAGCATCTTGTGGTTTTAAATATCTCTCATCAGCCACGCTACTCAGCAGATTTGGCTCGCTACGACTTTTTCGTCTTCTTCCAAATTAAATTCCCGTCGAAGGGTCATTGCTTTGATATACTAGAGGAGCTCCATGTGTAACTGAAAGTGTTGTAAAGCTGAACAAGAAGACAATCCTGAAGACATCCGCAGCCAAATTTAAATCAGTTTACAGACCTACAGTAGATTAGAAAATCAAAGTACACATTTATTGTGGAAGCCCCCTTAAAATCAGATACTTTACTATTCTCAGAATTCCTGCCATCGCTGACGAGCTTCAAACTGTACACATGAAAAAATAAAAAACAACTTTTCTTTCACCCTTTTCAAAAATGTATAACGACAACTCTCCAACTTCACAATTTGGTTCAATCTAAGAGGAGTGATCACTTGATCCCTAAACTAATCAAACTAAATACTAAACTCCATTTAGCAGAAGCGTGGCCAGAGGCAGGACAAAAAACGTTCTCTGGCTGTCTCTCTCCACCCTGCTCCTGTTCTGTTTACGCCCGGGGTCTCAAACTCGCGGCCCACATCGGCCCTACTTGCAGACTGCATATTGAAGTGAAGAAGTATAATGCAATTTTGCCCTTGAAGTTCCTTTTTTGTTTGTTGTTGAGTTAAAATAAGTTCTTTAAAAAGCAAAAAGCGATTTAACATGAAGGCAATATGAGCAGAGAGCACAAACATGCTGAGGGACTGGCTGTGTTAGCTCAGTGAGAGGGTCAAAACTAATGCGTACACTCATGTCTGCATTTTTATTTTGCTAAATACGAACAAAATGATAGCAGAAGTGCTGACATGTCTGGCCACAAAGAGAGCACCAATTTATTTATCTGGTGGTTCAATGAAAGGCTTCAGTTAGTTAAGAGTGAGAAAAGAAACATTTGCGTTCATGTTTGCAGTTGTTGTCTTGTTACAAAAAGCTACATTTTTGGAAATATTTGTGGGTGTTTTCTTGTTGTTTGTTTGTTGTGTACTGCTTGAACAGTAAAGTGGCCCTCCAATGAAATGACAGTGCCAGCGGTGGCCCACAGCTCAATTAAGTATGAGACCCCTGGTTTACACTGATGCACTGACACGCTGCACATTTACATCAGCTCCTCTGCATCCTCATCGCTCTTCTACTGATGAGATGTATCACAAAACAGGGAAGACAAAACCACAACAAAGGATGAATTGGTATCAAGGGTTTGGGCTTGCTTTCAGAGTAGTTGCGTGCCTACTTTCTAAGACAAAAAATGCTAAAGTGCTCTTGAGCAGAGCTTTAAATGTACCCACCTACACAAACCAACAATTATATGTTGCTTAAAACATTAAAGGAGCAGTTTGAAAACAAATCAGATCTCAATGGAGAGAAAAAAATCACGTTGGATACTTATATGGACTGGGTAATGTGTTAGGGATGAAAGGATGCCAGTTTGTTTGATGGAAATGAAAATGATCAACCTACAGAGGGCTGAATTCAGAGACACCAGAGTGTCAAATGGCAAATGCCAGCCTGGCTCCATGGTGCTGGTCAGGGAGCACAGAGCCCTGAGGATGAGCACTAGTGGATGCTCGGACCTGAGGCCACCCTCATGGAGTCTGTTTCTGATCATTTGGTCAGACGCGTTCATACCGGTGTCCTGCTGGAGGTCATTTTGTAGCTCTGGCACTGCTCACCTTGTTCCTCCTTGAGACTGTGCTAAAAGACACAGCAAATCTTCTGGCAATGGCAAGTATTGATGTGCCATCCTGGATGAGTTGGAGAGATCTGTGCAACCTCTGTAGGGTCTAGGTATCGCTTCATGCTACCAGCAGTAACACCGATACTAACCAAATGCAAAACTAGTTTAAAAAAAAAAAAAAAACAGTCAAAAAAGACAAGGCAGGAATCATTCCTATTTTGGTGGTTGTCTCATCGTTGCCCCTCTAGTGCACTTGTTAATTTCATTGACACCAAAGTATCTGAAACTGGTAAACAATCCCCTCTGCTACTTAACTGACCAGCTCAATATCCAGCTTGATGCTATACTCTGATTAAAGTCTTCCTTTCATTTTTTTGAGTATAGATGCTTCACCTGAACCTGAGAGAACTTACTCAGGGGGGTCTGGGCTCAGATCCATTTCTTTATAAGATGTCAGACTTTTGTCCTGCTTCTTGATGTCCTAAAGAAAGATGTAATTAACATGGATTTCAAGAAAATATCATTCTTTCCATGTTGCATGTTTGTAACAGAAAATGTTCTATGGTTACAATCATGCTAGATTCTTTATAAAGTAGCAAGAAGTACTTCTTTTAAGCCAAGTTATTACTAAGTGGCTTTCCGTCCCAATCTATCCATTGTCTTCCATTTATCTGAAGTTGAGTCGTGGTGACAGCGGACATCCTTCGCCTCAGTGGTTTTCCTCCAGACAAGATGTAAAATCTTTCCAGTAACTTTTGCGTCTGCTTTGAGGAGTTTCCTCTTTCTTGAGCATTCTTGGAAGGGCTAAAGTTAGCAGCTAATATTAGCAAGCTTGGTTATCAAGCTGCATGCATTAATCATACTGGTGCAATCACTGCACACAGCGTTATAGAGAAACAGGTCACTGAGCACGTGGCGGGCAGTTACCTGGGAGAAGTGTGTATCCACGTCTGGTTGCTGTGTGGTTGCTGGCAGCTACTGTAGGTGAAACTGGTTGCAAAGAGGTGCAGCTCCGAAAACCTCCTCCTTGCAGTTTCCTTACCTGCTAGCAGGTTGCTCCGGTCAACTGTAATTTAAATGAAAGATGCCCTGTTGTCTGCAAAGCCATGCAAAATGAATACGAGCATTTTAGTATTTTAGCCTAATTTTAAAGCTAACCAAGTGTTCTGTATAATAAATGCAGTTGTAGCACTTGTGTTAAACCAAACGGTTCCATTGAAAACTGTCTGCGGTCTCTGCCTCCATGACCTTTCACCTTCTAGAACCAATTGTAACAACAGAGCAAACAGAGCTTATTGTGTAAAAATACCTTTTTTATTGAATTTCCATCATTACAATTGCACACAATCAGTTTGAGCAATTTAAAATATTTATAGAAATTCATTGAGCTCTAAATGAACAGTCATCAGTCTTTAGCAGAGGCTTAAAAGACGTGTAAATATACTGAGAACTTCACTTCCCGTGGGGCACAGCATCCCGACCCCCCGAACCCACCCGACAGCAACAAAAAAGGCCCTCTTCCACATACAGTAGCATCTCTGGATTATTTTGCAACCTCCCACCCCCCCTCCCCGAATAAAGGAACACAACACCGCAAACATCACATACAGCTGTGTGTACCAGCAGTTTACCACCTGCGACTGAGAAACAGAAAGCGCCACGGTTCACAAGTCTCGTTGTAGTTTGCGACAGACGGCTCAGCACGGTTCACAGACGACAGATTTACACTCGATATAATCCGGCCAAACGCACGTCCAAAGGCCTGGAGGAGCCTCCCACACAAAGCAGGCTTTTTTGATGCATTTCATTCATCTGCTGACGCATTTGGAGGACGAGGAAGAAGGTGAGCAAAATTTCCTGATTCTCTGTCTGACATTCAAAATCAAAAAAAGAAGAAATAAATAAATGCGTGGCGTTCCAGTAAAGAACAATCGTCTACTGGATTTAACGGATGCCTGCTGTTGGACGCTGCACAGATGAACTTGGAGGTTAAGAGGGTGAATTGTGGCGGGATGTGAAAACAGACTGCTCACTAAGGACAGTTTCCACTCGGACATCCTACCCTTGCTGATCCACAGCGACCGAGCTTTACTCAGCAGGTGAGAGCGGGCCACAATTAGACTCATGGATGGGAATTCCCACGTTCGGGCAGGCATGTATAAACGAGCACTGAAACAAAAAGGAAAACCGTTCTCTGGGTGCAGCTCTGACGAAGGAGGAGAAGCATGATGACTGTTTTATCTGGCAGCATCTTCCCAAAGAGGAAGAGCAGAGTAAAGATAGCAGAGCTCTCTGGCCAGCACAACGATGGGACAGACAAATGGGCGCGCGCACACACACACACACAAGCACACACAGAGGAAAATCCCATGTGACGTGTGATTAAACTCGACTCTTTTCTCATTACAGCCTATTGAAAAGTGAACATGAATCAACTGTGGACCAGAAATGTCAGCGCTGAGCAGAGGAAACAAAGAATTGCGTGGAGTTAGAAGGGTCTCAGACAAAACCTGCTGTGTTTCTCATTATTGTGTGTGTGTGTGTGTGTGTGTCGTCTGTACAACTGTCCTTTGTGGAAACCCAAATATATAATTTAATAAAATGTTTATTTTCAGTGTAAGAGAAACTAAAGTAGCTTTAAGTTATGAAGAACTTGATGCAACCACAAAGTCATTCTCGCGCTTCTTTCTGTAGTTCAGTAGCACGTGTCCCATTAGTTAGCTGCATACATTATATATTCTTGTGTTTTGGCAGAACAAGCAAAATTACAAAATTAAAATTATTTCTTCAACACAAATCTAAAGAATTTTTTTCAATTATTTTGTGGAAAAAATTTGTTAAACTACTAAAAAAATGCAATTTATCATGTGCACATTGTGTGGACATGTTTGGAAAGCGGCGCGCAATCCAAAATGATTTTCCAGGAATGTCATAATTCTGTCTTTTATGGGTTCATATTGTACAAACAGTGGCAGCTATAAAATATTTAATTTAATCTCCTCTGAATTGCAACCATGAACTTAAATTTTTCCCACTGATATTAACACTAAACCCACTTAAAGTTGTACAAGCTCCCGGCAGACGTTCAGTCACGCCGAGTGAAGCCATTTTCACACGTGAACTCAGGTCAGGACACTGGCCGAGGCTGCCCTCGCACCGAGCAGACAACAGGAAGCCGCCTGTCTTCTGACACCCAATCACCAGTTAATCAGCTCTACACTCACAGTAAACTCTGTTTAACCTTCAGGTGACTGAGTGGCCTCATTTATAACCCCGGCCGTACAGTTCTGTGAGTAAAAATGCTGCCACATCTTTTTAAACCGCTTCTCCTACAGAGTGTCGTTTAGAGGAATTGACCTTGTGGTGGAGCAATGAGTTTAACAACTACATTGTGATGTTTGTGGTGAATCAGCGCTAACAGAACGATCGCTGTGATTTACTGCTGCGTAAGGCTTGAAGCAAATACTGGAGGCCAAAAGTTAGAGTAAAAATAGCTTTGTGGCCTTTGTCTGCATCAAAGACAAAAAGACGTTAGAATCATTTAAAAACTTTTCATAGATAAATGAAACAGGTCAGGTATGATAAACAAAAGTAGTGCAATACAAAATCAGTCCTGTGTAAAAACATAACAGGGTCATAAATGAGACCGAGGCTTCAGGTTTACGTTTGCATCCTTGCAGCCTGAGAGCTTGTGTGAAAATGGCTCATTTTTATTTAGACACTAAAGGGTTTTGGTGTCGTTTATATGGTGGCACTAAATGTTCCCACTGATTTATACTAGTGGGCAAGAATCACTACAAGGCTGCTAACCTGTAACATGATAACCAAACACGATCCGCAGGCTTTTGCAAAAAGGTTTTTCACAATAAAAGCCTTTGCTCTGTAACAGGTTTTCGTCGTGTCAGTGTCACCCTTCATCTTTGATGTTGACAGCTGTACAGACTAAGCATGGCCGACGAGTGCAAACAGCAGCAAAAACAAAGTGAGCAGTTGAAGAAAAGCTTGGTATTATTTGAGAATTTTTACAGTATCACAATTTCAGTTAAATAAAAGTCAGAGCCTCTAACTCCAAACTCTCGCTCTCCCTCTCAAAAAAAAATAATAAAAAAGATGGAAAATGACCACACAGAGGGCAACCCTTCATCGACTGAATGACTGCTTCCTTACAGTAACACACTCGTAAATGTGACAATGTGATATGACTCCTCGGTACAGTGCAAAACATCACAGCAAATTGCAGTGTCAGTGGGTCCAGGACAGGAACTGAAGGACCAAAACAGTGTTTAAGCATCAATCACGAAGACAGACAAGTGTTTCAATGTAAATGTACACCACAGAAATGTACTGTTAGGCACTTAAAACACCTACAAACGCCACACAAACCTAAATCCACTGCTCCGAGTCCATGCGTGCCATGACGAGTCCGACTACCTTTCCCGGCCCCCTAAGCCTGGCTCCAGCTCTTTGGTCACATTTGCTAAGTTAGGTTAATAACCATTTTTCACTAATGGAAAAAAAAGAATCTCGAGGCTCGACCTGTGACGGATAATTTTGCTCTGCTTCCAGAAAGTGTGACTTGAATTTTGTTAATTTCATCATGGACTAAAAACACTAGGGGCAATTAAAAGTCTCTCCAGTATATTTTCATCTTCGGTACAGAGATGCACTAATGAGGAAGCCCTTAAATGTCCTCGCCGCGGTGACTTCTGTCTGCCACCAGTCCTCACATTCAGCTTCACCACAGAGAAACAGTTGGTGAAGTCGGAAAATGAGAACTATAGATGAAAAATAGAGAACGGTGAGAGCTTCATAAAGAAAAATAAGACAGCTTTGCGAGGCGGGCATGGGCATGTTCGCAGTACTTCAAGGAATTATCTAAGCCAAAGGTTGTGGGACTGGAGCCCAACGGGGAGCAGGTTATAGGGTGAAAGGAAGGTTTTTACTCTGCATCAAAACAGGAAACTTCCCTGATAACATGACAGAGCGGACTGTACTCAACTGAGGGCAGACTTTGTTTTGGAGGCTGGCAAAACAGCAGAGAGAACATTATTTCTTTTAAATAGAGCCCCAGAGGTCCACAGATGATGTTTTTCGGGGTAAATGTGGTTGCTCAGTCATAAAAATGTCCTGGTTGACAAAAAATAAAAGCTAAAAAACATTTTTTCCAACCATGAATCTATGAGTTTACAGCCCTCAGCAATCACTGCTCATTAGAGGTGTCAAAGACGTCTAAGCTCTGCATCGACTTCAGTTTGGTTGAATAGCGAAAGGTTGATGGGCGCCAACGTTCCTGCTGTTCACTTGGTTACCAGACCGCTTGATCAGACACCCACATGGGTCTCACAGCATTCCGGATCACTGTGTTGGAGTCGGTGGTGACTTATTTCCGGACAATCAAAGGTGCTGTACCTGCACGCTCAGGCAGCAAGTCGGAGCAGCGCTGCCTGCCAGGAAGATCTGCCAGGTTAGCTGGAGTATTGAGGAAACGTGTCCTCTGACTTTTCAGTCAAAGCTCATCATTATTCAGACGTCTTCTATGAGTTTAACATGTTTTTGAACTTCAGGGAGGACGGCTAGTCGGGTAAAGGCCCAGTGCCACACAGGTTTGTTTATTCCGACTACATTTCCTGTTTGTTTGAAGCCTCTACACAATGAGGAATCAAGTCCAACTGGGTCCTAAGTCAGCTTCAATCGGGTTCAGGGAGAGGTGTGTGTCTGTTTTGCTGCTGCACGTCTCACGTCTGTGTTTCAATATCTGACACCAGGACGGATGCGTGCACAGTATGATCCTGGAGACAGGAACGCTGGAATGGAAAACTGAAGTCTTCTTTATGGACGTGGTAAGGAGGAATTAGGAGCATTATCATCTCCTTCCACTTTGTTACCTGGAGTTTATGTTTTCTCTCAGTTAGCTCTGATTACAGCTGAGATTGTTTGAGTTGTTTGCAGGTGTGTATACCGGATCTGTTCTGATATTAGCAGCAAAATCAGACCACGTCTGAGGGAGTGTTGGCAGACATGAGTGTCTGGGGAAAAAGCCTTTTGTTGTAATGACCTTAAGCATGAATAGATTGAAGCAAATATGATGCATGTATAGGACCATAAATATCAATGATGCGTTTACAGGGTGTTGTGCCCCCGGATGGCCCAAAACTTCTTTCAAATTTGTATAAACTAATAATTTAATACAGCTTTAAATGATGCTGATGTCCAGAGTTTGACTGCAACTCTAACAGGTAAATCGACTGAAGGTGGACCCCCGAGTTTTAGGGTTTGTGGTTGTATAGTGACGATTTATCGATGCTGTAATGTCGAGCACAGTCGGGGGTAAAAGTCCTGTCAGTTCATTTGATCGTCAGAACAGATTAGAAGTGTTTTTGGTTCAGTTTTTGACACAGTTTAAGGCCCCAGAAGTCAAAATTAGAACAAATCACGTGATAATTCAGCAATATAATATTTAAAAGGCGTGAGGATGATGTAAATCCTCAAACCAGGACAAAGCCTCATCGCTCTGCCACTTAAAACACTTCAAGTTTCCCGTTTTGACATCAGAGTAATTCTTACATGACATCTAGAAGGCGTCAGCTCGGCCTCCACAGAAATCACTGCGAGAACGAAGCCAAGAACAAAGGCAACGAGAGAGATGAACACAAGCATAAAAACAGAAAAAACAGAAAATCGAGCATGAGCTACAGTACAACAAGGAACACAAAGTGGGATTATGATGCCATGCAGCGTGTGAGGAGGGAGGGAGCGGATCCCTGCATCATTCTTAACATCTCATTTTCCTTAGACGGTTTCTATATAGAGGCACACAGAAGGCTTGCAAGTTACAGATTAAAAGCATTTCACGTGTTTGAGCCAAGAAGAACACGACAAAAAAAACACAAAGAAAAACAAAAACCATACACAGCTCACACAAACACATGAGAAGAGTCTCAAATGGTTCGGTCAAGTTTCCAAAGGGAAAACAGCAGTTATAATAAATAAGAGAAACTGCAGTAAGTATGTCGAAGGGGGGAGAAAAAACCTGGATCTAAATAATAACAATAATTAATATTAATAATAATAATAATAATAATAATAGCAATAGTATCCAGTTCTTTTCATGGTGAGTGGAGAGGGTTGTGATTGGCTCAGTACAGACAACAAGGAGAAAATCTTCCCCCACACAGCCCACACGCACACGCAAACACACACCCCGACATTTAAAGTGTGTGTGAGCGACACGAAGCTGCACGGCTGCGACTCGGCTCCGGCTTTGTCTCAAAGATCTGCGATTCAGATTCACGCAGGAACAATCAGGAACGGAGCAGTCAGTGGCTTCAAACCAGCCAAAGCTGCTGGACCTCACAATCTCATATCTATTGGAATCTATTGGACTTTGGTGCATTTGGCTGCATTACTTTACAATATCACGGTAAAGTGTAAAAGTTTGATATCTATTCGGAACTTTCATTGTTCTCACATCTTTTGTTTGGGTTTTTTTGGGGGGTCAAATTAGAAATACATTAAAAATAAATGGACGTGTTTGAACCAGCAGTCATCGCTGAGTTTGCTGATGGGGCACCCCGACCACATGGGTACAGTTACACCAAAAAGCACAACTTCACAATTTATTTAGACGCCTTTCAAATTACATAAGCTTGCTGACACGGTGGCATCATGGTGGGCATTTCCATCTTTAATATACAGTCTATGCTTGTACCCGACCACCGTACTAACTAGTTTTAAAATAAGGCTCTTTATTACATGCGTCACATTTGAACATGATGTGCAGATGCACAGTCGCCTGTACTTTTAAAGCAACGTAAGAGTGTTACCCTGCCTGCTGAGCTCTTACAGGGGCAGCGAGGCTGCAGAAAATCCATAAAAAAATGTTGCGGAGCACGAAAACTGCGTTTGTACTTGCATCTGGAGCCGTGCAGCTCTGTGAACATGCCCCACACACACGTCATGCACCAGCTCGCACACATTCACGCTCACAGGCAGCCAAGAGCCCAAAACGTGTAGTTGACCTCCACTGTAATCAGGGGGGGAAAGCAGTGTAAGTGCAGTACCTCTTTGTGGCCACTGGGGGGAGCCCCTGAAGTCAACAATCGGACTCTCCAACTGGCCACATGAGCCCGTTTTTACCCAGAGAGAAATTCTGTACATGCAGTCAATTAATAATCTGATGCAACACTTGCTTCGAGTATGCAAACATTTAGATTATACACAGAAAGATTATATCATTCTTCTTTTTTTTTTTTATATAATCTGCACATCTTCTCGCTTCTGCTTTTCAGCAAAAAAGAAACTATGACTCGACCCTTGTGGAGGCCACAGAGTCAGCGCGCTAACAACAGCGCTCGAGGAGGAGCGCAGCGGCGGGGCAAATCGAATCAAAAGGGGAAGGCTTTGCATACACACATCATAAATTACTCCAGATTTTGTGTGAGGCTCCCGTCTCCCAAACTCCTTCCACCGTGCCAGGTGATGCACAGAGGGGGGGCTGAGGCCAGGTGGGGGGCGGGGACAGACTCCTCGTTCTGCTTCGTCAGCGGCTCCTCTGGGCTCCGTTTGTCTGCCACTGGAGGGAGGGGTGAGAGGGAGTCCTGCGGGTAAATGGGATGGGGGGGGGCTGCGACTGGTGCTTTTTCTTGGATTTTTTTTTTTTGTTTCCTCTTTTTTTAACAGATTTCCCCCCCCCCCCCCCTCCCTCCAGTGCACTCAGTCTCCCAAGATGACTTTCACAAAGCTAGCCACGTCGGTTTCTTTGGCCTCGTGGGAGGTGAAGAAGAGATGTTGCTGAGGAGAAAACGGACACGGAGTTAGTCGGGAGCGAAATCAGAAAAAAGCAATTAAAGCATCAATTCCTTGAGCTTTGAGGCTGCCGTGTTGTTGTGTTGCAGTTTGCATTGTAATTATGGTCATTAGAGCTTTTTTTTTGCACCTGTTTTCAATAAATTTTAGTTTTTGACACTTGGTTTTACACGTATTTGTTGTCATCTCTTGTAGTGACACCTTTGTTGCCTTTTCTGGTCAACTTGTATCTGGTTGCCCTAATTTGGCGCAATATCAATTATATTGAACTGAATTTTTTTCAACTTGTAACGGCACGTTTTGCATCTTTATGTGGACATTTTGTATTTGTTTATAGTTGGTTCATGGATCTTAGTTGTAAACAATCTGATTGTTGCCCTTATGCACCGATTTCACATGTACGTGCATCATTTTTCTTCTATTTGTGCCATTTTGTTGGTGACTTTGCAGCTCTTAATTCTGTGTCTTCTGGAAATTTCTAGTCATTTGGGTTTTATTTTGCATCACTTGGTCATTTTAGACCTTGTAGGAAGTCTCGGTTAGTGGTCATTTTGCACATTTAAAAAAAAAAATCATTTTTGTGTCTTTTTTTGTTCGTTTGCATCCATTTTGGGGTCTCTTTGTGCTTAATTGATTAAGCTGCAGCCGTTCAAACACCTGCACCCCCTCATACTCTGAGCGTTTACTCAGTTCTGGACCTCTAGTAAACCTTCCATGGATGAGACCAGTGAAGCATCTTGGCTTCAAGCATCAAATACGGGGTTTGTAAATAACAATCTAAGTGCACCCCCCAGTGTTTGATTAACAGCATTACAAGGTGCTTGCAGGGAAGTCATGCTTATAATCTGCTAACACAGCAAGAACGTTAACACAGAAACACTCACCATGAGTTCTGTGTAAGTCGGCCGCTCTTTGGAAACTTTCTTTAAGCTGCAGAAGAAGAAAAAAAAAGCAAAAATGAACATTAAATGGTGGATTTCACCACTCTTGCCACAGATCTGTTCTAGCGTCTGATTCAGTGTTATTCTATGAAAGTGTCTGAGAAGTCGCAGACTGCCAGCCTCTGTGGGCTTTCAAGGTAACAGAAAAAGTACAACCAAGCACGGTGAGTCACCCAAGCACCAAAGAAAATAGTCACATCAGTGTCTTTCTGCATTCTGAGTACTGCTCAAAGTGCGGCATCATTTTCTGATATTACCAGAAAACAATGATCGAGGCCATATATCATGTAAGCATTTCAGATTCAACCAGATTCACAGAACACCATCAGGCAGGCGTCTGACCATCACATGTTCATTCAGCAGCTGGACATTAAGCCTGAATCTCCCATAGGAAACCAGATGAACATGGACTACTCCAGCAAATAGCCGGCCCCCAAAAAGTTCAAAACAAGCCAAAAAAAAAAAAAAAAAAAAAAAAAACCACATTACAAAGAAAAGAAAAACAATTCAATAATTTGGCTTTGCTTAAAGGCAGCATCACTTTACATTAGTGACAGAAAGAAGAAGTCTGCTGGTGTTAGCAGTGCTGGGCAAAAAGAGTTCAGTATTCACATTACTGCCACAGATATGCCGTTTCCACATTACAAAGGTTCTTCAGTTATTTGCATGTTAAGCATGTTGTGGGTGGGGTGGGGGGTATTTCAGTTCATGTGGCATGATCTACAGCTTTTAAGGGCTGGAGAAATTAACGGGTTACTGGTTAATTTCTCCAATAACCTTACTGGAGAAATTAACTGACTGCCCCCAGGAGAAAAACAACTGCATCATACTGCTGACGCTGCTAACTCCACCTCTTTGCAAGCTTCTGCACAGACAGCACGCTAATGCAAACCTAGCTAAGCACCCAGAGTGATGTTAAAGCTCAGTGTACACTGACCTCAGCCCTGCAGCCAGAGCACAAACATCTGCAGGTAACAAAGCCAGTGATGAGCTTTAGCCTTCATTTCTACCTGCAAGTGTTTCTACAGTAAATCACCATGGCGATCACTTTAAAGTGTCTTTGTGCTGGTTTTTAACTTCGCAATTTCCTCAGCTTTGTGTTCATATACAAACACTAAATGGCTGACTGTACTTGTTAGGTTGGGGATTGGTGTTGATCTGTGGGACTGTAGCCTACAGGTTTATATTGTTAGTTAATATTTATTTGACAAAATGTTTCAGATCATTTTATAGAGTAACGAGAAAGTAATGTAATGGGTACTGTGAGAAATTACTTTCTGCAGCAAGTAATTAAGTAACAAACTGCATTACTCGTTACTTTTCTTAAAAGTTACAGTATGTGTAATAAATTACTTTCTTGAGTAACAGCCACAACACTGGGTGCTACGCAGAGCTTTACAGACCAAAGTCTATATGTCGTAGTTGTGTACTGTCACCGAGGGCAACGTCAAAACTATGTGGAACGACCAGTAACAGGAGATATTCTTGTCAATGTTCCAACTGTTGTTGCATGCCATTGTAAGATCTCAGTCTTCCAAAGGCTGCCAGACTTCTTTAAGCTTCCTGAAGACATTTCATTCGTCTTCCCAAACACTTCTTCACATCATCTAAAAGTTGATCACTGAAAACTGAACAATACAAGAGTCAGCTCTTCGGGACAAAGCTCAGCGATATATTTGGACTGACAAGCAGAAGAGACTCTCTCCTGAGCATCCAAACATTTGCATTCTGGACAGAGAAGACAGATGATTTAAGATGGCCCTACATCCACCTGGACCACCTCCAAGGTGACGACCCATCAGCTTTTAGGAAACCTCTCTGGTGTGAAACATCTTCAAGTACCTAAAAAACAGACCAGTTGCTTTTAACTCAAGTTTAAATAAATGTTATTGCATTTTCAGCTTGGTCCTTGCTGCAGTGCAGGTGGAGTGAAACAGTATTTAAAATATTGGCAACCACCAGTCTACCCATAAGCCTTTCTTCCTGTTAAAAGGGAGTTTTTCCTTCCCACTGTCACCAAAGCACTTGCTCATAGGAGGTCATTTGATTGTTGGGTTTTTCTCTGTATGTATTATTGTAGGGTCTACCTTACAATATAAAGCACCTTGAGGAGTCTGTTGTAGTGACTTGGCGCTGTATAAATAAAACCTCATTCTCAGGTCAGTGCATTCACAAGGCTTTCAGAAAACTTGGACAAAGATTGAGATTACTGAGATTCAAACTCCGAGATTTTTAGTATCTACACCTATGGTATCATTTAGAAAATCCTCGGTGACTTCCTTCTTGAGTTATTGCATTCACAAACCTAGGTGTCCATGTCCCCTGCCCAGTGAAACAATACCCCATCAACCTTTTACAGCTGAAGGGTAAAAATCACCAAATCTGTCCACTGAATCTGCTTTTCATCTGTGATTTTTAATCTCTGAAGGTTTTTTGCACTTCTTCCTCATTCCTTCTTCAACTGTGGTGGCGGTAGCTCAGGAGGAAGAGCAGATCTGCTAATCGGAAGGTTGGTGGTTTGATCCCTGGCTGCTGCAGCTTGCATGCCAAACATCCTTGGGCAAGATACTAACCCCAAGTTGCTCCCCAATGCATCCATCAGATTATGAGTGTAGAAAAGCGCTGTATAAGAATCAGTCCATTTGCCATTTAACCAGCCGACATTATTACTTTATGAACCCTCATCACTGTGCATCACAGCAGCCTCTGCAAGTCCTGAACTTCCAGAGCTATGCATGAATACAACTTCTGGCTGATTGGACGTCATCAAGTTTACACCTGCATCATCACGGCCTCCCTTTTCTTAAAGGCAAGGTTGTGATGCCCGTCTTAAATTAAGAAAATCCTTTCAGCTCACTCGGCGTACGTCTTCTCGCTGCACAAATACCTGCATGTGTCACTAAGCAACAAAGAAAGAACAGAACAAAAAATCCCCAGCAGGAGGAAACATTCAGAGGAGCAAATATTCTCACGTCTCACAGGGAAACTGCAAAAAAGGTAAGAAAAACACAGACACGCCATCTCACGCCATCACCTGCGTTACAGACATAAATCCAGATGAAGCGAGCGGGGATGACTGATCATGTGACCGGTGCTAAGATGGAGGTCAGGTTTTGGCATGTAGAAGATCTGATCTTGGAGGCACAATCACAATAATCTCGTTCTCAATGGTGCGGTTACAGTTTGGAGGAGTAACATTACAGAAGAGGATGCACGAAACATCCGCTCGGCTTTTGACAAACATCCAAAAATGATACGCAAACGTTTCCGCTCCTCAAGCGAAGACATCCCGCTTTTCTCTCTTTACTTTTGTTTATCCTCCATCTCTCTGTGCTCTTACTCACAACAGGGGCTTGATGAATATCTCAAATATAATTATTTTAGTTTCCAACAATTACGAAAACAAAATAATCAAAAACTATACTCGGTGTTTAGAGACTATTAAAATTATTAAACATGGAAACCACTGAGCAGTTCATTCTCAAAGACCCGTGTTTTTCTGTTTAGAATATTTATTATTGCTCGTTACTAACTAACCACCTCCTCATTTTTACCGCCATCATGTCAGTCTCACATTCATGCGCTCTCCTGCCATCCTGCCCGTATGACCCCCAAACCTGCCAGCCTCCCGCCTCACCTCTGTGCACCCTCACTGGTTCACACAGCATTTATGCTCAAAACAATATTTGCAGCTCAGTTCTTGTAAATTACAGTGACACAAAATTACAAAATTAGAGTAATTAAACTAGTATATAGGGATCAGTAAAAAGTGCACAGTTGCATGTTTTTACAGCATATTCAGATACAGTCCCATCCTGTGAAAAATAACAAAAACAGCAACAATGAAGCCAATCTAATAAAGGGGAAATCATCTGAAGCCCACTCAGCTGGGATCAGTACACATCTCTCTCTGATATGTAGCAGCTTCGCGACTCTGCAGGCTTCTCCTGTGTAAAGATCTGTGGGTAATTGCTGTCTGGGTGTAGTTCTGAGACGTGGATCAGGCTGGAAGAAAGTGGGACAAAGCAAGAAAATAAACCAGAAAAACGCGTACCACTGAGAGGTGAAGTCCACAAACTCAGGGGAGAACTGGTCAGCGGGAAGCTGGGGCGAAGGCTCTTCCACCACCTGCTTCAGCTGCTGGAAAGGTGTCCCCCACGAGTCGTACGGGAAGCGCAGGATGGCGAGCTCGATCTGAGCCAAACAAGACAAAAAAAGAGGTCAAGGAGCGTTTTTAGTGCTTTAGTGAGCACAAACACAACCTGACACGAACTTATCTGCACAGCTGCATTCATGTGATTTTTCACCCAAATTCATCCCACGTCGCAGCGTTATTTAATGACCGACCCCAAAACAAGCACACTCTAAAGATCCCACTCATCTCCAGAAGAGCAGCCCACACGTGGCTTCCCAAACATCCGTTACTGTTTTTAACATTACTGTAGTTTTTCCTCTCACTGCTACTGCAGCATTAATGAGTTTCACACTAAAATCTCATCAGCTGCTTCACCTCCTTCAGTTCAGCTTTCGAGGAACAACAGGTGCTCCAACAATCAGCCCCCGGCAGGTTTTATCCCACACACTGATCGCTCAATCTGTCTGGACCGCCCATTCTTCATTTTACAATTATTACAAAAAACACTACTTCCACTACTCTGAAATCACAATTTTCCTCTTTTATTTAAAACCCATTTAGTGCCCTTTTAAAATTCAGACTGTGCTGGAACATTCGCTGCTCGAACAGCCGATCGAACAGGCAGAGACGAGCACGAGTCAACTGCTGAATCCTTGATGCCAAAATCCTCCTCGGTCCGGCCTGAGCTGCAAAGCTATGAATATTTCACGAGTTTTTTCATTTTTAACTGCTAATCGTGTTTGCCCTCGAGATTCTCGGTTTATTTTGCAGCGATGCAGAAAAGGTGAACAAACGTATGCACGTTTGATGGCTTTACCATCGTGATTCCTAAACTCCAGATGTCCGACTTGACGTTGTAGCCTTTCTGGTTGGTCTCAGGATTGATCCTCTCCGGCTGTGGACAGACAGAAGGTCACATGATGATGTCAATAACGGCAGCCGTTGTCAAGGATAACCAGCTCCGCTGCCCCGTAATCCCAAAACTCTTGTGCACACACAGACCGAGCAACTTACCTGGCTCTAAATACCACTCAGCCAACCAGCGGCCTGCCGAGTAGTTAAAGAGTAACTGGCTCATTAAACGTGTGGATGATAATGAGGGACTTGAGGTCGCAGATCTAAAGAGACTTTTAATGCACAAAATCTGCGTTCGCAGCCAAAACCGACAGGAAGTATGTTCTGGTCTACGTTTTCCCTCCAAGGTAAAAATACTTCCCTTTGTTGTCCGTCCAAAGCGGGATACTTGCTCACGTATCCAATCCCAGGATGTATTATCATACTTAAAACATTAAAGTCATAACATTCGTCAACATTCAGGCTGGCATGGGTGCTGCTGCATTTTTATGAGCGCAGATCCTCAAAATTCAAAGAAACCTCTGAAGACACCAACACTGCAGCAATAACAGTGCCATTAACAGCTTGTGTTTAAACAGCAAGACAGTTTTCTATGGAAGTGTAAAGTCACTTGCACTTTCCAACACAGACTTCACACGGGAATCTGTGTTGTCTGTCTGTGTTTTTCTGTGGCAAAGTCTTGAGCCACCCAGAAGTTCTCTGCATTTCTCCATCCAGGCAGTCAGACTTGTCTTTTTTTTTTTAAAGCGGCCTTGAACAATAGTTCTCCGGCTCTCTGGAGATATTTTAGCGTTTCCTTTGGACACTGGCCGTTTTTCAGCCCAGTCCTTGTATCTGACCATTTTCAGAGGAATGCTTTTGGTGCGCAGCTGAACACTGATCTATGAATCACTGAAGCACTTTAACTGTTGTTGTGAATTGGTGCTATATAAATAAAACTGAAATGAAGCATGAAAAAGGGCACCTAATTCAAAGGCTGAACCAGTGTGGTGTCTACATGTTACTGACAACTTAGCAAAGAACCAATTTTAAGTCATGTATGTAGACACTTTGTTGCTAGCAGACAGAAAAACATGCCACATTTGTTCACATTTCTTTACAATAATCTTTAAAAAATGAAGTTTGACAGACATAAAGCACAACAGCGAGTGTCTGTGAGGCACAGTGGAGGCTCCGTCATGGTTCAGGGGCTGCATGTACCCAGTGACTGAATTCGATTAGACTTTTACGAGCACCAACAGATTTTTATCTGGAAAACAGCTGATTGGCAGCAGCTTAAAGTTGGCGATTTATGTAATGTTTTTATTATTATTAACAATCTTCGTCTAGTTTCTCTGACCTGCATGGACTAAATCCAGGTGCTGCTGCTCTTCAGCCTGACCTTTGATTCTTTGTGATTCCAAGTATTGGCCAAAATGTATTTTAGAAGCATAACCTTAAATCTTTGAAGCGTACCAAATGATGTTTGAATGAGGTGCGTGAGACGAATGTTTCCACCGGTGTTTAAGAACACTGGTTGAACTGAACAGGCTGGGCATTATGTGCTTCCATGAGACTGAATCCTTGCGTAAACTAGGAGGCTTTCTTGGACTTTTGAGTTATCTTGATCATTCCGAAAGACGCAGCATTATTTCATTTTTATAAGAAGGTTTTCCTGGAAATCCAAAGAGTCGCCTCTTCAATCCAGGAAAACAGAGCCACGCTTCTCTCAATTACACTGTAGTTTTCTCTTGTCTACAAGGACACACACACTCCTATAATAATCAAACGCTTCCAAGCTTTCAGTTTTAGTAAAGTGTAGAATTACTGCCTCGTAGTTAGATGCATCAGCCAACCTGCTGCGGTTTATATTTATTGCCTTTCCAGATTATAAAACACATGTAGCGAGGCCCTTGAAGGGATTTAACAGGTGGCCACCAAATCAGTATTCAAACAATTGTGAAATAAGGTCAAAGTCTCGCCTTCTGTTCCCGAGTTGTGTGCTTTTGCAGAACGCCGTCGCAGTAAAATGACCTGTGAACTTTTTGTAAATGTTAAAACTCTGAGACGTTTGGCTAAAGCGTATGAATTCCTGAGTTATGGCCCAAAGAGTGTTTTGTAAGGTCAAAGTGACCTTTGACTGTCAAAGTCCATTTTAGAATCCAGACGAACGGACGATCACATCACCGGCATGCATAACAGAGAGCAGGAGGAGGAAGGGGGGTGTTAGGGACGTAACAACAGGTACACAAACAAAATGACGCTAAAAGCCTAAAAAAATGTCTATAATTCCTATAAATTTAAAGTTTTTCATATAGTTTCCATTTGTAAACTACTTCTGATTCATTAACAGGTGTAAAAGTTTCAGTACTTGTCCTACAAGAATCCAAAGCCTTTGTTGTTTTAAACTTGAAGAATCTCCTGCTCATGGTCATCTTCTCCTGCATCTCTGGACACAGCTGCTATCTTTAGATCACGTCATTGAAGCCCTCATATGTCTCCTCGTGTTTGTGCCCCTGCAGTGAGTGCATCGGGCTCGCCTCCTGATTCAAAGTCATGATTAGTCTGGACAACAACTGGACACTGTGCATCCTCCTGGTTTTGCTCCTCACCTGCTGAGTTACCTTCCAGTTTGGAAAGTTTGGACTGATAAATACTGCTTGGTCGTATTGAGAGGCTCAGCGTTCATAACTAGTAAAGATAAATTAAACAGAGTTGATGTTTGCACTGTCTGATCTCGCCACAGAACATCGTGAAAGTGGTCCGAACACCATTTGACGACAAGCAGACGTCGTATCGTTGCATGGAGCTGTCAGCTCACACACTCAACTTCACGTTGGACGTTATAACAAAGTAATATCAATCAAAGAATCAACAAAGTGAGAACATTTTGAGCTTTATTTTACATTTTCACTTCATTCATTAAACCATCGCGCTGCTTACCGCCATGTAGGGTTTGCAGCCAGCGTCCATGGTTTTAGCCACAGAGTCCACCAGGTAGCCGCTGATGCCAAAGTCGCACATCTTCACTTGGCCCTGAGTGTTGATCAGGACGTTGGAGGGTTTCACATCTGGAAAGACGGCCAAACAAACAGGACTTTTAGCGAACAGTCGCTCTGTTAGTTCTGTTTTTTTTCCTCTGAGAGAGCAGCTGGCTGACCTAGCTGCAGACTGCGGTCGCTGTTACAGTCCGACGGGGTGTCTTCATTTTTGTGACGTATAGCTGCTTTATCGGTGACTTTGACCCAACAACAGTAACACGGTGGTAACAGAGGTTTGACACAGGAAGGATCAACTCTTAAAATACC
Source organism: Pelmatolapia mariae (assembly GCF_036321145.2). Classification (NCBI taxonomy): domain Eukaryota; kingdom Metazoa; phylum Chordata; class Actinopteri; order Cichliformes; family Cichlidae; genus Pelmatolapia; species Pelmatolapia mariae. The sequence continues at coordinate 4,001,664 of NC_086234.1, read as the reverse complement.
AGCATGAGGTTTGCAAGATTTAGCTCTGTGGCTACAACATATTACTTCTGCAAAGCTTCTGCTGCTCATCCTCAAATCTGTGTTTTAACAAAATCTATTTTATACACTTGTTACACAAAATGTTAAATTAATGGCAAATCTGAAGTGAAAAACTACCAAGCTTAAAGTCAGATGCTTGCAAAACGTAGCAAAATATGTATTTTGTTTACCTGAACATACTGGAAAAAAAGAAAAAATAATCACAAAATACTTTGATAAAAATACAAAAATAATTAGAGAAAAATAATAGAGTTAAAAAAACCTGAAAATAAAAGCAAAATTTAAAAAATAAAAAACTTTGATATTTGTTATCCACTGCAGCGAACACTAACATTATGTAACAATGTATTTTACAGATAGCCATTGTACAAACTAGGGCTGGGTATCGTCACTGATTTCTAGAATCGATTCGTTTCCGATTCACAAGGTCCCGAATCAATTCGATTCAATTCGATTTGAATCTGGGAAATTTTGACAGTCAGAAATATTATAATTCAGATCAGTACATTTACATATTTTTGTATCTATAAAAAGGAAGCTGACACACGCAAGACTTTATCAAAGGTGTGAGCGTCACAGCAGATGCCTTTGTGTCAAAGTAGCTGAAGATAAAACACAGAAAAACATGAAGGTGGTTTTCCTGGCCTGGGATTTTATAAAAATATTCTGCAGTACATCAAAAACGAAAGAAAACCATTAATCAGCATATGAACGTTACCTCTGACGTTACAGCGGTTTTATTAGACACACGGCTAAGCGTTTTGCATTTTGCATAATTTTAAAAAGTTTAAATTTGTTCAGTATTGAACAGCAGAAATTAGGTTTTCTTTTCGGAAGTATGTAAAACGAAAAAAAAAAACCAGCGGCCGACAGCGCTGTAAACAACAGTAGACTTGTGCGTAACAAGCAAGCGAATAATGCAGAAAACAGATTTTTAGACGGGAAACTGTTCTTGAAGTACAGAGAGAGAGAGAGAGAGAGAGAGAGAGAGAGAGAGAGAGCTGTGCATGAAGTGTGATTTTATCGTGGTGGAAGCAAAACAGTAAAAGTCAGAGTGAATTCATGACGATGTTTATGTGAAGCGTAGTTTGGATCTTCTTTTGCTGCTGGTTCGGTCAATATTGTTTGGAGAGAGATCAAACTAACAGCTTTAGAATCAGCGCAAAAAGGGCGTGAACACAAAGCGCGGACGTGCCGATAGATCAGAATCAGCGAGCTGTCGGCTTTCAGCCCCGACCGTGTCCGTGCCGTCGGGTGAGAAAGGCGACATCTCACTGATTCTGATCCGTCCGCACTTTGTGTTTATGTCTTCGTGCAGAATCCGTGTTCCTGCTCTCATTTACAGTCTTAGCTGTTTGGTGGTTGTTGAAATTTTGTGAGGTTTTACCTGAGATTCTGGCGTTTCGGGCAAAATAAATTTATATCAAACAATCGATTCAGGATTTTAATGAATCGATTTCACGTTATCCAAGCCAGAATCAATTTTAATCGATGAATCGATTATTAAAACCCACCCCTAGTACAAACCACACTTAATTTATCACATATTTGTGAAGCTATTTAAGAATTTCATAATTTATTTTGACAAAAATGTAATAACATTTAATGATGTGGTGTAACGATTCTCCTAACATGTGAAAACATTTTTATTACATTACGTGACATTAAACTGTGTTTTTATTCTTAACAACTAAAGACTGTTTTGGTCAATAATAACTAGGAAGCTAACTTTGTACTCTATGAACTGCAAAGCAGAGTAAGAATTAGTAGCATAAAGTAAATAAAAACTCTTTGCTTATTTACGAAAAATCTGAGCATTTTTATTTTAAAGATTTGTTCAAATTATCGACAAACCTCAACTAATTTAGGCCTTCTTTTACATTTCAACACAACATCATATCAGCATCGTCTCTGTAATGATAGTGATAAGAACTTAATAATAATTTTAAAGCAACACTAATAAAGAAAGGGCTCATTTTCAAACGACAGTGGACTTGTGCGTATTTTGAGATGCGTTTGGGTTCCAGTGCAGATCAGGCAGCGATGATGCTTTAACCCAAAGTTCCCCAACCTTTTATGCACCATGGACCGGTTTATGTCAGACAATATTTTCACAGACCGGCCTTTAAGGTGTCAGGGACAAATACAACAAAATAAAACCAGTACCGGTACCAAAAAAAAGAAAATTTATTCATAACACACGGGAAAAGACCCACACCCGAGCCTCAACTCTTGCGGCCCGGTACCGGGTTGGGGACCACTGCTTTAACCGCCACAGACCAACTAGCCTTCATTAACATATCAGTGTATAATGTACATGACTGAATCTCCACACATATTTACACATTTGCATTTTAAGGCAACACAAAAGTTGCTGCTGTTTCACTCCAAGGACAAAAAGAACATTTTCATAAATTTAGCAGAATCGTGTTATTGTCTTAAATAATCCAACAGCTAATGTTCAATCTAACTGCGTTCGATACTTGTGCTGTCATATGCAGCCCCGCCAGGTGAGTGGTCTGAAGCACTCGGTCCAGTTCAGCGCCCCCCATCGCTGCTGAGGCTGCACCAGCCGGCCTGACAACCGCACACGTGAGGCTGCAATCCACCGTTTTCTGACCCAGAACCAGAGACGGATGCTCGTTTAACTGCTTTAACACAGACGCACTGCTGTGGCTCTCCAGTAAGATCTGGCAAGAGTCTGAAGGGATAATGGAAGCGGAAAACAGAAGCAGCCGCATGCAGCTGAGAGGAAATTGGCAGTGAGAGTTTAATGGGTCTCCAATCTAAGGCTCTTACCTCTGTGTATGACTTGCAGATTGCTGTGGAGATGCTCCAGAGCTTTTACTATCTGTAATGAGAAAGGCCATCAATAAGCAAATGAGCGTTACATAACCCGTATGTGTCATTAAGCTAAGTTGAGTGTTCGCATTAAATTTTAATCATTCACATTATGCCGCTTTAAGTGAACCTACTGAGACAGCGATCTTTCCCAGGATGTCCTCGGGGATGGTCAGGCCCTTCTCAATCACCTGCTTGTAGAACTTGTCGAGGGAGGTGTCCATCAGCTCCATGCAGATCCACACGTCGCCCTGGCAACAGACAGGCAGATTTGGAAACAGATCAGGACAAAAAAAAAAGAAAAAAAAAGGCAGAACAAAAAGGCGCCGGCCGGATTCCAAACAGACAGGAAGTGACAGATTTTCCAGTGATTCAGACCCAGTGAGGAAATCCTGAACATCCACTCACTGCTGCAGGAAGTTTCTGCATCAGACAGTCTGCAGAGGTGCCCCCCGACCCCACTCTTAAACTGTTTTAGTCTTTATATCCATTACTTCTTCAAGACCCCTCTGTGAGAGATTTGAATGACTCTGTCCTGACTGATTGAACAACAGAGAGTTCAATGTTTTTGCACTATGGAATATATTAAGATACTTTCCTTCACTCCTCTCCCCAAAAAGACACGCCGCCACGAATGCACAAAGAAAATGAATAACGAGCAGCAGCCTTTCTGTGACTCTACCTCTCTGAATAGTGCTCCGTAGAAGGTGACGGTGTAAAAGCAGTCCACTGTCCTCATGGAGATGTCCAGATCCATGAGCAGCCTCTTCTGCTCCTGAGTGTTCACCGTGGCCCGAATCCGCTGAGGAAGGATGACAAGAAACAAACCCTCAGAGTGAAAGCAGTCGCACTTTGTGTTGTCAGCAGGGAGACAGGCAAGAAATGTGCAGCTTCTTCACAGGTAACATTATCCTACTGCTGGTCATGAGGTAAACGGCAGACATGACGTTTTTTAATCGGGGTTAGAGATTAGAGAAAGGCCAAAAACTGCAGATGGGGGGAAACAGCAGAGCAGCTCAACTCAAAGTTTAAAATCAAGTAAAACTAAACTGAGTCTGAATGTGATTACATCCCCACCTGAGCTTTTCACTTTGACTTTTCAGTTCCACAGAACTTCCCCATACCACATGTAGAAAAGACACAATAATGAGGAGCAGAGAAATACAATATTTACACCGTCCAATCACTATTATTATAAACTTAAATTTAAAAAAACTCATGTGTTTTAGCTTTGCAAAAAAAACTAATGCAAGAGAAATATGCAACAGAATGAATGAAGCAATAAATGCCCAGGAAGGATATTTGCAAAGTGTTTCCTCTGGAGCAACAATGGTCGGTAAATAAATAAAAGCAAAGCTCCAGCTGTAATACCCAAGGTGGTGACGAAAAAAGAGAAAAGGTTTGACATTAACACAAAATCAGAATTCAGAGTCAGAGTAAACTGGCAGCTGGATGGCCAAGAACATCTGACCTGTCAGTCCAGCAGGAGAAACCCAACAAATGTCCACAAGATCCTTAGGTTTGCTTTACAAACCACTCCACATACTTTACTGTTCACTGCCATACGTAGAGTGATGTGTGGGGTCAACACACACAAAACTGCACTTTTATGCTCATTTCAAAGAACAGCAATCAGGATCACTAATCAAGCAGGATGTCAGAAATCCTTCATAAACTCTAAAACTGCTGAACGTACAGAGCCAGATTCAGATTCAGATTTTTGACACAGAATGGGGGAACCACAGATTAAACCTTTTGTATTTCTATTTGTGGAACAAAAACTATGGAACAGTTTTGTAATTTTCAAGTCTACAGTAAGACAACAAATTAGTAAATATATATTTATACTGACCTTTATATTTATACACAGACTTTTCTTTGCCGTTGTCTCTGTTTTTGTGGGCCAAGTGTGACAGACATGGTAACTCAACAGTGAATTGAGTTACCCTAACCCTAACCCTACTCCAGGACTGAGTTGTTATTTTATGTCATGTACATTGTGTCGATTGTGTTTGCGCATGAATGTGTGTATATATATCAGTATGTTTATATTTTGGTTTGATGTACAGGGGTTTTGCATGCCTACGGATCGATCATCATCATTAACATCATGATGAGATGATGATGAGAGTCCCATCCTGACCTCCTTCCCTGTGCGCTCTGCAGTTTTTGCATGGAATAACTGGATCTCCATTTATAAAACGAGCAGTTTCCATTTCCAAGTCCAAAAGCAGCGCATCAGGTGAGGAGCGAGACCAGGACCACACTCCTAATTTTTTGTATCTCCACTTTCTTAGCAAATTCTTTAATGTTATTCAGTTCACTCTGTGAGAATTGTTGAGTTTAAAGGTTAGAGGTTAAATATTCTAGTCGTACATGTGCGTGGTTTGCGCACAGAGTAGAACTGAAACATTCGGACACACGTTTTAAGCACATTTGTGTTTTTGTGTGTTTGTCACTTTGCTTTAATGGGCTCGTGGTTAAACAAACATTCCTGAAGTCTGGAAATCGTCTTTCCTTTTACCTTAACAGCCATGATCAGGCCACTCGGCACGTGTCTCATCTTGTCCACCACGCCGTACGCTCCTCTGCCGAGCTCGGAGATCTGCTCCAGGTCATCTGCCTTCACCTCGAAATTCTGCACAAACGGAGGACAAGTTCCAGTGGACACCAAACCAAAGGGCGAGGAATCTCTCATGCCTCTTTTAAGCCATGCAAAAGTCTCCTCCACGATGCAGCGGAATACTTCCTAATTTTTTTTGTTTCCAATTGTTCAAACACAAGAAAAAAAGAAATCTCTTTGACTTGTGGCCAACTCGAACAGAGAACGAGCAGCCAGCCCTGCCAATGGAAAATTCCACTTATTTGAGGAGTTTAAAATAAATATTTTTACTGCCTGATGGGCAATAAAAAGCATTCCAGTCTAACCACAATCAGAAGTGTTCAATTCGTCTGTAATGTTCATCGGGGCATTCTTTACAGCCAACAGAGCCGCGATTAAGCCAACCTATGTGGATCAACCAAAATTACACTGGGAGGAGGAAAAAAGTAAGAAGTTATGTAAGAGACCGCGACGAGAGGAGGAAAAAAAGCATCAAACCCTGAATGGGATTAGGAAAGGTGGAAAAGAAGACAGTAAATGAGCCAAAGGAATAAAATTACCTTCTCTCCGATAGTTACACAAGCTTTCGAATCCAAATCTCTGGGGGGTCTGAAACACAAAAACATTTGGTTACATATGAGCAGGTTAAACTGTTCTTTAGAGGACGCGTCGCACATTTCAGGAACAAAACAGCAGAATTTATTCTTCTGCAAAAAACACCAACTATGAAAAGGTGCTTCTGGCTTTCAATTCACATCAATTCTATGTTATTTACTTAGCACCAAATCACAACAACAGTCGCCTCAGAGTGCTTCGTATTGTAAGGTAAATGTCCTTTGCTTTGGGAGCAGCGATTAAAATTTTAAAAAGTCAGAATCTTGAAATAAATAACTGAGCTTTTTCCCCCATCAGCACCAGTGGAGAGAACACAGACTGTATATAAGAGATGGAAGCAGCAACATCTGTTTGGTATTAAACCTAAAACTGAGTATTTTTACGATCTTGGTTTTGAGACAGGATGTAACAAGACCTGGCTTCAATTCAGTTTTATTTATACAGCACCAAATCACAACAACAGCCGCCTAAAGGTGCTTTATATTATAAGATAGAACCTACAATAATACATACAGGGAAAAACCCAACAATCATATGACCCCCTATGAGCAAGCACTTTGGTGACAGTGGGAAGGAAAAACTCCCTTTTAACAGGAAGGAACCTCCGGCAGAACCAGGCTCAGGGAGGGGCGGGGCTATCTGCTGTGATTGGTTGGGGTGAGAGAAGGAAGACAGGATAAAGACATGCTGTGGAAGAGAGCTCCACTTTTCAGGCCTGGAAACTGCGTCCATCCTTTATACCACAAGTGTCAAACTCCAGGCCTCGAGGGCCGGTGTCCTGCAGGTTTTAGATGTGTCCTTGATCCAACACAGCTGATTTAAATTGCTAAATCTCCTCAACACGTCTTGAAGTTCTCCACAGGCCTGGCAATGAACTAATCTTTGATTCAGGTGTGTTGACCCTGGGTGTTTTCTAAAACCTGCAGGAGTTCGACATCCCTGCTTTATACTATTCACTTAACCTGTTTATACTACAGTGAAAAAAAACATAGTAAATAACTAATAACAAAACTATATAAAAAATATTAGATTAATTAGATATAGTAAATAAGATGCAATACACAAAATAAGAAATTAAAATAAGCAGAAAAATACTACACTATTAAACAGATACTTTTGTAATTTAAAAACAATGAGAAGCACAGTTAAACACAATAATGTAGCCACAGTGTTTCTGATATTTCATCTACAAGTTGGCTCTGAACCAGAAACGCCTCTGCAGCTGCAGGTTTCCTAATGAAGAGGACTCACTTTAAAAATACACTGAACACTAATTTCTTTTGTTTGTTGCAGAAAACCTGTTCTTATCAAAAGGCAGCTGCAGACTGAGCTTCATGTTATCAAAAATGTGGAGAAAGAGCTACAAACAGAAGCTTTTATTGTGGCGAGAACGTGCAGTTATCAGGGTAATTAAGACCAAAGAAATTTACTCTTTCATGTTCACACGCTGCTTGAGGGTGTGGCGGACTGTAAAAGAGTGCTTACAGAGAAAGATGGTATTAGTGGGAGCGTAACTTCCTCCTCCTATTTCCTGCTGCTGCACAGATTTTCATTTCACATATTCAGCATTCTGACTTGATTTAAGAAAGGGTCAGACATGCAAACTGGGATCAATAATCACACAGATATAAGAATGAATGCATGTTTCAGTAACATTCTGCAGAAATGAGACTTACACTGAGCTGGTACTGGTAGCCTGCTCAAACGCCTCCTTGGGGAGCTTGAGCACCCGCTTCCTCTTACCTGAAAACAAACACAAAACAACAAGAGAAGCTGTGAGAGTTACAACTGCATGAACAGTTTGAAATAAAATACACCAGGAGACGTTGTCAGAACCACTGACTACAACTGGGGAATATTTGATACAGCTTGATGATTCAAGCCACACTGACCGCCAGCATTAATGGTACAAGTTCATTGTGGAGCTGCAAGCTGCTCAGATACAACAGGGCAGCTGTGCATGTGCAGCTCTGCACGAACGAGGAGAAAGGAGGCAGAGGGAGACAGACACTGGGGAGTCTATTTCTGTCTCCCAGTGAAAGAACAGCAAAAGCTTTTTTTTTCCCCCAAACTAATTGTTGACAAGCAAAACCTATCCATTATCTTCCAATTATCCAAAGTTAGGCTGCTGTGGCAGCAGGCTCAGCAGGGCATTCTAGACGTCCTTGTCCCCAGCAGCACTTTGCAGTTCCTGCTGGCGTCTCCTCCCAGCTGGGCGTGCCCGAAAAGCTCCAAAGGAGGCATTTAGGAGGCATCCTAATGAGATGCCCAAACCACCTCAATTGGCTCTTTTAGACATGAAGGAGCAGCGGCTCTACTCCGAGCTCCCTCAGCATGTCTGAATGCCCTTACTCCGTCACCCCGAAGCTCGTCCTGCTCGTGCCTGCAACCCTATTCTTTTGGTGACTACCCGGAGCTCACAGGTTACAGGCTCTCATCACCACAGCAGTCCAGTACAACCTCATTACTGCTGGCTCAGCAACAATCCACCAGCCTGCCACCTCTCAGCCTTCTCAGCATCCCTGAAGATTCTGAGATGAAGTGATTTCGATGAATTTATCCTTAGTGGTCCCACCTGGAGGATGACCAACTACATGAGAAATTTGGTTTTAATTCATTTAATGGACTGTTTGTTTGCATCACGTTTCACTTAGGGATTTTTGATTAATGAAACTCAAAATGGTGAAAATCTTTCCAACTTTGTTGCACATGCGATAAGCGTCACTCTTAACACAGAGCTGAAGTGTGGAAGCAACAATTTATTCATCGTCTACCTGATCTGTCTGCCGGTGCAGAGGTTAGCTCCTTGAACTGGTTTGTGGGTTGCCAAGATGTGGGTTGAAACTACACAATCTGGCAACATTGTATATGTATTTTAGTTGTTCATAATAAAGTCTGAGAGTCATACAAATGACTAAATTTTACCTGCAATGACTGCAAAGCTGTGAGATTGTCTTAAAACTTCTCTGTTCACAATACAAACAAATATCAAAGATCTGTGACATCAAACCAAGAGACACTTCTAGAAGCAAAAACCTCAAGATGACATTTTTGGTTGAATTACAGTAAATCACATATCTGCCTGAACTCCCTGTATTTGTGCAAACTTGTGTAATAGTGTAGTCTGAGTGAAGCTCAGAGCAGCACAGAGCATACTCATGAGGCTCCGGAGGATGGGTTCACTGGCAGTGGAGCGTACCGCAAGATGAAAGCATACTTAACTTCTTAACATAGCTCAGGATGAGAGATCAGTTCATCATCCTCCTCAGCCTTTGTTATCCCCCCTTCGGCAACACCAGAGCGCTCGCTCTGTAAACCTGATTATGTGCATTTTTCTGTCCATTTAGCCGATGTGCAGCTGTCAAATCTCAACAACATTCAGAGCGGGAAATCCATAACAAATACCTGCATATATCTGCACTCCAGGACGATCAACTGTTCAAACTCAGATGACCTGATACTTCTTCAACAGCAACCGGCCACTGAAAAGCCAAAAACGCCCACTGCGGCAAAAGGGACCGAAAGATCCCGCAGTTAGCACTCCCTGACCTGGGCTGGATCAATCTACAACACGGTGCTTTACGTCTGCATTTTTTCATTTTCTGCTGATACAGAATCTTATCCGTACTCACGCTTGGATGCAGTGGGTGAATCCAGATCCTAACTGACACTGAGACACAAGAAGCCGAAGGAGAAAAGGAGATCTGGGAGCCCAGGTGTGCTTGCTCCGTGTGGAGATGCTACACTGACAGTTTAACGGCCAGACGCCTCGTTAACACGCGCACTCGAGTGTGTTGATGCTCTCCTCGTCTGCAGGTAGCAACTGGCTCCAACCTCCTCAGACTGGCTCTTAGCAGCTTAGCCCAGACAGAGTTTGCTCATCATCAGATTCATTTCCTGACGGGTCTTAGGGGGAAGAAATGGATAGATGTTATGCCTCTGCTCACCCCCATCAGCCTGCTCTACAAAAAGCAAAACCATGCAGTTTACACCCACATGCAGGTCTGACCTTTGGTATGACACACCTGCTTTCAGTTTAGCAGCTCAAAACAAATGAGAGGAAACCCTGGTGTCTATGCATGTTCAACGGGCCAGGAAGTGACCCACTAATATCCAAATTTGCATGTCTGAAAAATAACAGAAATGTCTGGAGTCAGAAACTTTGCTCTACAATTTCACATCAATTACAGAGTAAATTGTCAGTTAAATTCGACCACAATAAAGACCAAATATGGGTCAGATTACTGTCGATTCCCGGTAATGAAAATAACCTGCGGTGAATAAACATTAACAGGAGCTGAAGTTTAGCTCGTTGTTTCCAGCTGTCGTGTGGATCCTGCTGCAAACACACATTTATGTGCATTCACTAAACACCACTGCACACCGCTGGTAAGCTAATGAACTATGACAAATTCCTGATACGTGAACGCTGGACTGATCCGACAGGCGAGCAGTCGCACGCAGAAAAGTCTAAAATCTGCTGTTCAATCGTTTGTTAACGGTCATTAAAGAGTGTCACTTATTTTTGCTCAGTTTTTTTATTTCATTATAATTTATAACTGGTAACAGAGTGAGTGTCTGAAATGAATGAAAGCACCGTATGAACGTGTGAAAGAAGTTTGCACTAAGAAGCACTTAGAGTAGAAAAGCACTAAATAAGTAAACTACAGCTCCATAATGGATGGCTGTAGTTACTGAGAGATCATTGTCTCATTTTAAAGCCTTGAGATGAGCCTCTTCATCACCTTCACCTTAAAAAAAAAAAACAAGACTTGTAATTGACCACTCGTTAGCCAATGAATGTGTGGTTTCACAACACAAACCCTCCATTTTGAAAGATTTTCAGAATGGACTTTTTTTTTCTTTTTTTTTTTATGAACCAAAATGAGTAACTGGAACCGGAAACTGGGCAGGAAACGGCTCACAGACTTCTGTAGAACCAGAAGCCTTTTTGCAACCACAGCTATCAGATAGAACGCAGCTTTGATGCACTTCCACGCAGGCTTCCTTTTTCTGACCCCGAAGCTACGTCCACGTTTTATTCTCTCCTTGCGATAAACACGTGTGTCTGTACTGTTGTTATTCATCTGGGTTGTGAGTTTCATCAAACTGACAAAACAACAGCTGTTTGAGCTCAACATGTCATTTCAGTTTGTTTTTTATTAATCTAAAGACACTTTTGCTCATTTAAGTGTGTATGGACACATTTCTATGTGGCCTTAGTAATAATTACTACTTCAATGTGGCAACAGGTAGTCTATAATGCACATTACACACATGCACACACAAAAAGTGCACTCAATAATTACACAGCCTGGTGGGGATATATCCAACAGGCTATATCATGTGCAGACAGCATCCTGGAGGATGAAATAAGGAATTGTCATTGTCCTGTTTCTTTATGATGAACATATGGAGAGCACAGACATGTCTGTAGATCTTGACAGACTTGCGTAATTCCTTCCTTCCTGTACTCGTAATGATTTTTGGTTTTTTTTTTTTACTCATAGAGGTTTACACCCACATGTGTATCCGAAATGCTGAAGAAAGCCACGTGCTATATGCATAACAGCGAGTGCTGAAGTTCTTATTAATAGTCTAATGACAAAGTTAGCACATTTTATTGTAAGTGGCTGCGGTCAGAAAGCAACACTGTGCAGCTCCCAAAGACACAGTCATCTCCACGCGTTCACACTTCTGGCATGTTGAAAGTCATATGTGAATGAGACATGCACGGACTGGTTAAGGTTTCTTAAACAGTCAAACTATCACAGAAAAGTGGCCACGGTGCTCATTCAGCCACAAAATGACCCGCTCTCATTCCCACAGAGTCAAACACAGCTGCCGATCTGCAGGCCCCGCTGCAGCACTATTAGATGCATAGGCAAATCTGCTCAGCGTGATATTCTGACACACGGGTTAACCGTTCTTCATGTTGTGAATGGACACATTTAACTCAAACCACAACCTCTTCTGAAAGTTGACCCGTGAGTTTTGGCCCCAAAACCAAACTCAGCTGTTAGTGAAAGCAAAAGCAGACAAGCAAGTGAAAATGAAAGTAAACAGTGGCTGAAACAGGAAAAGAAGAGCGGTCTGAGTTCACCGTCTTGTGATTTATCACTGCCATATCACATGGCCCATAATATGCCCTTTTAAACAAGTTTCAAACCTGACAATGATGTTTACAGATAAACCTAAAAAAACCACCTTTTACTGATGATTCTTATCATAAGGGCCTGCCAAATTTTACATATGGTATAATGTATGTGCTTAATTTAAACATTGCTCAGAATACACTGCTGCTGCTTATCGCCCACATTTAGGGGCAAAATTCAACCCCAATCTTAAAATACAAACTTCAGATCCTAAATTTGAACATGTTCCTTTAGGCCCTCAGAGACAACAACAGACTGAACAATTAAGAAAGTGAGTGAAGCTGTAGTTTTTCTGTGTCTATAACTCGGCAGAGACAGAACTCATTCAAATGTATTGCAAAAAATTGTCATTAATAAATTTATGAGGACACAAAAGCATGAAGGCTGCTTGTCAAAGGGTAATCAAACCACAGCTTTTGCAGCCAGGCAGTCATGTTGGATCTGCTTGCGTACTTCCCTGTGAATGGATGGAAAAGCATGCGATGCTTCGAGCAGCTGATGCGCGCTCAAAGGTAACATTTAAGGAAACCACAGAGTCTGCTGCCCTTTGATGTCGTGACATGTTATTTAAAGGAAAACTCAAGGTGTGGCTCTTCAAAAAGCTGACGAGCACTGCCAGAGGAATTACTTGGATTTCTCACATTGCTATCCTGAGATAAAACACACACACAAGTGGCTGTGAGCGGATCTGTAATTTAAAAAACTAATAAATGAAAAAGCTTAAGTCAGATCAAACACACAAACACACTCCTGTGTGCCCACATTTTTTCCTAACAGGGTGTGATGCCGCTGTGCTATGCGGCCCTCCACCGGTGGCCTCTTGCTGCCGGCCTCCTGGTCTCCACTTTCCAAAGATGCTTTGTTACACCAAAATGTCACTTTGAGCCCCTCCTACGTGCATTTACACAGACAACAATAGCAACTGGAAACCAGCACTGTGCTAACAACTCACGCTGAAGACCAGAAAACACTCATAGAGACGACACCTGCACGGAGTCTGCACAACACACTTAAGCAACAGCCTTGTAGAGACATACTTAAGTATGTTTTCAATGTGTGTTAACAAGTCTGGTGGGTCTCTGGCAGCCAAGGCGGATTCAGGAAATACTTCATTCCTGGCAGGAATTTTAGGTATTAGTCAAAGAATTCTTGGTTAAAAGCTTCAAATGAGTTCCACTCCTGAAAAAAAAAAACAGCCAGTATGTTTCAGTAGCTTTTAGCACACCAGGAGACAATTATGTTTCATTAAAGTGGTTTATCACATTAGCAACTAAACAAATCCCCCTTTTCCCCCAAATACTTGCATAGATAATTACAGGAATGTTGCACAATCCCCATAAACAATTCTTATCAATGGTGTTGTGAAGTGAACTGCAGTGTAGTATAACGCTAGTATCCTCTGCTATTATATTCCTCTGTATCTAATGTATATCTCCAACAGCAGACAGACCAGTGTAGATACTGTACACCTGAGTATCAGCAAAATAACAACAAAGTTGAACTGTACCAGTATAATAACTGTATAGCCAAAACTACAGCTAGCTGGCTAACCGTTCCCTTAGCAGCCACTCCAAATGTTAGCTTCAAATCTCTGCTTTGTCTATGAACTGTTTCATATTACACCGAGATAAGTATCAGAGTTTTGGGAAGCTAGTCAGCTACCATTCCCCCATATATTATTTTGTTTGTGATATGTTAGCAAGTAAGATATAAATAGTGTGCTAACTGCAACTTAGCTAAGATGCAGAAACAGCTAATGGGTAGTTCATAACGATTAAGCAAATGGATAATGGCTAAGCAAGTTACCAGATAAGCCTTGGAATAAATTAGGGGATTTCTTCCCTTCACAAAAGTATTTTATTTAATGGGATAGCGTGCACATTACCTTAATATCAGATAGAAGAAAGACAGCTTAGGAGGGTATTTGACCCAAATTTGACCCAGGAATCAAATAGTAGCCTAAATCGTCATTCAGTCTAACAGGCTTCATTAGATAAAACACTTTTATTCTGGTTTATGTTAGCTAAACTTGTCTGCATCCGTTGATGCTTATCACAGCAGCTACCTGGCTAATCTTAGCCTTCCTCCTTGGCAGCAAAACACTGCCTGAAATAGAGAGGACTGCATTTACTGGATATATTGTAAAACATGCCTTAGTTTATTCACCTGATAAGAAACATAGCACAGGCAAGATACCAAGAGCACCAAACGCCAAAGATGCTCCCAGTGGGGGGGAGGGACTGTAGTTATAGTATTTCTAACAGAGACCAGATGGTTATTATGGATATGGTTATATAGCACAAGCTATTGTAGAATAGGTTAAGTGTCAATCACACTCCTAGAGACCTCGTGCCAACAATCTGGAAACAACCAGTCTACCAGTCAATTGCTAGTGTGAAATTGGTTGCAAGAAGACATACAGTGTCACATTGAAAACGTCATTATGCTAACTTTGGTTGTTAACAAATGGACAGCAACCTGTCTGCAAATGCTCAAACACCTGTACTGCACCTGAAAAGTTTGATGCAAACTGAAAAAGAAGAATGTTTGCCTTAAAAGTAAAAGTTCCACCTTTGTAAATATGTTACAATATTAGCACAACTTTTCCTTTGACGGGGAAGATTCTACCCTTCCAACTTTAAAGTTTCACTACATCTCAGGGAGTAAATGGCGAGTGTTTCCAGACGCGTTGACATCTTCTACACAAATGGTAGGCAACCAAACGAATCACACTGAGATTTGTGGTGATTTCACCGGGCAACAGCCAGAAACCTCCAGGAACCAATCACCAGCCAGTCAGGAAATACACTTTTTTTCCTAAAAAACTACCGGTTTCCAGGAGGTCACCAACCAGTCTCTAGGCCTGTATGACTGAGATCTTAATAAACTGTGCTCAGAAAGGAGGAACAGATAAAAATACAACAGAGGAAAATCCTAAATTTATTCCTGTTATAATGTAACAAATACATCAATTAATGAAGCATATTCACAAATTCAGTCCTTTTATAGAAGCTCAGATTTACCGGCTTTTGCTCTCCGCTCACAGCACCATAAAAATAAACATGTAATTTCTCTTTGACTTGCTTTAACACATCAGTCCATTGATAAAGATCCAAAGATCCCTCCATGTCTACATTTTACCGGAATACACAATGTTTAGCGCAGTATATCGTAAAGAAACTACAAAAAAAAAAAATTACAGCATTAAAGCATGAATGAATCAAACCATCCACTTGACAACTGCCACTGTTTTTTCTCCATTTTAACATCAGCTGGCATACTAAAACAGCATTCAAAGAGAGTGCTGCCTGGACAAGGCCAAAAGATATTTAAGGAGATAAAGTGATATTTATATGATGGAGAGATTTGAGACGCCAAAGCATGACTGCTAATTTGCCACAAATGCTTCTCGCTAGCTGACTGGAATGACTACAAAAACTCCACTTCCTGCTGTTACAGTAACTTCACACTGAGTGCAACACAAACAATGAAAGCTGACAGGACATGGACCATTTCATTTCAATAGTTTAACGCTGTTTTTAATTATTATTACTTGCAAAAGATTTGTGAATGCAAATTTAAAACTGACAGGAAGAAAAGATACGATCATACACAACACTAGTGTTTCCCTTTAGGAGAAATGGGTGGATTCTATCACTATTCAAAAAAGATGCAACGTGATAAACAATCAGTTTAAGCACTAAACACAGTCAAAGAAACCACAGCAGAACAGAAGTAATGAGTTCATATTTAACTTTTGCGAAAAAGGCCAAGAGCACTTTTTAACATAATATTCTCTATAGGTGAGAACAAGAACCGGGAATAACAACAACTCATCCGTGCTTCTCAGCCTGATGTAACTTGAATTGGATTTAAAAGGTAACCTGGTAACAAACAAATAAAAACACAACCTCTGTAGCGGAAGTAACGACAAGTTCCACATTAAGAGAAAGGAAAGATTAGCACTGTTGTAGGCATTAAGCAGACCTGGAAGTTTGTCAGATGATTGACCTCAGTGTCAGGACAAAAGCTTCACTGTGTGATCACACTGAAGCGACAGCATCCTTTTTCCTCCACAAGTGAAAAATGCTTCTGCCTTACAGCAGCAAGGAGATCATGAGACAAGAGGCAACATGTTCCTCAAAGCCAGGAGACAGCGTTATTCTCCACACCTTTGCGGGAATATTAACATGCATGGCATATTCCAGCAAAATCAGTGGCAACATGCAGCAGGGCCAACATGAACAATAAGGGCAGTAGGTGCAAATGTGCATCTAAAGCAGCGCTTTAGATGCACATTTGCACCTACTGCAAATGTGAGGGCTGCACAGCTCAAAATCTGCTGCAACTCTGATGAGAAATGACAAGAAGAGAGGAGCAAACAGAGGTGTAGGAAAGAAGCCGAGAGGAGGTGGTGGAGGGTTGGAGGGGCAGAGCATTATGTAATCTCTGTGGCTGGAAGGAAAATGCACAAGCTCGGCTTTGTAACAAAATACAAGACCACATCCTTAAATTATGCTTCAAGTAAGGATTTTATAGTGCCAAAAATTGGCAATCAGCAATTTCAAAATTTTTGCTACGCTCTTTAAGTAAAAGGACAAATGAGGGAAATGAATTTAAATGAGGGACCTGCTCATTGGCAGGTCTCTCGTTTAAATTTACATCTACCAGAAGAGATTCAGACGCTTTTCCTCACACTGCAACTTTTTATACCCCATCGTTTAAGGGCCACGCCTTGATATCTTGGTTATGTAACGTAACCCCAGATTCTATGAGTACAGGCTACCTAACAGTTTTCAAATGGTAACACAAAAAAGAAATGCTAACACAAAGAAAACGCTACGTTCCATGGTACACAATATTTTCATGCAGCGTTGTTAGCATTTCCCAAATTACCTGCATCATGACAGCTAAAGTCTCTGCTAGCCAATGCTAGCTAAGTTTAGGTTGCACTACAAAGTAGCCCTCAACAGGTCAGTGTTCACTGGCTTCAGATCAGATTTTAAAGTTTACACATACTCCACACAGCTTTGGCATTCATGCAGACAGTTAACGATAATGCTAACATTACACACATTAACTGTGCTACCTCCTAAAACTAAAGATTTTTTTACACTGGATATTGCAATGAAAAATAAAGAGCTTATTTGGTTCACATCCGAAGGCGAGCCAAGCAAGCAGCATTTCCTATAAAACAGCTCGCTTTGCAGTGGACTTTGGGCTTTCTAACTATGCAGACCTTTTACACACACTAGAAAACTTTAGCACTCAAGCAAGCAAAAACTTTATACATACAGTCCATTTTATTCCAGGTTAAAGAACAAATTGCTGCAAAGCGAGAGCTACCACTTAGGTTGTAGCCAGACAGACAATGTAAAGCTAAACCAAAAATCCATGTTAAGGGAAAGTTAAAGGCTTAAAAGCCAGCGTGCAAACTGTAATACAGAATTTGGATTGAAAGGAGGAAACAACTCAAACTTATCAGATCTGAACGCCTCAAAGAGAAAGAGTGTGAGCACAGTCTTTCCATTTAGCTACTTTCTTCCTGCTTTGATGCAGAGAGTCCTGGTAATTCATTGACTTTGGTGCCGACTTGTGCAAACTACTATATTTCAGTTTGATAGGTAGTGGGGTGGAATTATAACATAGCATAGCACGATAAACTAAAGTGCTTATAACTCAAGACTGCCCGTCAGTAAAGTACTTGCATAAAAAGGCATTTCAAAGCATACAAGGAAGTATAGTGAGCAAGCTAAAACTATTCTTTCTTCAGATTATATTACATAACTGACATGCACAACTCCTTCTTTTATTCTTGCTGAGCTCAATATCAAACTTGAACACTGTGGTAGTGGCAGTGTGGGTTAATTAAAAACAGCAGTACATATCATTCCCGGTGATTTGCAGCACATGAGCTCAAGTATGCAGTGAAATGCCAGAGGGAGGCCGCAGGAGATGAGCGCCTGCACGGAGACACTCCTTGTTCCCACTGAAACCGGCGAGAACAAGGAAGGTGAGTAATTAGATATAACACACGCAATTATCTCCTTCTCAAGAAGTGACGGTGACAAGAGAAGAGCCGAGGGAGACAATGCTTCCAGTTTCTGCCCCACCCAGCATGAGCATGCAACCAGCCTTGCATGTCATGCATGACAGTTTGAGAGCAAGAAAAAAGGAAATAAAGCAGAGAAGAATGTTTGCAGGAAAGACAGTGCTGCAGAAACAGAGGCAGAGTGCATGCAGAAAGCCTCAATGTGTGAGGGCCTGAGGGCTAATGAGCCCGGATGACGGGGGGAACGCACGGTGCCAGCTGCTAACCCACACATGCACTCCGGCTGGAATTCCAACAATCCCAAGAGTTCCTCAATGGAATTCCACAGAGCCAGAGGAAGAGAGATCAATCACAGAGGGAGGGAGGCAGCAAACAACAAATACTGACACAAGGACAGTAAAAGACAGCAACACAGAGGGGAGGGCGGCTGGTAGCTGGTTTGAAAATAACTCCAGCCAGAGCCCCTCGGCTGTTTGTCCCCACTCCGACCGCTCTGGCAGTTTGTGAGATACTCTACACTTCCAAAGATTGCAGCTCCTTTAGGTTACAGCTGTTGGAACCTCCTTTGGGAATCATGTCGTCACTGGCTCCTGCTACACTTCCTTTGCACTCAGCTCAACCTGAATGATTCGCAGAAAGCGGGGTGTCGACTTCAGGTCACTTCAGAGCACAAATGCTGTTTCAACAGGCTGAAACCAGGTCAAATACCTGAGAACAAGACTGCAAGGCCTCCCAAGCACCTAAAGGCTTAAATACGTGGGGATATCAAAGATCTTGCTGGCTTAAACACTTCGTTTTGTGTCTACTTGGCTGGCTAACTGATTGGTTTGCCAATAGAGTTGTCCCATGGGGTTAAACTAGCATCACAAGTTTAGATAAAAACCATTTAAAGCTTCTCTTAGACGACTGGAAAGAAAAGCGAGTGGACTTCAAGTCTGTTGAGGACTTTTCACCTCTCATCCGAGAAGCTTCTTTGTCCCTTTAATGGGCCGTTGACCCACTATCGATCATGTGCCCCATCACACAAGTCAAGGTGTGAAAAACGGTGTGAGTCATTATCAGCCAAGATTTCAGGTGAAACCATTGTGAGACCTTGCCTCACCCCATCATGTGACCTATTGAGATCAACTGAGGCAAGATGTGAGCGGGCGTTAAGGCGCCTGGGAAGGATCTCAAAACTGGATCGTAGGTGGATTGTATGAGAGGTGAAGCATCTTTAAGAAACTTAAATTAGTTCAGTCGCTTTTCTTTCCAAGCTCATTAGATTACCATGACCTGGATGACTGGCATCTTCCTAGTGCTATTTTTTAATTTGTTACTCAACAAGTTGGAGAATATTTTCACGTGAACAACTACAGACGACATGAATTCAACGTATATCAAAAAATAGATAAATTACTGACATAGTTCGGGACCAACATCCTGGACAATCCAGGGGCAAAACCAACCTTTCTCTGAAAAATAAATGTGCATGTTGATAGATATTCAGTAATTAATTACTGGGCTATTTTTCAAACCAGTAATGACAAACGTATAAGCAAGCATTCAAAATAGCCACAGAAAAAAAATCACAATTTCTCGAAGTGCTTGCTTTTTTCCACCTTCAAATTCAGTCTAGGGACTAAAATATTATGTAAAACACTGCCCCTCCCTTGAGATACTGTCTAAAAATGTAAATAACATGAGGTTTGAATCCTTTTACTGATCTACAGCCCAGCTTTTTTTAATCAAGCACTTTTCAGAATTAATAAATCAATCCAAAGCTGAATAATTATTTACAACAGTTTAGTGACAAAGTCAAAGCAGTTACATTTTTTATAGCAATTCCAAAGTGACTCAAGTCTGACAGGCTACATGACAAATACGGCTATTTTAATAATGTACCCACCAGCGGGGAAGCGTGTTGACTGCCTCTTGTACTCATGATGGTCAACAAATAGGCCTTCACCTCCAAAACACTTAAAAAGACTGAGTCACCGATGCGGCATGAACTATAATTTCTGCATCCATACAGTTAATATGGGAGACCGTGTCCTTGCATTAAGCATCCTTGTAAGATAAACCGAAATTAACATCTTTGACCTGTTTTAGATTACATATGGCTGTTTGTGTTGCTCCTGCAACTGACCGATCACAATGTTTTGATGTTAAAGCTTTGCAAATTGAGGGAAAATGCTAAAATAGGACGTGTAATGTGTTGAGATAAAGAGAAGCCACATAAAGAGAAGACCATGGGGGGTCAAATCAGTGACAAACTCTGGGAGTAAATCTGAAGTTATTCATTGCTGTCAGTCAGTTTTTGGTTAGGTTTTGCCACATTAACTATGGATTAAAATACTTTTCAGGTTGGCCTTTCTTTGTAGCCGACACACCTGTAGACACATTTCTGCCATGTGCATCTTTATCACTCCCAAGGCGCCAAGCTGTGACAGAATGAAAACCTGATTAGTCAGTTACATTGATGGCCCTGGAGCCATCAATAACAATATGAAAATATCAAACTTTGCCCTGTGATGCCAAGGAAATGTATTCGTCCATCCCAAGTCAAAATTCGATCCACGGCTGGAGCCAGAACATGTGGAATGAACAGGCAAACAACTCTGATGGAACTGGTTACATTTAGTTACTCATCAATTCAAAAAAGAAAAGAAAAACAAGGATCAAAGGCAGAGGACATGAGAGTCTGTTCATTATGTCTTTACATCCAATCACACACACACACACGTGCACAAATTAGAGAAAAAGAAAAGTTAATTGTACATTTAAAACAGTACTGTAAAGGGCAGTCCATTATAATTATAAACACACCGAGCCACAACAAAATCAAGGCTAAACAACCCATTTTAAACCGCGTCGTTAAAATTGCAGCCATCTGCAGGTAGTACTCTCATTGAGAAATCTAGCTGTTACAGTGCACGGTGAACAAAACATGAGAGACATTAATGAACTCACACTGGGACAGTTTGGGGTCAGTAGCTGAAGGTTGAGACTGTCCTCCGTAAAATATGATGATTTGATGATTAAACATGCAAAAAGAACCAAATGAGCAAAGGAGAAACATGTTATAACTGTGATTACCTAAATGTTCTGTTAAATCCAGCCACCAAAAAAATGTATTTTCTTTCTGTATGTGCACAAACATGTAACCAAACATAACCCGGCTGAAATTGTCCTTTTTGTCCGTCCACTGCCGAGGTGCTAACTGCAACCGGTGATGGGTTGTTTTATTCAACACAAGTGGAACACACAAGTGCTTAAAAAAATAAATGGGTAAAAGCTGTTGACTGCTGGGTAATGTCAGCATGAAGAGTACCTTCAGACTGAACTCATACAATTTATACAGATTTTAAATTCTAGGCAGAGAAAATAGCTGCCAGTAAAACCACTTTTCTACATTGCCGTCTAAATGAGGAGTGAAATGCTGGAGAATAATTAAATTGTCTTCAGGCAGACGTTCGGCATTCAAATCCAGACAGTCACACATCGCCCCACTGAAGGGGCGAAAGGATGATTTCAAATGCATGGTGCTCAGTGTTTTATGGAGCTGGCATGTAAGCAGGAGGACTGATCATCAATCTTCATATATTTTTCAGGCAATTCTAAATTTAGCAGCACAGACAGAAGAGCTGCAGGTTGGAGTCAAAAAGCCCACGGGTAAACATGCAGCAATTACAAGGAGTACATTAACATCTGCATCCATCTGCACTCAGTTTATTTGCCTTCACTATCTTACAGTGCAGAGCTGTGTAATGAGATCCTCGCCCTCATTCTCATCTCGCCTCAGCAAGAAAATCTCAAAGCCTGCTGCCATTGAGACATTTTCTGCACAGCACACACACTCTGGAATATCTCATTATTCTCTACACAACAGGGCTGGAATAAAAAGGAATGATTTGTTGTCCGGATTCAGTGGATCATCTGAACAATGCTCTGAACAACTCTACTGTAACTGCAAGAGGGGAAAAAAAGCCACTACAGAACTGGAAGCAGACCAACAATCAGTCCGTCGAAACAGCAAATTTAGTATCTGTGCAGCTGAAAATGCAGCCTCCATTTGCATGACAAACGGGACGTTTGTGCAAGGGGTGCGAGGGCCGGCCGGGGCTGCAGGCGGGACACGAGCTGGGAGGGCCGTCACTGTGCACAGTGCACAGCAGTCAGGGTAAAAACCTTGTTGGGCAACATTCGAGTAGAAGCAGCAGCAAGACTTTTAGCCATGTCAGAACAGAAGGAGAGGCGGCTCAAACCTCATCACATTCTCTTCTTCAGTTACACTTCTGTCAACGTTAGTTTTTCTTAAAAAATTTGACTGACCCTCCTGCGCCGCAACATTTAAGAACACGAGTCGCTTCTCTTGAGGAGATGAAACATTTGAATATTTACCTGATCATTTGAATCCAGTCTAGAATGCATATGTGAGCAATTTCTGAGCACCTCCCAGGTAATAATTACAGCTGAAATTACCTCCTGTTTTCCTGCGAAGCTGCCGCTCTCGCTGTAATTTAAATCCCATCCGGAGCCACGTCCTTACATTTTACAGTAAATCTTTCAGTGTTTAGTGAGAGGGGAGACATTTGCTGTGGTAATGTGGGCTCCAGGTAGGCCTTGCTGTTCTCTTTGAGTCTCATTTTAGGCCTGTATTTGTTATTCATTAAAAGCATAGAGGAACATACATTGCATATGAGTGTAGTTCACATATTACTAATGGAAACTAAAGAGAAATGGTAACATAGTTACCTTGATGATACATATCAGTATGTACAAATGAATAACACTGACTCCGGTTCACTTCTGGGGTTCCACAAGGTTCAGCACTGGGCCCTTTTAACTCCTCATATTGTACACAGATGGCATGTGTTAAAATTCACTTTATTTTCTGCTGACACTAACTTATGTTGCTCTGGTAAAAGGTCTGGAACAGCTGCGGAATAAAGTGGAAAGGGAACTGAAAGTTTTAAAGAAACAGTGTGGCATTACTAAAATGTATCAACCCAACACATGGAATAGGGCTGTGCCATATCAAACCATCCACAATAATACTGGTATAATATTTAGCTTGAGTTGAACTCATATGACAGGAAGAACAAGCTGTGGATGGAAACTACTGAACACCTGAAGTTATATGGGAGGTCAAAAAGCAACTGGTTAAAAACTCGGCCCAAGATACAACATCTCAGGTGGAAAGTATAAAAACTTTCAATTTTATTATCTGGCAATACTGTGCAGCTCCAGAGTTACTTTAGTAAGCAGTTGCTTTCTACTTTTACTTAAAATGTCCAGAGAAAACACTACCCAGGGTAGGGCTGTGCGATATGACCAAAATCTCATATCCCGATATAAAACATCTATCATCCCGATAACGATATAAATCACAAAGATTTAACATTTTCTGTAAATTCTGTGACTCTCGGGCAGCTCGACTTGCGTGAAGTGTTTCCAGCTGGGCATCGTGTACCTGGAGTCAAGTGTTTTAACCGATGCATTAAATGATGCATTTTTAGACATAAGTTGTAACGGCCGCCGTTTTCTTTGTGAGTATTTATTACATGGCGTGCTGCGGGGAAGAGCCTGTTCTAACGTTTGAGTCTAAGGTTTATTTTTTAGCACCTGACGGCTCTTTGTTGCTTCTCATCCGTAAACACTCTGCATACTCTTTCATGTGATTCAGTTTTTTTTTTAAAGTCTCAACAGGATCTTCAGCTTTATTCTGAAAGATTTATGTGGAAAATAAACAAGCGGACATGCGATGGTTTTACCGTCGTTGTTGCTAACGACAACGCATAAAAACAGGCGCTTGTCCGTCAGTAGTGTGGTTATATTAAATATAAGAGAAAGAGAGAACTTTAAGAAATTAATATAGCCACTACAGTGACCATCAAAACGGTGAAAAAATATTGCCGTAAACAGTTTATTCTGCGACACCACGAAACAAACGATAGCGTAAAATGAAACGATAGATGTTTTTATATCGTCATCCGATATATATCGTTATATCGAACAGCCCTAACCCAGGGTGCTTTGTGCTACTTTTTCTGCTGCTGGCACATTGATAGATTCACACTCTGAATTAGGTAGTTTATCATACTGATGTGTCTGCTGTGACGACCCCTTAAAAAAAAATAAGGGAGCAGCTGAAAGTTGCTTTATCATCAATGACAGTAGCTGGTTGAAAATTCCCTTTAACTTAGTTTGCACTAATAACTGTTGGTTCCTGTACGCTTCAGTTACCTCTATATCGTCATAAATGGCATTACTACTAATTTTCTTGAAATATCACAACATAAATTATGAGGCTATTGATAGCAAGTAATATTTAGTACCAATAAACGCAACATTGTGATGAATAATGATGAAATATAGTTCATGAAAATAGACTGTGTGATAACCAACCATAAATTATGCTGCAAAGCGTACACATTTATTTTATAGATATTTTTCAATAATTTCTTGCATGCGTGCATATGCACTCCTGCAACAAACAGAATATAAACCCATGAGAAAACGCTGGATTCTTCTGTTTACATAGCAGGTCAGAAAATTCAATAAGCACCTCTGAACTCTATTCAGTTCTGTATTTAAGCAGTATTTTGTCTGTTCGAGTCAAAATGTTTGTTGGCTCCAACATCTCCGGTATGAGAATTTGCTTTCAATAGAAATCAGAGCCGTAACAATTATGAAAACCCAAAGATAACCAGCGTACTATGATGTGCGACAAAGTAAATTATAAAAAATAAAATTTTTTTCAAAGGTCTACATAATTGCTATAGTTGACTTATTACTGATCTATATTAACCTAGTGTACAAAGGTGAATAAACAAAATGTATTCTAGGTAAAAGGCCTTTAGGAGTCCTTTTGTTTCATATTAAAATGTATTTTTTCTCATCATTTCCTAGTGTATTCATGTCTAAACAGATTTTTACCATAGTAGTTGGTGGAGCTATTTTTAACTCTTTTATACACAGCTCGGTAATTTCATCTGTCTATAAAAGATCACATTTTGTAATCTGTTTTAATCTAATCACATATGTGACACAGCATGTAAAAAGCCAAGAAGAAAATGAAGAAGAAAGAGCCAACCAATGGCAGAATCAGAAACAGCCGCACTTTCCAACATTTCCAAAATCTGTTTTCTTAACTTCACTTTCTGCAAATAACTCTCAGAATTTTGTCTGAAAACGTAGCTAAAGGAACAGCTTTTGATGCATAAACTGCAAATACACAGCGCACCTCTGCAGCATGAGGCGAAAACACTCGCTCAG
Organism: Pelmatolapia mariae; assembly: GCF_036321145.2. Taxonomy (NCBI): domain Eukaryota; kingdom Metazoa; phylum Chordata; class Actinopteri; order Cichliformes; family Cichlidae; genus Pelmatolapia; species Pelmatolapia mariae. Next base: position 3,976,100 of record NC_086234.1, on the reverse strand, counting down.
CGCAACCATAGACACACACACACACACACACACACACACACACACACCTGGGGGCGCGACCTGGCCAGCCAGCCAGCAAAATGTGCCCCCGTTAACAATGCTGCCAACTTTTCCGTCTTTAGCCTGTGGCGATAACGCTGTGTGCTCTGTGATCAGCCGAAGGGTTCTTGCAAACCTCAGTGGAGTTTTTAATCACAAGTTTAATCATTTACAAATGTACTACGAGAGCGTATTTATCTATTAGTATTGTTACTAATCCACAGAAAGTCAGAGAAACGACACATCTTTTTAATTTGTTTTGTTCTTTGTTTGAATTTTATTTAAATGATCGGTCTGAGACTAGTTTTTACTGTTTTGATGTTTACTGTTTCACACTAAAGGAGAAATATTTGTCAGGTCCAAGATGTCAGAAGCTTTGAGCAGATGTTATAATGACTTGTCATCGTGCAGACGTCAGTCAATATATTCACCTACTGAGAAAAGCTGCAGAGCGATCACCCAATCATCTCTCAGCTGAAAGGTGACCAAGTGGATGTAATTTTAAATCAAAGACGAGATCTTAACTGGGCCTACATCCACTTTTCGTGCGACTGCACATGTGCAGTTTTCTGCTTTGTACCGACGTCAATGAATGACAACAGAAACCGACTTCTGCTCTCAGGAAAGTCCCAAACCAACTCATTCATCTACAAAACATAAATAAAACGTGTTGCATTATTCACCACGCGATAAGCTGGCTGCAACAAGACAGTTCCTCCGTGTGGGTGGACACTCAACTGGAGCAGATAAACAGGATCTGACCATTAGGGGGGCTCTTGCTCTCTCCTACCTGTTCACCTCCTGTGCAGCCTCTCAGTGCGTGCATGTGTGCATGTGTTAGAGAGAGAGAGAATGCTGCATGTTGTGCAACAAACCAGCCTCACTTTGCACTTCTTGGAAATCACGGTGAGGGGAGTTTGGGAGAGAAAAAAGGCCCGAGCTGCTCTCACTGCAGCTGTTTGGCTCTTCCACTGCAAGCTCCATTCACTGATGATCTTAAAGAGGCTGCAGGGGGGAGGCTGAGCACAGCTCCTCCTCCACCTCCTGCTGCTGCAGGGTGGTAAAGTTGGGTCAAAAGTGTGACAGGCATGCAGAGGGGGAAAAAGCTGCACATCGGTGGACACCCAGGGGTTTGACACATATCCAGTTGCTGGACAGAAGCAGCAGCTGACACACTTTGCAAAGCCCAGAGAGTGCGCCCTGTTCCTGAACCCTCCACCTTAAAGCTCGCGGGTCGTTTTGCCATCAGTTTGTTGCATTTTCTCTCCTCACGACCTGAAATAAATTTGCAGCCTACAAACACACAAACTTGTCCACTGACAGCTGCAGGTTGTCACGTCATGCCACCCCCCACCACCCCCTCCCCTATGCACCAAACCACATATTTAGAGCCCTGCACGCGACAAGGCTTTCATGATTTACCCCGAAAAGCGTGCACGCGCCACGCGTCAACTCGTGCAGAGTTTCTAATAAAGACCGTCTATCTCGTGACTATTAAGGCGCCCCGTGCTCTACATCCCTGCCTGTGCGCTGCTAATAGCGCCAGTACGAGTGAGTCCACACAGCATCGTCTTACCAGGAACTGTGCAAAGGGGAAGATCTCAAACAGGAAATGCAACTGACCCTTCTTAGCCGTCTAACTTTAAAATGCACCGGCCGTTCTCGACCTGCAGCGGTGCACGTTGCAGCTCGTGCAGCCGTGATTGCATATCGCTAGTTTTGCACACATCGGTTTCATATTCTTACCTCCCTTCGGCTGAGACATTTCCCCTTTGCTTTGATGAGGGGGAGGGGAAGCACAAAAGACTTTGCCTTCTTTCTCACTCCCTCCCTCCATCGCCCTCGCACTGGAGCTTCAGCGGCTCGCTTTCTGCAACAAAGATGCAAAAACACAAGCCTCGATCTTCATGCACTTGGAGCCTTTTCGCGTCCGAAGCGTGCGCGTCCGTGCGCAGGGCGCCGGGACGGATGCACGGCCGTCGGGAAATCAGGTAATTCTGCAAATGCACTGCAAAGAATTCTCCGCAGCACTTACATGATGGGCCAAGGCTGGCAGCTGAAAGCTCCTAACTTGGATCAGTGTGAGCCCCTGCGAGAGAACGTTCTTCCTGCTTGGGCCGCGGAGGCTTGTGGGAAATGTAGTGAGCGCTGCGGCGTTTTATTTTCGAAACCGCAAAGACGCTGAAGTTTGTAACGTATCCTAAAAAGGGTGGGTGTGGGTTTCGTCTGTGCACACACCCGGGAAACACTGACTGTGATATTCATTCCTGGTGGGTTTTGTACATTTTCAGCATCGATTTCATGATGCAATAGTTTGTAAAACACATAAAAAAAATCTTGCACCAGCTAAGAAATCTGCACATTCTGTAATAAATCCAATCTGTATTCGTTCAAAAGTCACTCTCAGCTTCTTTTCTTATTATTCTATATTATCCTTACAAATATTAGAGAGTGAACCCCTAAGAGAGCTCTCGGCAACAGCAAGGAGGAAGAACTCCCTTTTAACAGGAAGAGACTTCCATTAGATTCAGACTCATGCAGGGGTGATACGCTGTGACCTTTGTGGGGTTTTTGCTTTCCAATATAAAGCCCCTTCAGGTAACTGTTGTTGTGATTTGCCACTTAATAAATAAAACTGAATTGACTGGAGACAAATTAGAAAAGCAAGGCTGAAAGAGTTTAGACGTGTGCTGAGGAGGGATCGTGGATACAATGGACAAGGGATTTTAAAGATGAAGCTGCCAGGAAAAGAATGAGGATCACGGGTGTAGTGAAGGAGGACATTCTGAGGGTTGGGGACAGGGTGGGATGGAGGCAGGAGATCCACTGTGGCGACCCCTATAGGGAACATCCGAAGGAAGAATTATGATTGAAATTGGTTCAATGTTTTTTAAATTAGCTGATTAAATCATACCACGGCTCAAAGTCAGCACAGAGAAAGCAAAAACAGTCTGTGGGAGAAAGGTGAGTGTGGCAGGTCAGTAAGGTTTAAACCCGTGGCTCTCAGGGATTACTCGAGCCTGCACTGATTTCTTTATTTGAGACTGAGCAAGTTTAATATGAGCAACGAGCAAAGTACAAAAGTTCAAGCACTGATTATGCAGCAGAATTATTGCTGCATTATTATTACTGTTCCTTTCATTTCTGTGCAGCTTTCTGCTGTTGAGCTCCGTGCATCACTTTATTATTTATAGAATTATCATCTGCAGAGTCAGCAGTGATGTCAGTGCAGTGAAAAGGAAAAAAATATAAATTTACATAAAAGGAAACTTGATCAAATGAATCGCAGGTGTTTTAAACACTCTTTGTTCAGGTCTCTGCATCTATACAAAGAATCCAGACAGAAAACACCGTGAACCGTAGAGCAAGAATATCACGTTAATAAGACGTTACAGGGGCTCCGAGGTACAAAACACAACAATATTTCAGAAATCACAACAACACTTGACTTTACAGAAAAGTTCATGATGTTTTTTCCGTTTCAGAAGATGAAACCAAGTCCTCAGTGACGAGCTCATGTCACTTCTTCTTTCTGTTGTCTCAGCATGTTTTTGCTGAGTAAGTTTGAAAGAGGAGGATGGAATCGACGTGATCTGTTTTCTGAATTTTTGCCTTACACCTGAGAATCACAGTAGAAGTTAAACACAGAAATATATCAGGATTATCCTACAGTACATGTTAATGAAGCCATAATAATACATCTATGTGATAAAAACAAAAAAAGCTTTTATTTGCTTGTAATAAAGCAGTTTTGTGGTTTTAATAAGAAAAAAATATCATAATAATTTTTCATTTTTCTTATTTATTTTATTTCTATTAGATTTGGAGGGGATGTTACGTGTTGTGTCCATCTAAGGCAAACATTTTTTTGGTCTGCTTAAATGAAGCAGTTGCAATATCAAATCAAATCAAAATTTATTTCTATAGCACATAATAATACAACAAAGTTGACCAAAGTGCTTCACAGTCGGTCAGAGCAATAGCATAAGACAGAATAAAAAGAAACAGTTAAAAGGAGGGCAGGAAACAATATGACAATTGTTTGAAACAAAAACTAGCCTCGAAATAACATACTAGTTTGAATCAAAAGCCAGACTAAAATAATAAGTTTGGAGTTAAGGAGTCTGGGAGCTACGACAGCAAAGGCCCGATCACCTCTGGACTTCAAACGAGACCTCAGTTGCGTCAGGAGTTTGATTGGAAGATCTAAGTGACTTATTAGGGATATACAAATGAAGGAGTTTGCATAGATAGCTGGGAGCCAAATGATTTAAAATTTTAAACGTAAGCAAAAGAATATGTTGGTTCTTCTTACTTACATGTTTTTTTTTATATCTGAGAAATAAATTTGATAAAGTAAAAAAAAACAATTAATAAACTGACATTTGCCACAAAATAATTTTTTGCATTTGGTGACAAAACATAAGCCGGATGACAATCAGGACAATATTCAGTTTAGTTTTTAAAACTTAGGAAACAATCTTTATTACCAGGTGACACTGATTAATGCAGCAGTGGATGTAAGTAACAGCATCGATCACATTAATAGATTCACTAACGAGGTGCTGCGACATCGGTGAGAAGGAGTACAGGTTGGGTTTCTAAATAAGTTATAACATACAAGTAGAAGAAAAATGTTTAAAAAATCTATTTACTTTCCAGTAAGCACTGAATTAACAATTTACTGATTTAAAAAATTGAGTCATCTACAATTTTTCAACCATATTTCACAACAACACAAAATATAATCACAAAAACAAAAACAGCGAATAAAAATCCATCAGCAGACATTAGCATCAGGGTATAATTTTATTTAGCAAAGCTTTAGATCAGTGCACACCGGCCGGTGAATATCAACTGTGACCCCTTTACGTGTAAATGGGGTATAATAGCACCAATATCAAATCAGTGTATGACAAAGGAACAACCTCAAGAATAAAGGACGAAGCTGGTGGTGTTCTGCATTTTCCTGAGTGCCAATAAATCCCATAAAAAGACCAAAATTATAGCCCATTCATCACTTTAAACTTTAATACCCAAGGTTTTTATGGTGCAGTAATTTTCTCAGATAGTTGGATGCAGTGTTTTTATTAAACACTATTCAGCCTGGATGAAATGGTGCATTTCTTGGGGACTGTTTTCAGTGGCAGATAAATTTCTGTTTGGTCCTCTAGTGAGTTTTTTTCAGCACTTGGACAAGACGAATACAGACTATCACCATCTTTCCATTATGATTTTACCCTCACAAAATGCTCTCAGGCAGTCCTGAATCAGGATCTTTGTTTTTTAGTTGTTCAGTGACTCAAATGACTCAGGTCCACGTCTCCATGATAGGATATGAGTGAGGGTTGGAGTGAGGTGAAGAGACTTAATTCTTGGTGCTTATGAGGGTTTGGTACAGTGGCTTCACAACAATATGGAGGAACAGGGAGCTGTCCATGAGATATTCAGACGTCCGGCGGTACAGGTCAGCTTCGGCCAAGAAATCGCCGTTTTCCTCTGTGCTCTGGTGGAAGTTGTAGACGTGCTTCACCACCACCTTCCCCTGCTGCTGAGCCATCACCAGCACCGTCTTCTGGAAGCTGACTCCAGCAAAGTCGGTGCTGGATGTGGCAGGCGTGATGATGATGCGAGGACGCCCGCCTTCTACGCGAGTCGGCTGCATGGCGCCCGTCTCGGTGTACATGGGCCTCATGCTCAGGGGCAACCAGCGCGGGGAGAACAGGACGTTCCAAGTCACGCGTTTGTTGGCGTCATGGTTGCTGGGCCCCAGCTGGGTCTGGAAACTCATGCTGCGGTCGTCCCGTGTTGGGTTGTTGATGATCCAGGGGGACCCCCACACTGGGGACAGGTAGTTCCTGGGCACAAAGAGGCTGCAGTTCACGTCAAAGTATTTGGCCATCTGCAGCGGCGAGGCCGAGTGAAACTGGTAGGACATGTAGAGCAGGTCGCGCACCGACTCCTGATAGCGAGCCAGGATTGTGGACTGGGTTTGGAGGAGGAAAAGCTCCCGTGGGGGGATCATGGCGTAGCGCACAGCTCTCAAAGCGTTCTCAGCCGTCAAACCGTCCGGATCGTTCTGGATAATCCACGCCTCCAGGGCTGAGAAGAGCTCCATCTCGCTCTGCAGGATGAGGTCTGAACGCTGCAGCAGGGACATAAGCAGCTGACTGCTGATGGTCACCCACTCGCCGCTCTGCAGCAGAGACGACAGGTTCCAGGCCATGTACTGAAGACAGCTGTCCCTCAGAGTCACATCCCCGGCCTGCAGGGCGTACTCGTACCAGCCTGCCACATGGCCTGACGGGGTGTCCCTGGCCAGATTCTGGGTCATGTACTGGGTGATGCCCTGCTGGAGACTCAGCACCTGATACTTAGTGGCCAGCTTGTGTAGAGGAGTGGCCTGGTCCAGACGCAGAGAAAGCTCCCCACAGTACAGATACCTGCACAGAGAAGAGAAGCTGACTCTATGACCACTGAGTCTAAAGCGGTCTGCTGGGTTTATTTTAGACATTCATAGAATCATGCTAAAGCTGGAAAAGCTGCATTTTCATAGCAGACATCTTAACTCTTAGCATCCACTGCCAATAAGTCTAGAGTTAGGTTTAGGTTTAGGGTTTTGACTATGATACCTTTCAAATTAGGTATCATAGAAAAATTAAGTTAATACAATAATTATAACATTGCACTTTTTCTGTTAATGCGGTTGCAGGTAACTGGGACCATTATTTACTAAATTACCAACTGTACACATCAAAGGAGCTGAGGGTAACTTTCCCAAAGATATCACTGAAATTTACAACCACAGAAATCGCCCCCTGCTGGCTATTAAAAAGAATGCAAGTTTAAGGCATTTTCCACACTGATGCTATGTCCCAAAACCTAGGCCGCATCCTTCGGAGGACCCAGTCTTCGCGGTCTACGTGGGCCGGGTCCTCAGTGGTGTTTAATAAACTCAGCTGTCTCCTCCTTGCTATCTAAAATATAACAGGACACTGGCGTAAATTCTCAACCATCTCACACTTCTGTTTAATCAGTTTTCTGTTTGACGTTTATTCAGCTGTGTGAAACCCCCGGAGGAACCCACCCAAGGGATTAATAAAGTTTATTTAATGTAATCTAATCTGATAATTTTAATCTCAGCCAAACCGATTTACTCAGGAACAAATAAAACACTGAAAAAAGCCAAACAATAACATTTTTAAGTTATCTAAATGACTTATATATCATGTTTAACATGATATAACATGATGAGTAGCGAAAGACCGCGGGGGGGTTGAAAACGATGTGCCGGGAGTTCACTGTTCTCACCGGTTCTAGTGACCCTTGAATCTCTGGATAGCTATCGAGCTGATGGGTAACAGACGTCTCCGAAAACATCAGAGCACTTGTGCAAATATGTGATGTCTTGATAAATGAGCAGATATTTGAAGTTTACACAGCTACATTCTCGCCTGAACATATGTTAAAAGTTTATTTGTGACCCAGAAAGTGTAATTAGAGTAATATTAAAACTAAGTAGCTGCTGCCATTGTTGGAAACTGGAATTGGCTGGGCCGCGCTATCAATTCTGGGATAGGTTGGGCCACGAAGGATAAGCCCGACCCATTGTTCAAATTCGGCGAAATGAAGGACGCATTTTTCGGCCGCGTTTGGAGCAGCCTTCGAATTAGGACAGCCTTCACCGCCTGGCAGTGAGGTAATCGGTCTACAAATGCAGCCTCCAAAGGATGCGGCCTACGTTTTGGGACACAGCTTGAATCTTTTATATACAGTCTCTGCTTTAAAGTATAACAGAACAGGGGTATAAGCAAACTAATTGGTTAATGATAGCAAAAAATAATAATAAATCCCAATTTAGATTAACACAGAGAAATGTTAGCCTTCGTTTGTCCCCTCTTAAATCCATAATTTACTTAAAAATCCTTTTCCTCACATACAAAAATCTTGAATCATCAGGATTCGTAATATTTTAAAGACCTCATAGTGACCTCAGGTGACTCTGAACCTCTCTTGTTGCTCCAGCAGCTGAGAATGAGAAAAAGTCAGAACAGTGGCCTCCTTTCATGATGATTTCACCCTCATAGAGTGCTCTCAAGTAGTCATGAATCCAGTTATTTTTGTTATTTATTCAATTTTCCTTAAAGAAAAAGCACTTGGATGAGCAGATTAATGATCCAAACATCAAACCAGAGGCAGTTAACAGAAAATACACCTTAAATTAATATCAAAACAAAGTGGTTCTCTTTAGAACAAGAAGGTTTAATCGAAGCAGAATAAGAAAAATAAGCGTAATGTGTGTTTTGATTAATCTCATTAGCAGCTGAGATGAAAATAGATTTGCTTATTGATTGCTGTTGCAGGCTTCTCGGTGCTGCTACACTACAGCAGATGCTACTGAACAGCCCAGCAGTTTCCTCATTAGTCAATTTGCTTTACATTGTACTCATTGATGGGCTCATATTTAGAGCTGCAGTTTCACACTTCCTCCCTCTACAGGGTGTGCTAACTCAATCAAACTTAGTTGAAGTGACCCTGAAGGACAAAGGTGTATGTTCCCCTGATGCTGAGGGGGGAGGGGCATCCTCTGTTCCCGCCTCACCTGATAAACTTGTCAAACACAGAGGCACAGTTGGAGCTCTCTCTCAGGACCAGCGTGCTGCTGTTGCGGCTCAGCAGGATCTCCTCAAATACAGGACTCTGCAGGGAGAGCACCAGGGCGTGGGCCTGGATCACCTTCACCTCGTCCGCATTGGGTGTCTCCACCCGCAGTGACACGTCGCTTCCATTGCCCTGAATCAGGAGGGCCTCCAGACGCTGCACCAGGACCAAGGAATGGCTGATGGTGTCCCTGTTGCTGCCACCATCCTGGGCTCCTTCAGCTTTCGCCATGCCTGGGTGTTTTTGAGAAAGCAGAAGGAGCTGGTGGATTTAAAGGATTGGATGCATTTCATAAATAAAACAAAGCTGCGTGTGAGTTATTTATTAGGGCAGATAGTGGGGTAGTATCATCCAAATCCATGCCATTGATCAGCCCAGCTGCGCTCGCTGTCTGGATAATGAAGGATTGTGGGTCATGTTTAATTAAAGCTTTGTCTCAGCTGAGGCGGTTGCATCGCAGCGCACCCCCTCCACCCCTCCTTCCTCTGCTAGACCACAGAGTTACTGTAACTACAGGGATGTGAGCCTTGATTCATATTCTCAAAGTAGTTCCTCTTTCTGATTCATTATAAATATTTGACACTTTCTTCCCCACGCTGACACAAACAGAGCACGCTGTTAACTTCTGTCTGTCGGCTGTGATGTTCAAAGGAGTCCGAAGGAGAGGAGAGCATCCTCAAAACAGTCCAGATGATCAGAGAACCACAGCAAACAGAATTTTAGATAGTGTGTTTGGCTACATATTTGAAGATTTTACACTCAGTGAATATGGTCTCTCTGATTTTTGCACTTTCTTAGGGAGCTTACACAAAATATTTGGGCTGAATCATATGTTTAACTTTAAAAAAAATGTCCCCCACATATATTTTTTTGTTCTCTGGACTTAGAAGCTTTGAAGACAACTGCTTTTATTTACCTATTCCGCCACCAGTTGTGTTTGGTCAACATCTACTTCTTTTTTATAATTGTTTTAGCAGTTTTGAACACCCAAAGTTGTTTTTTTCTTTACCTTTTAGCTTCATATTTAACATCAAATAAAACCCAAACCTAACCCTTGATGGATTCCCAGCGAAAGGTGGATGTTAAGAGTTAAAAAAAAACTCAGTTAGTAACAGTAGAGCCACTGTTACTGTACAGCACTTATTATTAGAAATAAATCTACTACTCATGCACACAAGAGACCAGTTTCAAATGCATGTAGGAAAGTGAACCAATATGAACTATTTGATTGTAAACTGCTAAAAATAAATACCAGTAAGCCTGAGTTTGAAAAATAAAAAACCTGCTATCACTGTGTCCCAGAAAAGAGAAGAAGGTCAAGTCACTTTTCTTCCCACTCCCTTTCAACATGTAAATTAATCAGAACGGCAGCTATATTGAAATGTATTGATTTTTTTGTATAGTATTTTTTTCTCTCTTATTTTCTTTTCTAAATGTACCTGTATATTGTTTACATGTTTGAAATAAATTACCAATCATGAAATAAATTACCAATCTTTCATACAGCCCCCAAAATGTAAAAAAGTAATCTCAGTGAAAACTATTTCCTGCTCTTTTCGCAGTTTGGCTGAGGTAGCTCTTTAAATGTACTTCTGGAAAACACATCCTTTGTACTCCTTTGCTCTCACTCAAAATCCAAACCTGTTTCCATGAGCATTAATTCAGTTCAATTTATAGAGACATTTACAGATAAATAAGGCAATATTACAGAAAGACAACCCAACGATCTTCTAAGAGCAAGAATTGACTTTTTACACAAAGAAACTGCCGCATGTCTCAAATGTTCTGTATTTAAGTGAAGAGGCAGAAGTGAGTTTTCAGCTGAACGTACCTGCAGCAGAAGCGGCAGCCTCCATCTGAAGGAAGACAGCCAGAAACAGCATCCCAGCGTGGACGCGAGCAGCCTGTTTCACCATCTTTTCTCCTGACTGTCCTTTCCCGTCTATCCTGGAATTCTGCTTCCTGTTGTTCGGAGGATGATGGGGTCTGCGCCCGAATGACGGATAAGACCGGGGGTTCTCCTCACCACGTCCAGCCCACCACCACTACCAACACCATCGATTTGTGGGTGGAAGCAGGCCGGGGTTGTTTCCATGACTACCGCTTTGATCCTGACTTTCCTATCCTTGGGTATCAACGCTGGCTGGACATCATTGATCCAGCAGTGATGCTGCGGGGAACTAACAAAGCTGAGGCTGGGGGGTAGAGCTGGCATGTTCAAAAAGAAGAAAAAACACAGTCATCTGATAATTTGTTAATGCCTCCAATCATCCAAGTTGTCAAGCTGACATCAGTCTCTCTCCAGGCCACAGACAAAAACACAAAAACACCTCATATAATCTTAATTATTTATATTTACTTATATATAACAAAACAAAACAGTCCTGACCCTGAAGGTGTGCTGTAGTATCTGGCAACAAGATGTTAGCATCAGTTAAGTCCTGGAAGCATGGATGTTTGGATAGAGGTCATACATGGTCTGGAGCAATGCTTTGGTAGATGGGCCGTGGTGATCAGACGGCCATATTCCGTTGCTCACGTGCCCATCTTTGGTGCCTTCAGCGGTGAACGGAGGGTCCGCATGGGAACCCTGGCTGGTCTGCGGCTGTGCAGTCCCATACATAACAAACTTCAATGCTCTGTGTTTTCTGAGACCTTTCTATCAGAACCAGCATGAATGTTCTGCAGTTTGAGCTGCAGCAGCTCATCTGTTGATCAGACCACACTCCCCACGTGCATCTGTGAGTCTTGGCTGCTCATGACCCTGTCGCTGCATCACCACTGTTTTTTCCTTGGACCCTTTTTATAGATCCTGATGATTGCAAACCAGGAACACCCCACCACAGCTGCATTTTTGGAGATGCTCTGTCGATCCATTACTGTTTGGCTCTGGTCAAAATTACTCAAATCCTTATGCTCAGCTTTGAAGACAAAAGGTTCAGCATGTTAATAAAGAAAAAATGATCATATTTAAAATTGAAGGAATAAGTAATGATGTGGGTTGTTTGTCTTGTTGGGATGGTGTGTAGATATGTTGATGGTTAGAAGAAGAAAATATCGAAGTCTGTGAGACAGCTGTCAATATTTTTTTCTAATGGTTAAATTTTTATTTGTTAAGAAGTTCTGCTTTCAAAGAACATACCACACACCATCAGAGACATGGAGCCACAGACTGGAGGAAAAAGAGGCATCAGAAAACAGCACAGTATGTTACTAAGTGATGGAGCTGTGAAGGCAAGTTTCATTTATATGTGCAGCCAGTTTTATGGCAGAAGGTAACTTGGGATCTGGGAAACAGGCTAAGAAGGAGCTGCAAGAACAAAATTATTGATTTAGATGTCAGATTCAGGGCTTGTGAAGCTGCTGTGAATGCAAGTCTACTTGGAGAAGCATAATTAGAGCACATTATTTTGCTTTTACTTACTGACGATTGTTTCAGGGCTTATTACAAACAACCTATATGTGAGAAGGCTGCGTAGGACGCATTACATTAATTTAGACTAAATTAAAGCATGATAATAAATTACATATGCCTGGCCCCGAGTGAAACTGAATCACTTAAGAATTCTTATTAAGAGTCCAAATGCAAACAGAGGCGTGGGAGACCTCTCGAGCGGGCTCACGAGACTGTTAGTGGTGCTGTCAAGCTTTAGTGGTGGTATGGACTAAATAGTCCTATTCAGTTACTGTAGTAATCCATTATGTCCAGAACGACTCAAATCCTAATTTAAGACATGAAAGTCAATCAGTCCAGAAAATTACAAAATCCCACAAGGGCTGCCGCTAACAGATCAGAGACCACATCAATGCTTCCTGTAGTTCAAGCAGCAGACACATCAGCTGCTGCGAGGAGATTGAATCAGGCCTCTGTGACAGAATGGCTGCAAAGAAACCACTATGGGGGGAGACCGAGGAGAAGGACAGAAACACAATACATAGACTTTAGAGCAGTGAAGTTCTGGACTTTGAGTATTTTTGTGTGTTTTTGGGGTGATTCAGAGAACATGATTGGATGGTATCTGCATGTGGAGGAAGAGCAGTGAGGGTGTTTGCAGCCCCCTGCAGACACACACAGTCTCATTTGGTGGAGATTAGCAGGGTAACAATGGGCCAAAAAACATCTGGAGGCTCTGTAACAGCTGTATCCCATAACCTGACATCCAGAGTCAATCTAAACCCACCGGAGATGGTTTAAGATGGTGACTCCTATTATTAATATATTACACAGGATAGCAGTAGGAAGTGCCCCGAAAGTGTTCTAGTTTGGTGGTGAGGATGTCTGACATTATGATGTTGAGTTTTTGAGTCTTTTTCATTATCAGTGTAGTTTTTTTTCCCAAAAATGACCCCAAAATAAATTGCACAATACATTTTCAAGCAATACATTTAAAAAAAAAGAGAAAAAGGCAGAAGTAGCGAATATGATGTAAATTAAAACACATATGTACGGGTTAATATTACATTTTTTTAATTTTTAGAAAAAAGCTTAATAAATACTCCACTTTCAAAAACTTTACATTTTTTGTAATTATTTCATGGTTCAGGCTTTAAATTTGGAAAAATGTAACTTGACAGTGTGTAGTTATTTATCAAGTCAAATAAAGACCGGTGAACTGACATATTTAAAGCGTAGCAGTTTTATCAGGGATATCCTCCCTCCTGCATTTACAAACTCCACATCCTGATAAGTGTGTCAGTCTGTTCACCCCGTTCACCACATGTGCGTGACACAGAGACACAAGCAATTTATTCACAGCTCCAGGCTACAGCACGCTTCATCAGTGAGTAAGTTAAACCATCGATAACTGTCTCTAATTAAACTCCTCATAATCTCCTTTTAAATATGTATAAAAGCAAACTAAAACTCAGAGTCCACAGCCGATGTCTTGGCTGTTTATGCTTATCGTGTTTAGTGCAGTCGATCCTAAATGATGTGATCATGTGACTGTTCTTATCACGGTCTCACTCTGGATAGAAACGAGGTCTCTGTGTCTGGATGTTTGCCAGCAGGTCAGTCAGTGATAGTAGCCTTTTAGTGGCCTCGCCTTCCTGTAACATTATTTACTTAAATTGTATCCAGTCACATTCATGGGAGCAAACATTTCCATCCTTTACAAGATTTACAACCAGTCGGGCTGGTTGTCTGCCTCCAGGCTTCCAGGTATCTCTGATTTATGTCATAACATAATAAAGTGATAATGATAAAATTTCCTCCTGTGATGCTCACAGCTTTCTTTTAATTCAGCAACATTTCTTTCCATAAATAATGCTTTCGTAAACAAGTACAACACCTTTTAATAAAGAGAGAATCAGACTAAACAGATACACGAAAAACAATGTTATAGTACCGTTCAACCTCATCAGCCAAAACAACAGCAATATTAATGTCACTGTATGCGGAAAAAGGCTTTGACAAACTCTGGTGGTCCTTCCTTTTTGGAGTTCTTCTATGGTTTTGGAAAATCGTTCATTCCTTGGATAACAACTTGGATAGTTAACTCCAAACATACAGTCACCACTAACGGAATAATATGACAAAGTTTTACCCTTAAAAGAGGGACAAGACAAGCATTCCCACTCTCACTTTTACTTTTTGCAGTGTTCATAGAACTGCTTGCCATTTTAGTACGTCAAAATTTCAGTATCAAAAGGTATTTAGTTTAGAACACAAAATTAATTTATACACTGATCGTCACGTGGGCCAAACGGACTCAAGTGCAGACTCAAAGAACTTGGAATAAAAGTCAAAGGGTGTATTTAGAGAACACCAGGTGATAGATACAGTGTGCAGGGTAGAGGGCACCAAGGGTCCACGGGAAGGAGGGAAGGGTAATGCACGCTCGACTGCGATCACACACGCCATGCTCCTTCTCGCTCCACGCCACTCTGCCAAAACACTCACGCTCAGGAATCCAGGAAGGGAAACAAGGAAAGGTCCAGGGTAATCTATATACAAGAAACAGATGATTAGATCAGCGCTAGAAAAGCACAAGAGATGAGAGAGTTGAATTAAGCCAGAGCTACACTAACGCAGGTTGCACAATGATCCAGCGATGAGAAGCAGTGAGCCACTGCCTTAAGTAGTGGCCATGAGAGTCAGGTTAGTGAACGGCAGGTGAGTAAACGATCACAGGTGTGTGGGTGCAAGGAGCCAGAGGAGAGAGAGAGAAACATATGCCAACAGAGTGAGTTTGCCGGGGAGACACAGGGACCATGACACTGATAATATATTACTGTATCTAAAAGAACCCACAAACTACATAACAACTTTATAAAAAATATCAGACTATTCTATAAACTGGTTTAAATCAATAATTCTTCCAATAACAGAGAAATCCTGGAATCCTGCACAGCAACAGCCACACTTCTCGTTCCCAACAGGCAACATCAGGTACCGAGCTATAAATGTCTCGTCCAGACTGTCAGATTTAGTTCACCTAAACGTCACTCCAGGTATTTATACAGGTAGTCCCATTGCGACCCAATGTCTCATGTACAAGACAGACTTATAAGAGAGAAAATGGGTCGCGCAGGCACTTAATTTTTTATAATACTAGCTAACCAGATCATCAAATGGACTCATCTCAGTGAAGCCCCCAACTCTTGGATAGATTGTAACAGCGTCAAACTTCCAGACCTATCCTTTATCCTTGATTCTATTAAACTCCATTAAAGTGTTTCAAGAACCCGATGATCTCCACCTTGACAGCTTGGTGGAAAACCCTTGAGATTGGAAACCTGTAGTCTTGCTTCAATTTCCAGATGACAAGCTCATGACAGCCTCTAATCTAATTCAAAGATTTGGATTGGGCAACAATCAAAGGTTTCCTACACCTCACAACCCTTCACCCTCTACAAACATCTACATTTGTGAAAGAGATCTCAAATCTTTAACTTTAACAAACAAACAAAACTCTCTCAAAACTGTACAGAATAATTTCAGTCACAGAATCATTATCCATCTCCCAAAGGACCTTTCAACTGTCTTTGGAGCCTGATTTTTGGACATAGAAATTCACAACTCATTCAATGCAAAATCTTAATCACATAACACAGGTTGAATAATATGGGTTTCTCTGATTCTGACATTTGCACTCAATGTACTCAAAACACCACAGATGCATATTTCCATGCATTATGGCTCTGCTCACCTTTGCAGCATTTTTGAGTTGAAATCCCTGAAAAGCTTTCCTCCTCATTTGTGCTTACTTGGTAGCATAACCTCAATTTATCTTCCAACCAAGCTGTTTAAATTCACACTCACTGCTCTAACCATCTACAAGAAAAAAAAACTTGTTAACTTGAAAAATTAGCAAATGCTTAGTATTGATACCCTAATAATCTCCTAATTAATCACACATCAATGGAAAGAGTTTTTGCCTCCATTAAAAAGAATCACAGCAAGTTAACTGGGTGAAATGAGATCTCTGTTTAACACACAACGTACAAACTACAAATATTATTCATTGTTAATCATAGTAAAGACAACAGGTCGCCTGTATAAGACGGTAACACTTACTGTAGTTACATGCTGCGTCCACCAGAGAGCAGACTGACTGCAGCCAACATTCAGGACTGCTGTGCGGGATCACAGCATGGAAACACCAGGGATGGAAAGGAGTGCAGCACTTTATCACTGTCTGACATGTAGCAGATCATGTAGCTGCAGATCAGCTGGAGACTTTGAGTCTGAATAGAATAGAATAGAATAGAATAGAATAGAATAGAATAGAATAGGCCTTAATTGTCATTGTATATGACATTATGAGTGCTCCACGACAACTGTGCAGGAATAAATAAATAACAAACCGGAGAAATATATACAAACCAGAGGAATATGTATAAAACAAGACAAAGGCACACATTGGAGAACAAACTCCTTGGAAGTGCAAAAGAACTTGGTCTGAGTACAGAGACCATATGTGAGTGGACAGAGTGATGAGGGTTACTCAGACCATGGCTCAGATTGGTGTGTGTGTGTGTCTGGTTGGGGGGGGTTGAGTCCTGATTGACCTGAGGCGCTGACCAGAGGGCAGCTGGTCAAATGGGCGATGGGTGGGGTGCAAGGGCTCACCTGTGATGGCCCCCTGTGTACCAAACACTCAGGCATGAGTGTTTGGTGCACTACACTGAGGAGACCAGCAGCAACTTCTGGTCCAGGGTATTCTTCCTCAGGACACGGACACCATCGCCCATTTTTACCAGGGCGATGGTGTCGTGGGTGCAGGTGACTTCAGCAGAGATGTGGGTGCCCTGAAGGTGTTCTAGTTTGGTGGTGAGGATGTCTGGTATTATGATGCTGAATGCTGAGCTATAGTCCACGAAGAGCATCCTCATGTAGTGCTTCCTGTTCTCCAGATGGCTCAGTGCTCTATGAAGGGTGATGGTGATGGTGATGGCATCCTCCGTGGACCGATTTGCTCTGTAAGCAAACTGGTGGGGCTCGGGTGAGGGGGGGAAGAGAGGCTCTGATTTGCTGAGACACTATCTGCTCCAAACTCTTCAGACCGCTTCAGACCTGAGGGCTATAAGTTTGTAGTCGTGGGCTGTCTCTACCAGACTTTTGGGGATGGGAATGAAGGTGGAGGCCGTCAGACAGGTGGGAACGGTGGCCTCAGTCAGTGAGAGGTTGAACAGCCTGGTGAGGATCCCTGCCAGTTATAAATAACACTACAAATAAAGCCAAACCTAAAAGGATACAGATGCTTATGCAGTGTGAAATTCTCACACAGCAGAAATTCAACAGGACCTTAACAAAGCAACATAAGAACAGGAAGAACATAAATACTAACTATCTAAAAGTCAGGTAATCATATGCATCTATATTCATTCAAAGTTAATTATGGCCATGTGAAATTAAAAAGGAAAGAAAAAAAGAAAGAGAAGTAGAAATAAAGCTGTCAGGGTGAAAAAAAAATAGTGGAAACAAAGGCAAGAGGAAAAGATGAAAAGGTTTTAATCCCGTATCAACAGACTGTGATGGTGTCGGCTTTCTGTTTTGTGTGTCAGTTTCTGTGTATTTGATGAATATTCTTCCTTTGTGTTGTCATATCTTATGTCTGTTTCTCTTTGTGGTTTGGATCACAAACACTACTCTGTTTTATTTTGGTTACTGGCATCTGAGTCCCGTGTCCCCTTTTCAAACTAACAAGGACAAAACTATTAACTGTCATTATTGATTTCTTAACATTAAAGTGCAGCAGCTGCTTTGCTTCTCATGCATAATTAATTTGAGGTTTTTTTACTGTTAAAAATCAATAAAATTATAATTAGGTGAACTAAGGATTAGTAATGGTATATTTATGTTGTGTAATAAATTGTTAAGATACACTAATTAAAGCTACCTTTGACTGCTCTGTTATTCACACAGGGCGGTGACTTTATAATTTACTTTACATGTATGCACTGTAGCATAGCTGATAAGAGGCAGTTACTATCACAGTTTGATATTTACACACAGATTATGGGTTTGTTTAATTTCCCTCTGTGTCGAATATGCAGTTTAGTCAAAGTGAAATCAAAATCTGTCCGTTGATGCTGATCTCAAACCAACCTGTTCTACTTCCTGTGGCTCATAAAGTAAAGCAGGTCATCTACGTCTGAACGCCCAATATCCTTGGCCAAGACACGAACCCCAAGATGCTCTTCGATGCATCCATCAGCGTGTGAA
This sequence comes from Pelmatolapia mariae, assembly GCF_036321145.2. Taxonomy (NCBI): domain Eukaryota; kingdom Metazoa; phylum Chordata; class Actinopteri; order Cichliformes; family Cichlidae; genus Pelmatolapia; species Pelmatolapia mariae. Next base: position 3,957,730 of record NC_086234.1, on the reverse strand, counting down.
TGTAAAAAAGAAAAAACTGCTTGATATTGTTAGTTCATTTTTAATATGAGCATCCATCACTAAAACAGCACAGAAAAGTGACGCAGGTCCCCTATAAGATAATTTTTCAGCATAAAAGGTTAATGTTTTTTTGGAAGGTTTTAGTTTCTACTGAGTTAATAATGGAGCGTTAAGTGTTTTTAGTGTTAGTGTTTTGAATCCCCAAATACACTTATCATAACCTAACCAAGCTTTTCTTTAAAGGAAAAGAAAGGAAAGGAAAAGATTTTCTTTAAAGGAAACTAGATGAAGAGCATTTTAATATTCCCACATTTTTTACAGCACGGTCAGAAACTGATTTATAATTCCAGGTCAGTGTGGTTGGGATGGGGGACACAGTTTTCCATGGATGCAGGCATGTTTGAGAGGGCTGTAAAACATGTGATTTATAAAACCAAAAGCAGCGAGTTGTAAATTCATATTTACGGCAATTTAAGTCAGGGTTGTGTTTACATTTCTAAACTACCATAGATTTGGGACGAAAGGCAAATATAATGAAGTTCAAATTCAGAGTGAAATAGTTTTGCCAGAGGACCAAATTTGGCTCACATGCCTTCCACTGTAATAAAGTCCTGTCTTATTATTAATGATATTCTCAGGCCTGATTGTGTTGTCCGCATCGATGTGTTTAAATCTAACCGTGTAATCAGATTAAATAATGATGTTATCATGATGTGCTTGTTTGCTTTACTGCAAAATGTCACACAGAGGTCGTTCTTAAATAAATACCAGAGAATCGGTGCCAGATAGACTCAGTGCTTTGGTATGACTTGAGCAAATAACACAGAAATGTAATATCAGTCATGGCAGGGGCAACTACTGATTACTGCTGCACTTATAGCAAACATACCAATTATTTTATTCCATTTCGCCTCATATGCACATATGCAAGCATGAAAAATAATATAGTATGAAAACACGCTAATGAATTCCAGCCAAAAGGAGAGCATGAAGTCATGAGTGTGTGCCTGAGCGGTGATAAGGTGGTTGTGTTTGTCTCATGTTTCAGCCTTTGAGAGTCTTACTGTCTGAAAGCTGCACAGAGTGACAGTGCGGGAAACTGAGGTTACGGCAGCATCCTGGTGGAGGTGACCTGTGAGACGGGCCCAGCCTCCGCGTCACTTTATCTCTCCGCGGCGGCTCCATCACTTCTGCTTCTGCTTTCTTTTTGGTCCTCCCGCAGCTGCCGTTGTTTTCCACCGGTTGATCTACAGCATGCAAACAAAGGCTGACTATAAATCACAGCTGACTCTACAAGCATGAAATCAGCTCAGTGAGTTATACATCCTCCACAGATAAGGTGACTAAAAAATTGAATACAACCGCCTGGTGTGTAAACACATACAAGAAATAAGAGCATCTTCTAGAAAAACATCTGAAGGGTTATCATTTCATGAGTAACAAGGAGCTATTAAAGACAATAACCATTAATAAAAAAATACAAAAATGTCTGATTAAAGGAAGATTAACCACCTTAAAGGTATAGTGGGTATTTGTTTGAGGTTTTGAGGTACTCATAAATATACATGGATTAGTGTATAATTACATGATCCAACAAACTGATCCATTTTCATAAACTTTGTTAAAGATACAAAGAAACATGTTTGTGGTTTGTAGAAGCCCCCAGCATACATGATGACTACAGTGGCCAGGAGGGGCATTTTCCTTCTGACTAATTTTTAGTCATTTTATGTATGCAGCTACAAACTAGCCACACCTGCATGGATCAGACACAGGGAAATGTGCATAAACATGCTAATTTATTCCACATATTGTCCCAGTTACTTATTGTCAGCAGATTAGATATCAGACCCTCCCATCTCCAGACACCTGACAACAGAAAACCTAACATTACCTTGCCTAACATTACGCCAGCTAGGCTCGAGTCTCATAAAAATCACACTTTCCCTAAAACAGTTTGATTACATTCCCACATCGTATGAAAGCTGGTTCGATAAACATCAGAGTCCAACAATGTTATGTCCACTTCAAAGAAAGCTTCACCAACATCAGCAAAAAGCACCTAACAGAGCTAACAGCAGCACTAATGACAGTTTAGCATATCCTCAACAGCTGCTCTGACTCCTTGACCAGTAAATGGTAAATGGCCTGTATTTGTATAGCGCTTTACTTAGTCCCTATGGACCCCAAAGAGCTTTACACTACATTCAGTCATTCACACACACTGGTGATGGCAGCTACCAGGGCAGCTGTGGCTACAATGGTAGTCACAGCTGCCCTGGGGCACACTGACACAAACGAGGCTGCAGGACACTGGCGCACCGGGCCCTCTGACCACCACCAGTAGGCAACGGGGGAAGTGTCTTGCCCAAGGACACAATGACCGAGACTGTCGGAGCCGGGGCTCGAACCGGCAACCTTCCGATTACAAGACAAACTGCCAACTCTTGAGCCACAATCCACCAGACTCTAAAAACACTTCTTACTCGGAATTGACAGCTGAGGTAAAAGGTGAATTTACATCCTTCCACAGATCTCAGCCAATCTGGATCAGGTCCAAACAGTAGTAAAATCACATTGGCTGGCTGTTGCCATTAAGGGGTACAGTCTAAATGTAATGTTTTTGATCCCTCTTGGCTGATTAAAACATGCTTGTCCTGTAGCAGCCAGTGTAGCTGCTACAGGACAAGCATGCTATAGGACAACTGTGTGATTTAAGGTTATGCACTTGAATTGGTGTGGGGTAAGAAAACAGACCTCAAGTGACTCTAATCTGCAATCTGCTAACATCTAGTAATAAAAAATGTACACACTGTAACTTTAAACTAATAGTTTTCACATTTTGTCATATCATTATAGGAACTCCTTCCTGGAGGGACAGTCAGCACCTTCCTCCACTGCCTGACAGTTACTTTAACCAAGCTTGCTAAAATGTTAAAATCTGGTGCACTGGCACCATTAGACCAATTATGACATTCCCAACCAGCATCACAGAAAGGCAATGTCAAGTCATAAAAATAAGAAATAAGATTTGATTCAGACATTTTAAGAGAGAGACGTGCTACTTAAAGTATACAGATTGAGAGAGAGAGAGTCAGTAATAACACAAACAGTGATAGAAGTAGAACTTTCAGGTTATGTAAACCTTATTTTTAGTATTTTAGTATTTAGTATTTTAGTATTTTAGTTCCTTTTTAGTAAGGAAAATTTAAAGCAAATTTAGCTGAACTGATTTTTAATTCTAATGATTTAAATTAAAGTTAATTTAGATAATGCTTAAAAACACCTGAGCAAGTCTGGAGGCTTACCACAATGCTAACTGGCAAATCCTACTTCTAGAAGGACTTTTTGTCCCATAACATATTCAAAATATCTTGTCATTTCTTCTGCACAAAGCTGACAGTGTCAGGTTTAGCTGTGTGGCAGCCAAACTGTGGACCCAGATGCAAGACTTGGATGACAGGAGTAAATATAAAGCAAACCAGTCCTTTAATTGTACCAAAAGTACAAATCAGAGAAACCACGCATCAAGAGATAAAAGAATAATGACGAGCACAGAGCACAGACATATACTGACAAGGAAAGAAGACTAGAGGAAAACAGGCAGGAGACACAGAGGTAACAAATCAGGGATAAGGGGATGAGGGAAGTACAATACACATGAGACAAAATAAAGCAGGAAACAACTTACGCCAAGATAAAGCCTCAAATATCCAAACGTCACATGGAAACACACCTACAAGGACGAGACTGGAGGAGCAGAATGGGAATTAACAAACCTTTAACCATGTAAAGCAAATAACTAAAGGCACAAATGACAAAAAGCACAGAGGAATATAAAATAAAACAGAACATGAACAGAAGAGCATGCACAAGCGGTGTGATATAAATGACTTTACAAAACCCAAAAGAAATCACAAAACTTAAAAACTGTGGCATTTTGCTGCCATGATTTTGGTCCGCTTGTCCTTTGAGGTTGAAGGGTCACTGCAAATCAATCCAAAGTTGTTCTGGGTGATTACTTCTGTCCAGTGACCAAATATTTCTGATCTGATGAGAGCGGTCCCTTCTGGGATTACAAAGTCGTAGGGAACAGAGGGACACGCTTGATTAGGATAAAAGTGATGTGACTCACCAGATTTCAACCCAGATGAACATCTGTTGAACATTTTGAGCTAGCACTTTTCACCAACTTGAAGAATATCCTTTGAGGAATGCTTTTCTATCTTCTCGGATTCGTAGAATCAATACAAAAGCATGTGGAAGGTTATATAACGCAGCATGTCATTCTCATTTTAGAAAGAAGCAGGTCACTCCCCAGAGGTAAACTGCTGTACCCAGTCATATTAAGAAGATATAGGAAGGAAATTTAGTGGCCATTATGCCATTTATGATTACCACTATATTACTACTACAACCAAATTTCCCCTTGTGGGACAATTAAAGGATTATTCTATTCTATTCTTCTATTCTATGAATGTACCTTTGTATTAGTACAGGCTGTTGCTTAAGTGATAAAATGTGGACGTATCCTGCCCATAAAAGGAGCTGCACCTCGGCTCGCTTCACCAAAATCAGCAGAAATGTGTTCTCTGTGCATCGTCCAGCAGGACTGATCAACAACAAGCCGCGTCTGTGCATGAAGGCTCATTATTTGCTTGAGTGACCCTCGGGGCCACGGCGGCGTCCGAACTATAACACCCTATGTGAACTAAACACACAATGACATGCAGCTGCAGGGCGAGGGCAGCCATGTTGGGTCAGAGCGAGCTCACGTAGGGATCAGGTTTGCAGATGGTTTGTCAGCAGGCTTTAGATGAATTAGTTCTTGAGATCCGCTCGTTTAACGCGCTGTTTGCTTTGGAGCTTTGCTATCGTCAACAATTTGCAGACGTGAGACGGGCTTTCTCAAAGGGTTTAGCTAAATTAAGGGCACATTTGTCATGTATGAAACAACAAGTCAGCTCCCAGATCCCCTGATGTCAGTGATTTCCTCACTCATAATCATGCTAGTTTCAACTGCTGTTGAGAATAAATAGAGGAAATTAGAAAGCTGTTGCAGCTCAGAGCCATTATTCTTTCTAGTAACGAGACAAAAGGCAGCATACATCATAATAAAGACTCTTTGTTAGTATATGTTTATTAGAATGTAATTTTTCTTCTTTATGTGCTTAAGATTGTGTTTTGTGCATCAGATGCTGAGTTGGAGATTTAGAAATCAATCCTGACGTTAAAGTTACTTGTTCGGTTATTTCTTCCAACATTTGATTTTTGTTACATCGCCGACAGCAACATGTTTGGATTCTCCATCTTTTCTTGCTGTAGGTGGATTTTATGTTTTTATTGTGCACTGAAATATGGGCCACCAGCATCCATCAACATCATAGTCAAATTTAATCTAATAAAACAGTAAAAACGAAATCATATTTTCCCTTTTTAGTAAGCGTGACTTTAAATGTGTCGCAGGATAAAAACCTTAACCCTAGCATTTCCTGCCCCCCATCAGTGGCCTAAAAACCTACTATAGTCAGTGTGTGTGCATGTGTGTCTTTGAGTGTGTGTGTGCATGGCTGGGGCTTGCTGAGCCTTGGTGCTTATGGGACATGGTTATGGAGGGAGGGGTTCACCCTCTCCAACGCTCCCCCGACTGTTGGTCCTGGAGTGTGTGGCTGGATGTTCTGGCATGGTCGCTGGCCCGCTCCCTTGTTTGTCCTTAACTTTGGGGTATTTCCATACTGTATACCACATATAATGTAGTAACTTTAATAACATGAATCAAAATGAAGACATAAACAGATAAACCCTGAACAGGATCTCTCTTTAGCCGTCAAACCTTCACTCAGAAATTGTTTTGATTTTTGTAAACTTTGAGATTTTCCTCTATTTACTTTCCAGCAGTGGGACTCGGTGGTTAGTCAGCATGCAGAATAAACTCAGTGTTTATCCTCCATGCTAACATTTTATAGTATAATTCATTTAGCCATGTTAGCCACACAGCACCAGCAGCGTTCTTGTGCTCGCGATGTGTTTGTGACCAGAGGGTGTTATCACAAAAGGAGTTGTCACCGTGACCTTTCTGTCTCTAATAATGAAAATGAATCACAAAATTAACTTAATTTTTTATTCAGTTTGACTTCAAAGCCATAAACTCATCAGGAAAATGATTATTGAGGTCACAGAGAAATGGAGATGAGGGTCATTTTCTAGTAGACTTGCATACAATCCAATCTTTTTTGCATCCAGAAGAGTCGCCATCTACTCATTATTAGAAAGCAAGCAGATTTATAGTACTTCCACTTTATTTTCCAATCCTGAAAACTAAACTATGGCCATCTTTTAAAAACCGTACACACTCAGGTCATCCTCGGATTTCCCCACACAACCATCTCTAGGGTTTACAGAGAATCTTCCGAAAAGGAGAAAATGTGGTGACAGACATGTGGGAGAAAATACCTTGGTGATGTCAGAGCTCAAAAAATAAATGGCCAGACTGCTTCGAGCTGATGGGAAGGCAACAGTAACTCAAATAACCACTCTTTAAGGCCAAGGTATGCAGAAGAGCGTCAGCAGCAGAAGACCGCATGGGTTGCCACCCATCATGAAAGCATGGATCCATCCTGTCTTGGATCAATGACTAAGTTTGCTGGTCTTGGTGTAATGGTGCAGGGGAAATTTTCTTGAAACACTCGGGGGCCCTTAGTACCAACTGAGTATCGTTTATATATCACAGCCTTTGAGTATTGTTGCTGACCATGTCCACCCCATCTCCTGATGGCTGCTTCCAGCAGGATACCACACCGTGTCACAAAGCTGAAATCATCTCTGGTTTCTTGAACATGGCAGTGAATTCACTGCACTCAAACTGCTTCCATAGTCACCAAAGCACCTCTGGGATGTAGTCCAACAAAAGATTCATTTAATGGATGTACAGCTCACAAATCTGCAGCAACTGTCATGTCAACATGGACCAAAACTTGAAGCAGCTCTGAAAACAAGAGTGACCAATTCAATACCAATAAGGTGTGCCTAATAAAGTGGCTGGTTAGCTATATATATGGTATAAAAATGTACGGCCTTGCCTCTCGCTGTGTGGATGTGCTCCTGTCCTGTCCTGACAAATGTATTTTTGATTCATATTCCATTTGCTGACATGAAAATGGAATTATTACTGATGCAAATAATCTTCCTTTACTAATTCTCACTAATATTCACATTTTAAATGACAAAACAAATGCTGTGAATTAAAATCATACAAATGTTTGTGTCAGTGCTTCTGTGTTTCTGCATTTCGATCTCTGTATTTTAATAAGATAATAATAATTATTATTATTATTCTAACCTCATTAAAAACAATTCCTAGGATGGCCCATATTTCGCTGAAGGAGGTGTGACCAAATTCAGGCCTCCATGGGGTGATGGAGACACTTCCGACCTGTCACGTTTGTCATCAGTATGTAGTGTTTATGACGTAGCTGCTGCTTGGAAATGTTTCACATTCCCACAGCCAGTTTGCTTTACGTGTTGCTCCTCATGTTGTTCGTATATACTTTGGAATGTGGATCAGTCCGACAGCTTTGATGACTTTAGTTTGTCACATTTCCAGTGTGAACACACTTCACACCAAAATCCCGACGAGAAGCTTCAACATGAGAAATGATCACTTTTTGTTCCCACTCGGACTCACTGTGGTTTTCCATCTTTTCTCCCCGCACCCTCTCAGTTTATTTTGATCCATTTCCTGCCTCCTTTACACATCAGTTCCCTCCCTCACCCTCCCCTTTACTTTCACTCCCCTCTTCCTCATTTCTCTTCTCTCTCACTCTGTTCACTCATAGCAGTAATGTACTGGCTGCCTGGACTCTTCTCCTCCTCCTCCTCCTCGTCTCCTAACCGGATTGTCCAGCAGGGACTATGTAGGAGCCTCTGGGGGGAGTGACAGTGCAGAGGACCGGCTGTACCCCAGGTGGAGAATCCACATTGAAAACTGGATGTGAAGGTAAGTCCGCTGGCGATGAGACTAAGCCAAAGAAAACCCCTACAGTTCACTGTTTGTGCAGAGTATGTTGTAACAGGATAAAGGTTTCTGTTTGTCCTGCAATTAGACTTGTTCCAACTTCAGATGCTGGATCAAAGTACAGTTATTATGAAGTCATTTGGAGAAGCGGGTCTGGATTGTGTTGTTTCATAATTGGCTTTGCTTTGACCTGAAGTGTTTTTCTTGTTATTTCACCCCGTAATCTGGTACGAAGCAGGCGTTTCTCATCATACGTGCCTGTTATTTTCTGCCAAAATGCTCTTCTGGATTCCATCTTCTTAACAGCCACAGCGGTGACCGTGGCTCAGGATCTTGCAGCGTCTGCGCTCCTGATCAGAACAGCTGGGAGATTTCTCTCCACTGCTTCCTGTCAGGTTCTGATTTTCGCAGAAAATCCTTTTCCTGATTTTAAACACCAAATGTCTTCAGACCTGCTGCCACGTGAAACCCTGATATGTCTGCAGTACAGTTATGCTGCCAGCACCCTTTATCTCCACATGCTGCTCTTTCAGGTGCAGTGTCTCTTGATGAATAATTAAGTGGAGTACAGATAGAGTTCATTTCAGCTTCGTGGCCACTGAACCCCCTGCAGAGCTCCGATAGCTCCAGCTGCATTGGAATCCTGGGAAAACTGTCTCCCTTCAAAAAGATAGCCTTAACCAGAAACACACCTCTGACGTGCACTGACTCTACTGTCCCGTCTGTGCTGCTGACATACTGAAAAGACTGTAAATTTTAGGATTTAATAAAACACCTCTAAAGCTCTGAGCTGCATTCCCACCTCCAGAATCAATATCACCCACGGGACACGAGGTGTAGATGTGAATGTCTGCACGAGAAATTTCTCAGCTAGTGGAGACACAGAACTCTCCAAGCTTCAGGATTTAAGAGGTCCTTGGCTGGCGTATAACACGTCTGCTGGGTTATTGACTGCCGGGAGTAATTACGGTCCCCTGTGCCACGTTTTTCTGGCAACCTCTCGACCTTCATGACGATCATCTTTCTCACTGCTGCTGCTGCTGCAGGCAGCTGACGAGGAAACAGATCAGGTGTCGTAGTAGATAAGACCGAGTGAGTCTCGTGGGTCCACAATGGATATTTCACCTTTTTTCATATGCAGCTTATTCGGCTTAATCTGTGATATTATACTGTAGTTTCCATTTGATCTAGGAAGAGTACTTCTGCAATAGCAAACATTAACGTTTTGTCAGAATGCAGCTCTGATGTGGAAAATGTGATGAAGTGTAAAATTGTATCTGCTGCATGGTCTTCTGTGCATGTCTTTGATGGTGAACAGTTCCACCTGCTATCAGTAAGTAAATAGATAAAATGTCAGGGCTTTTATATAAATAATTACACAATGTCAATACAATGGTGTGCATTACAAAACAAAGTTGATTTAGTGATAGTGTTCATAACTTGAGTCATTTTTTACACATAAAATTAACCAAAACAAAATAGAGAAAATAGATTCTTCTTCCAGTAACACTAAATTTCTGAACTATGATACGGTGGCCCTGAGGTAACAAAGCCAAACGCAACATTAAAACACAAAACAATAAGATCAAAAAGAGGAATAAAAGTAAAAAGTGTCATTTTGTTGCTGTTTTTCTTGTTTTTACAGCCACCGTATTATTCAGACAGCACAAACAGTTTGAAGGACTTAATAAATTTATACTCTGTATTTGAAGTTAGCCATATAAACATCTCATTGTTCATCTTCAGCACGGCAAACATGCATCGTTCTGTCTGAGGTCATACATACACCTTACACCTCCTATGGGAGCTGAGCATCTATTAATACTAAATAAGACATCCTATCTGAGCATGTGGGAAGCGGTTCCATAACAAGCAATGACATACGAGAATATTTCTAATTATAAACAAAAAAAGGGTTGTAATGATTCTATTTTGTTACTTCAGAATCTGAGAAAAGTCAAAGGACGCAGCTTTTAATTTATAGCCTGGACTAAAATCTACTTAAATGTAATTCTTAAAAACAAACACTCTGGAGCCTTTGGTCATATAAGTACAACATATAAATCCTCATACGTATTTGTTTTCTTTACTCTTTTGCTATGAAATTACAGAAGCTTCAGAGTTGAGGATTTTAATATATTTGTAAAATACCTGTTTTATATCCCTTTAAGTGTAAATAAATGTAATTTAACCCTAAGTTTTAACTTAAAAGATTCTCAAATATCTTTTAGCAGGTGAGTGAAAGACTCTCGGGTGATGTTAGAATAAAATGTTATAGGTTGTGGATGAAATGTGCGTGTCTCTGTGAGTAATTTGCTGGAGAGAAGACCCAAATGCACTGAAGTAGGTTAAACAAACAAAAGAACATGCCTCTAACGGCTGATACAAAAAATAATAAAGATGCACAAAGTCCAGTCGGCTAGTGAAACAAAACAGGGGGAAAGGGGGAAGGAGTAGCAGGACAAACAACAGAAGGACAAACTGACGAGTGACACGAGCAAGCAAGATTGTATTTACACACACAGGGTGTCATAAAGAAGGGATAAAAGGGAAGCACAAATGTTATTACCCAAATAATACAGGAAGTCACTGAGAAGATGAGGAAGACGTAAAACAAAAGCACACATGGCACTGGAAGGAAACCAGAAACTTCTAAATAAAAAAATAAAATAAAAACCCAATGGATCACACAGGGACCTGGACAATCTCCAGTTACTGATTTCCACCATGAGGCGATCACTAAACAGCATCCTGCCTGATCCCAATCTCATTCACAAAGTACAGATTATATCAAGGACAGCTCTCTGATATATAAAGCTAAGAATATCTTTTCAGACTGTCCTTCAATTAGAAATGGTTATGACAGCAGCCAGAGCCCGTCATAGAGCCTGTCCACTTTACATTAATGCCATTATTTTAAAAAATGACTGCAGTTCACCTAGAGGGCGCTGATGAGACTGAAAGAATTAAATGCTGTCCTAATAAAAAATCCCATATTTAGTATTAATTACATATATCAGTACTGAACTAAAAAGACACTAATATCATTTTTGATTATCTTCCAGGAACGTTGCCTTTAAAACACAAGTATTAGCTAATGCTTGCTGTTTGGCTGCTTAATGAAAACATCTCATGTGTTTGTCAAAACGCTGTGTGTGGTGATTAAAGGTGATGTACCAACCAGCTGTTACTTACTTGATAGAAGAAATAAAAAGGGCAGATGCCAAAAAATGGCTCTTGGTGTTTAAACTATATACATTGTTTCTTTCCCTGTTGTTTAAAATGTCACCCCGACTTCTAAGAGTTGGTGAAAGAAGGGGTGCTCTAGAAAATATCATAACATCTGGAAACAAACTACATAACCTATCCTAAAACAGAATTATTACAAAGCTAGCATCTGGAGTTAAATACAGATTACTTTGTACCCAAGTCTTGTTTGGTTTAATTTTACTTTCATCGAGTTAGATTACGGCTTGGGTGTGACAGCATCCACCACAGCTAAAGGTAACATCAGATAGCAGTAGTCCACAGTAGTTTGTGGAGTGGGGTCTAGTATACTTCTTCTTCTGTCTAAACTAAGACACTAATTCAGAAAACACTTCATATCATATCAGTGAGGTTTGGAGGATTTGTGGTGAATTTCCCGCGGGACTAAATTAAGACTCTATTGAGAAAAAGGGCAGCAGGCAGCCTCCTTCATGTCGACCTCTGCTTTGTACACCGTGAATTACATCATTGATCTTCATGATTGCATTTCTCTCCCGCAGGTTTATCAGGCTGTGGTGAATTAAAGCTGTCGTGCACTAAGCTATTCGATGCTCCTCGAGTTTACGATCATATTCCTGCTACGGGCCATAAAATGTGCCAGTCATATAGTTCATATGCAGGGCTTTGGCACATAAATAGCATTTGCAAGGGCAGTAATTTAAAAATGACTACACGTTAGTGATAGTGATTGTCCCGCTTACATCATGAAAACATTGACAAATGGGGTGATTGTGGCTCTGTGATAATGTGTATGTTGGTTGAGCAACTACAAATGGTTTGTCACTGAAAGCTCGAGAGATAACGCAGTCCAAATATTGCCTCTTGGATGAGGGAAGTAAATAAGGAAAGCAGGCAGATGGAGAAAAACAGGATGGCTGGCACCCAGGTGAAAAGGTTAAATTGGGGACGGGAAGATAATGACCTGTGGTGGTGGGAGAATGGAAGGGTCATTGCTGTCAGCCCATCTGCTGTTGTTGTGAACCTGCAGGTTAATTGACTGAGTCCAAACTAAGTGGATTTAGCATATTTTTGTTTCCACGGTTTATTTCTGAAACAGTTTGACTGAGCAAACATCGTCTATCAGACGTCACCGAGCAACTCAGAGAGCGGTGCATCGTCTGCAAAAGAAGATCTGTCATCATCTTGTTCCTCCGAACCACATCCATGTAAACCAGATTATATCAAAGAAATATTCAACTATGGTTTAAATTGTGCTTTCTTAACAAATATTCAATATTCGACAATGAACACCTTTTGATATTTTAACATTGTTGTCTGGCTATTTTCAGCTCGCCACCCAGTCTGCTGATTTTTCATTCGCACCTGGGGATTTTTGTACAGTCAGTGTGAGGCAGAAAGATGCCTGGTTAGCGTTAGAAAAATAAGATGAATACAATTTCTTGGTTTCTAGAATCAGGGATCCATACTGAGGAGTTTCAGGGACATCCATATTGCAAACATCAATGTCTGCGTTCATATAAGACATTTAATCTCATTAGCTTGGGTTCTACCGTTTTCAGTTGTGTTATCAACTAAAAAAAAACAATCTGAGGTTTGTCAACTCTGTTACAAAAACAGGTTTTTAGTCTCAGACACTCAGTTTGTTAAAAAATAACTTGAAAACATGAAATACAGAGAATTCAGGAACATCCAACACTCTCTTAACTACAACTTCAGTCCTGCTCAGTGTTATAGATAAAAGTTACTTTGGATGCTCCTTTATGCATTTTAGGGGGCAGCTGCACATATTTCATATGGCAGATTTTTACACCGGATGCCCTTCCTGAAACAACCCCCAAGGAATTTGTATCTCCTCCCAGGATCAAACTGGGGATCTTTCACTTGTTGGGTGATTGTGCAAACCACTGCACTGTGGAGCCACTTCTGCTCAGTATCACAGATGGCAGGTTTAAAACACAGAAAAAGACTAAAGCCAACAACGTATGTTGGTTTTGTATGTTGGTCTAAAGACTGTCTGACAGCAAATTGCCTTTGGCTCTCATAGAAAGTTGGTAAATCTTTAAGAAAAACAATTCCACATATTTTCCAATTACAGAACAGCAACTTGAAAAACAATGTGCCAGTAAATGGAGTGTGTGTTGAGGACTAATTTTGAGCAGTGGATGAATCAAGATTTGTTGCTCTAGTGAGTATTTGAAAATAAACTAAGTTAACTTAGTTAATGTTGGTTAATGGATACGAAGGAACAGGTCACCCAGTGGAGCCTGGGGAGACATATTTAGGCAGAGATGTGTCTTTAAATCTGCATTTGGTTGAAAATAAAAAGACACTCTTCCTTCTTAAAATAGTCTAGCTTGTGTAACTCAGTCATGACCATTTTAGTCAATCAAACATTGCACAAAAAAACAGCGAACATAAAGATGTATTTTCATTTTAGAAGCAATGGCTATGTGATCTTGAATAACATGAGGGGTGGGTGGGTTACATTTTAATAACCAGTTTAGTCTGGTTCTGGCACAAAGAGCTCCAGGAGGGAATTTTTCAGAGAAATTGGTTTACACATGTTCACAGTGGTCTCCAAGGGTCTGCATACGTCTTCCAAAATCTGTGACTGAATGCACTTCAAAACTGAGCTTTTCGGTGTATTTAAGGGGGAAATAAGGTCTGCTTATGAAGTGCATCAACCCCAGATGTGCTGAAAAAGTGGACTGAACTTGTTTTTTGTGTTAAGTGACCCGATTTTGTAAAGCTCTCCTTGCTAATCAATTGCAAACATAATTCTCTCTTTTTAACTTCGCCAGGGGACCCGCCAAGGTCATGATCGACTGGCCCAATGTGACGGCGTCCGGCAACCAGGAGCTGGGCCTGAAACCCGAGGAGCTGCAGAAGTCCAAATGTGTCCTGGGTTTCATTCCCGTCATATACTACAGCATTCTGCTCTCCATTGGAGTACCAGGTACACTTTTGAATCGAGCCAGCACATAAACCAATCAGAAAACAGGGAATCGCACATGACTCAAGAGATCAATATAAATGTGAGTTAGAGGTACATTAATGCTTCTATAATGGGGACTGGATAGTGGATAATACACTCAGGGATGTCTGTTTTCACAGTTTATGTTAATTTCATTAGCTAATAATGAGGTTGTGTGGGAATTTACCCAATTATTATCCCTCACTCCAGCCAACCATGTTAGGATCAACTCGTACACGGCTTATCAGACAGCACTCACACCAGCTACGTCTGCATTATCATGTTTCACTTTTACAAGTCAGTGATGACGTGGAATTGAGGCATTCAGATGTCCTCTTTGTTGTTTCACATAACTGTTCCCAAAGGGAAAAAACTCTCAGGGCCGAAGAGCCAACGTCTGCAATCCTAGAGGGTCGAAAACTATGATCCAAATAGCTGCAGTGGAAATATCTTACTGCTGACTAGATGTCTGAGATGAAATAGTACAGAGGAGATTGTGTGTCTGACAGCGTGCAGGGAGACAATAAAATCAGCGTCTTGTAACTTGTTTGTTTTTTTTTAACATACTTTAAAAAGCAGAAGCAGAAACTCTGAGTTTGGAAAACAAGGATTTTAACAGAAACATTTAATGCTTTATTATTAACTGTAACGTTTAAATATTAATGTGATCCATCTCAGTAATTTAGTCTCTCAAGTAAACTGCAATGCCAAATTGATTTAATTAACTTTTGGGCTGATTTAATGTTTACTATGTGATTTTATACTAATGAAAACAAACTCACAGTCAAATGCTGCACAGCTTTAGATACTGTGCTTTTGCCACTGACCTTTCATTGACATCACCAACTGTTCTTTAGGCCTGTGTGAGACCTTAACTGGGTTGTATTTATCCTTCCCAAAGACAGTGCCATGCCATAATGTATTTTTCTTTGCTAAGTTTGCTGTCATTACGAATATCCATAAAATACTAAACAACGATATTGTCATGAATTACAAGATGAGAGCCCAAATGCAGACGGTTAGCGAAATGAAGTAACAAAAGGCAACATTTCATTCCAGCAGATAAAAGTCTAACAAAAAATGAAGGCAAACAGCTGATATAAAAAAATCTCCACCTGCAGTGTTGGTTTGTCCTTCAGGTTTGGGTCCTCCGCCAGAGGCCTGGGAGCTTGAGGGCCCTGCACACTATCTTAGTGAATAAAACTGATCATTTTAAAACACAGAAGACAACTAATAGCAGTACAGCAAGTAAAACATGAAGAAAGTAACAATTACTAAGCAGCAGAATGCATGCACAAAAGTAAACTTAGCTTGATGAAAGCACAGAAGGAAAACACACCGGGGAAAACTGAGGGAATTAATTAATATAAACAGTAACTGGAACTAAGAACTAAAGACTCAGAAGACTGAGGAAATACACAAAGAAGTCCCTGCCAAAATGTAAACAACACGCAAACTAAGAATCAAAAAGAAAATATTTAATAATAAACAGAATTAGAAGGTCCAAAACCTAAAAGCCCCTGGGTTTAAGTCTCGGACTTAAACTCGGGATAATGGCCCAAATATTGATTTAATTTCCCCTCAAATTCCCTGAAAGTTGTGCAGACATGCAGCACAGTGCAGCGCTTGTTCTCTCTGCCTTTTAAGAAAAAGATGAAGTGAACCGTTCCTATTTCACAGATTTCTTTATGCAGCTAAACCAAAATCCTTGTAGGATCTAGTCTTGCCAGAAAATACTGGGGGGTTTATTATTTGGGCCATTATCCTTAGGTTGCTTTATTTCAGTATTCACTGGGACATAAAACTGATCACCAGTGTCAACAGTCAAATTGAATAAAAACCTCTTAAAAGGTTTATTAATCTACTCCAAAATACAGATTTAAAGAGCTTTTATTTTCATGACTTTTATCCTTTTAATCTCATTTCTGCTTCTTTGTTTGTCCCAGTAAACATCCTCACAGCAGTGGCCTTGTGCAGACTGGCGTCCCGCACTAAGAAGGCTCTGTACTACTACCTCTTGGCAGTGACAGCCTCAGATATTCTCTCCCAGCTCTTCATCATCTTCGTCGGCTTCCTGCTGGAGACGGCAGTTTTTCACCGGGATGTCCCCGCTCTCCTGCTGCACTCTGTCAGCGTCGCCGAGTTTGCAGCCAACCACGCTTCCATATGGTCCACCGTACCGCTCACTGTGGACCGCTACGTGGCGCTGTGCCACCCCCTCCTCCACCGGCAGATCAGCTACCCGGCACGAGCCAGGAAGATTATCGGTGTGGTCCTGGCAGCATCGATCGCATCGGGCGTGCCTTTCTTCTGGTGGTCAGACATGTGGAGGAACAGTCATCCGCCCACAGCGCTGGACGCCGTCCTCATATGGACACATGTGACTATCATCTACTTCCTGCCGTGCAGCATCTTCTTAGTGCTGAACTCTCTGATAATCCACACACTGAGGGTGAGGCAGAGAGAGCAGCGCTGTCAGGAGGAGCAGGGGACCAAGTCGGTCCCACTGCAAAGACTCGGGAAAACCACGGCCATGCTGCTGGCCATCACCTCAGTGTTCTCAATCCTGTGGGCTCCCAGAACCATCGTGGTCATCTACCACCTGTATGTGTCCACTGTTCATCGAGACTGGCGCATCCACCTGGCCTATGACCTCTCCAACATGCTGGCCATGCTCAACACCGCAGTCAACTTCTTCCTCTACTGCTTCGTCAGTAAGCCTTTCCGCAGCGCCGTGCGGGATGTCATACTGCTCAGGGGGTCGCCGCTCTACTCTCGCCGCGCTCTGCCCCAGCAGCAGGTCCCCACCAACGCCTCCATTTCCTCTCTGTACAGTGGGAACAGCAAGCGGTTTCAGCGGGACTTCACCCCCTTGTCACCTCATGGGGCCAGAAAGCCCTCATGACCCTGTGACTTGTCCTCTTAATCCAAAACACCCATCATCCCACGGTCCCGGTGCACTCCTCACCCCAGGGACGCGTACTGTGTTCCAGCTACGACTGTGGGCAGCGACCAGTCGGCCCTGGGGCGCTCTCAGAGGGCCTGATAGCGACTTAGCATGATTTTTGTCTTACAGTGTTTGACCTCGTTTTGTTTGTCCATGTAAATCAGATAACGTGACAGCCTATTTATTTTTCTTGAGAAGAATCTGAGGAAATAAAAGTAGATTTTTTTTTCCATACATGGTAGTAATGTGACTGATTTGTTTATATTTTTACAAAAAAAAACAAACACAAAAACAGAAGGACAAAATCGCTTTTTGAGCAATTATGTAAGCCCAGATGTAGATTCATGTTAATATTAAAGAATTTTTGCATATTAAGTGCAATCAGTGATCGCTGCTGTTCCTTTGGTCATGTAAAGTGGTGTGACATTCACTCTGGAAGCAGGAAAGATGTCAGAATAAGAGTGATAATGTTGAATAAACAGTTTTTTTCTGCAGTTGTATAAAGACAATGAGTGAATCAATAGGCAGTGTGACAGTACAGTCACTGCACTGTGCTCCCAGGCATTAAAAACCATCCAACTTGACAAAGCCTCAAATGAAAGCTCAGTTTTTTAAGCCACAGGAGTGAAGGCCTGCTTTTCAGACAACTATATCACTCACCAATGTGGCCTCAGCTCTAGCCTGATAGTCTGCACTAACACTAACACTACACTCACAAGAAAATGCGGACGCTTTTGCATGCACAGCCACTGCATTTCCACCAAACGATGTAAACGTTAGCTTCAGTTGCAATTGTTCTACCATCTAATTGTAAATATGCACAAATTAAGACTGTTGTTGACCTTCAAAGAATTGAGTTCTATTCTCAGAGTTTATATGTAGTCCATTTTTGTATATATTAAACATCGGCTGTATATAAAAACTGACCAAAGCCACTGTGACATCGCCCACTGGTTACTGAAGATCAGTTGTAAAGCCTCAAAATAAAGCGTTAGGTATCTTAGTCTTCTGAAAGTAGACGTGACCGCACGCCCCTGTTTGTAATTTACCATAATTTACAAATGAGCTTTATGTTGTGTTCATTAAGACTTCAAATACGTGATTGAGTCAATGCACTCATCATAAAACTATTTACTGAAGTCCTATCACGAGGGAGCCGAGGGAGGTTTTCCCCTGGACATTTATACAAACAGATGTGTTTTTGCAACCAGAGGCCTCATTTTCAGTCGAATGTTCCTGGAAAATCATTTACTAATCATTTAAATGGTAGAAAAAATAAATAAATCAGAGTAGTTACTGTTCTGAAATAAACAAAAAATCAGCAAACGGTTTAAATTGTGTACAATTTTATGGACATGGTTAAATATTTTATGTACTAATATTTCAAGTGTATTTAGGACGTATTTGAATCTCGTTCCTCGATGGTGAGATTGTGTGGACTGCACACTGTGCATGACAGCAGCCTTCGCTCCCTGCACACACAGCTCCAGTCATACCAGTTCACTCTGACACAACTGTCATATAACCGTCTATTCTGTAGGTTAAAGTAAACCTACTGCAGGACGGCACTGATTAGAAACAGCTAAATTGGTACTGAATAATATATAAATATGATTAATTAGCTTAATGGGCTCGTACTTCTCTTGCAGAATAGTGAAGGCAGCAACATTTTAGCATGTAAGTTGCCAAAAGGGCACATTTCTACTTTGCAGACTTAGAAGTTCCAGCCTTTATATACAAACTATGATATAAAAGAACAAATCATTTTCTTCCTCCACACTGCTTTCAACATCAAACAACACTGGAGCCTCATTTCATCCTAGTTTAGATCATAAGTGTCCAAGAATTGCACGTAAATGATCAGTTTCCATGGAGCGAGCTCAGAGATGAGAACAACTAGTGTAATTTAATGCATTTGTCAGTTTTTTTATTTGTATTGGTGAATTGTTTTTTCTTGTGGTTGGATTTTCTTTAATGGTCAAAAACGATTTGCATTCAATAAAAATCGAGAGACAAAATGTATTTAAACTGTCAAGAAGTCTTGACTCGTGTAACTTTTGAAATTGAGTGGCACAGGGGAAACCGGTCAGAGGGGAGGGGTCCGTGGGAAATCAGAATACTCTAATTGAAAATTGGTTGAAAATTCAAATAATTGTAATTGTGGGAACACTTCCCGCTTCTATCAGGGAAACTTGGCATCATATTTGGTGTATGAGATTCAGCTGTGAGGTGACGGAGCCGTCTGGTTCTGTCTTATTCTACTGAGCAGTGGAGCAAAGAACAATGTCCCACACATTCTTTGTTTTTACCTCTTCATATAGAGTTCAGTTGCATTTTAGCCACATGATAAACGAACAGTTTCAAGAACTAAAAGATTTTACTTTTCAAATCCCCTACATTAATTTTGACCTCAGACTTCTTTTATAAATCCTCATTTGGGGATTCAGAGGAGCTGAAAGCTCCATAAACAGGTCACTGGTGACCGTATGGATGTTAAGAGTTTTTGGATTCCACGTGGTTGCTTGTACTTTGCCTGAGACACCTGAGTGCTTCACATCTGTCTCAGGATCAGGCAGAACACAAGGTTGGTGATTTTATGCATTTTGTGTCCTCTCACATATTTGTAAATTCATTTTTAGTTTATTTACAGAGGTAGCTGTCATGGATGAACCTAGATATAATAATAATAATAATAATAATAATAATAATAATAATAATAAGAAGAAGAAGAAGAAGAAGAAGAAGAAGAAGAAGAAGAAGAAGACATTTTATTTGAGGGTGCCTTTCTAAAACCTAAAAGATATCACTACAGCAGTAGATTAAAATAAATTAAAATGCAAAAAACAACAAATAAAAATGAGAAAAACACAAAAAAAAAAACCCCAAAAAAGTTTTGAAAAGTAAGTAGGATCTATATTAAAGCGAGTAAGCCACTTTAAACAAGTAGGTTTTGAGCTGTGACTTAAATAAGAGAAGAGAATCTATATTTCTTAAGACTGAAGGAAGTGAGTTCCAGAGCCGAGGAGCAGAGCGACTGAAAGCTCTGTGCCCCACAGTGATGAGACGAGCAGAAGGAACAACAAGATGAGTGGCAGATCTGAGAGAGCAGGAAACAGTCAAAGACACACTGATATCAGTATCTGCAGTAGTGACTGTGACAACATTATTAGTCAACGTGTGTGGTCTACATAAATAGTGTAACCTCTCTAAATATCAGTAACTATCAAATCATACCAACATATAGATGACAATTCATTCATTCATTACATTATTCTTCTTCATGGTTCAGTGTAAAGTGTTTTCTTTTCTATAAAGAAAAGCACTAAAGTAATGGCCAAGTTTACGTTGACCATAAGGAAAACAGAGTGTGTGATTTGCAAACCCAAATATGCTCACAGTACAAGACAGGAACATCAAATGTTTTCTGTCTTCCTAAAAAATGAACTTTTTTAGGAAAAATATTCCTAAATATTTTGAATTGATGGCAGTGACACAACCTGTATATACACTTCAGCCATGATGGTACCTTTCCAGATATGCGTAGGAATTAATGCACCCCTGTACCTTTGAACCGAGTGCTGAAAACAAGCTGGATGGTCACCCTGTTCTTTAGGCTGGACAGCATGGTGTCCATGTTGCCTCAGTCCGTTTTAAATTAGCTTTGGTCCCAAGAAGATGACAGTGTTTCTGGAACGTTCATGTTCACTTATTACTGGCATGATGGAGCTTTAACCTGCATTTGTGGACGACACGATCAGCTGTGTTTCTGAGCCCGTGCATGTCTGTTTTTGGTGCAGTGCTGCTCGAGGGCTTGAAGATCACGGACATCTACGGTTTATTTCTGGCCTTGTCTCTTGTTCACAGACAGATGAATTTTTTGGAAATTATGTACTGTGGCTGATACTGTCTACCATAGACATTTAAAGTCTTTGCAATTTTACATCAAAAAAGATTATTTTTTAAATTGTTCTACAAGTTGTAGATGCAGTTTTTCCTCTCTAACACGTTCCTTTTATACCCAGTCATGCTAATGACCTGCTGCTAATTAACACCATTGGCTGCAAAATGTTCCTCCAGCTCTTTTTTTTAGTATCACTGACTTTTCCAGCTTTTTATTGCCCCATCCCACCTTTTTTGAAACATCCAGCTACCATCCAATTAAAAACTGAGTAAATACTTTTCTGGGAATGGAACATTTTCTTCTTTCAAACATTTGATGTGTGTTCTGTGCTCTATTGTGAATAAAAGATGGGTTTATGAGATTTGTGACTCACAGTATTCTGTTTTTATTTACACTTAATACAAAATCCCAGATGCGCATACTGGGTTTGTACATCTGGCCATCCTTTCAGGTTAAAAGTTTCTAATCCAAGCCCCCCGCTGACCTTTGTCCATCCTGAGTCTTCGCCGTGTTTACTGTAATGACGCAGCGTTAGAGCCCCACCAGCAGGCTCATGTGGCCCTGCTCTCGGCTCACGCTGAGTTCTGAGAGTTCGTACGGAGATGCAGATACAAACGGTTTCTTTGAAGATGACTCCTGCTGCCTCACAACAACAGAGGGGGGTGAGAGAGAGCGTGTGGTGGCAGCAACCTTGCGGTGGTGATGAGAGTGGGAGTCAGAGATGAATGATCAAACATAATGCGGCGCAAAGATGTCCAAGCAGGCTTTGATTTACTCGAACAGAGCTGCTGCTGATCGTATTAGGCAGCAGAGCGGTGACGCTGGGGGAAGGGCATTATAGAGGAGGTAAACCCCGGCAGCCACACGTCCCCCGTCTGCCTGACACCTGTCCTTTGTGCCTGTTCAAACACCTGCTGATGGCCCCCCACTCTGCTCCTATTGAGCCCTTCCTGTTGCTTAGCAGGTGTCACAAGGAATCAAATGAAAAGACAGAGCACAGCAGAGAGTGATGGCGTCCTATCAGATGCACTTATGCAATAAACACAGGAAGTTTACACTACAGAACAAAGGGAGGAAGTTTGCCCAATTTACTTACTTAAAGAAAAGTTCAGATTTTATGTAGTTTCAGTAGCAATGCAGGAAGTAACGCCGGCCAAAAGACATTTCATTCACTTTTCCCTGAGGTTTCTGCTGCTAAAAAATGCTAATCTACTGCAAAGACTTACATTCAGCTTGATTTCAGCCTTTCATCATTAATAATTTTATGCTTTGATGATAGGAGTTTCTGCCACACAACATCCACTCAAGAACAAAAACGACTTTTTAAATGTCCTGTGACTTTGAATCTAAAGACAATGAGTGCATGTTGGTTTGAAATGTATCTGTCATGCAGAGTGATCCTGCATGTAAACACTGGGGAGAGTTTCATATGGAGGGAAAATAAAGGTTTAACAAAGGATCAGTGCAGTTTAATTTCCATTGTGCAGCTTCAGGTGAGGACGTTGTGTTAATTTCAATCTATACATTCAGACGAAAAGAACTGGCCTTGTCATAATAATAATAATAATAATAATAATAATAATAATAATAATAATAATAATAATAATAATAATAATAATAGCTTTTGATCATATTAGTAATAAAGGAAGATGCCAGGTGATTACATTGTAGGAGGATAAAATTGGTTTTATGGGCACGTTTTAGTCCAGCACAGTGAATCCGAATAATTATTATAATCTGTCTGCACTCTGACTTTTTCTTCGGTTTCAGATTTAATATCCTGTTGAAATAAGAGAAAAAAATCAGAGTGATGAAATGGGGCTTGCCAGAACAAAGAATAATACATCACTACCTCTGCAGGGATTTGCTTTAACAAAATATTTCTGATCTTTATCTGGAAACAGACAACTGATGGACACCAGGGCTCTGCTGGAAGGAAGCAAAGAGATGTTTAGTTCTCAAAGAAAAACTGTTTGGTTCCAAGGCCAGGCGAAGGACCTAATTTTAGAGAATGGAAAACTGAAAGCATGGAGGAGCTGAAAAGTGAGAATGAGAATCGTGAATAAAGAAGCCAGCAGCCTCACTAAGGGTAAATGAGGCAGGAAGCATCAGACGTTGATTTACAAGCATGAGGGTCTGTGTGGACTGGTCTTTTAATCATTCCCCCAAAACCTCACATGCACCTAATTCTTCACCTGTACTGTCAGCGCTTACACATCGATTTCAAAAGAGGTTTTTTGGGGGGGTTTTAACTCCATGAGCGTCACAGAGGGTTGATTATAGCACATATATGCACATTTTTCACCTCCAGCGAGCATCAAAACATTCTGTTACTGGTGAAGAGCTTTTAAGAATTTCTAGCTTCTGTCTTTAAATGTTGAGGCTTTAAATAATAAAAGTGTTGACATTTTGGCTGCAGTTGCAACAATGTAACAGTCAGAATGTATTATATTATCAGAGTCCATCCTTTTTCTGAACTATAGAGCGAGCTCATTGCTCCAGGTGGGCTGTAGCCTGACCCAGGAAAGGTCACCGGTCCCACTGGTCACAGGGCATCGCAAAGAGGCAGGCTGCCTATACTCTCACATCCACGGGTGATTTAGAACCGGTAATGGACCTAATATACATGTCTTTGGACTGCATGAGGAAGCTGGAGTTTCTTACTGTGAGGTTGCAGTGCTAAGGCAACTCTTTTTATCTGTGAAGCTGCATTAAAATGATTGAGAACGAGCAGAAAATGAGCTTGCTGCCCTCTCTGGGCTAACAGAGGTATTGCCAGACAGCAAAATAAAATAAAAGCTTTTCTTGAATTGTCAAAATTTGGGCAAACTGGCAGCTTATCACATCCACCATTTAATATGAAATTGTGCTTCGTCTTTATTGAATTCTGATTTACTTTTATTTATTAACTTTACCTGGATTTACTGTTTTTTATTTTCATTTGATGGTCAAGAAACTAAAAATGAAATGGCGAATGAATAATGAAGAAAAGAAATAAATGTGCTGTCGTGAACTTTACAGCATGCAGAGATGGAGCTCCTGGGTTTTTAACACCATTCTTCCCACAGTCCTGAAGGACAAGCTGGAGAACTCTGGAGTGGACCATCACCTCACTACATGGATTCTGGACTACCTCCCTGACCAACCACAGTATGTGAGAACTCAGGGCTGTGTGTCGGACAGGGTCGTCTGCAGTACGGGGGCCCCACAGGGAACGGTTCTGGCACTGTTCCTCTTCACCATCTACACTGCAGACTTCTCCCACAACTCCACCCAGTGCTTCCTGCAGAAGTTCTCTGATGACTCTGCTATAGTCGGCCTCATCACTGATGGGGACGACAAGGAGTACAGAGAACTGACCCAAGACTTTGTGGACTGGTGCCAGCTGAACTACCTCCAGATCAACACTAATAAAATCAAGGAGCTGGTGGTGGACTTCCGCAGGCACAAACATCCTCCACTGCAACCACTGAGCATCCAAGGTATGGACATTGAGGCTGTGGACAGCTACAGGTACCTTGGTGTTAATCTGAACAATAAACTGGACTGGACTCATAATTCAGAAGCCCTCTACAGGAAAGGGCAGAGCAGGCTGTACCTGCTGCGGAGACTTAGGTCTTTTGGAGTGAAGGGCCCACTCCTGAAGGCCTTCTGTGACTCTGTGGTGGCCTCAGCCATCTTTTATGGTGTGGTCTGCTGGGGCGGCAACCACTCAACCACAGGAAGAGACTGAACAGGCTGATCCGCAGGGCCAGCTCTGTTCTAGGATGCCCTCTGGACCCAGTGGAGGTGGTGAGTGACAGGAGAATGGTGGCTAAGCTGTCATCCCTGTTGGACAACATCTCCCACCCCATGCAGGAGACTGTGACAGCACTGAGCAGCTCCTTCAGTGGCAGGCTGCGGCACCCACGATGTGGGACGGAGAGATTTTGCAGGTCTTTCCTCCCCACTGCTGTCAGACTCCACAACAAAGACGTCAACTGATCAAACACATCCACACATGTGCAATAACACTAAGTGCAATACTCTTTCTGGCATCGTTGTATTATACTCATATTGTATATAGCATCTTATATTTTTGAAGTATCTCTGAGCATTGCACAGTATAACCTTCAGGTGAATTTGCTGGGATGTCCACTCCTGGGAAGATTGTGCCGATGTGTTAACACACACCTGAATGCTTCAGACCAACAAACTGCCAAAACCTCTACAGAGGTGCTCACACTTGATAATGAACTGTTAATCAATTGATTAGAAGTACATTTTCCCCATGAAAAACGCAAAAACTTTCTTTTTTTTTCACAGGACTGCATTCAGATTTTCTGCAAAGGAGATTGGAGGAGAGATTCTTAAAGATGATTTGTAGAAATAAACACTTGCAGGTGTTGGCGTCCTTCACCTGCTGCTGAATTCTTCGAATCCTCCACTAGATGTCTCTACACACCACTCACACGTTCAGGTAGCCCAGCTGTTCACTCAAAATGTCTGTTTATCATTATCAGTGGAAGAGTGACTTAAGAGCTGGTTGTGAGCAGATCCACATAAAATGGCCTATACTGAGCCTCTGTGTGTGACCCTTACAGGGACGCTTTCAGTGGGGAAAATGTGGCAGTGTCCTGGAAGCTACCACCATAAAGCAATAAAAACAAAACAGAAACTGTTCCCATGAGTGAAGGCTAACGCTGAAATTGGCTGAGCTCACAGCTTCTGTGTGGAAGCCTTTCAGAGGAAACAAATAGAAATGGTGTCATTTAAGGTGTGAGGTACTCACACAGAACTGAGTGGCCTTTCACTGGAGAAAAACACGGTCATTACTGTGAAGGGGACCACAAGTGGGAAAATACTTTTATTTTAGGTGTATTTTGTTGTTCAAAACTTTTACAGAGTATGATAATGACTTCTATCAAGAGTCTAAATGCTTCTTAAATTTCTTTGCAAATGAGTTATTTATACAAAACAGTATTTACTCTCTTTTTCGCCTGTAGCTGCTGCTGCACATGCCCAGTGTGCCCTGCACTAATCTGCACGCATTTCTAACACCGAGGCCCGACTTCTGCCGTTTTTTAAAGTTCCGCTAATGTGTTTGATTTACAGTGCAGCTGTAGCCTTGACGCTACAACAGATAGGAGTCAATAACATTCAGTGTGTTAGGATGTGATTCATTAATAGTAAACAATATTTTTAAAGGCTGTTTCTAACCTGGCTTTATGGATATTTGTGCTCAAAGCTGTGTAACATGATACATAATATCCTAGAATATTTGATACAAATCAGATACTGCCGGCAATAAACGCTTTAAGAAAATCATTCGTGGGTTACGGTTCGGTTAAGTCTCCCGGAAGTGAGGGTAGGTCGCTGTAGTGTCCTTTGAAGTGATGAACAGCAGTGCGCGCGTGTGCGTCTGCGTGCGTGCTCGGAGAGACGAAGAGGGGAGAGGTGGGAGAGGTGGAGAGGGGATGACTGTAGTCACACCGAGAGGAAAAGCTCGTGAAAGGATTCCTAAACTTGGGAGCGGTCGGATCAGCTGTGCCGCAGTTTATTTCTTCTCCGAGTAATTTGTGCCCAACTATAGCGGTGCGTTCGCAGCAGGTGAAAACCAACGAGCCGCGCCCAGCAGAAATCTGCCGAGAACAGCCAGGTAGTTAAACTCCTCACAGCCATCACAGCCTTTATTCACGCTCACTGAAGCTTTACTGCCTGTTTCTGAGCTTTGCTTCAGAGTGATTTCTGTGTATTTAGACAGAGAGAGCAGGGTATCAGGTATGGAAGACCGTTTGTGCCACTAAATTAACAACTAAAGAAAAGTTATTCACTGAAAACAATTCTATTAAAATAGATTTTAAATAGCTGTGTTTAGGGAGAAATCAACAGTTAGACACATTAGCTCGTACTTTCAAATGCTTAAGTTATACATTGTTGTGTTTGATTATTGTACAGCTGAAAGTTTAAACGTGTCAGGGAGGAGGGGTGGAGAATATAAGAAAGATTCGGTTGCATAATGTAGAAAATCAGATTTAAGTAAAGTTCATCCCGACCCTTGTTGTCTTGTAGAATTGCAGCATACTCTTCAGTTCATTTTCCTGATGGAAAACCCACTCCTGTGATCCCATGGGCTCACGATAAGGTTAGATATCAGTACGAGAAATACACGACAGAGTTATATCTAGACCTGAGGACAGTACCTGAGGACAGGACCACAGCAAATAGATTAAAATATACTATACCTGTGCAGGATGCAAGATGTGCCTCTGTATTACCTTCAGTCGCAGTGTTCTGTGTCTGGCACTTGGCTTGTAGTCATAGTAATGCTAAACTTGTCGTCCCATTTTAGTGTCACCTCTTAATTTTGACTCACTGAGTTATTCTTACTGTTATAAGTGGCTTCTTTCTTCATGTACACGTTTTTTAAAGCTAAAGTGAACAGGATTAGTAGGAGTATGAGTGTATGTCTTGTCTGTGCTGGTCAAAGTGTAGAAGCCTGATTGAGTCTTGCCTGGCAAAACAAAACAAACATCTGGAGGGGCACAAAGTAGGTTTTACTTGTGCGAGTTTGTGGTAAAGTAACTAAACATATATCATAAGTTAGAAAAAACTGAAGAACCTTTTGACTCTTGAAAATCCACTTTACAGATTACATTTCTGTGGTTACATTTTCAGTTATTACAACAATCAGATTTAATGTCTTGTATTAAATCAGGGATGTGGGCCGCATATACCCCACTTTGATCCTAAGTGGGTCGAATGGGTGAAAATCCCCTTTCTGTGAGTGTGAAGGAACTTAACTTCACATTTAAACCCTGGGATATCTCAATATAAGAAAAATAAGTGTCAACAGTATGTCTCAGTTTTTCCACATGATAAAGAAATGCTGCTGAAAGAAATGAAAGAAACCTGTCAGCATGACTTAAATTCTTAAAATTAAAGCAGTCAATGTCCAGAATTACAAAAAGTCTGGTAGCTCATTGTCCAGAATGGCCTGTTAGTATAAAGTTGGATGACTTTTCTAATTCACAGAAAAATAGAAAAAAAAAAGATATTTCTTTAGTATATAGTCAAAAAGCAGGAACTTCTTTGTTATTTGATTGTTTTTACTTTATTGCTGTAGTATGAAAAAGATGTCACATTTATGAAAATAAAGGTAAAATCCCAAAATGTATGCCCCTCTTCACATTTTCCAAAGATAGCCATCAGACTGTGTTGGAGTCTTTGACAGGCCGATTCTGGCAAGACATCATTTGACATTCTCTAAAGTTTCACCTGCACAAAAATCCTCAAAAAAGGCCTAAAAAGTTTAGAAAACCAAAGTATTGAAATTGCAGATGTGCCTTAAATATGCTTATAATATTTCCCCCTGGCAACAGTTACAAAAAACAACTCAACAAATATTAAAATGAACGGTCTAAGAACTTTGTTTGATCAGTGGTCACACCCTGAAACTGGGAGTAAATGTATTAGTTAATTCTGTCTATTTGAGGAGTGACAGAGCGGAGGACATGTAGAAAAAGAATATATTGGCCTCTTTGTTCCAGAAAGATCCGTCTTCCTGATTGAGTAACAGAAGGTCAGAAAGACTGAATGTCCGCACGGCGCATCTATCGATTTGACTCAGAGACCGTCCTCAGTTTGGTGTAATTGGATCTGATAGGGACGAAAAGAAACAGCCAGACGAGGCAGAAAGACAAAACCAGGATTGCAGAGATGTTTATTCACAAAACAGATGCTCAGATTTTATGTAATTCAGCAGAAAACACTAAAAAGCAACACCTTTGGATTTGATTTGACCAGAGTTTTAGCAGGTGAGCCTCAGGTTCAACGCACTTTTTCCTCACTGTTGTGTAAATGTGCAGAAACAATGTCTGTTGACAGATGTGTTAATCATTAACATTAGAGTTGGGGAAAAGCCCAGCAGTGACATTCCTCCCACATTTTTGGAGTGTGACTGCAGATACCTGATTCTCTGAAGCTCTAAATAAAAGCAAAGCTCCTTTTTATAGAACGTTTTCCAGGATAACATGACGACGTTCTGTCTGTTGACTCATGCAAGTGTGATATTTGCTCAGCTGGGTGTAGACAACTGTATCTTAATGTAGCTTTGGTGACGTGGTTTAGCTCTTTGTTCAAATCTGTCCCTATCGTGTCTCTCCCAGACATTCCCTGTTTGTCCATCTGAACAGGTGCTGCTAAAGTCCCAGAGCAACTCCCAGGCTCCATGGCCAGCATCATGACCCCTCAGGGCTGCGGCCCAGACGTGGATTCCATTTATTACAATCTGTGTAGCACTGAAGCTGCATGGGGCATCGTGCTGGAGGCCTTAGCGGCAGCTGGTATCGTCTTCTCCTTCGTGCTCTTCATCTCGCTGCTGGCCAGCCTGCCCTTCCATAAAGACTACAACCGCAAGAGCTCGGTGGCTCTTCACGCCTTCTTCCTGATCTGCACTGCTGGTCTCTTCTGCCTAACCTTTGCCTTCATCGTGGGAAAGAACTTCTCCACATGTGCTTCACGGAGGTTCCTCTTTGGGGTGCTGTTCAGCGGCTGCTTCGCCTCCCAGCTGATGCAGTGTGTGAGGCTGAACATCCTGGCCAGACGAAACAGCGGACCTCGAGTTTGGGTCTTGTGTCTTGGGGCGTTGGGGCTGTGGCTGGTGGAGGTGATCATCAACACAGAATGGCTGATAATTACAATTGTGCCTTCCAACACCACAGCTCAAACTAGCAATGCTATAGCCGTGCCTTGTGACATTGCTAACGAGGACTTTGTCATGGCGCTCATCTACGTGATGGTGCTGATCCTGGCTGTGGTGGTGGCGAGTCTGACCATCATGATGGGCAAACACGCACAGTGGAAGAAGGAAGGCGCTTGCATCCTTGTGACAAGCCTCTTTTCAGTGGGTATTTGGGTGGTGTGGATCGTCATGTACGTGTATGGGAATGGGAAAACCGGGGGTCCAACGTGGGATGACCCAACCTTAGCCATCGCTTTGGTAGCAAACGCCTGGGTCTTCATTATCATGTACACCATTCCTGACGTCTGCTGTCTGAACAGTGACGATGAGAGTCAACAAGACTACACAGAAGATCTTTACCAAAACCAAGGAGTCGGATACGAGACGATCCTGAAGGGACAATCCTCCCAGAATGTGTATGTGGAAAATAAGGCTTTCTCCATGGACGAGTCTAACCAAGGTATGTAGCTTAGCCTTGGAGTTGCTGTAGAAAACCTTCAAACAAGCAACTTCACAAGTACGCTTAACTTTGAAGGGTTTTATTGGTTCAACTGTTATAAAGGGATTGTAACATCGTCATGAGTCTTTATGGTTTCAAAATTTTGCACCTTGTCCAAAATAGACCTTCAGATAGGACGCCTGAATCTGCAAAGGCATCATATAAAAGGGTCCCAGGACAAATAGACCCAAAGCTGGTTACAGTGGTCAAAATGACAACTAGTCAAAAGACCTAAAATTAGATGAGGAACACAAGACTGAGCATAATTTTGACAAGGTGGATTATAAGATTATAAAAAATGAGTACATAAATGTCAAAACCAACACGTGAGATCAGTTCTCCAAGTGCTTAAGACTGTTTAAAATACAGTTTACAGATTTTTTTATGGATGTTTTGGTGATTTTTTACTGAATAGATGAATTCATGAATGACCCAGTGCCACATTTTTACAAACTTACAATTCTGAAACTTAAAACTAATCTAAAGTTTAAAAATCATGTTTTGGAATTTATGAGCTATGATTGGGTAAACCTGTGGATCTCACATCAAGGCCAGTTTAAGGCAAACAAGAAAAACACTAAAAATAATTTGGATTTGGGCAATTAATGAATTCATCGATTCATCTTCTCTCCTTTGTGAAAGAGATAAAGACTACTAGCTGTGGTGATTTTGTCCTTGTAATTTCCAAGAAGAAATGTTGTGTTGCATTGAGGTATTCAGTGTTATTTGTTTCATCAAAGCAAAGTGGAGCTGATGTTTTGGTGGTAGTTTAGCTCCGTCTTTTATTTCCTTGAATATGATGCAATAACATTTACATAGCAGCAATAAAACCAAATCAGAGGTTCACCAGAAACAAAAGATATTCCGAGCTAAGGTTGGTGATTAAAAAAAATATTCCTGATTTTCCTGCAGCAGCCATATACAATATGACCGTGAAATAAAAGTTCTTCAGAGCAGCTACGCTCGGTTTGTTTCCTAAAGGCAAACATTTCCCCGGTCAGCTATTTGTCTGCAAACCGAACGGTGTCTGAGCTCTTCAGTGCATTCACCCTGACACATTTTCAGACAATAGCCATCCTTATGAGGTTCGCTTTAGTGTTATTACAAACTCTGCCTCTCACGATGACCTTGCGCTGATGAATGAATGTTTTCTAGCCTTCGAAAACACAAGAACAAACAAAATATGCAGCAAAATGTCCTGAAAAGGTTGTTTTCTGTCCACATGATGACACCACAGAATCTGATCTGCTGATCTGAGCTCAGTCCAAAGGATCAGAGCAGTAAGTCTGATAGTTATCACGGCTCGCTAATGGAAGATGGTTCTTTGTAGCAAGGAAGGTGATGTGTCTCTGCTTATAAGCTGTAAGGGATTTTTTTTGTATTTTTAGGTAGCTGTGATGTAGAGGTAGAAAGAGTAGCTTTGGCTTTGTGCTATTCTATTGTAAGCGTACAGATAAGCACAATGTGTAAGAATGCAGAGGAGGTTCTGTCTCTTACATTTTTCCTGATTAGCACAGACTAATGTGTGTCATAAAAAGTCTCAGAATTTGGTTTGAGCACATTTGTCTTTAATCATTAACTTACATTAAGTCCTACAGTATGACTAAACTGCCATTAACTGAAAATCATCATTCCCCACCTAAAATTTTACCTTCTGAATCATTCTTGTTAATAAGTGTCTGACTGCATCTATGAATGCTGTATCACTCCCACTAGAATCATTACACCATCTGTTTGCGCTGTCTCCACGGCGACAAAGGTGTGGCAACTGTTTAATATGGGGGTTGGTTATATAGTGCCATCTCTGCAGGGCACTTTGTAAAAGATGGAGGGCAGGCAGGTTGTAATATGAAGATGAAGGGGATTATTGCCAGGTGGCACTTAAGAGGGCCACAGATATCACACACTGATTGTTGGGTGATTAAAAGATTTATTTTCTTATCTCTATCTGTTCATCACAGATTCCAAGCCCGTGTCTCCATACAGCGGCTACACCGGTCAGATGCGTAACTCGGTGTACCAGCCCACTGAGCTGGCTCTCATCAGCAAAGGAGTTGGAAATGTGAGTATAAAAGTGATACATTCACAGAAAAACACATTTGAATATGGTCGGTCCACTCGCACACATACCTGTTTCCTACACTAGGCAAATTTTTATGGAAATAAGGAAATGGTGACAGTAACCTTGTACAGAGCGTGAAAACCTCATCAACACCAGATAGACATAACACCAGCAACCATCACTTCCAAGGCTTTTTTAGTCCATATTTGCATTTTGATTAACAACAGGCAAAGGAACATGGGAGAATGAATAAAACAGGTGGACATTTAAAAGTTGTCAGGAGCACAGCTTTAATTCTAATGTCACAGATGCCTGGGGTTAAACATCCAGCTGGAGGCGTTTCCTCGGGTTATAGAAAAAAGTGCATTATATAATCACTAGATTCAAAATGGCATTTATTTTGTAAATTATGCGCACCGTTAGTGTCTGTAAAAACCACAACACCAGGTACGCTTTAGGGTTGAGCCAACCTTGTGACTAAAGAGCATTTGTTCTTCTTAGAAAAGCAAAAGCGCAGAGGTCACATGTGAAGATTTTCAACTTCTGACCACAGTCTGTATATAAATGAGAGACTTACCCAACTGATCAGTAATAATTTAGACCCACCTTAAACTAAACTGTAGTAATAAGGACACAAAATAAACATCCAGTCAGCATGTGAGGCCTGAAACTACTGACTAATATCACAAACTCCTTAAAAATGGTGCAATGAGGTCACAGATTAAAGTAACTGAACGAGCTAATGTTGTCCACCGTTGCATGTGATATAACCCCCGGTTGCTAGTGAAATGTTTATTCGCCGGCTGGTTGGCAGTAGTTGATGGAGGTTTCTGGCTGTCAGTGGATGAAATCTGTTGCACCTGAAACCTTGAGACTGATTTTGTTGCCTGTAGTTTTTCCAGGCAATCATTTTCTGCTCTCAGTGCCCAGCAACCATTCACAACAATCTCAGGGAATGCTCATTTTTCCCAAACTACCTTTGGTTGCTAGATGGTCGTGGATTGGTCTGTAGGCCTGTGTGCCTGTGCACGATCAGATTTCCCCACGCTGGCGCTGTTCCTATGTCATCATAACAATTTTGGTCCAGGATCAACGTTGCAACTGACCAATCACATTGGCTGAGCAGTTAGCATTAGCGAGGAAGTTAACTGTTAAAAACTTTCTAACATGACTAATATAAATTTGGCTAACTTGATGAAATATTTATTATACTCCATAAATTAGTAAAGAAAACACTTGACATGCTGACCATTTGTTCCAGAAGAACCTTTTATATAAACAGAAGCATCTTTTTCTTTTCCCCCATGTTTCACAACTAACACCAACACCGGGATATCAGGTAACATGACTGGGGCGTTATTCACTTGATCCGATATTGTCACCATGATTGTCACACATCCAAAATGACCGCAGTTATGTAATGTAACTTTTTTGTCTAACCATAAAAGAGAATCGCCCCTGCTGTAAATTCAACAGAATGTCCACTTTTTATACAAATCATTAAGTGAAATCTGTGACAGAAGCTTTTTTTATACAGTGTTTATGTCAGTGGTATCCGAGTACGTGCTGGAAAGTGAGATTGAGTCCCTTAATGACTTTGTATACAAGGTCACCATTGAAATGCATTTTGAGTGTAGTATCAGTGCACAGTCAGGGTTTATTTAGTGGAAAACACAGAGTTCTCAGTGAACTCAAAATCCTGGCAGCTATCTAATTAGTTAATGCTATAGCTGTACATGCAGAAATCATATACTGAAAGGTTTTAGTATATTTTTCCTTTCTGTGCCGCTTCCTTTGCAAGCAAAATAAAGTCTGCTCTCTCATACTTTTTCAAATGTCCGGTACCTGCTGCGGAAATATCTGAGACACGTCTCAAGAGTTAGTATGCGATTTCTGTGAAAAGTTTTTTATTACATGACCCATTTGTTTTTAAATGCAGTGAACCACCAAAGGCATGACGGTTATGTTTCATGTAAAAGCTTTATGAAGTCATTTGAATTTAAGCATGCAGTTGTGAACACACTTCGTCCCTATTCTTGGATGTTTTTGTCACGGCCCTTGTTATGACTTCACGCAGCAGCAGCAGCTACAGCTACCAGACCCGTCCTTTGACATCTTCATTCCCAGAGCTTCCATCGGCTCTGCGGCCAACAGCGGGAGCAGCACACCGTCAACATAAAACGAGGCCGGGAACACAGCACGCACGCACAAGTGTAGGTCGAAAGCAGCTGACTCGCCTCCTTCGTCACTCTTTATCACCTGCTTGACTCCAGATGCTTTTCTTTTCATGGCCTCTGCTCATTTCCGACCTCTCAGGTCCTGCTGTATCCATAGCAACTTCTTCTACAGGTTGACTATGAATCACTTCTTTGTCTGGATTTTTTTTCTTACCTTGCGCCATTCACTCTCTATAGGCCTTGTGTCTGCCTCTTCTGTGCATATGATCTTGGACTGAGCGCACTCTGTACTTCTTGTGTCATTCCTCTGGGAAAAAATCAAAGAAAAAAATGTTGATGAAAAAGGTAGTGCTTGATTTGGGGGACTGGTTTTCACTATGTTTGTCGTTTATCTTTAAAATAAAAGTGCAATTCTTGCCTGCTAAAATATGCATTTAGACATTTTCAGGAGTGCTCAGGATTTCTTTGCAGGAAGTCATGATATCTATATGCAGGTGGGACTGTGAGCGTGTCATTAGAAGTGTCGGTGGTTTGTTTTGGTTTTTATATTTGCAAAGAAAAACAGCCACGCATGTGCTGCCATGTTTTAAGTAAAACATGAGCATGTGAATGGTTTCCAGTCAGTTTGTTATTTTTAAGTTTCTATAAATATTTCTTTTAGTTTTTCAACATCCAGTCAGGTTCAGGTTAGTTTGTATCCGTAGGTTTATTTAGCCGACAGTAGGTGATCGTCCATCCTCACATGCCCAAAACTAAAATAATGAATAATGGTTAATGATCCACATCATGCAATGCCACATTTTGTAGGATATCAAAGGTGCTATTTGTTATTTGCAAGTTCTACAAGTAACCCTAAAAATGTAATTTGAATAAGTTTCTGTTCTTTACGAAGTGTGACGCTAAACGAAAGAACAAAACAGATTCAATAAATGCAAAACAGAATAAGATGCAGTTTTGTCAGCGTGGCTATAAAAAGTGATCATTTTTATAGAAGTAATAACTCTTAATGTAGTGATAAACATAAAAAAGCTCATTCTTGTCATGAGAGTAATGTCTTAGTCCATTTTTACCTTGCTCAGCTTTTATACTTTTATGCTTGTGGGGTTTTTTTGTTGTTTTTTGTTTTGTTTTTACCTTATGTCTAAATTTTATTTTGCCATGTTTATTATATTTTATTGCTACTATTTTTCTTGTGTTATTGTAAGGGGACCTTGAGGGTCTGAAAGGTGCCTATAAATAAAATGTATTATTAGTATTATTATAATTCAGACAGTTATTTTACACCAAGTGGGATAGATGTATAAACCCTACAAGACAGTGTGTTAAAAGCTAAGGTAAACACAAAACAGTCCTGTGAAACTTTGAGACACACAAATGTAGCTGTTGTTCAATTTTTATTAGCTTTAGGATGAGCTCGGTTTCAGCGATGGTGGCGGAGCAATATAGGAGGTTTGCAAATGTCAATGCAAAAGGACATGGTTGTCGGTTCCACTGACTAATACTCTTACATTATGTAAAAGAATAAAGGAATAAGCAAACAAAACAGTAATAAACCCACAAAGGGTGCAACAGGGAAACTAGGGAGTGGTTGCCAGTGATCACGTAACTCATGCTGACGATATCCTCCATTAGTGAGCAAGCTGAACGCTTTTTAATCCTTCAGAGGGTATATAACACCAAAAAACAAATAATTTCTTTCTTATTCTTGCAGGGGCATGGTCTGCAGAGGACATCCCAGTGGTGAACGTGCCACAGCTCGCCAGACCCCATCAGAGTAACTTTGGTTCACATTTTCTCGTTTATACCTGCTGACCTTTTATTTTCTATTGTTTGTGGTTCCCTAAGCTGGTCCTAAGAGGAACCTTCATCCCCAATACATGGAGATGAATGGGAGGTCATCCCACTGAGGAACAGATAAACCTCCCATTGACTGATTTATTATGTTCCCCTGGGTATCAGACAGTCAAGAGCTTCATTTGAAAGTCAAAGCTGCGGCTTTGCTACAGAACAAAGACTTGTGCAGTGGTCGACTTTTTCTGACAGGGAAGCAGAAGCTCTCTGCTGGACCCAAACACACAGATGAAAGTCACGTTGCTGATGCCACAGAAACTGGGAAATGTTTCAAGTGTCTTTAACTCAACATTATTTTCAATTTACACATGAAAGCTAGATTGCATTCACTT
The DNA here is from genome assembly GCF_036321145.2 of Pelmatolapia mariae. NCBI lineage: Eukaryota > Metazoa > Chordata > Actinopteri > Cichliformes > Cichlidae > Pelmatolapia > Pelmatolapia mariae. Next base: position 3,921,023 of record NC_086234.1, on the reverse strand, counting down.
AGATTAGAAGGATATTTTGCACAGTTAAATTTAATTATTGAAGTCATGTTTTTGAGCCTGGGTTGTGATTATTGTTGATAACCACAAAGTTAACACATGAAATGAAGTTTTTGAATTAATTTAAATGTACAATGCTGTCAGTGAGTCATTGGTTTTATGATGCACGAATGTACTGGATAAATGTATATATGTAATACTGTCTAAAGCACTGCTGTGCCATTTAATTATGTTCAATACATGTTACACTGAAGAGACCTGCCTGCGGTTAGCCTGTTTTGCTAGCTTATTATTAATCAGTATAATTCCTCATAGAAGACTTTTTTCATTTCTGAAAAATCAGCTTTTCTGTCAGTATTTTTTTGGATAAAATAAAAAATTTCATTTGAGCAAAAACTGAATATATATATATAAAATTTTTTTTTTTTTTTATTCTTGAAGAAAGTTTAGCATAGAGTTGAAAGTTGTAAATGTAACTATAAGAACTGCTATTGTATGAGCAAAATTGGCACTGCCACCAGAGAGGGGACGTTATTTAAATATGTGGGTGTTAATGACCAGAATCTGCCATTATGTCTTTTACATTTTAGCTTTCAGTTACCTTTACTAATAGTCGTATGCATTCTTTGTTGTACAGTAGTCGTCCTATAAATGTCATATACCATAAAGTGAACTCTACTCCACTGAAATCTGTAGTGCCTGTTGTTTTGATGGGTGTTCCCATATCCCTTTCACAAAAGCTCGAGCTTGAGCTGAGAGGCCAGCTGCTTTTTTTGGTTGCTTTTGCAGCTAGCATTAACAAGTGAATAATCTTCAATGATTTATCATCTTAACGCATACGTTTTCTCTCACTAACCACCTTGACCAACGTGATGTGGAGGAATTATTGTGCAGGATCAGGAACTCCTTTGGAACATTAACCAAGAAAATGTGTGGTTGAATAAACGAGCCAAGTTGAAGCCGTGGAGGCTGCATCAGCATTATAACATTAGCATATATGAGAAATAATTTAGTTGACTCATTGCAGTAAGTTTAGCTGTTTTACTAATACACCACCTTTATTTTTCACTAATATTTTTAATCCCTGGATGTGGATGCGGCACTGATCTATGGTGGTGAAGAGAAGGCTGAGCGTAAAAGCAACCCATGTTTAATTCAGTACGATTTTATTTACTTCGTGCCAAATTACAGCAACAGTTACCTCGAGGAACTTTATATTGTAAGTTAAAGACCACCTACATGAGCTGTAGGTAGTGACGAAAAGAATGAGATCGTGGATAGTAATGGCACAAATTAGTTTCCTCTGAAGGGTGGCTCTCCCTTAGCTATAGGGTGAGGAGTTTAGTCATTTGGGAGGGATCAGAGTAGATCCACTACTCCTTAACATCAAAAGAAGCCAGCTGAGATGATTTTTCCATTTGACCCGGATGCTTCCTGGACATCTCCTAGGTGAGGTGTTCTAGGCATGTCCTGGTAGGAAAAGTTGCCAGGATAGGATATACTGGAGATCTCTCGGATGGCCTGAGATCACCTTGGTGTTCACCTGGATGAACTGCAGACACATGCCAGAAAATTGATGGATAGATTTTTGATTTAAAGTTTCTACATTTTATTGTCATTTTTTTATCATCTTTGCTTGTCTTTCTATGAAAGTCGCCACATTCCACTAGTGTGAAGAACTGCTACATTGATGCAACGGTCAAAGTTCAGTAACAATAACGGTGAGATTTAATGACGTGAACAATGTGCCAGCACTATCTACAATATGTTCACAGAATATGGGGTCATATGAGTATGGGACATTAGCACTGACTTGTTAGAGTGATGGCATCCCTCTTAATGAGTATGTTTTCTTCCTTTTGCTGCAAGCTCTACATTTTAGCATCAAGCCTGAAGAGTTTGATTTGACAGTCCTAATTACAATGGATGTCAACAAACTAGTGAAATCTGTAATTACAGTCATTTCAGTGTGAAGTTAATGCCTCATTTGAAGGAAGTCTTCAGTTTACAACAGCTTCTGCAAATTCAGTTTAAATATTGACACAGAAACACAATTAAACATGAAAGAAAGGTTTTCAGGGGAAAGTGTGTCTAACCGAGTTTAAGCAAGAGAAAGTGGACTTTACTGCCTTTATTATGCGGAATTACACAGTCTGCTAGCACAGATAGTTTCTAATGTACAGCAAATAAAATTATCTTGTAATGTTAATTACATGAATTGCTCATATGTACACACAGTTTCTAAGAAAAAAAGATGAATAAAATGGTCAGTTGGACATGTACTCTACTTGAAGTTTGACTTTTTTCTATTGCAACAACACAAATAACATATCTGTTTGAATAAAAGTGCAGCCACTGGCTGTCCAGTAACATGACAATGTAGTTGTTATCATGCTGTGTGGATGTTACATGAGAGACATAACCGCAGGAGCCACATTCAATCATGTTCATCAACTGTTGCAAACCGATTGATTGATCCAGCCTTGCATCAGACGGCTGGCTTCATCAGAGGAGTCTGAACTCATCAAGGTCATCAAAGGAGAGACATAATTGGTTCTGGTTTCAGTTATAATTCACAAACATCAGATGACTCTCTGTTTAGAAAAAAACAAAGCAGAGTGACATATTTCAATCAGCGAGTAGCCTCTAAATATTAAATCTGGAAGGATTCAAGGAGGTGCAGAGAAAGTTCACAGAAATCTAAAACAGTATGATGTTGACAATGTCAAACAGCCTCACATGTTTACTCAGTACAGTCCAGCATATGTGAGTCATCTCAGTTATTTAGGTGCCAAATGCCAGCTCTCCTGATACACCTCGGAGCCTTTCAAAGGCAGACCTGCTGACTGTGTTGCACATGCCGTCTCTGAAAGCACAGATTAGATATGGTTGTCATTAAAACTACATGTGCTTTTGTTTTTGGCTGTTAAACTGACAAAACAAACGCTTTGGTTCAAGTGTTAATGTTTATAGTGCAAATTCACTTTCCCACGAGACACAGCTTTGCGTTTTTAACTGGCCTTACTATTTTGTTTATTTTCTTAGAATATTTTCCTTCCATACTTAAATATTTGTATATTTAACTTATTGCATTAGAAGGAAAGCGTAACCAGTGCTGCTATGGTTCCATAACCCTCAGCCATTTAAAGGCTGTGTTCCTCTGACAGAAGCATGTGAGTGCACTTCCTGAATAGATACGATTCCTATCAGACCCAGGGATGATCACGCTGCTCCCAAATTCCTGCTGATCTGTCCTCACATTAATTTTTCCTTCTGACATTTTCATCAATACGACACTTGACTTAAAACCACAAGAGATAAACATATTTACACACACACACACACACACACACGTGTGTGTGTATTTATGTCCTTGTGGGGACATCTCATTGACATAATGCTTTCCCTAGCCACTTACCCTAACCCTAACCATCAAAAATGAATGCCTAACCCTGACCCTTACCCTAAACCTAACCATAACCTAATTTTAACCCTGACACTAAAACCACATTTTGAGTGTCAAAAATGCCTTCAAACTCGTGGGAACGGGGATTTTGGTCCCCACGAGGGCTGTTTGTCCCCACAAGTATAGTAAACTACCAATTTTTGGTCCCCATGAAGATGTTAATACCCGTCCACACACACACACACACACATATATATATACACACATAACTTAAAAAAATACTAAAAATAGCCAGTTTTATTTCTATCAGGAAAGATCATTTGGAAAACATGAACATGATTTGTACAGACAGAGAGTTTAAATAAAATCTATGCAGTGATGTGAATTAGATGAAGCATCACAGCAGAGCTGAGATCCAGCAATGCTAGAAAGTGGAGCAGGATCTCCCAGAGTTTAGGTGTTGGTGGTGGTGAAGATGAAGATGAAGATGGAGGCTAGGATGAGGCATGGGAGGCTGGTGAGTCTGAAAGCCACAAATGAAAAAAGAGCATAGCAGAGAATGACTGGCTTGCAGAAGGCTGGCAAGCCATTGATTTAGACCTTAACACACTGGAAAGCAGGCAAATGAGTGAATACAGATTTTCGTTACTGAACTTACACATAGAAAAAAGAGAAAACCATACTGCTGTAAACACTAAACGAAATAAATGTGATTGTGTTGTGTGTGGGGGAGAGCTGCTGGGTGCACAGGTACAGGTTAACATTTGCAAACGAGTGACAGAGAAAGGAGGAAAGTGAAGAGAAATACATACACAAACCCTACAACCTACAAATGCAAGGGTCGTAAGGTGGAAGAAATATAAAGAAATTAAAAACAAATGAATAATTTTGTTTGCTTTCAGTCCCCACAATGTAGGAGGAATCTGTCTATGGTGTTTAAGGTTATGATGTCTGTAAAGAAAAAACTGTGTAAATTTCTGTTTTCTTTTTGATATATTTTGTTATTCATCCCTCAGATTTCCTGGAAGGAACTTTTATTGTCCTGTATGCCCCCTGTGGGGATTCATAGGTTAGTATCAGGTGGATCGTGTTAGTCATGAAAGCAAAGAAATAAAATTAACTTTCAAAAACTGCTAAAGTAAAGGTATTATCATAATTATCATAATTTAGATGATAGATGTTTAAACGATAGTACATAAGAGTATATCATCTAGAGTTTCACCCAGGCTGGAAATAATACAGTGTTGATATCGAGGTGTTACCAACAGCAGGCAGCACCTGGACTGTAAAACCTCTTCCCTACATCACTGATCTGAAAAAAGTCAGACTGGATACACTCAAGACCCAAGAATCATAATTTATTAAACCTTATAGTTTTTCATATTTAGTACAATCATATTGCAGCACTGACCCTTTGACTGAATTTCTTCCATCAGTTCAAAGGCACATTTTACCGCATTTTCAATGCTTTTACATAATTAGAGGCTAAATGCTTTATTTGATCCTCTTCCTGCTTCCCACTGACTGTATCCCCACAGATCTCGACTACCTTCCCCCATGCTCATATTTCACTTCTCTTTATAAACCAGCTCAGGCCACTTGATGCTGTCTGCTGTGATTTATAACCGAGCCAACTGCTGTGGCCTGATAACCTCTAACTGTCCTGAGGCGGTGATGCAAGGCTGCGCTGTGGATCTATTTTAGGCTGAAAGGTCCCGCCTAACACACATGTGTTTTCACCAGAGGTTATCACATCCATATGATGGAAGGTGTAATAAGAATTCTGTTCAAAATCTCGAAGCTGCTGAACAGATAAGACAGGACATGTTCTGGAAAAAGTCAAATGATAAAGCACTGACCTCAACTTGTTATTACTAAAAACAGAACTTACATATTATGCAAGGTTTGCAGGGTCACAAGAGGACATGTAGTTCTTCATTTGAATTAAATGAACTTCTTTTTGATAACGAAAGCACTTTCTGTGTCTCACAGAAATACTGAAAATGAAGGTTGGCATAATGAGTCACCTTGTCTCCCACCAAAGTGGACATTTTAAATTTGAATCCAAAAAATGGAATGAGACGAGAGCCCATCAGCTGAATGGGATGCTGATTGGGGGCAGTTTGCATTTATAATTGATTTCATCAGTCTGTAATACTAACACAGTTTTTTATTTAAATACGCCAGCAGGTTAGAGAGCTTAATTTAGTAGAGAAACCAAACATTCACATAGATACCCTAGTATCAATAAACATATACACTCACAGTCATACCTAGAACCAGTTTAGAAGCACAGATTAACCTAAATGGGAGAGAACCCATGCAGAATCCCAAAACCTCAGGGGGAAGCCTTGGAGACAAAATTTATACAGCTGAAGATGTCATGATCCGCGGGAGCAGCTCAGGGGTTTTGCGTTTTGTCATCAGGATGGTTCCCTGGCTACTCTCCTGGGCGGAGCCTCCTGTCAGTTACTGGAGGACTATTTAAGCCAGCACTGCCTGCTACTCATCGCCAGTTCGTTCAGTCACTTACTGTGGTAACTAGGCCACGTCTGCCCTCGCCCTGTCTTTGTCTGTATCTCTGCTTCCTGGTGTACAGGTCTCTGCACCATCCCACCTTTGACTCACCGCCTGTTGTTCGCTTCCTCCAGTGCTGGCTTTCTCGTTCCACCTCCGTCATCAGCTCTCATTAAGGAAACCATCATCCAATTACTTCGCCTGCCTGTCCTCCTGCCAGCCACGACGCTCTTGCCAACTCGGGGAACCATTCCTCCCCTCTCACTGCCTCTCTCTGGATTCTCCCACGGAAACTCTCCCCAAAGCTCTTCAGTCTGGCCCTGCATGTAAGCCAACATATTCTCCCTACTCACCTAGTCCCTTACCTGCCAGTAACCACTTCTCCCTCTGTTGCAGAGCTCCCGTGGACCCGATCGTGGCCTCTCAGGACACCTTCCCTATAAGCTGTGCCCGTTCCCACCGGCTCCTGCTTCACTTTTGTTTATCCTTGTTTTGTTCCCATTCTTTCTGTAAATAAAGTCTTGTACATAATTCTCAGTGAGTGTATTGAGTCTGCTTTTGGGTCCGGCCCTTGCACAAACCTCGGTTCATGACAGAAGAACAGTTTAACGTTCAAAATACAAAGACAAATGCTGTGTTACATGTTCAGTCCACATGGATAGTGGTTTGGCACAATGGGAAATCATACATGCAGTCTTCCTGTAGCACATTTCATGCAGCTGTGTGGTGGATAGAGGATCAGAAAATAATGCTCTTGGTTATTATTGTTTACTTTGGCTTTTGAATCTAATTAGTTTGACTTTTATCCGATCTGCTCTGCGCTATGCAAATGTGTTGTCCCGAATTTTATCAGCTTTGTGGTCGACTGTGAAGCACTTTGAACATTTTTTTTTTAAATGTGTTATAGAAATACACTTTGATTTGATAATATAAGATTATTAAATCATTATTGTATTTTATTGCATGTGATCTTTCTTTTTGTGTTTATGCTTGTATTGTATAATTGTTCACTGCTGCCCAGATCAAAGATTTTACCCACTTCTACTCTTATTTTTACATATATATTGTATCTTTTGTTTGCTACTTCCTGATTTATTTTGGTAATTGGTTAGCTTTGTTGTTTTACTTCCTGTCCTTGTCTGTTTCCCTCCTTAATCCTTACCTGCCTGCTCTCATGTTGAATGGATACACTTATATACTATATTTACATCATCCTTCCTTCCTCTGTGTATTTCTTCAATGTGTCTGTTTTCTCATTCTCATATCTTGATGTTTTTTACTTATTTAAACTGTTTGTTATTTTTTGTGGATTTTTGAAAATTGAATCAGTTTTAAAATCATTCTATTTATAGCTCAAGTTTGCATTTTAGTCTCCTTCTTGTTTGGTGGAAAAACAAGGACTAGAAGCAGAAATGCAGCTCTTGAATATCAAATCACTGTTGTGATGCATGCAACATGCAATTCAGACAGAACATAAATACCACTTACGGACTGGTTAAGAGCTAGTTCTTAACACCTGTGGAGCATCCAGGGGTGAGACCTGTTTTCAAGCATTACTTAAAGAAAAGTAATGGACTGATTTACCCTCTCAACTCGCCATGTTTGGCCTTTCCTTCCTTTATTAAAAAGTGGTGCATAAAACGTAACAATATTCGACAATGTGAGAACATCTACGGCAGGAGTGAAACAGACTGTGAGCTAGCTGGGTGCTAGAAAAATCCTCAGCTTGCATCGTGCTGACGGACCAGGTATGTGAGACACGGAGCAGTCTGTCCAATCAATCAAACACAAACACAGCTTGTTATTGAGCCTGGAAATAAACTGAGGCAAACAAGAAACGACGCTGCAGCTGAGCCTTTAATATCCATAAATGCCACTTAGGTTCTGTAAACACAGAGGATGTAATGTACAGTAATGGACTGTTTACACAGTGTGAAAGGCAGCGTCATGAGGTGAGGCACACTTTCCAAGGGGTGCATTAGAAAGGCAGATAACCAATTCAAACACCCTAACAAGCATTTACCAAAATTCACAGTTTACAAGAGCTGATAAAGAGCACTCACACACAGGCAAAAGTTGCAGCACTAAGCATCTTTGGGATTTGTTTGAGTGAGCGTATTATTAATCAAAATAAGAGCTCTTATAAGTCATTACATTTATTCTGTCTTGATAAATTCCCTTGAGATGTTATATCTCATTTTCATGGGGTCCAAACAAACATTTATAGAACAAGCAGTAATAAAATGATACATAACATGGAATATAACAGAGCAAAGACAGGAAAAAAACAAAGACAGGGTCACAACACAAATAACATCAAACTTCATACAAAGCACGCCTGGTAATTTGTTCACTTAACATAAAGTAGAAAGTTAGTGTTTAATTTCTTATTCAAACAAAACATGTTTGACAAAAGAAATGGCAAAGAGCAGATATTTGAAGTTGAAGCACTCTGGGAGCGCAAATCTTCACCAGCGCACCTCGCTCCCTTTTATTTATGTTTAATGCAACAGTGTTGCATTAAATTTTGTATTTATTTTTCTTTTCTTTGTTTTTCTAAATGTAATTTAGGAAGTTTGCGATGCAGCAAAAATCAGATAACTCTAACATGTCATGGATAATTAGTGTTGATTTGTAAATAGCTGCACATGAATAATTTGAGCTTCTTATAAACTACAGTATATTTCTAACTAATCAGGAAACTCGTTCTCTTTCTCTTCACAAGACTTTATTCAAAGATATAAAGATATTTTGGGATCAACTTGATAAAAAGGCAGGTGTGAAATTTAAAAGTGAGGTCAAAGGTCATATGTTACATAATATTTGGATGTGGACTATAATGTATAATATAATGTATTATTTCCTTAATGTTCCAAATAGAAACAAAGATGAAAGAATTTTGAGCATAATTTTAAAGAGTAAAGACATTTTATGACAATTTGACCTTAAAGAAGAGGTCAGAGGTCAAATGTGACATGATATTCTTATTCTTTATACGGCACTTTCTGTGCATACCACACTTGTAAGATGATATAAGGCTTTTTTCTCAATTTTTGACCAATTAATCGTTAATTTAACCTTGAATACCTCAGTGGATGTGAGCCAAATTTTAATGGATTGTTAACATGACCCCACTCATCACCTCTACATAGATTTGTCAGGGGGCTGGGTCTGTGTCCCAGCATGATGAAGTTTTCTATTAGTTCGTATTACGTTATTCATTGTTTTGGCTGTGTGTTTAGTTGTATTTGTTTCCATGTTGTCTGGGCACAGTGTCTCGTCTTCCCTTCCAGTTTACTTGTCCCTTTTTCGGGTTCTGTTCCGTGTCTTGTGATTCCTCCCTCTCGTTCTCCGTCTCTCTGTCTCTCGTGTCAAGCCTGCGTGTCCCAGTTTACGTCTCACCAGTATGTTTAGTTTTGCTCCCCCTGTGACATCATGTTCATTTGTGTCAGCTGTGTTTCCCTCATTACCGTTGTGTGTTTTTCAGTCCTCTGTCAGGTCGTCTGTCTTCCTTCCCTCATGTTCCTGGGATTCATATCATCTTAAGTCTCAGTTTTCTCAGGTTCATGTTTATGTTTACGTTTATATCTGGAGTTTTTCCATGTTTAGCTTTAGCTTTTCCCAGTTTCGGTTAAAGTTTAATTTTGCCTGTGTTCACTTTTACCTTTTCCTTTTTGTGTTTCCCGTCAGCTTAAATAAACCGTCCGCTCCTCAAACACATCAGCTGCCCAGTCGTAACAAGTTTTATTACAAATTATTCAGAACTTTTTAAGCTCTCACGTTTAAAGACAGAACGACATGCATTCGTGCAAACGCTGCCAAAAAACATACAAAGCAAGCAAAAAATGACAAGGAACACATATTTTAAAGGGAACTTATTCCAACTGGAGCAGGCCTGAAACATAAAGGCTTTTTTTTTACCAACCTTTGTAGACACAAAAGTTAATTAACAACTTCAAATACATAAAACTAAATTTTAAAAAATATTAGACTGCAATAAAAGTTAAAGTTAATACATTTAAAAGGACAGCTTGATCAGAGTCTGCAGAGTCCATTACATGTAATATTAAGAGGATGAAAATCAGTTTTAGATGCAGGCTGATAAATTGCGTCAGCTAAACTGTCACTGGTAATAAAAGCAATGAGGCAAGTCTCTGTCAACATTAAATAATGTCTGTAATGATGCAAAACACCAACACTAAGGTCAGCTTCCTTCCAGACATAGTCAATATGTAACATAAAAGTAATTTGACTTTGTCCTTCGTTTGTTCCAGGAATGACTGATAGACTCGGCTCAGTGTACTTGGCAGCCAGACCCATACTCTGGCGCTTCACAGCTCCAGTCAAAGCACCTCTGTCCCTTCAAAATATCTCCCACCGCTCTGCTGCCTTCCAGCCCCTCTCACTAAACCAAACCGAGCAGGACATCACCTGGTGGCCTCACATCAGCGTTCAAATACAATGTTATGTTAACACTATAATAAAAAAAGACTAAACCAAGCCCGTCTTTCATGAACATTTTCACGTCCTGCTGTTCCTATTGAGCAAGTTGCACCAAGAAAGGCATCTCTACCAGCTGAAACGTGCAGAGCTAAAAGTAGCCGTCTCCTTTAGTGATAGTGAAATGTGCTAAAGGTGTCCCAAGTGTTAATATTTAAGGCACCTGGTTGGTCGGTGTACCTGTGCTTCCCTGACAAACACTAAAAGAATTCAGTTTGCTTTTGCTCAACCATCACTGACCTTCATGTGACCTCAGCGGCAGCGAATGATTTACCAGCTGGCGCACCTGAGGTGGAAACACAGAGTTATACCACAGTCTGGTTGGAAGTTCAGTCCAATCTGTCAGATTCAAAGAATGAGCATCGACACTATTTAAGTTCACCTGGAAAAGAAAACTACAGACTTTTCAAAGAAGCTGGATTTACAGTTAAGCTATTGCCTGATTTTTAGCATTTATATTGTACTACAGTGGTGGATGTTCATATTAAACATGTATAACCCTGGGTACAAATGTTACAATAACACGATAGAAAAATAGAACAATAAAAAACATAAAATTGGAGGTCATAATGAGTAAAATTCTTCTTCTAACTAATTCATAAAAGGCAGGATTCTGGATTTCCCTGATCAGACTGGCACTGAACTGACTGTGTGATGCTCTGGACCAGGATATTGGGTGATGTCATGTCCAGATGTTAATTTCTTGTTTTAATAATGGATTTTGACTGTGATTTATAGGAAATCTAACTTAAAGGGTCAGTGCACCAAAACAGTGATTTCTGATAACATTTGATTGCTCATACAAGAAAAATTAACTCACACCGCTAATGTGGCTTTATTGGCTCTTCACAGAACACACCAGTCTTATATTCTCTTAGATTCTCTTAAAAGAAATAGATTGTAAAATACCGAAAACTTTAAAAGGATTACGTATACATTTGTTTTACAGTGGCATAACTGCTACAAATGGTCAAAGTTTAAAATATTGACCAAAAGCCAAAATCTAAAGTTGGATACAGGGGATGAATGAAAGGGCTACACGAAGGCCCAGAATAAGATTAATAAGGTTTTTGGGTTTTTTTACTTTTAGCTGCTGCAATTGTCCAAAAAGCATACAGTAAACACACTTTAAAGCACAGCAGTGTAATAAAATAAATGTGACTACAGCAGCTGAGTCTGAGTTTGCTTTAATAAAACTTGAAATGACAGGTGATCTTTTTGGAAAAAGCACTTGTTATATTGTAACACACAGTGTGCATGACCCTCTACCACACATATAATCTCCTCCTCCTCATGTATGCACTGCGCGTGTTCAAAGTTTTCAATAATGAAATTACACCATCACCCGGGTCGATGCAGCTGATGTGCACCTGCTGAAACTGTAGCAGCAAAAACAGCTCATTATGCTTGAGGTTTATCTTCTGACTGCATTTCTGAAAAGCTCTTTTCACCTGAAGGAGCTCCTTCCTCATTTGGGCTTAATTAGACACTTCCTCCGCCGCCTCGCCCTTGTTTACTTTGTTACTGCCTCGTCCTCTGAGGGAAAAACCCCTCATTGTGCTACAAAGTTCAGACAACATAAGTGCAGTGTGGTGTGTTTTTGTGTGGTGTGAGGGGATAAACAATATAAGCAAATGTGATTGTTTCAGCTGATTTACAGATTTCAAAGACAGTTTTTACAATCATATTTTCGATAGATCACCTTTTTTAAGTTACTGCCTAACATAACACACAGACACCTGATAGATGAGGTGTTTCAGGCATGTTCTACTGCAAGGAGTGCCCAGGGTAGATCCACAAGGCACTGGAGAAATGATGTCTCTGCCCTGTTGCCCTCATGGGATGAAGAGCAGCAGGAGGATGGATGGATGGACTTGTCAACACTAGTTTAAGTCTTTGAAACTCTAATATTTGGGAAAATGTTAAGCTTACATGTCTTTTCTGATCTGCACAGAAGTAACCTCTAAAATAAACTTATAAACAATAATGTTGCCATGGATACAAGCTACCCAAGTAAAAACACTGGACTAGACTGTGTGCTGCAAACCAAGCCTTGCTTACATTTCAGATAACAGATGACCCTAAACTGCCTGTTACATGTTAGTAGTCATGACTGCAATATGTACACTTCCATTCTGGATCCTGATTATCAGACATTATCAGATAGTTTTGTCATAAATGAAAGATAATGTGCAATAAAGATGATGTAATCGGATTAGCTCAACAACCAGTTTGTGCTGTGATGTAGTTTTTTCCATCACCAACAGCAATAATTTACACTGATTCCTTATTCAAAAATACGCTTAAATGCAGTTCAACACTTTATTTGTTTTCCTGGTAAACTGACTCGCATACACAAATATTTTTCTGCCACTTCTGACCGTTCACTGTTCACTTCCTTGTCATTTTATGGAAGCAGCAGCTCCACGAGTGAGTGAACAGTGTGGTCTTTGTGCGCTCAGGACAAAGCTGGTGCTGTGAGTCAGCCATCAGGACCTTGAGGAAGGATACCTGAGCACCAAAACACCTCCATGCTACCTGTTAGACTGAGCTCATCGTCGCGGACTCACAAAACAGCGGGAGTTATCAGTGCCACTCTTACCTGTTTGCCCAGACTGTTAACACACCAGCAGCAAGAAACTGTTTCTTCAGTCATGCAGTGCTGCCCTATCAGAGGTGCATTACCAAATAAACCTATTCTGCACCACCAACCCATAGGAGAGGAAAATATGCGTGCCTCATATCTGAGGTCAGACAGCATGACAGAAATGATAATCAACACTTTGCTGCCGGTCTGAGTTTCTCTGTGGTCATTATGAGGTTTTTTTTTTGTGCCTTTGTGACTGCTTTTAGTCTCTTTCCTGTCATTTTGAGCCTTGTTGAAAGGCTCAAAATGACAATCCAGCAGATGACAAAATCCAGGAGGAACCATAGAAGCAGGAACACAGAACAACCAGAAACATTATGGGAAGTATTAACTAATGCACTGACAAAGAAATGGGAAAACTTAAGCTTGTTATTCACACGGGACTACAAAAGAAAGTGATCGCAGCTGTGGGGAACAACAGAGATGCTGAAGAAAACCGAACACAAGGCACAAAAGACAACTGACAAAATAATACAGGAAGTGAAACGTGATAACTCAACGGGAAAACACAGACACAAAAGAACCCAAAACAAAGGAGCTGGCATGGGAGAATGGAAGTGAACCATAAACAACCAGGAACTGAGAACAGCACTAACCAGAAAAAATACATAAAGATAAATATATCAAAAACTATGACCAGGAATGGAGGAAAAGGAAAACATGGAGCTAAAGACAGCGTAATCTAAGAAGATACCTGAAGATAATTACATAAAACCAAACTAGAAAGTTCATAAACTCAAGACGTGCTTGTTTTGGTCCCTTTACCTTCATTTCGAGTCTCTTAGTTCTTGTTTTGAGACTCAACTTGTGCTGATTTTATTCTTCTTTGTGGGTTTTTGTGCTTTTTTTATGGCTATTTTACATCTCCTTGCTATCACTTAGAAGTTAGTCTGTGGTTGTTTTATGTCTTATCACATTTCGTACACTTTTATCGTTGTTGGAGTTGTGTGCCTGGAAAATATTTCCCATACATAGGGTGACAGCACAGCGCGGGTGAATGTGCAACAAGTTGTTAGAAATACTCCCAGACCTTTTGTGCACCCAGGCTTTCGCCAGGATTATCTGTGATAAAGCTAATCCTGCAGAAAGCCTGCAGCCACTGCAAAGCTGCGTGTTGTTTGTGTCAAAGCAGTTTCTAAAAAGTCAAAATGATGTCTAAAGTTTGAAGCTTTTATCCTTTAACCCTATCTAATTTCACTGAACACTTGTCAGCTGTTAAATTAAGAAACTCCCAATAAAATAAACCCGAACAAAAAATGTGCACACGAGTTTTACTGTTGGTTTGTTTTTTGGTCCTTTGGGCCCCTAATCCAAAAACTGAACGCACATTTTGCTTCTGTTTGGATATTAAACATCAAATCCCTGCTAATGAAAACGTCCTACACACAGAGAAACTTTGTTGTAGTAAAATAACTCAAGACTCATCTTTGCAGCACCTCAGGGAATTCCCAGAAAGCCCAGAGGAGTGCTGAGACTGCACTTTGGGGCCATGTGAAACTTTTCCTAAATCAAAAATAGGGGTGAGGCTGTTCCTGAGGAAAAAAGCTGGTGGCACTCTTGGAGAAAACCGACCCCTTGGCCTCCACTGCACTCAAATGCCTGGCATACTTAAGAGGTTCTCAAAGCTCCCTGATCATCTTAACCATGACTTTGCATTCCACAAATGACTCAAACTTTTGTTTAAGTTCATGTAAAAGCAACATTTTGTGTAATATTTATTAGTATTTGTTATCATGTCTGTATACTCCTGTGCACAGACTGCATTCAGTCAACACAGTTTAAAAGGCTTTTGTGTTTAGTTTTGTGGCAGCACATGTAGTGATTAGCAACCTGTGTGGGTGTCCCCCTGTTTCACCCCACAGTCCAAAGACATGCATGTTTAAATGGTGATGCTAATACAGCTGTGGGTGTGGATGTGTGTGGGTATCTGACTCTGTGCACTGGCCCTGTAATTGACTGGTGACTGGATCTATTTTCAGTTGTTTTCCATGTCCTGTCTCTTTGTTTGTTTTGTATCATTCATTTGTAACCTCTATTTTTATATATGTTGTCATTAAGTGATTGTTTTGTTTCTTTGTGGTTACTTTGTGTCACTATGGTGAGTCTGATAGTTTTGGATCTCTCTGTGTATTATTTGTATTTCAACAGTTTGAGTGTTTTACCTGTGTTTTTATATCACTGTGGGAACTGTGTCTGTCATTATTTTGAGATTGTGTTTGTTTGTGGTCATTTTGGGTCTTTTTGTGATTGTTTTACACTTTTTGTCACCTTTTATGCCACTGTGGCCATAGTAACTGTCGCTGTTACTTTTTTGTGTCTTGGTGTTTCATTTGTCTCTTTTTGGTTGTTGTGTATCACTGTGGTAATCACGTGTGTCACTGTCATCCTTATAACTCACAGACATCACTATCTTTGTGATCATTTTTGCCTCTTTGCTTATCTTTCTGCATTTCTATATTACAGTAGGAGCTGATCAGATGACCCTGTGTAATGTAAAAGGCATCTTTCTATGTGCATTATGATCTGACTGCATTAATGAGTATCTTCTTTTATTTTGGGAAGATCACAAACTGTCGGGCACTCTTCCTGATAACAAAACCTTTGTGGGGTGGACTCTTTTTATGAAAACCATAAAACCATTATGACAAAACTGAACCATTGAGCCATTTAAACATTGGGTGTGTATACAGCTACCATTCAAAGACTAATTGTTACTCTTGTCTGTTTGCTCTTCTTTCAAATTAACATTGGCAGCCCTTAAAGTGAGCTTGTCTTTATGTGGCTGAATAAATGTTTGAGTTTTCATGCAGCATGACGGCGGCTGAGGAAGCGCCTCTCCTCGGGATAAGTCACAGAGGGGACTTCTGCTGAGATAACATGCCCCACCACACACCTGGTATCTCATGCCAGGCTGAGCAGCTGCAGTGTTTCCACACACGTTACCATGGATGTGGACTGCAAACACTGAAGTCTGTGGGGACCTCAGACTCACACTACACACACACAGAGACATATCCTCCATGCATCAGGGAACTGGTCAAACAATTAAACCACGGCCATGCAGAGAACAACGACATCAGAAGGTTTGTCTTCACGTGTGGAGACGTTTCACCGACCAAATCTGCTTTACTGTGGCTGCAAAGCTCTTTCAGGCCACTGAGCCATAATTCACCTAAATCTGGGTCACTGAAAATACTTTGTGGAGAAAGCATTTGAGCCTTTTAGTACAGTAACAAAAAAAAGTGATGGCACAAAGCCAGCCTAAAGTCCTTCTTGTGCCCGGATGGCTGGCCACAGTGCAAAAACTGGATTCAAACACGTCTTGTTATATGTGTTAACAATTCCCATGAAACGGGCCCGAGATGCAGGAGGCAGGAGTAAAATCCAAAATCTTTTCATTTACAGGCTAAGATCGTAGATGGGAGTCAGTCAGTAAGGCCAATAATCCAAACAAGAGGCAGGCGAAGGGCAGTGTCCATGAACAGGTCACTTCCATGCATGAGAGAATCTAATAGGAACTAAAAATGAGCAACAAACAGGAGAATTTTACAGAAGAATTGTGCTGGAAAACACAAAAACAGTTTGAAAGCTTGATATTTGCAGAGTGCTGCTCAGGTGGAATAAATACTGGAATGACAAATGATCTAATGCTACAAAGGTGTGACACAAAAGGGCAGAGCATAGCACAAAGGCTGTAAGAGAGCTGAATGTAGTGTTTGACAAACAGAGATTTCAAAATATCGCCCTGGAAAGCAACCGAGGTGCTTAATCTGTGTAGATTCTCAGTCATCCAGGTAATGGAAGTCTTAAGAGCTTGAGAAAAGAAAGCAACTGGACTTCGTTGAGCTTGTGAAGATGTTTTTGCCTCTCATCCACAGTTCAATTCAAAACAAAAGGTGGAGAGTCCCAGGTAGTCCCCTAGTGAGGGTTGTCCCCTTTGAAGGTTGTCCTGAGGGTCACCTTGCCCCAGATGAGCCAATAGGTCACATGATAGGGTGGGGTAAAGTTCCACGGTGGTTTCACCCTTAACCCCCTGTGATGAAAATAACCCATCCCTTCTTTTACACCTTGGCTCATGTGCTGAGTCATATGATCAGTAGTAGGTCAGCGACCCTCAGGACCACCGAGTCCAGGTGTTCTCTTTTTTCAAGCTCATAAAACAACCGAGACACTCTGCTCCTGTCTTCAAGTAAAAGGATCATTTGACTTTATTCTTAAAGCATTTTGGTAAAAACAAATCAGTGTGTATCATCTCCACTTCATTCAGAATGAAAAATATACAGTCAGTCTGAATCAAATACCAGACAAATCACCAACAGCTGTGGCATGGTATAATGCAAAATGTAAGGATACATTTCAGAAGACTACTGACCCACTACAGGGTCCCAAAAAGTGTTTCACATCAAGAAAAATCTCATGTTTTTCCATTTAAACATAAAATAAAATCTATTTATCTACACATGAATCCCCTGCAGAAATGTTGGATACTGCATTGTTTTATGTCTTCCAGTATAGCCTAGCAGTTAACAGACGGCCAGCTTGATCCAGTGAATTAACCTTCATTAGGTACTGTCTGTCTCGGGAGCAACTGAGGCAAAAAATTTCAGACTCCAGTTTCCAATTACACACTTCTTATTTTTAGGAGTTTCTTCTTAATCAAATTTCTGTTTTTAGCCTGAGGATCTCAACTCCCTGATCCTTGATCTTAAACTCCACTAAAACACAAGGCCAAACGGAGAGGTGAAGTTAGATGGAAAATCTCCCCCTCCTTTGTTTGTTTAAATGGGCCCGCTCTTAATCCAAGGAAGGAAAGAGATAACTGTGTGTGGGTAAAGTGCACAGTGCATTGAAAAGAACACGTAACCCTCATCAAAATGTCGCGGCTGAATAGAAACTGTCTGGCCTGATTGGCCACATGCTTTCTGGTCAGTTGGTTCAGTGTGTTTACCTTTGTATGCTAAAGTGGTGCACGGCAGTAAAAGCCAGTAAAGATGAACCAATCTTACAGTGACTAGAAGATTGTTTTTTTTAAAAGAAACTGTTTTTTAAATAAAGGTAAGTATACCTGAAGTACTCATCGCAGAAACAAGCTCCTCTGTGAGTGATTATTTTAATATATGTGACATTAATGTGTGTGCATGATTTCACCACTGTAGCTGTTGAGGACAGTAACTTTTACTAGTTTTATTTCAGTGCATGTCCATAATAATGTTTCACCACTAAGGATAAATATATATATTAAAAATAATTATGTACTGCAGCATTCAGAAATTCACCAAGATAAGAACTTTATTCATCCAAAAAGGAAACACTATGTGTATCCACTATCTCTCCTCTGCTGATGTCCAGACCATCTCAGCCTCGCCTCTCTAGCTTTGTCTCCAAACTGCTCAACCTGACCTGTCCCTTTGCTGTATCCACGACTAATCTTATCCATTCTGGTCACTCCCAATGAGCATCTTCAGCTCTGCTGGCTCCAGCTGTTGTTTGGTCAGTGCCACATCCCCAAACCATACACCATAGCAAGCCTCACTACTATCTATGCTATTGTTGCTATTGTTCTGTCATAACTGAATCACTCCATCCTGCCTGTACTGTCTTCTTCACCTCTCTTGCACACTGTTTGCTCATCCACTTCCACCTGTCTCCTTCTCATTCACACATATGTATTCTGGCTTCTCTTTTCAAAGTATACCTCCACCTCTTCAGGCTCTCTTCCACCTGGTCCCTTCTCTCACTATAGATCACAGTGTCATCTACAAGTATCACAGTCCACGGAAATTCCTGCCTGATGTCATTTCTCAACCTGTCACCAATGCAAACAAGAAGAGGCTCATAGCCAATCCCTGATGTAATCTCACCCCCACCTTGAACCCATCTGTCATTCCTACCACACATCTTACCACTGTCCCTCTATATGCCCTGCCCCACCCTCACATACTTTTCTGCCACTCTTGAGTTCCTGTACCACAGTTTTCTCTGATTCACCAAAATGCAGTGAAGCTCCTGACCTTCTCTATACTTCTCCATCAACACTCTCAAGGCAAATATGGCATTTCTAGTGCGGTAAGTGATCAAACACTATAACTATAAAATGAATACTGTAGTATTAATAGTAATCATCCCGTCTAGTGAAGACAACAAATATTATTTTTGACTTTTAATGTGTGTCTTTAATATTTGTCTGGCTTTACTGCCGTTCCTGCTGTTTGTTTGTATTGTAGAATACTGACACCTGCTGGCCAGATGAGGGAAATATTATTATGCCCCGCCCAAAAACCTAATCAACGCTTTCAATTGGTTTACATTTTACAAAGCCCCCATTTAATTGGGTGATATGCTTTATACTGGCCAATCACCGCTTTTGTTTACAACCAGCCTCAAAAGGTCAGAGTTGAAAAATGGGAAGCAATGCAGCTTTAGCTGTCACAGCAGCTAACATGGTGGAAGTTTTAAACTCCGGGAAGGAACAGCTTAATTAAACATTCACTCTAGAAAATGAACCACACAGACGCATAACCGCCCGTCCTGCCCGACTCTGCGATGCTGTGTGCGGGTGTTAAAGCCGTGATGTCGTCGGTGTCATTACGAAAGGTTGGTGGCTAAGCTAACGGTTCGTTTAACAGCTGATGATGTCCGTTATGTGTTTAACACTGGAGTAACCTTACACGGTCACTCGTTTGATAGTAATAATCATTCTTATCTCGAAAACGACAACAGCCTAAAGACACTCATTTAATTAACGGACACGTCCAACTGAGAGGAGTACCAGGACACACCGGAGAGGTTGTCTCTCTGTGGGATGGGAAAGCCCCGGTGTCCCTCCCAGGAGAGCTGAAGGACGTTACTTGAGAAAGGGAGCTCTCCTTAGACTGCCGAACCGAGATAAGCGACACAAACTGGAGGGAGGCTGGAGAGAGGATTCCAGAGAGGCTGGAGGGATTTACAGACCAGGATCAAACCTTTAAACCCTGTAAAGAGCAGATAGAAAATGGAGAGCCTTGAGAATTCAGTCTACTACTATTATTATTATTATTATTATTATTATTATTATTGAGACCATACTAGGATCAAGAAGTTACAGAGCCCCGGGAACAAATGTTTGGTCCTGCTTTCATGGTCAGGCTTTTTTTCTTTTCTTCAGTAATTATACTCATATATGAAAGTGTACTTACTGTACATGTACACAGAATAGCTTGATTTTAACTTACTGAATCCACCACCATGCACAGTTTCACTAAAATCTTTACCTTGTCTTATAGAAAATGGAAGATAGGGCTTTTATAACCCTATTTCTAATTTAAGTATCTTTACATACACACACCTGAAATATGAAGAGATTATTAATATTTAATATTTATAGTATTATTATTATTATCATTAGTATTTAAGAGACTAAAATTTAAAGACAGATTGATGTGTCCTCACCGTGTTTCACATGATTTTCACTGGTCCTCTCACTGTCCTCAGCAGTTATGGACGAGTCATCTTCACAGCGGGATTGTTCACCACCTCCCTGCAGGACCAGATTCGACTGCTGCTCCTCCTGTTCTGACGGACTGTTCTGAGCCCGTCGACACAGAGCAAAAGCGTGACTCCATCTCCACTTGGACCCCCGCCCAGGGTCCCCCGCCGCCTCCCATGCACTGCTGCATGAGTGGCTGTCACAACTGCGTGTGGATCGAACACGCAGAGCAGCTGCTGGAGTACTACAACGATGGAAGCGAGCGGGCGCTCGCTGCTATTGAGGAGAACGTCCTCGATGAGAACCTCAAAACTTACCTGAAGATGGAGATCAGACTCTTAAAAAAGACGTGACCCTCGCAGCCAGTGGCATTGACCGCAGTGCTGCCAGAAGCCCTTCACAGGCTGAGATTTTACAGCACACAGTGTACCTCCACATTTTCACTCCTTCATCCTGTGGGTCCCACAGTATATGTCTCATTTTAGAAAGCTGGCAGATGTTAACAGATAAGACTTTGGGTCTTTGGTGGTCATTGTTATGTTGCACTTATCTAATATTTGCTTCTAAAAAGCAGGGAAAAAAAGGAGTCGCCATCTGGCAGGTTGCTGGAAATCATAAATATTCAGGATAAAAATACTCTTTGATTTTTACTGGAATCTGTTCAGACCTGCTTTGGCCTTTATTTCATTTAGACAGCGCAGATCTGTCAGGATGTCACGAAATCTCAACCATGAAAGAAAAAACACTTAAATTTGCAAAAGCTGGAGAAGCTTATTAGGATTATCAAACTACTTCATTTGAAAATGAAAGCAACTCATTGTAAAAGAGTTGAGACAGGAAGTCTTTCTCCAAACTTCGAGTGTTTTTAAGTTATCTAAGGTTACAGCTTCCTCTGAGGCTCCACAGTGTACAGAGAACAGATGCCAGTCTGACCCTTTTTAGATCTTGACATGTTTGGTTTTTTCTTAAGGAAGTAGGGTTCATGAAAGTCACAGTGTGAAATGTTCTTTTTCTGTTAGAACCTTGTTTGTTGGTCCAGTTCAGTTGTGGTCTAATATTTTCTAAAAATGGTCGTGTTCTGTGTCTCCGCCTGACGGTGCTGCTGAATAACACCAGGGCAGATGTTACTGATGGGGGCGTTCTGTTGCAAAACTACAGAATCATGAACCTGGACTACAAACAGGTCCTCTTAGATTTCTTTGCTGGTCATGCAGGCTGACCAAAGACAATCCAGTGAAAAATAGCACTTTATTACCAAATATTTGTAATAGGAAATGTTATTCTCTCTGCTGTCTACTCATACATTTCTCTTGGTGCTGAAGAGATGCTTCACCTCAGTGCAAGATTTTCTTATGTGGGTCATATGAGTTGTTGGAAGGTATTATTTCTTTTAATAAAGTGTGTCTTCTGTTAAAGGAGGTGATGAAGTATTAAAGCACATTTCCTTAGTATTTGGAGAATTCAGTCAGGTCTGATTATTGAGGCCTCACTCAGATAAAAAGCTGCCACAACTTTAGTTTCCAACAGTCTAAAGTTGTGCACAGACTGCAGTCCCAGCCAGTGGTCTGCTTATAAAGCATAACATTGCATCATAACACAGTCCAACGATTCTCTACATGAAAGACCATCGTTACTGTGAATAAACATAAAACAAACTAGTCCAGTGAAGAAATAAATAGCTCGAGCTTTCAGGGGTCTGAAACTGCAGCTTTTTAGAAGGTGTGATGAGTTTTTGTCCCTTTCTAGTGGATGTTTGCAAGTAATAGTTATAATGTGCACAGCATCATGAGCTGACAAGAGGAGCAATGTTTTAAACTTCAGGGATGTCTGAATTGTTGCCACGTGCTGTTTGGAGTTTGATTGGTTTGCATTGTGTCTTTACAGCATTTGCACATTTGAAGCATCCGAACAACACTTTGCCTCTCTGTATTTGAGTTTATTTAAATCATATTAGAAATTAGTTTTAATCCAATGCTTGTTAAATAAATATTTTTTATTTACTGTCAGATTCAGAGTGCTTTATTTTTATGCCGAGAATTGGTGCACACAGCCACACATGCAAGTTCAAGCCTGAAAAACATTAATAGCCCCTGTAGCCACTAGGAGGAGCTACATATGCATAAAACTGTCTGCTGTACTGGGAAAATGATATGTATGACGACCTAACTTGTTTATTTCATCATCATATATTTTTATCCAACCAGCTCCAAGTGTTGTTTATATTCTAATGTGATTATAGTCAGAATATTTAATAAACACAAAATCTTTGTGGCTTCAGGAAATTAAACTTTGTTCTTAATTGATATTTACAGTAAGTATGTAAAACACTGCATTGTTCTCATGATGTTAATGAGATTTAGATCCCTTCTTAGGTAATAATGACTGGTTGTGTCAGAGAAGAAGCCGATCACGTTCGGTCCTGCCACCTTGATGACGTCTTTAGTTAGCCTTCTCCCAGTCCCTCTGGACCAGTATCTGAGGTGACCCTGATCTCACTGAGTCAGCATTAGTCCAGTAATAGTGATGCACTATAAATCCTGATTACTCAAGGTCCAGTGCTGCAGCCAGCCATACAGTGTGCAGAGTTATGCTTTGATCTAGGTTATGCAGCGGATTAAGAATGAGACGTTTCACTGATCATATGTAGAGCAATGACTCTGACGTGATGGAAAACATTCAAGACAGATTATTGGCTGATGCCAAGGCTGCAACATGCTACTTTGCATCATCGCAGTGGGGGACGTTCTGTGAACAGTAAGCTGCAAGAAGTCACGAGTTAGCGCTAAACAGTTTTCTTGTTTCAGTTTCTTTCAAACTGGCATAAAATTGGACCTTTCTGTAGTTTAATAAAGGCAGACTGCCTGTAGCTCAAGAACTCATCGAGAATGATTTAGGCACCAAATGTAGTCAGATTCACAGGTGTAGGTGGAAAACATTCTAGTTAAACTTGTCAGTCATAAAACTGATAACTTGAAAGAATTAAATGTTAACTGCAGATGAGTTCAAATCAATGTTCCCTCTAAACTGCGCGCGTGCGCAATTGCGCACTGCTGGCACGGTCTCTGCGCACAAAAAATCTGCGTTGCGCACAAACAAAATCTAACCTGAATTGAAATTAAAATTAAAACTTTAACAATTCTGTTTTGCAGTGTTAGTCAGTAAGTGACTGGCTGCTCCCGTATGGGATTAGAACGATGCCACCTTATCCCATAGTTCAGCCAATAATGCGATTCACATTCGTATATACGCAGCTAATCAACGTCGTTGACAGGCTATGACATCGTCCTTACACCGGTGTTTTAGCTGGCAAAGCGGCGTGGCTGATGTGGAGTGAAGCCACGTTAATGACAACGTGTACAACCATTGGAGATGTGAGCAGGACAGACGGAACAATTGACGGAAAAAGTGTGGACTTTGTACCAGTTTTTAAATTGTGTTGATCGGCCACGTAAAACCAGAGTTATGATAAAAATATCTGCAATGTTTGTTTTTCTTCCTGAATAATATCGTTGTTTATATTTACTGCGGGAAGAAAGGGTAAAAACGGCGTTTTATAAGGAAAACGCTCGAAAGCGCTCTCCACCTGTGAGCAAAAACAAAACCAAAAAAAAAACCCTTTCCTATTGGTGGAAAAATATACCATGTCGACCAATCAAAAAATGATATGGCAACATGGCATTTATTTGCTTAGGAAGGGGGAAGTTTTAGGAGTGACGGCGTGTTTTGAGATGTGAGAGATTTGCGACGTTTAGCGCAAATCTTGTGTAGTTAGTGTGTAGTTAGTGTGTAGTTAGTGTGTAGTGTAGTCAATAGTTTTGTTGTGTGTGTCAGAACAATGAGGCGACTGCTGAATGTTACAGGTGTTACAGGAGTGATACATCTCCTGTTGTCAGGCCTGCAGGTATCAGGCTGTTGTTCTCCTTTATCTCATAGTGGACAGAAATTATTTTTTGGAGTGGCACAAATAATTTGTGTGGCATCAGATTTGATGCAGAACAGCTGATTGTTCTGTAAATAGTTTGAAATGTTTATTTAAAAAAAAAAAAACCCGCCTTGGCTGCATTTTTAGGTAAACAGCTGCAAAAAACTTTGTTGTTTGCAAAACTCAGTTACTTTTTTTTTTTTTTTTTAAAGAAGTAACTATATAATTAATTGCCCAACATTGGTCATTATATACTATATTTTGCAGACAGAGAGTTACAGGACTCTCTCCCAGACCACAGACTCATACTCATAATACAAGTCAGAGCTTTATTAAGAAAGAAAGAAAGAAAGAAAGAAAGAAAGAAAGAAAGAAAGAAAGAAAGAAAGAAAGAAAGAAAGTTGTGTTTTCAAAATTGGAGTTCAAGTTATTTTTACTTCCAATAGTGTTAACTTACTACACAGGTCATGAACTAGATTTTTTAAAATTTTCATTGTAAGTGGGCTAAAGCAGTTAATTAAAAGTAGTCTAACATAAATGTAAATGCTGTAATTTGATTATTTTAATAAACCATGTAACTTGGATGGATTCGATGCTGGCGTGACCACAGTGCATACGTCTAACGTTGCTCACAGTGGTCCAAGGGATCGCTCAGGGAGTTTGTGTGTTCGCTCAGACACATGAAAAATTAGAGGGAACATTGGTTCAAATGTATAAAACTGTGTCGTCTACAAAGAAAAGAAAGAAATAGGGCCCCGCCGAACTCCATCAACAATCACTTTTCTTAAAGGATCCTAAAATCAAGCTAATATTGAAACAAAGAGGAAGGATTATCTGATTCATTGTGATTCTTTTTTCATTAATTTTTACATTTAGATTTGTTTTTTCTTTAAAGCCATAAAAAGATATGAATCAAGGAGCATGAGACAGAACAGGGTCTAGAGAACGTGGCCAGTACTTCTCCCACATTAGTGTCTTTAAATCTAGAGTTTAAGTAAAAGTTTAAGAGTTGAAGTAAAATCCTTCTCCTCACATGTAACATCTGATCCCATCACATCTTAAAAATCTTATAGCCCTTTTATCCCAACAGAGCACTTCCCTCTCAGAGTGCAGGATTACTTGTGGCTCCAGGTGTTTTTAAAAGTAGAACAGGAGGCAGAGCTTTCAGCTTTCAGGTCCCACTTCTTTGGAACCAGCTCCCAGTTTGGGTTCAGTCAGACACCCTCTTTACTTTTAAGATTAGGGTTCAAACTTTCCTTTTTGATAAAACTTCTAGGGCTGGACCATTTGACCCTGAACCATCCTTTAGCTTAGGCTGCTGCGGGATTTCCCATGATGCACTTCTGAATCTGTTTCTTCTCAATTTGCCTCTTTTCACTCCAGATATACATGTATATACCCTGACTGCACATATTAACATTTGTCTTCTCTCTCTTGTAGTTTGTTATTTGTCCTGTTTACCTGCTCTCATTTTTTTTCTTTTGTCTTTTTCTTATTGTTTATTACATTTTCACTTAAACTTACATGCATTGTTTTGCAGGTTTTGTTTAAAGCTGAAGGTCAGATGAGTGAAGGATTTCTCTAACAGTGCTTTGTGATGGATGGTTCCAGTTTAATTATTAAAAAAAAATCCGAGCTGCTGTTTGGGATGTCTCCACATGTTCAGTATGTCTCTAGCATGTAGATAGGAGCTGCTGATGTTGGCTTAGTCCCCTGTTTAATGGAGAGTACTCCCACTGCAGAGTGTTACACTGATACACACAGACAATGTAAAATATTTCTGTGGGTTGGAGGATTGGAGGGTTTCACCTTAAGCAGATGGAGAGATGATTGCATAACAAAGATTGAGTGGGACTGTGGGGCTTTCAGGAAGCTTCCAGCTTCATCTATAATCTGTTTGAACATATTTTAAGCTGTGTGATCTCATCCTGCATCCTACTGACTCAAATCACTAATTTAATTAGCATTACCTAGAGGATTTCTAAAGACATTACAAAGACAAATACTATAAAATACATAAAGATAATGTTTATATGGCAAACTGCATTTATCACAGAGCATCTTTCCTCCATAATCTATCATTTCCAAAGTGATTCTGGAAGAAATATTCAGATCCTACTGATGCTTAGAGCTCAGCATCAACCATTTATTTACAGATGAAATGTGTTTAATTAGTTCATTAAACAAAAATGTGAGGCTGTTAGACAAACGCTGCTCTAAAAATAACTTCAACTAATAAACTATGCAAATAATACATTTAAGTTGAAACTAGTTTTTAAAAATCCTAATATTAATTTACAATATAAGCAAATTAAGTAATTTACTCTAATGATACAAATGCCTTTATCATTTTAAGCCATTTAGTGAGGTGCAAGCAAAAATGCTTTTATTACCTGAGTCCTGCATCAAGACTGCAACAATTTTCCTAATTTGATCATCAATTTGCTGATATTCTGTCCGATTAACTGCTATTTTTCTCCAGCTATATAAGGGACACTTTTCTTATTTAACCTAATCCAAAATCCCAAACAGCATTCATTGTTGCACGCTGTTTGGCTCTGGTGGAAAAGGGAAAGCAGCTGGTTTTCACTCATTACTTGATCAGGTTTAAGCAACGAAAGCATCAGTTTAGGAGGTGCAGGAGGAGACTGTGGCCTGGGTTTAAATCATGGACGTAGCCACAGTAACGTGACCCATCAGCAGCTTTAATAGCATCACGGGGTTTTGGGAACCGGGTGTTACTATAGAGGGACATGCTAAGTTGTCAGCTACATTTGCCAGTTGTCTTAAAATATACAGTTGCAGTGCACAGACATATTTACCTGCTAACTGTTCCCAAGTAACAGGCTAATAAAATACTAGAAAATCACTGACCAAAACTGAAGGACGAACTTCAAAACATATTATTTATTAGATAATTATTTATTAGATAATTACCACAGAAATACTCAGAAAGAGAAAGGCCTTAGCTGACTGCTACCACTGAATGTGTCAATCAACGTGGCCTCATGTATGAGTTTAAGGCTTAACAAAATCAATCAGGTGAGTTACAAAAAGAGATAAACTATTCATAGAGGCCAAAGCTTTGTAGCAGGCTGTAAACATGTTTACTTCTGCTTTAAATTTGCAAATGGAAACTAAAGGAACTACATTTCTGTATTATCTTCATTTTTCTAACATGATCCTTAAAGGAAAGCATTAAAATGTTTTTTACAACAGGCAGTCTTATGCATGTCTTTCTGAAAGCATCAGTATTTATGTCCTGGGAATGGCACAGGGCTGATTTACACATATTGTGAAAAAGAACTTGGCGAGTGTAAATCAGAGGTCATCAATAATTTTAGTTCGTTTATGTTGTGTACAAGAATATCAGCTTTAGAAACCGCAGCTGCCAGATAAATATAGTGCATTGAAAAAGTGCAAAATATCAATAAAATCAATAAAAAACAGATAATTTTTCCCAGTATGTTATCTTTTTAAAAACATTTCTGTAGTGTAGTTTCTGTAAAATACTCAAATTCAATGTATGGTTACAAAATATGAGAAAACATCTGTAAGACAATAATAATATGAACAATTGTATAATTTCACAGTGAAATTTCTCACTGAAATGTTGGAAGTTGACTGTAAATGTACACAGTTATGCTCCACCACTGTTCACAATGTGCACAATCCACTTTTGCACCTATGTACACATTACAGTTTAACCTAAACCTCAAACATGTGAACTGTTGACAGTCAAGAAGGGAGGCGGTGCCTCTGTAATCTCCCACGGGTGTCGGCTATAAGAGGGACCACAAGCCCCGACTGGCCCTCACAGCAAGCCTAGCATAGAAGTCCACTCATCTGCTAGACGGATCAGCGCTGCGCTCACACCCACTCGTCTGGCTGTTCTTCACCCAAGCAGCCGGTGAGTAGACCATCATCACCAATCAGTGCTGATATTCAGACAACGTCTGGATTTAATAGAGCGGTGGGAAACTTTGTTGCTCTTCTGCAGCTCTGTGTGTCTCAGTGAAGAACATGGGTGTTAACATTTTTTCCTTTATTAGGAGAAAATAATCCAGATAAAAGAATTTAGAGCTCCAGAAATAATCCCACTTGGGTATAAAAAAGTAAACAGCAATTTATGGTGTCATTTGTAATGTGATTAAACATGACAGAGTAAATTAGTGCAGATGTTTCTGACGTCTGTTAATCAACAATTCTGCAATCTATAGAGCGATGCTGTTTAACACTCAGTTATCAGTTATTTTTACAGTGTATCTAAAAACTGCCTACAGTGCAAACTTACTCCAAACCTGGATATAACAACTTGTTGTTTCATGTACAAGTTCTTGCTTTATTTATTTATCTGACAGATACATTTATCAAAAACCTGGACAGAAAAAATATTTAAAAATGATCTCACAACAAGCACGTTCACTTCGGTTTGGCCTGTTTAAAGCTGTCAAAAAAGTTTCATTTTAAAATTCTTGATATTAAAACTGTGGCTCAAACAAAAGCAGATCTCTGAGTATGTGATATGTGAGTATATTTAACCCACACATACTCTTTTCTTTGCTTTCTTTCTTTAATTTACTTTCTATATTTTAATTTAGTTTTTTTAATTGTCTAAAAATATTTACTTTTTTTTTTTTTTGGTTTAGTTTTTCTTAGTTTTTTTTGCCAGTTTTATTGTTTAAATACACAGGGTGTTTCTCCAGGCAAAATTCAGAATAGAAATTACAGTTGAAACACAAACATTTCCATTAAAGCCTCCTCAGACGTGATGGCAACTTTGACCAAACTGGCAAAAACTAAAACTCAGGATGTTTGTTTGTTTGTTTGTTTGTTTGTTTGTTTGTTTGTTTGTTTGTTTGTTTGTTTGTTTGTTTGTTTTTGTTTTTGTTTTTGTTTTTGTTAGCATTGTGCATTAGCTGTAATAACCTTGATATTTATCCAGTATAACCACATTAATGGTTAAGACCTGTTCAGGGTTGTCTATGTCATTGGGACATGGTGAGCGGATTTAATCGTTTAGACCTTCAGTGCATAGCTCAGCGTTTCTGCAGCAGTGTCCTTGCTTTAACAAGATTACGAGTTCACAATCAGCTCGAAACAGAGAAGGAGAGCGCACTTATTAACTTGAGCCAGGGATTATGGGTAATTGGGTCATCCCAGCAGGACAAGCTGCAATGTGGTCCACCACATTCAGGTGCTGGGAAATATGAGAGTGTAAGTCCTGGCAGGTGCTCATCAGATCAGTAATAGGATTATAGATGGTAATGTCAAACAGAGGTGACAGGAGCTGCCTGCTATCTGAGACATGGTTAGAGAGTTTTAGATCATTCACTGCTTGACACTAAAAGGATTTGCAGATAATAACCTAGTGAGAGTTTCTCTTTATTTCTGTGTTTTTAATTGCTTTTTTCCCCTTTGTTTCCAAAAATAAAGACTTCACCATCACGACTTCAGAGAGGTGTCTAACGCTAACAGCCTGCACGCACATCCTCATACATAACTGCTCAAAATGAATCTTGAGCCACCCAAAGCTGAGATCAAGTCGGCCACCCGTGTCAGCGGAGGCCCCGCCACCCCACGCAAGGGGCCCCCCAAGTTCAAGCAGAGGCAGACTCGTCAGTTCAAGAGCAAGCCTCCAAAGAAGGGAGTCCAGGGGTATGCTCTGAATACTTTTCTTCTTCGGGGTCTTGTAAAAAACTAAATAAATCAAGTCAAGTGATTTGTAATTATCGCAATGCTCTTCTTTGCAGATTTGGAGATGATATCCCTGGAATGGAGGGCTTAGGCACAGGTAAGTGTATGCTGGGGTTGAAACCATTGGCTTCAGTGCTCTGCAGGGGCCTAAACAAGTTTACATCTGTGCTGTCTTTTTGCAGACATCACTGTCATTTGCCCATGGGAGGCCTTCAATCACCTGGAGCTGCATGAGCTGGCCCAGTATGGTATCATCTGAGCCTTCCCACATCTCCCTGCAATCCCCTGAGGATTACAGACCACCTTCATGCACTTCAAACCATCTGCCTCAGGATCCATCTCCTATCTTTATGTGGAACTACTGAACCATTATGAACTGTAACAAACACCAAAAAAATGGAAAAAGAGAAAAAAAGCCACACAAAAAAAACTCTTTCTCTTTTCTAACTCTGGATTCTTTCTGTGATTCTGCAGCTCACACACATCTGCTCATGTTTAGGATCTGTTCTTTTTAAAATCTCACCACTTCTCGCAGTAGACCTGCACCGTCGCCCGGCCGCTCTCCTCCTATCTTTCACTATCTCTGTCTCTCTCCTTCTTTTTTCTTCTTTCCTGTTGTCCTCGAGGACAAAAAACAAAACGAAACTTATGCAAGCAAGGCAGCCTCAATTTGAGTTTAAGTGACAGACCCGTGAAGTGGGTGGGTTCCCATTTCATGTGCTTCGGCGCCTCTCTCGCCATCTCAGAGGCTTTTTCCATCGATGCCGAACCTATAAAATTCTAAACCTGAATTCTGTAGAGAGCGGACACCAGTTGCTATTGCTGAGCGTAACATTTCGATGGGATAAGCGTTAATCAGATATCCCTCTTTTCCCTCTGTTTTGACCTTTAACTGCACCCATCTTCACCAGGATTGCACAAATCTTCACCCTCATGGTATCTGGAAGTCTTCTGTTAGTTGACGCATGTGAAGAACAACCTCTCACCTCATTTTCACAACACAAACTAAGAAATAAGCCGCTTTAATCTCACCTTAGCAGATTTTAAATGTTGAGGAAACCAGTTTCTTCCCTTCGACTACCAGGAGTGTGTGTGTCTCCATCATTTTCCACACTTTTGTTCTCTGTTAACATTATCCCTATTTGTATATCTCCCATATATATCAGTGTATATGAATCTATGTATTGTATATTTAATATTTGTTTATTTCTAATACTTGCACACAACACTACTGTGCCCTGTGTGTGTGTTTGTGTATTTGTGTTTTTAAGCTCATTATTTTTAGCTCTCATTTGTTGGTCTCATGTAGAGTAGGTTGTACATTTTTCCTCACTGTCCATCATTCGGTCTTATGTTTATTTTATTTCAACTCTACAGTCCTCTCTATTACTGTCATCTTTTTGGCCCATACCCCAAACTTGTGTCTTTCAAAATATTAATCTAATCAAGAAAATACTGACAAGCTTTGATGATGTAAAGCTGGTGGGTGCATTGTAGTAGTGAAAAAGATGGCGGAGGGATGAGTGGGATGGATGTTTCAGTACAGATCTGAAGAAATGTGTAGTGGAGTGTTGTCCTCTCTACAGGACGAGGGATAAAAATAAAGCATAAAAAGAGGAAAATAAAAAACAGTGTGTTATTTTTTCTATTCAGATTCTTTTGTGGAGGATTTAGCTTGGAATTAGCCTTCTTATGCATGAGCAGGTACATGCAGGGGGGAAAGTTACACCTAAGCACATTTAAGTATTACTGTATTACCTGTATTCACATGTATCAATTTATATTTAAGGTAGTGCAGATACAAGTAATAATTCTGCACATGCAGGACTGAGATGTGGACTTGAAAATATTTGAATTGACTACCATAAATTTACTGGTAACAGGACTAAATGCACATTAAATCACAAAAAGCCATCCTGAGAATCCGAAATCCACATGAATATGAAGTCCGGAGGAGCAGAAAGACAAAATATAAAGCACGGCATACAGATAAAATGCTGTGAAGCAACACTATTTACACAGAGTGGACACGGGTGAAAACATGAGGATTGTGCTGGCAGTTACAAACAAAGAAGCGGAGAGAGGGGAAGAGAAAACTAACAGATCTGAGGTTAATGACAGGAAACTCTGGGAAAACATTAACATGATGCTAACATAAAAGGAAGAATGTCAATAAAAACAGTGACCCAGTTAACAAGAAGGGAGTTGTGTTCTAAAAATAACCCGCGATAGGTGAAATCCATAAAGTAGTCAGCTTTATTTTTTACAATTATTATAAATGTTTTAAGGCTGTAAAACCCTCACTTTATACACTTTTCGCAGACAAGCATAAACATTTTCACACTTTTCTCTCTTGTTTAAACACTCTCAAAGTTCAAACCTTCGTAAAAAAAAATAAAATAAAAATAAGTCCAGTATTGCAGAATGAAATAGAATAGAGCAGCTGCGAGAGAATTCAGCATTAATGAATCAATGGTACAGTAGTAGAGGAAGCAAGAAGAATGAGTTGAGTAAAGTTTGACTTATCTGACTGTTTTGTTTCGCTTAATGTGCCTTATAATCTGGAAAATACAGTAACTTCTACCTTCCTTTAGCATGTCCAGAAGTCCAACTTTTTATGCGATGGTTGGCATCGTCATCTGCCTTTGACGGTGCAAAACGTTTTGTCGACATTGTTGTGTTTGTTGGGGAGAAAACTTACAAACATACAGCACAGAGTCACACTGCTAGCGATCGAAGATTTATGTAAATTTGACAAGCTGAACGCATTCTGTACTGGACAGGAGACATAGTACGAGATTGATTGACAATGGTCTACAGCCAATCAGGGCGCAGAACACAATACGCTGTTTTTAAAAAAAAGAGCATGCAAAATTGCACAAAAAAAAAAATCCGCAAAACAGCGATTCCGTGAATGGTGAACCACGTTATAGAGAGGGACCACTGCGATGTGCTTCTATGTCTTCCAGGTATTGGTTGGGTGGCGCTGCTTCGATTTAGGATGCTCAGACATTGCATACACACTGATGTCCTGACAACCATTCACACTAAACTTTCTTTACTTTATTTAATTTGACAATTTAACAGCAACCTGAGACTGTGTGGCCTAAACTCAATGTAGAACCCAATTAAGAAGCTAACGTAGTGGGCTCTCTTCTTGAGGCCTTACTATGTGGGTATTTCAGAAGGAAAGATAGTGTAATGCTTTGTCCTGGGCACAGCTCATTTGGCGACAGTGGGGAGGAAGAACTTAGTTTGAACAGGAAAAGCCCTCTGATACAGCCTGGCTCAGGGAAGGGGAGTTATAACTGCTACTGAAGGTTATTCTTGCTCCATGTTCGGAGTAGAATAAAGGGCCATGCTCCAATTGATGTTTAACCAGTATTTTACTACTCTTCACCAGCAAACACCGTGAAAAACTATGGTGAAATGATCAATGAAAAACACAGATATTATGTCGGCAGAATAAAAATTACAACTCAAATAAAACGTACACACAAAGTAAATGCACAAACATACCATGTGCGCCTTTCTAATGAACATTCAGGAGCAATTGCAGTCCATATCGTCCATATTTTCACCTTGTACACAAGCCAGCCTTCTCTTTCTGGCTCGACTCTTCATTCTCTGGCGACACGTGCGCTTAATGGACATGCACCCAAAGCATGCGCACCACAAAGCGCCATACTCAGGTCCACCAGTAGGTGGCGACAACATAGGAACCAGCTTAAACATCCAAATTTGAAAATTACAATCACCTTATAAACACATTCCAATGCGACAGCTACAGGAGTCATCTGCTGTGAGTGGCATGGGTGTGATAAGCAGGAGAATATACCACAAGTAATCTGATGAAATTAAATTAATTTTTCTAATCACTGCCTGGCTGAGCGGCACTGATTACCGTTGAGCAGACACTTGAATAGTGATAACATTTCTTTCTCCATGATGATTTAACTGTTCTTACATTGTTTGACATAATATTCGCCTTAGCTTATGCAAATAATACACATAAAACATGAGTCTGTTCAAAGAATGGTTTTTTATTTTATTCACAGTTTTAGTGTGATTTATGTTTCTTTTTTAACCTGAATGAGGTCACTATCTGTATTTGTCAGTGAAATGTACAGTATTGCAATGTTTGCTTAAGAACCTGGGATTACATGAAAACAGTACAAAGGCAAGTTATCAAATGTTAAGAAATTTTATTTGTGGACCTCAAGTCTACATTAGCTTCAGTCCATCAAGTCCTCAAAGGAAATTAGAAACACAGTTGTCTTATACAAAATATTTATCAGGCAAATTTACCTTTAGAGCCAGCATGAGTGGTTACATTGCATAGTAAAAAATAAATCTGGGAGCAATAATAAAAATCATAATACTGGTAAACAACAAACTGTGTATAAGGCTAAAGAAAGGAGAATTATACATTTTGATCAACACTGAAAGTACACTTTTTCTCGATATAACACTTTATTTTTAGCAATCGAGCTACACTTTCCTGCTGTCATTTGTTCTCCATCCAGCCTATTCTTATGTATTGCTTTCCTGTTATTAAAAGTAATAGTTTTATTATTATATTTGATATATATATTAACTAAATATGTAGTCCATCCATCGTGTAAGGAGCTTGGGAAAAAAAGCGTCTGGACTTCTTTAAGTTGCTTGAAGACGTTTCACCTCTCATCCAAAGACCTTCTTCAGTTCAAGGTCTTATATATTTTGACCTTAGAACTGAAGAAGCTTCTCGCAACTTAAAGAAGTCGATACGCTTTTCTTTCCAAGGTCTTTAGAATATGATGACCTAGATGACTGAGAACCTTCACAGACATAGTCCATCCATCCTTTTTGTTAACCACTTATCAAATCGAAGGTGACAGGGGGCTGAACCCAGTATTAATCTTATTTGTGTTACTAAATGGACTACTCAAAAAACATGAATTGACCACTATGAAAACACATCAGATCTCAATGGGAAAAAATCATAATGGATATCTAATACTGATATGGACTGGAGTAATGAGATAGGAATGAATGGATGCCTCTTCGTTTGAGGAAATTAAAATTATCTTAAGGGGCTTAATTCAAAGACACCTCAAAAATTAAAGTGAAAAAAAGATGCTACAGCCTGGTCCATTTTCCTGTTCCTCCTTGCACAAAGGAGCAGATACCAGTCCTGCTGATGGTTTAAGGACTTCCTACAGCCCTGTCCAGCTCTCCCAGAGTAACTGCCTGTCTCTTGGAATTTTAAACCTTATGACAATGGCACGTATTGATGTGCCATCCTGGAGGAGTTGGACTACCTATGTAACCTC
The DNA here is from genome assembly GCF_036321145.2 of Pelmatolapia mariae. Classification (NCBI taxonomy): domain Eukaryota; kingdom Metazoa; phylum Chordata; class Actinopteri; order Cichliformes; family Cichlidae; genus Pelmatolapia; species Pelmatolapia mariae. The sequence goes on along the minus strand of NC_086234.1, from coordinate 3,885,557 downwards.
TGCAGGGTCCAGGAATCATCTGCTAAGGGTAGTGACACTGACCCTTACCAAATCCCAGAATAGTGAAAAGAAATTAGATAAAAGGAGGGAAAAAAAGTCCTTCCTGTTTTGGGGGTTGCCTCATCATCGCCCTCCTGGTGCACCTGTTGTTAATTTCATTAACACTGACTAATAACCCCCTCTGCTACTTGACTGACCGGGTTAATATCCCAGTGGTTTAACTGACTTAATTCTATACTCTGATTAAAAAGTATTTCTTTTCTTTTTTTTTGAGCAATGCATTCTTAACTTGTAAAAGTTGTTTCACTCTACCATCACATGTGACTGGGGAGAATTTACTTCTTCCCATGGATGTTAACATTTTGTCAGCATCATCATTTACCTCATCATTCTCTAGGATATTTTCCCCTTATGCATTTTTGCTTAAGCTTCAGAAGAGAGACAGTGGAATACAGTAGACCTGTCTGAGAGGTATCAACCTACACTCTCAGTTATCACGGTGCCATAAAGGAAATCCACTGCTCTGATCTGCGCCAACACACTTTACCAATATTTTGGACAAAACCCTGTTACTTTACAGTTTCTATCGTGTGTGGACCCTCATGTGTCTCTTCAGGGTTCCCTGTCGTGAAAATGTTACGCCGCAGACATCACAGCCAAATGGTTTCTCTCCTGTGTGAACTGTCATGTGTGCTTTAAGGTGTGTCTTTCGCTTAAATTGTTTTCCGCAGTCGTCACAACTGAACGGCTTTTCTCCTGTGTGGAGTCTAAGGTGTCTCTGCAGACATCCCTTTTGGCTAAATCTTTTACCACACTTATCACAACCAAATGGTTTCTCTCCTGTGTGGACTCTCATATGTGCTGTGAGATCACTATGTAGTCTAAACTTTTTATCACATCTACTGCAACCAAATGGTTTCTCTCCTGTGTGCACTGTCATATGCGCCTTCAGAATTCCCTGTTGGCTAAAACTTTTACCGCATTCATCACAGTGAAATGGTTTCTCTCCTGTGTGAATTGTCATGTGCGCCTTCAGAATTTTCTGATGACTGAATCTTTTACCACAGTCGTCACAGGTAAATGGTTTCTCCCCTGTGTGAGCTGCCATGTGTATTTTGAGAGTGCATTGGTGTCTAAATCTTTTGCCACAATTATCACAACCAAAAGGTTTCTCTCCCGTGTGAATTCTCATGTGGATCTTAAGATGTGTTTTCTGGTTAAAGCGCTGTCCACAAAAATCACAACAAAAGGGTTTCTCTCCCGTGTGAATTCTTATGTGAGTGTTTAGATGTGTTTTTTGGTTGAACCTTTGTCCACAAACGTCACAGCCAAATGGTTTCTCTCCGGTGCGTACTGCCACTGATGAATCATCATTTTGTGATACTGTAAAGCATTTCTTTTTAGCCAAACCAGAGGAAGACATTCTTCCCCTCTCTCCCTGAAGTGACTGTTTGCAAAGAAAAGTTTTATTACATTCAGATACTTTAGAACTGTCTTGTCCTTTGTCACTATTTACACCTAATTCAGGTGTCCTGGTTTCCTTCCAGTCACTGTCACTGTCTTCAGTGTCAGGTCCAGAGTCTGATAAAGGCTCCTGCCAATAATAGTCATCATCATCATCATTAATACTGACTTCAGTCTCAGATAAGCTGGAAGCCTTTTCATCACCATTTGGATGTATATAAATATCTTGATATGGACTTCTAGCTGATTCCGGTCCTCCACAGTCATCACCATCAGTTTCCATTTTTATTCCTTTAGCTGGGGGGGCAGTTAAAGCCTCTGCTTCTCTGTTGCATTTAGTTTTTCTTTGAGAACATTGTGAATACTCAGATTTCTCGTCACTGTCTTCATGTTTCACACTGACAGCATGGCCTGGAAACCTGGAGATATCCGCCAACTGCACCCCATTTAGCTGCTCTCCCACCTGACTGGTCCAGAGCTCCTCCTGCTCCTCTTTTATTTGGATGACCTCTGGGTCTTGCGGATCTGAGGTGGGGCTCCATTCAGGGGGAACCTCTTTAATTGCCAACAGTTGTGAGATATCTGCATGGTAAAATAACACAGACATGAGCATTATGAACAAAAAACTACAGCTGCCAAGGGAGAGGTGCCAAACTGTGTTTCATTGTTCTGGTAACAGTGACAATAAAGATCTATCTATCTATCTATCTATCTATACTAGTGGTAATTGAAGTAAAATTGGTAAAAATGGTAGTGATAACGAAGTAAATGGAATAAAATTAATAACTAAAAAAACGTAGTTATAGTTATAAAGTTAACAACCAAGTCACACAGGAAGCTCATGTGTGACTGTGACGGTACATGACTGATATCTGATTTGAAGCTACTACCAGAACCACAAAAGAATGTGGCTGTTTTCTAATTTTACAATCTATCTGGAAAAGAATAGGAAAAAAAAATATTATAGCTATACAGAAGAAGAATTGCTTACTAGGCAATTCCATGTATGATATGACACTTCTGATTTCACTACACAAGCAAACAGAAAAAAGAGAGTTTAACTGGTTTATCAGTAATAGAAAGAATAACTGCCCACTTGAACACTATTTACACAGAGTGGACACGGGTGAAAACATGAGGATTGTGCTGGCAGTTACAAACAAAGAAGCGGAGAGAGGGGAAGAGAAAACTAACAGATCTGAGGTTAATGACAGGAAACTCTGGGAAAACATTAACATGATGCTAACATAAAAGGAAGAATGTCAATAAAAACAGTGACCCAGTTAACAAGAAGGGAGTTGTGTTCTAAAAATAACCCGCGATAGGTGAAATCCATAAAGTAGTCAGCTTTATTTTTTACAATTATTATAAATGTTTTAAGGCTGTAAAACCCTCACTTTATACACTTTTCGCAGACAAGCATAAACATTTTCACACTTTTCTCTCTTGTTTAAACACTCTCAAAGTTCAAACCTTCGTAAAAAAAAATAAAATAAAAATAAGTCCAGTATTGCAGAATGAAATAGAATAGAGCAGCTGCGAGAGAATTCAGCATTAATGAATCAATGGTACAGTAGTAGAGGAAGCAAGAAGAATGAGTTGAGTAAAGTTTGACTTATCTGACTGTTTTGTTTCGCTTAATGTGCCTTATAATCTGGAAAATACAGTAACTTCTACCTTCCTTTAGCATGTCCAGAAGTCCAACTTTTTATGCGATGGTTGGCATCGTCATCTGCCTTTGACGGTGCAAAACGTTTTGTCGACATTGTTGTGTTTGTTGGGGAGAAAACTTACAAACATACAGCACAGAGTCACACTGCTAGCGATCGAAGATTTATGTAAATTTGACAAGCTGAACGCATTCTGTACTGGACAGGAGACATAGTACGAGATTGATTGACAATGGTCTACAGCCAATCAGGGCGCAGAACACAATACGCTGTTTTTAAAAAAAAGAGCATGCAAAATTGCACAAAAAAAAAAATCCGCAAAACAGCGATTCCGTGAATGGTGAACCACGTTATAGAGAGGGACCACTGCGATGTGCTTCTATGTCTTCCAGGTATTGGTTGGGTGGCGCTGCTTCGATTTAGGATGCTCAGACATTGCATACACACTGATGTCCTGACAACCATTCACACTAAACTTTCTTTACTTTATTTAATTTGACAATTTAACAGCAACCTGAGACTGTGTGGCCTAAACTCAATGTAGAACCCAATTAAGAAGCTAACGTAGTGGGCTCTCTTCTTGAGGCCTTACTATGTGGGTATTTCAGAAGGAAAGATAGTGTAATGCTTTGTCCTGGGCACAGCTCATTTGGCGACAGTGGGGAGGAAGAACTTAGTTTGAACAGGAAAAGCCCTCTGATACAGCCTGGCTCAGGGAAGGGGAGTTATAACTGCTACTGAAGGTTATTCTTGCTCCATGTTCGGAGTAGAATAAAGGGCCATGCTCCAATTGATGTTTAACCAGTATTTTACTACTCTTCACCAGCAAACACCGTGAAAAACTATGGTGAAATGATCAATGAAAAACACAGATATTATGTCGGCAGAATAAAAATTACAACTCAAATAAAACGTACACACAAAGTAAATGCACAAACATACCATGTGCGCCTTTCTAATGAACATTCAGGAGCAATTGCAGTCCATATCGTCCATATTTTCACCTTGTACACAAGCCAGCCTTCTCTTTCTGGCTCGACTCTTCATTCTCTGGCGACACGTGCGCTTAATGGACATGCACCCAAAGCATGCGCACCACAAAGCGCCATACTCAGGTCCACCAGTAGGTGGCGACAACATAGGAACCAGCTTAAACATCCAAATTTGAAAATTACAATCACCTTATAAACACATTCCAATGCGACAGCTACAGGAGTCATCTGCTGTGAGTGGCATGGGTGTGATAAGCAGGAGAATATACCACAAGTAATCTGATGAAATTAAATTAATTTTTCTAATCACTGCCTGGCTGAGCGGCACTGATTACCGTTGAGCAGACACTTGAATAGTGATAACATTTCTTTCTCCATGATGATTTAACTGTTCTTACATTGTTTGACATAATATTCGCCTTAGCTTATGCAAATAATACACATAAAACATGAGTCTGTTCAAAGAATGGTTTTTTATTTTATTCACAGTTTTAGTGTGATTTATGTTTCTTTTTTAACCTGAATGAGGTCACTATCTGTATTTGTCAGTGAAATGTACAGTATTGCAATGTTTGCTTAAGAACCTGGGATTACATGAAAACAGTACAAAGGCAAGTTATCAAATGTTAAGAAATTTTATTTGTGGACCTCAAGTCTACATTAGCTTCAGTCCATCAAGTCCTCAAAGGAAATTAGAAACACAGTTGTCTTATACAAAATATTTATCAGGCAAATTTACCTTTAGAGCCAGCATGAGTGGTTACATTGCATAGTAAAAAATAAATCTGGGAGCAATAATAAAAATCATAATACTGGTAAACAACAAACTGTGTATAAGGCTAAAGAAAGGAGAATTATACATTTTGATCAACACTGAAAGTACACTTTTTCTCGATATAACACTTTATTTTTAGCAATCGAGCTACACTTTCCTGCTGTCATTTGTTCTCCATCCAGCCTATTCTTATGTATTGCTTTCCTGTTATTAAAAGTAATAGTTTTATTATTATATTTGATATATATATTAACTAAATATGTAGTCCATCCATCGTGTAAGGAGCTTGGGAAAAAAAGCGTCTGGACTTCTTTAAGTTGCTTGAAGACGTTTCACCTCTCATCCAAAGACCTTCTTCAGTTCAAGGTCTTATATATTTTGACCTTAGAACTGAAGAAGCTTCTCGCAACTTAAAGAAGTCGATACGCTTTTCTTTCCAAGGTCTTTAGAATATGATGACCTAGATGACTGAGAACCTTCACAGACATAGTCCATCCATCCTTTTTGTTAACCACTTATCAAATCGAAGGTGACAGGGGGCTGAACCCAGTATTAATCTTATTTGTGTTACTAAATGGACTACTCAAAAAACATGAATTGACCACTATGAAAACACATCAGATCTCAATGGGAAAAAATCATAATGGATATCTAATACTGATATGGACTGGAGTAATGAGATAGGAATGAATGGATGCCTCTTCGTTTGAGGAAATTAAAATTATCTTAAGGGGCTTAATTCAAAGACACCTCAAAAATTAAAGTGAAAAAAAGATGCTACAGCCTGGTCCATTTTCCTGTTCCTCCTTGCACAAAGGAGCAGATACCAGTCCTGCTGATGGTTTAAGGACTTCCTACAGCCCTGTCCAGCTCTCCCAGAGTAACTGCCTGTCTCTTGGAATTTTAAACCTTATGACAATGGCACGTATTGATGTGCCATCCTGGAGGAGTTGGACTACCTATGTAACCTCTGCAGGGTCCAGGAATCATCTGCTAAGGGTAGTGACACTGACCCTTACCAAATCCCAGAATAGTGAAAAGAAATTAGATAAAAGGAGGGAAAAAAAGTCCTTCCTGTTTTGGGGGTTGCCTCATCATCGCCCTCCTGGTGCACCTGTTGTTAATTTCATTAACACTGACTAATAACCCCCTCTGCTACTTGACTGACCGGGTTAATATCCCAGTGGTTTAACTGACTTAATTCTATACTCTGATTAAAAAGTATTTCTTTTCTTTTTTTTTGAGCAATGCATTCTTAACTTGTAAAAGTTGTTTCACTCTACCATCACATGTGACTGGGGAGAATTTACTTCTTCCCATGGATGTTAACATTTTGTCAGCATCATCATTTACCTCATCATTCTCTAGGATATTTTCCCCTTATGCATTTTTGCTTAAGCTTCAGAAGAGAGACAGTGGAATACAGTAGACCTGTCTGAGAGGTATCAACCTACACTCTCAGTTATCACGGTGCCATAAAGGAAATCCACTGCTCTGATCTGCGCCAACACACTTTACCAATATTTTGGACAAAACCCTGTTACTTTACAGTTTCTATCGTGTGTGGACCCTCATGTGTCTCTTCAGGGTTCCCTGTCGTGAAAATGTTACGCCGCAGACATCACAGCCAAATGGTTTATCTCCTGTGTGAACTGTCATGTGTGCTTTAAGGTGTGTCTTTCGCTTAAATTGTTTTCCGCAGTCGTCACAACTGAACGGCTTTTCTCCTGTGTGGAGTCTAAGGTGTCTCTGCAGACATCCCTTTTGGCTAAATCTTTTACCACACTTATCACAACCAAATGGTTTCTCTCCTGTGTGGACTCTCATATGTGCTGTGAGATCACTATGTAGTCTAAACTTTTTATCACATCTACTGCAACCAAATGGTTTCTCTCCTGTGTGCACTGTCATATGCGCCTTCAGAATTCCCTGTTGGCTAAAACTTTTACCGCATTCATCACAGTGAAATGGTTTCTCTCCTGTGTGAATTGTCATGTGCGCCTTCAGAATTTTCTGATGACTGAATCTTTTACCACAGTCGTCACAGGTAAATGGTTTCTCCCCTGTGTGAGCTGCCATGTGTATTTTGAGAGTGCATTGGTGTCTAAATCTTTTGCCACAATTATCACAACCAAAAGGTTTCTCTCCCGTGTGAATTCTCATGTGGATCTTAAGATGTGTTTTCTGGTTAAAGCGCTGTCCACAAAAATCACAACAAAAGGGTTTCTCTCCCGTGTGAATTCTTATGTGAGTGTTTAGATGTGTTTTTTGGTTGAACCTTTGTCCACAAACGTCACAGCCAAATGGTTTCTCTCCGGTGCGTACTGCCACTGATGAATCATCATTTTGTGATACTGTAAAGCATTTCTTTTTAGCCAAACCAGAGGAAGACATTCTTCCCCTCTCTCCCTGAAGTGACTGTTTGCAAAGAAAAGTTTTATTACATTCAGATACTTTAGAACTGTCTTGTCCTTTGTCACTATTTACACCTAATTCAGGTGTCCTGGTTTCCTTCCAGTCACTGTCACTGTCTTCAGTGTCAGGTCCAGAGTCTGATAAAGGCTCCTGCCAATAATAGTCATCATCATCATCATTAATACTGACTTCAGTCTCAGATAAGCTGGAAGCCTTTTCATCACCATTTGGATGTATATAAATATCTTGATATGGACTTCTAGCTGATTCCGGTCCTCCACAGTCATCACCATCAGTTTCCATTTTTATTCCTTTAGCTGGGGGGGCAGTTAAAGCCTCTGCTTCTCTGTTGCATTTAGTTTTTCTTTGAGAACATTGTGAATACTCAGATTTCTCGTCACTGTCTTCATGTTTCACACTGACAGCATGGCCTGGAAACCTGGAGATATCCGCCAACTGCACCCCATTTAGCTGCTCTCCCACCTGACTGGTCCAGAGCTCCTCCTGCTCCTCTTTTATTTGGATGACCTCTGGGTCTTGCGGATCTGAGGTGGGGCTCCATTCAGGGGGAACCTCTTTAATTGCCAACAGTTGTGAGATATCTGCATGGTAAAATAACACAGACATGAGCATTATGAACAAAAAACTACAGCTGCCAAGGGAGAGGTGCCAAACTGTGTTTCATTGTTCTGGTAACAGTGACAATAAAGATCTATCTATCTATCTATCTATCTATACTAGTGGTAATTGAAGTAAAATTGGTAAAAATGGTAGTGATAACGAAGTAAATGGAATAAAATTAATAACTAAAAAAACGTAGTTATAGTTATAAAGTTAACAACCAAGTCACACAGGAAGCTCATGTGTGACTGTGACGGTACATGACTGATATCTGATTTGAAGCTACTACCAGAACCACAAAAGAATGTGGCTGTTTTCTAATTTTACAATCTATCTGGAAAAGAATAGGAAAAAAAAATATTATAGCTATACAGAAGAAGAATTGCTTACTAGGCAATTCCATGTATGATATGACACTTCTGATTTCACTACACAAGCAAACAGAAAAAAGAGAGTTTAACTGGTTTATCAGTAATAGAAAGAATAACTGCCCACTTGAAGCACTGAGAAGCACACTGAGAGGTGATCTGTATCAATCTCATACATGGGTCAAATCATATGATGCAGAAAAAAAATGCAATGAAATGATAATCATAATCCATTAATAACTTTTTCAGCATGGCAAAAATCCCACAAAGGCTGGTGAGGTGCAGACATTTTTAGCACTAATAATTGCAGATTCAAATGAGCTACATCCAAGAATAGTAAAGGGGGGTGGAGAATGAAAAAAAGAGAGCAGAGACTCTCAGCAGTTAACAGTCTATTATTAGGATCATTAGGATCCCACATGAGGAATTGGAAAGTGTGGCTAGGAAGAAGAACGTCTGCAATGCCCTGGTGGATGGATGAATGTCCTGCAGTGTGTGACCTGCTGATGTTTTACAGACTTTGGCTTGTTTTCAGGTGATTACCAATGTCTGTTTTGGTGTGGATTAATTTCTAAATAAAGGCCCACGCAAGAAGAAATCATTTGAATTATAATACTAGTACTACAATATACTGTGAAACCACCAGGGTCCTAAAAGTGCAGTGGCACAACTTTTGGGTCACACCACCTAAAATTGAAAAAACAACAAAACAAAAAAAACAGTCAGCAGAAAACTGGAAATAAAAACTGGATTTTGTTCTCAGTGTTCACTCTTGAGTAATCCATCCACTCCAGCCTTCTCTCTCTCTGCCAACTTTTTGTCTCTACAGCACTTCCAATATATTTCTGCTTTAACCTTTTTATGTTATGTTTTTTTTTAAGAAGAACATGGTTTTGGTTAAAGACGTCTTTTGCAAATAAAAAAAATAACAGTCTCTTATTTGTTCAGAAGTATATTTATGCTGCACACAAATATTTAAGATATGAAGCCACCTTTAGTAGAGCCTTTATGGATGCTTATAAGCAGACTGAATTTAGTCCGAGATTAAAGAGCTGCAGTTAGTCTAAAAACATTCTTGCCTACAACACAAACACCAGGCCTGATTTATTTCTAGAAATATTGATCAATCATGAAATGTGAAGACTAACAAAACATATTTACAGATTCAAAGTCCTCACAGTCATACACCTGACACATCAGTGATACTAAGTTCTGATGTCTGCACCTTTGCTCCACAGAAAATGTCCTGTTGTATGGAGGTTAAACTATAAATGGAACATAAATTTTAACTACTGATTTTATCTACTGTTCTGATTTTATCTACTGGGTTTTTTTTTTAATCAATTTTAAATCATGCTTTTTATTTGTTTTTGTTTTTTAATGTCTCTGTAAAGCACTTTGCATCACCTTGTTGTTGAATTGTGCTATATAAATAAACTTGCCTTGCCTTGCCTAAATAAGAGACTGCAGGTTTTTGATGTAAACATTCATAATCTATCGTGTCATACAGGGGCACACTTAAACAATTAAAGGCAGTATAGTCTCAGTAGAACAAGTACATGAGTTCATACTTATGAAATTCTTATATTTGTATTACATGCCTTATAACATATTAAAGGCACACTGACAGTTTGCAGTCAGGCATCCATTATGTTAGAGTCTCTTTGAGCTTTTAATTAAGTAATAAAATATCCCAAATTTTGGCTTGCACTGAGGCTGAACTACAAAATAACCCTGTTGTGTACCCACTGTAAACCGTCCGGGTGCTGCTCTGTACTGTTGCCGTTCAGTTCCGTCTTTTACAGCGTTTTTTAAAAAAAAAAGGAAAAATAAAGTGAAAAACAGTTTTTGGTATTTGTGAACATATTCCGCTTTACAGAAGCTTTTTATGTGAATCTTCTTCTTTATTAAGCCCTAAAGTCCGCCTTTTCGCCAGTAGAAACACTCCACATTAAATCTGTGATGATCCTTACCATCTGTCTGCTTTACATCCAGCTGTTGATGGACTCCCAGCGGTTTACTGCCCGGGTTGTCTTTAAAACGAACACTTTCAGTGTCGTGCTGCTGACAATATTCCTCTTCGTTCATGGTGCCCGCATTTGTTCTGTTCTTTGAAATAAACTGGAGGCTCATTTGAGATGAACCAGGCCTGCGCAGGACCGATCACCTCCGCTCACAGTTAAAGAAGCGCTGGCTTCATTTTTCTGTCCTGCTTCTTCATCCGTGGATGTATTATATAAGAGCGGGATGCAGACTCCAACAGGGAATCCACTCTCCTGAATCCTTTTGTTAAAAGATTTGTTGCCGTCTCCGCTGGTTTTTGAGCAGGCATCGGCACGGACACCTTTAGTCTCCGTCACCATAGTAACTACAGGCCTTGCAGCAGCAGCAGTAAACAGTTACACCACATAAACGTACATGTCAAAGGCAAATATTAAAAGATAAATATATGTTTTAAATATATCATATTACTAGAAAAATAAGTATTGTAAAAAAAAATAATATGATATATTAAATAAATAATAAATAAACAAAATAAATTATATTATAAATACTGTAAAATAATAGTTAAATTCATTTTTTATTGTGTTTTTTAGTAGTATTCATTTTTAAGTAAAAAAGACCACAAATGTTAAATGTTTAGCTATGAACAAATTACATATTTACAATCATGTTGTTTGCAGCATTTGTGAAATTTTTCAGTTTTTATAGACACATTCAAAATTTTAGCGGTAGTCACTCAATACAAAAATGTTATTCCTGGTAGAAGTTTGAATTAACAGGATTAAAAGGAAGTCGCTTGATTGCATTTGTGAACGTCTTCAGGAACGGACAGATCGTTTTGTTTTTAGCAATGATACAGCTATTAAAGCTTCGGGGTTTTAATTAAGTTTCAAATAATATATTAAAAATAGGCCCCATCCAATCTATTTATTTTCCATTTATTCTTTCCAATCTTGCCATTTATTTTTATTAGTTCTAATTAGTAGCCCAACTAATGAGAATTTACTTACTTTTAACTCAACAGCTGAAACAACTTGGACATCTGTGATCCAAGCAGTTCTTACTCTTTCCATTCATGTCTATAGAGCAAAACTAGTTTCCATCCGTTACAGTAAAATCAGGCCGATGTGATATTTCTGTCACTAATTTTAATTTGTGTGCTGTATCAGTCTCCATTATTTCCATAAACATTATCCACTGATTAACACTGATCAAAATGTGACTTTTTTTTATTAATCCGACTAATCAGTTCTTTTCTCCATATATGTTTTATTGGAAGCCACAACCTCCCCTGTTGTTCAGGCAGATTTCGCCCTCTGCTGGCCTGCTAAAAGAAAAGCATGTGTCTTGTACATTTTCTGAAAGTACTACTCATACCAATTCAAATGTATCCTACTATGAATAAGAGGGGTGTGGCTGTCCTCTGACGTTTTCCGTTTTTGAATTAATTTATCATCCAAAAACAGAGAAAGAAAAACAGTGTATATGCTGTTCTTTACATAAAATATCTCATTTGAAAATTTGAGAAACTTTTACTTCACTGTTTGCCTCTGTAAAGGTAACGGTCCTTATTTCTGCATTCACCATGTACACACACAGTGGCTGGAAACAACACCTTTTCTGTCACTTCCTTTTATTTCTGGTTTTATTAACCAAAAGATTTCACAACAGTACAAAATAGACACATCACATTTATCCTCATTGTTTTCAGAAAGGCATCTTCTGATATACAGCACATTGGTAGCTACAGATTGGTGGACTAAGAGGACGTCTATTTAACTTAATTGTTCAAAATCAATATTTTACTGGGTAGGCCTTGCAAATTCCATCCATCTATTTTTTTGTCCCTTTACCCATGTCAGGGTCATGGGGGTAGCAGCCTTAGCAGTGATGCTCAGACCTCCTCCAGTTCATCTGGGGGACACCGAGGTGTTCCCAAGCCAGCTGAGAGAGTCCCTCAGCTGGCATCCTCTGGTGGGATGTGGCTGAAGCGCTCACCTAGGAGGCATCCCAGTCACATGGTGAACCACCTCAACTGGCTCCTCGCAGAAATTAGTTCCTTTTCTGGATAAAAATTTTATCATTGTACTTATTTTCATTGAAAATAAATACTACCATTCATGAGAAAAGAAGATAAATTGCTTTTATTTACATATCTTAATGGCTCCTCAACAAAGATTTCCTCCACACAGTGAAACTAAATTTCCAAATTAAGTTCAGTCAGATGTCTATTTTTAATCAGTTGCATTCCACTGAAGCTTCAAATACAATGAAGCTGATAAAAGCAAGGTATGTGCCTGACTTTGACAATTAAATATCAAATATTGTACCTGAGCACATTTGACCACCACAGCCCAGCTTGGTTGACTAGTGCTGACTAAACAAACCCAACCAACCCAAGGAGGGACATACTCACTGAGAGCACATCCTGAGCACTCTGAAGTACTTTTCAGTGTAAAACAGACACACAAAGACTTGTTTTTCTTTCTTACTTCCTCATTTATTGCACACAGGCAAGTAAAAAACTTAAAAAATATACATAAAATAAATCAATGTAAGACAATTAATTGTTGCATTCAGTGTTTCTTCATATTTCAACAAATTCAACTGAGAAGGATTTTCATCCAAGTATCAAAAACAATACTTAGAATTACATTTATGTTAAGTTGTCCAGTTTTGAGCCTCTGAAAATAGGGCACCAAGTATAAAAATGGTGATGATTCCTAAACGTTTTTTTGTAAAACCTCTTGAATTAAAGGTGAAAGTCAACCTCCAATCGCATATTGATTGATTTAAAATCCACTGTGCTGGTGTACAGACATCTTCTACTGTCCAAATATTTATGGACACAGCTGTACATGACTCCGGAAGGTACAAAGGGCTTTTATTTACTTTTGTAAAGCAAATCTCTGATTTATACATGTACTTTCTCATGAAAGCAACATTAACAGAAGCTTGTAGTTTGTATTTTCTAAAAGCATGATTCAAATTTACTGCCAAAACACTTTTTAAACAACACTCCATTAACTGCAGTTTCTGCAAAGCAACTTCTTAAAAGCTGACTTGACAATTCAATACATTTGTAGGACTCATCAAAATCAGATTGAAGGCATTTTTAAATATTTTAAATTTTTTAAACTCTGTGTGGTCCTTACCAAGGCACTTGGGTAATGTATCTTTCACAATGAACCCTGAAATAATGCAGCTTCTATCACTTGTGAAGCGTCATGTGAGCCTTAAATCGTGTCTTTCGATTGAAGGTTTTTCCACAAACATCACAGCCAAACGGTCTCTCTCCTGTGTGGATCGTAACGTGACTCTTCAGATACTCCTGCCGGTAGAACCGTTTTCCACAAAAATCGCACCCAAACGGTTTTTCTCCAGTGTGCCGTCTGGTGTGCTCATCAAAATGCTTCTTCTGGCTGAAGCTGCTGGCACAGAAGTTACACTGATAAGGTTTCTCTCCAGTGTGGATTCTGATGTGTGCCTTGAGATGAGTCTGTTGGCTAAATTGCTTTCCACAAAACTTACACCCAAACGGTTTTTCCCCTGTGTGAGTTCTCATGTGTGTCCTCAGAACACCCTGCTGTCTGTACTTTTTACCGCAGACGTCACAGCTGAATGGTTTCTCCCCCGTGTGCACTCTCAGGTGACTCCGCAAGTTCCCCTGCTGTGCAAACTTCTCACCACAGACGTCACAACCAAAGGGTCTTTCTCCCGTGTGGGTCCTCATGTGTGTTTTAACGTGCATTTTGCGACTGAACTTTTTACCACAAATATCACAGCTGAACGGCTTCTTTTGTGGGTGGAGTCTTATGTAAGGCTGCTGTGTAAACCTTTCAGTGTTAACACTGTTAGGAAAGTGAGGCACAGGCGTCTCCTTCTGATCTCCATCGCTGCTTTTTGTTTCAGGTCCAGGATAGGATAAAGGTTCCTGCCAATCATCATCGCCATCACTGATGTCAGTTTCAGAAGAATCAGAAGCGTTTCCATTTGCTTTCAGCTCTGCACAACTCTTTAGATTTGGGTTTCCAGCTGGTTCTGCTCCTGGATAGTCCTCTCCATCAGTTTCTGCTTTTATACGATTAGTCTCTCTGTTGTAGTCATGTTGGTTCTGGTGGAGATCTGAAGTCTGAGGTTTCTCATCATCATCATTTTCAGTCTTCACAGTGGCAACAGCGAATGAGAACCTGGTGTTATCAGCTTCCTCCGACCTGTTAAGCTGCTCTCCCCCCAGACTGGTCAGGAGTTCTTCCTGTTCCTCCTTTATTTGGAGGATCTCCTGGTGCTGATGGTCCACACTGAAGCTCCAGTCACAGGGAATTTCTTCTTTAATCACCAAAACCTTCTGGACATCAGGGGGCAATACTGAAACACACACAGACATGGACAGTTGTGCAATTAACTGAACTATTTTAAAGGAAACTAACTTTTTGCTCCTCAATTTAAAAGGACATTTTTTTCTCTGCTGCTCCTTTATTTCCCAAAGGGTCTCCACGGTGGAGTTTGCAGTTTACCTGGTTTTGGTAAAAGTACTAAGAGCACACTAGTTGGTGCTCTAGGTTTGTCTCCTTCCGGCCTCAAGATGGGGGATCTTTCACATGACAGCCAAATATGTTAACCACTACATCATGAAGCCATGGGTGCATGAGACACACCTGGTGGAAATTCAGCTATTAAGAAACATGCAGTTTTACAAATATTGGAATAAATATTAGAGGCAGTGGATGCTGCTTATAAACAAAAGTATAAATGTTTCAAAAATGTATTTCGGGAAAGTAAGAGAGAACATTATCATAAGCAAACTGATAACAGTATTGCAGTTTTCCAATTAAGAAGTAATAATTAGGCTGGAAGCATGTGGTTAGCTGTGGTGGTATGACTTACATTTCTACAGCTCAACAAGTAAATATTTAGAGCTAATTCTTCCGTCAGCCAAGATGTTAAAATCAAATCAAAAACATTCTCAAACTTCAAACATAACACACAGCTACGTTTAGCTTTGGGCCAAAATATCACATCTATAAAGGTAAATCATGGTTTTGGGTAAAGCTATTAATTGTGTTTTGTTTTGTTCTCAGATTTAAAACGTCCACATAGGTAGACATAGAATTTGGAGCTGCATGTAGAGATGTTGAATAAAGTCAGCTTGTACTCCTCTGGGATACAGGGTTTGTCTCTGTAGTGGGATGTGGTTTGTGGCTCAGCTGCAGAGGAGGGATGGAGCAGTGGGTTCAGGGGACAGAGCCAGGGAAGGCTGGCTGGCACAGCTGTTATCCATCACACTAACCACGCCTGCCCCAGTTAGGCATTATTTTTTTTAAAGTAATCAAAGCACAAACGTGACCAAACGCTGCCTTGAACTACACTTGTGTGCACCCTTTAAACAGTCCGGGTGCAACACCGAACCCTCCCACTGACTTCCGCTCTTTTTAATCCGTAAACGTCATTAATAACTATTAACATCAACTATCATTACCAAAGGCGCTTGATTGCATTTGTGAACGTCTTCAGGTTAAGACATAAAAGGAAGCTCCGTTCCTACGTGAACAGTTCAGCGAGCCCCTAAAACGAGCTAGCAGCCGCTAAGCAGCCGTTTCCTGTCCGATAAACTCTCCACGTTAAATCTGATTATTCTCACCAGCAGTTTGGTTTACACCTTCTTTGTCCTGTTGAAGGACAGCGTGGAATTTCATTTCCGGGTTTTTCTCAGAAAAAAGACTTTCGTGGTTCTGTTGTTGAAGATATTCCACTGTGTTCATGGTGCCCGCTGCGCATTTGGTACTTCTTTCCAAAAGAAACTTGGAACGAGCGACGCATGCGCAGATTATCTCGCAGTTCAGGCCGTGCAGTCACGCCTCTGTTCGTTAATTAATCCATGCATGTGTGATAACAGCTGGAAACGGACTCAAACCGGCCACTCGTTTATGATTTTCTAAAGTATTTATTGATGCGTGCTGTCTTTTTGACAGGCACTTGAAGTGATACCTTTCTTATCATGTTTTTTTTTTTAACTTTTTTATGTGAGAAAGCTTTATTTAAACGTTTTTCTGTGCAATATAACGGAGTGTACTAGACCTTTTAACACAAAAAACTTACAATAGATCTTATTCAGAGGTCTTCTCGGGTATATATTCTTTTGACTGCTTTTTTGGGATACCTGCCTCCATCCCACTCCTCTGTTACACAAACCCTCTGCATGTCCTCCTACACTACATCCATGAACCCCCTCTGAGTTCTTCCTTTTTTTCTCCTGCCTGGCAGCTCTATCCTCACCATCCTCCAATATATCCATTGTTCCTCCTCTGCACATGTTCAAACATCTTACCTCTCTCACTCAACCCGAGCGATCTCCATATCTTATCCTTCCTTATCACTCAACAAAAATCCTAGCATCTTTCTCCTGTCTCCCAACCAAACATCACATGAGGTCTCACTACCATCTTGTAAATCATCCATATGAACTGTTTCTGAGAGACAAATAACACCAGGATCCTTTTCTAAGTAGCTGACAGCTGTAACTGTGCAGGGGCGGGTCTAGCAAAGTTTTGCCAGGGGGCCAGGTAAGGCATTAACAGGGAAAGGGGGGCACAAAGAAATACTTATCTTTCTTATTCTTATTTAAAATATCTAGCTTTTATTAAATAATTATCTGAATCTTACAACCAAAGTTTTCATCTGATGTAAAATGTATAGAAATCATACATATACCAACCGAAATGCTGTTTCACCCCAAGCCCCCCATGGTGCATTTATAAGAATATAAAAAATATATATCTCCAAGAGATATAAAATTAGGAATTACAAATAAATAATAACTCGCCAAATTTCAGTAAAATTGGGAGATAAAATGGCACTACTACTAACCATCGGCAGAGCGGGGGGGGGGGGGCCCAGGTTCTTTTGGACTGTAATTTGTTTCATAGTGAGATGCCTGAATGACAACTGTATAAAACAAAAAACTACACACAATATTCATAGCGCACAGTCGTAAATTCCCCCTAATTTTGGTATGATCCAAGCTCAGGCACTAGGTGACTAAGCACAGCACTTACGCATGTGAGCGAGGGGGTTGATATCAAACTGATAACTTGACCCATATTACGTTACTTGCTCTTCAAGTGAATCAACAAATGCCGAAATGAAAAGCCGAACAACAATGCTGTTTTTTTTCCACAGAGTCTTAACTTACACGTGTGTTTATTTCATATTTTCAGTTGTTACCCTTCACGGCTAAACAAAGCACTCTAAATCAGTTTCAGTTATGTACTGATGAACACAACAATAGACATAAGGGGCTTCTTTCAAAGAAAAAACTCAGGTAGATGTTATTTTATATATTATGCTTTGTATGTTGTTCAGTATATTTCTATGCAAAACGAGAAATTTCAATACACAGCAGTATATTCACAGTTGAAACCAGATATTTACATACACTTTAGGGAAAAAACATAAAAACATTTTTTTTACTGTTAAACATCAATTTAGAGTAAACTTTTTTGTTTTAGATAAATAAATATTGAAATATCTTTTGAATTAGTTAAATGTCAGAATACAGAGAGAGAGCTGTCTCTTTTTTATCACTTTCATCAAATTTAGGAGTATATATACACTAAGTTTATTGTGTCTTTAATTAATAAGAAAACTCCAGACGATTCCATTCTGAGCTTAAGAAGCTTCTGATAGGTTAGTAGAGTCCATTTGAGTAAATTGGTGGCACACCTGTGGATGCATATAAGCCACCCCCAAAACACAGAGCCTGTTTTTTGACATGGAAAAATCACGAGATATCAACCAAAACACCAGGTAAAGAATTGTGGACCTCCACAAGTGTGGCTCAATTTTGAATACAATTTGGGTGCCATTTGCAATTACCAAATACATACAATTTCACTCTTTACTCTTAAATTTAACAAATATGTTTTTTTATATTTATCAATCTAAAAAAATTTAGTCTGATTTGATGTTTTACAATTAAAAAAGTGTTTGTGTTTTTATCCGAAGAGAATGTAAATATCTGGTTTCAACTGTATATTTGATGATGTTGCTGTTTGGCTTGATTGTCAGCACAAAGAGGGAGAGAGAGGAACAGAGATGGAACAAGGGTGAGCCAGGTGAGACAGACATGTTAGTCAAATGATGATTTTCAGTGCTACTATCATCTAGTTTTGATTCTGGTTTTATCTTGGTTAAGTCCTAAAGTAGTCCTGATTTTGAACTGTTGTAGTCCTGTTTTAATTCCAGATCATTTCTGGGTCTGGTTGAATTGGGGTTTAGTCCCTGTGTCTTGATACAGCCCTGATTTTGTTCTGCCCTGCTGCTTAATTAAAAAACTAGTTTAAGGTGTCCTGCATATGTGATTTTTTTTTCTTATATGAAGTTATTCTTTTTCGAACAAAACTCAAAACACAGCCTAATAAATCTTCAACTTATGTGTGTGTGCCAGGTAGGGCATTAACAGGGAAAGGGGGGCACAAATAAATACTTTTCTTTCTTATTCTCATTTCAAATGTCTAGCTTTTAAGAAATAATTATCTGAATCGTACAACCAAAGTGGTCATCTGATGTAAAATGTATAAAAATCATACATATATACCAACCAGACAGTGTAAATCACTGTCACATCAACATTTGTATTCATTTAAAGGCTTTATGGCTTTTCTTATAATACCTGGTGGGCCGGTCTCTAGTCAAAATGCCCAGGCCGATTTTTTTGTCCCAGTCCAGCCCTGCCTGCCATTCATCATCATTACTATGGCTCACTGACTTCAGTGCCAAAAGCATCCAAAGCCTTTTCCAAAATACTCAGTTGTAAAAGACCATCTGGTTTTCAGTTCCTGTCGTGATCTGAGTTCCTGTCTGGTTCTGGTCCTCCACAGATTTCTCCATCACTTTTCCATCACATCATTTTTTCAGGAATATTTTTTCCTCTGACCAAACAAACACCAAATGATTTATCAACAAGTGTTAGGAACACATTTATCAGCAAATTTTCAATAGTCAAGTTGCCGATATTGACTTTATGTGGTGAAATGACAATTTTTCTGATACAATGTCTCTGACTGAATAGAGCTGTGATCATTTTATTTTGTACAAAAGTTGAATCAAATAACACTCCCTTTTTGTGAGCCTGGGTTAACAACGAAAGTCAATAACTCTATTTTTATTTCTGTCTTTGTCAAGCCAGCTAACACAAAGGAAGCCTGGCTTTGTTGAATCTCCTAAGTGGTACAATTCTTTGTTTTATCCAGTATTGCTGCAACTAACCTTCCCCTCATACAGGACTTGCTTCATTGTGAGCTTTGATGTGTCTCTGGAGGAGTACCTTTTGGCTAAATTTTTGTTCACACATATCACAACCAAATGGTCTCTCTCCCGTGTGAACTCTCATGTGAGTATTAAGACTAGACTGATGTCTAAATTTTCTGCCACAACTGTCACAACCAAATGGTTTCTCTCCTGTGTGAATTCTCATGTGTGCTTTAAGTTGACACTTATGACTAAACTTTTTACCACAGTCACCACAGATAAATGGTTTTTCTCCCGTGTGAACTCTCTTGTGTGATTTAAGATTACACTTTTGCCCAAATCTTTTACCACAAACATCACAACCAAATGGCTTCTCTTCTGTTCGTGCTTTAATAAGCTTATGTTCACATCTTTTTGGACTAGATTGTTTATCTTCAGTGTGGACTGTTTGGTGCTTTTTAAGAATTGTCTGTTGGTTGAAATTTTTACCACACACATCACAATTAAATGGCTTCTCTCCTGTGTGAACTCTCATATGTGTTTTGACGTTACACTGATGTCTAAATCTTTTACCACAAACATAACAACTGAATGGTTTCTCTCCTGTGTGAATTATTGCATGTTTACTAAGCGACTTCTTTTCATTAAATGTTTTACCACAAATATCACAGTGGAACGGTCTCTCTCCTGAGTGGACTATCATATGCCTCTTAAGCCCACACTGATCTCGATACATTTTTCCACAAAGCTGACAGCCAAACGGTTTCTCTCCTGTGTGGCACTTCATGTGTTGCCTGAGATCATCCTTTACATTAAATCTTTTACCACAAACTTCACAATTAAATGATTTCTCTCCTTTGTGGCGTCTGGTGTGTCTTTTGAGACTGCACTGTTGTTTAAATCTTCTACCACAAATGTCACAACTAAAAGGATTCTCTCCTGTGTGAACTCTCATGTGTCTTTTAAGATTAAAGCGATGTCTGAATCTGTGTCCGCAGTCACTGCAAACATATGGTTTCTCTCCTTTGTCAACATTTGTCTTTGAATCTGCTTTCTGCTTCACTCTGGAGCATATCTGTCCAAGCAGACGGCTGGAAGGTGTTTTTCCTGAATGACTTGTCATGTGACTCTGAAGACACTGCTTGGAGAGAAAGTTTTCACTGCACTCAGAGCAGCTGAAGGATTTTTTAGCAGGATTTGCACCCAACTCCTTTGCATTGTCACTGTCTTTAGTTTCAGGTAAAGAATCAGACATAGATTCCTCCCATTCATCATCATCATCAATATCATCATCATCACTGTCAATACTAACATCTGAGGTTGTTTCTGGTGCTCCACCTGTTTCTGTTTTTATGTGATTAGCTGAGCTGCTGATTGGAGGCTCGTCCTCTTTTTTAACTTCAATTTGTCTTTGATGCAGCTCCGACAACTGAGGTTTCAAATCATCATCATCATCACCTTCACTCTTCACAGGAACACAAGTGATGAGGAGCCCATTAGGTGGCTTTTCCTCCTGAGTGCTCCAGGTTTCCTCCTGCTCTTCCTTTATGTGGAGGTTTGGGTTCTGCTGTTCCAGAGTTTGACTCCATTCAGAAGAAATTTCTTCTTTAATTACCAACAGCTGTGGGGCATCTGCAGAAACAATGAGACATGTGGGTACACTATGTGCTTACATGTGCTCTATATATATCAATTTTACACCAGCATAGGGCAGTCAAGTTACCATGGTCTTACAACTCAAAACATTAATAGATCTGATCCCACAGTTGTTGAAAGAAATCCAGAAGAAACACAACACTCTCTCTCTAATGCAGCAGGTTTGCACATTTAGTCATTTATACAATTAATGAAATCACCATTTATCACCATTATTATTAGATTCACACTAAATTTAATGTGCCTTATTTTAGTTTCATGTCACCTTCAAGAGCTGGGATTCTGACTTCCTCGAAGTCACCAACATGTCTATCAGATTTCATTCCTACAAAACTGCTCAAAGAAGTCTTACAACTAATTATTGCTATTGATCTTAAATATGATCAATCAGTCTCTATCAATGGAACTTTAAGTTAGCAGTAATTAAACCATTTCTTAAAAAGCCCTTACTTGATCCACCTATCTTAGCTAATTACAGGCCAGTGTCCAACTTTCTTTTTATCTAAAAAAAATCTGATCATCTGCAGAGGAATCGTTTATTTGAAGAGTTTCAGTCAGGTTTCAGAGCCTATCACAGCACAGAAACAGCTTTAGTGAAGGTTAAAAATGATCTTCTTATGGCCTCTGACAGTGGACGCATCTCTGTGCTTGTCCTGCTAGACCTCAGTACAGCGTTCGATACTGTCAACCATAATATTTTATTACAACAACGAGATCATGCTGTAGGTATTACAGGTACTGGCGTTTTCAGTCATATTTATCTAACAGAAACCAATTTGTTTATGTAAATGGAGAGTCCTCTTCACACACTAAGGTTAATTAGGGAGTTCTACATTTTTTGCCTAAGTAATAATTTTTCCTAAGGGAAGCGTGGTTTACATTATACATGCTTCCCTTAGGCAGCATTAATAGAAGGTATAGCATACATTTTCACCTCCATGCAGATGACACCAAACTTTATCTATCCATGAAGCCAGACAACACACACCAATTAGTTAAACTGCAGGAATGTCTTAAATACATAAGACTCTCTTGTAGATTTAGATAAAACTGAAGTTATTGTTCTCAACCCAAAGATCTAAGAAATTGTGTGTAACCTGATGAACACTGTGAGGAATCTTGGAGTTGTTTTTGACCAGGATATGATATGCATTTATTACTTAAAGGTTAGTATCAGGATGTCCTAAAAACTCCCCGAAAAGTCTTCAGTTAATCCAAAATGCTGCAGCAAGAGTCCTGACAGGGACTAGAAAGAGAGAGCAGATTTCTCCTGTATTGGCTTCCCTTCATTGGCTCCCTGTTAAATCCAGAATTGAATTCAAAATCCTGCTCCTCACATACAAGGTCTTAAATAATCAGGCCCCATCTTATCTTAATGACCTTATAATACCATATCACCCCATTAGAGCACTTCGCTCTCGCACTGGTGTCGGTCCATTATAGCAGTCTAGTCATAGTAATGTAACCTACAGTTTAAGATATTAAATCCAATGTGATTTATTATTCTATGATATAGTTTTCCACAATCAATACTGCAGTTGTCTAAGAGGTAGCACAGAAATCCCACAGATTCCCACTCAGGTACACCTGAACTCTGCTTAGGATAATGTTCGACGTGATGCAAAGGTTTCACTGGATTGCTGTTCAGCTTGACCCCAACTCTACCTGTTATGATTGTCGTCTCATAAAACTGTACAGCTTAGGAAAAAAATTACATTTTCATATGTATCGTAGTCCCATTTTTAAACTGCAATTACAGGATTTGTGTAAGAGGTGATGCAACAATGTCAAGGAAATAGGGATTCCTGATCCAAAAAAAAACCAAAACATTTACAGGCACATAGTGTATTAAAGATTTTCTGTAATGACAGTTCAAAAATAATAACAGAATTTCACAATCTAAATTAATTGCACTGATTATTGATATGGTTTGCCTTTATTTGATTTATTTATGTTTTTACTGTAATATGTATTATATGACAGTAACTGTGGATAAAGTTGGGGACAACATGAACTCCACTCATCATTTTGTGGGACCTTTGAAGGAATTCTTCGACAGCATTAAATAGTTTTATATTTTATTATGGTAAGTATAATAATTTATTTTAATGTATAATGTGTCAAATCCTGTAGTGGACTGCATATTAAAACGTTATTTTTGGAAATAAAAGAAGGACTGCTTTCTGTATCACCTGCACCGTAATGTCGACAGTAGAGGATCAACGAAATTCGACTTTGTAGAAGAGCAGTGGTTTGCTTCATCACAGCTGCAAAACGACGTAGCATTTAGTCACACTTAAATCTGATTATTCTTACCAGAGGTTTGGTTTACATTAGTGTCCTGCTCTTGACTGACTCTGAGGGTTTTAATATCTGTTTTTTCTTCTAAATCCAGACTTTCCCCGCTCTGCTCCTGATTACAATCCACCTCCTTCATGCTGTCTTCCTTTTTTCCCTTCTCCAAAATAAACTGCAGTCTCGTTTGAGATGAGCAGGTCCTTTGCAGATCCGATCACCGCACAAGTACATGCCGCTTACACTCCTCTCCTGTCAGGGCCGGACACAAACAGACGCATACTCCCTTCAGTCATTCATGAAATTATTTGTTTGTATCTGCCGTTTTTGAACAGGCATCTGCACAGACACCCTTAGTCTCCTTTTTTTTCCAACTCAAGCTTTATTCAATAATAAATTCACAAACACACCAGCAGTTTCAGTGAGCCTCATGTAAAATACAAAATAACCACTAAACCAAACACACACACACACACAGATGTGATAAGTTCTCAGCTCTTAACGAATCACCTTGTTTTTACAATAATAATAATATTTTATGTGCATCAAACTGGATTTTGTTTTTGCAAATATAACTTTAAAAATGGGAACAAGTGGTGTGTTTTTGTGAACAGCTGCTGGTAACAAAGTGCCTTAATGTCATTCTTTGAGTCACTAACCACTGCTCATGATCAGAGATGAACCACGTTAAACACAATAAAAACAAAAATGATTTATTTGGTAGTTTTAGAAGCGGATCCACCTTTACAGAAAGGTGTTTCAAGAGCTGACTGGTTTGAGAAAGAAAAGTCAAGTAAATGGGTGAATTAGTTATGTGGTTGTGCATTTAGATGAGTGAGCAGTGAGTCTAGCCAGGTCTGACCCTTATGTACCTCAGGCTACAATCGGCCCCTGATGACATCAACAGGCCAGGCCTTCATCAGCTACAGCCCAGGGTTACATGAACTGCAAAACAACCTGACGAGAGCGTCATCACAGCAGAAAAAAGTACAGTAGATCTTATACCCACCTGTTTCTCACTGCTGAGCTTAGTTTCCACCATACTCAGCCAGGCAGTGATGCTGCAGTATTTTCAGGTGAATAAAACAAGCTGAAGTTGGCTGATGAAATGAAAAATGAGAAAAGAAGGAGAGGGAAGTTACCCAACAGTCAGCTGCCAACTGACTGTTGTTTAGTTCCACAAAATAGGGATGAAAACGTTACAGTTGACATAAAACGATCACTTATAGAGTGCCCTCTGCAATGATTTTAAAGTGTTCTGTCTGTGTACCAGTGTACAGCCTAGTGCTGTTTGTTGAAACTCTTCTAATTTTATGGCCTCCACAGGCAGATTTCAAAAGTGATTCATCTGTTTTTAAATTTATGACTTTCTTTACGTGTGTTTTTATTTATTTATGTGCTAAACAACATCACATTTACCCAGAATTCATTAATAATCAGCCTGTGAATGCAAAGTTTCTGAAGTCACCAGCTTGCATGAAAAAAGTACTGGCTGTTTGATTTCTGGTCGATCATCTGCGGGATTTACAGCAGGCTTAATCTGGAATAAAATGATACTTTGGAGAGTGAATGAAAGCCCTCGTAACCTATCATTACAAACAAAATACGGTCTTTGTAAGTTTGCTTGCATTTGTTTAACAACATTTAATGTACACCAAAATCATATAAAAAGCACAAATATGCACACATGGCAATAAAAACATAACACTAACATTCTTATCCAGTGACAACGAGTAGAATCTGAAATAATTATACATTCATAACACATTTTTGAAGTAGTTCTAAAAAGTATTTCTATATTGAATACAAAATCTGGTATTTAATATGGAAATGCGTAATAAAATAATACAATTTAATCATTTCCAAATGATAACATGTCCCACAGGACCCTGACTGCTGTTATGCATCATCCCATCATCCTTCAGTGGGTCCTGTGGTCACAGACACAGTTCCATTCCACACATTATGACACTTTACATAACATGATTTTTTTGGTTTTCACTGAGAATTGTTACATTTTCTTGTCAACAAATTTCACATTGTATATAGGGGTGGGTTTCAAAAATCAATTTTCCGATTCAAATCAATTTTAGACAGAATCTCAGGTTTAAGCTCACAAAACTATTTCAACAACCGCCAAACAGCTAAAAAAGTAAATGAGAGCAGGTAAACGGATTCTGCACAAAGACGGATCGTTCACTCGATGGCATGTACACGGACACACCATCGGGGCTGAAATTCAACATCTCAGAGATTCTGAAGCTGCAGGTTTTCACTGAACCAGCAGCAAAAGAAGATCAAATCTACGCTTCACTTTTATAAACATAGTCATGAATTCTGTCTTACTTTTGCTGTTTTGCTTCCACCACAATAAAATAACACATTTCCTGCACAGCTCTTTCTCTCTCAGTGTACTTCAAGAACAGCTTCCCATCTAAAATCTTTGTTTTCTGCATTATTTGCTTGCTTATTAAGCACCAGTCTACTGTTGTGTACAATGCTGCCAGGCGGTAGGGTTTTTTTTAAGGACCTCCGACATGACAGTCTAATTTCTGCTGTTCAATACTGAAGACATTTAAACTTTTACAAGTTATGCCAAATTGCAAAACGCTGTGTCTCTAATTAAGCCTCTGTAACTTTGCTCTGCTTCACTTCAGCAGCATCAGGTAATGTAGTTGTTGTTGATTCATGGTTTTCTTCAGTTTTTGACCCACTGCAGAATATTTTTAAGGTTATCTGCTATAAAAAGCCAGGCCAGGAAAATCTCCTTTGTGTTTTTCTGTGTTTCATCGTCAGTTACTTTGACACAAAGGCATCTGCTCTGAGGCTTACACCTCTGATGAAGTCTCACAAGCGTCAGTACTGATAAATGATCAGAATTATAATATTTCTGACTGTCTCAAAATTGAAGTGAATCGAATCGAGGATTGTAGAAATCAGTGACGATACCCAGCTCTAATTGTATATATGTGACTTAAGACTTAAGCAGTGTATTAACTTACCTATTCACAAGAATATTAATTTTATACCGTTCCCCTGAAGTCTCTGATTTAAGCAGGCAGGTAGTGCTCAATTGGTTGATTTTATATGAAAGAAGGATGAGATGACATGTCAAACACCAGCTTTTCAGTGAGCGCTCAGAGATTCTGAAGCAACAAGCCTGGGCTAACAAAGAAGGTCAATGTTATGATATTAGTTACTTTTACATATCTACACCCCGTCACCTCCAAACAGGAGTTTTGGTTTTCTCTAACCAGCTAACCAGCCCCTCATAAAGAACTCTCCTCAGTGTGAACTTTCATGTGTTTCTTAAGAAGTACACTTTGGTTAAATTTCCGTTCACACTTGTTGCAACCAAATGGTTTCTCTCCTGTGTGGATTCTCATATGTGTTTTGACGTTACACTGATGTCTAAATTTTTTACCACAAACATCACAACCGAATGGTTTCTCTCCTGTGTGAATTATTCCATGTTTACTAAGCGACTTCTTTTCATTAAATGTTTTACCACAAATATCACAGTGGAATGGTCTCTCTCCTGAGTGGACTATCATATGCCTCTTAAGCCCACATTGAGCCCTGTAGGTTTTTCCACAAAGCTGACAGCCAAACGGTTTCTCTCCTGTGTGGCACTTCATGTGTTGCCTGAGATCATCCTTTACATTAAATCTTTTATCACAAACATCGCAATTAAATGATTTCTCTCCTTTGTGGCGTCTGGTGTGTCTTTTGAGACTGCACTGCTGTTTAAATCTTCTACCGCAAATGTCACAACTAAAAGGATTCTCTCCTGTGTGAACTCTCATGTGTCTTTTAAGATTAAAGCGATGTCTGAATCTGTGTCCGCAGTCATTGCAGACGTATCGTTTCTCTCCTTTGTCTACGCTCGTCTTTGAATCTGCTTTCTGCTTCACTCTGGAGCATTTCTTATTAAGCAGATGGCTGGAAGGTGTTCTTCCTGAATGACTTATCACGTGACTCTGAAGACACTGCTTGGAGAGAAAGTCTTTACCGCACTCGGAGCAGCTGAAGGATGTTTTAGCAGGATTTAAATCCGACTCCTTCCGATTACTGTCTCTGTCTTTAGTTTTAGGTCGACAGTTGGACAAAGGTTCCTCCCATTCATCATCATCATCAGTAGCATCATCATCACTGTTGTTGCCATCAACACTGACTTCTGCCTCAAAAGCAGCTGAAGCTTGTTTATCAGTATTAGGCTCTGAATCTCTGCGTGGATCTGAGTTTCTGGTCGTTTCTGGTGCTCCACCTGTTTCTGTTTTTATGTGATTAGCTGAGCTGCTGATTGGAGGCTCATCCTCTTCCTCTTTTTTAACTTCAACTTTAACCTCTTTTTTAAAGATTTGGCTTTGATGCAGCTCTGACAACTGAGGTTTCAAATCATCATCATCTTCACTCTTTATTGGAACACCCGTGACGAGGAGCCCATTAGGTGGCTTTTCCTCCTGAGTGCTCCAGGTTTCCTCCTGCTCTTCCTTTATGTGGAGGTTTGGGTATTGCTGCTCCAGAGTTTGGATACATTCAGGAGAAACTTCTTCTTTTTTAATAACCAACAGCTGTGGGATATCTGCAGGAAACAATGAAACATGTAGGTAAATTGTGTGATGTTTATATAAATTCTACATCAGCACAGAGCTGTCCCATTTATCTAAAAAGAAAAAAGACAAAATAAGAAATATTAACATATTTTAAAATATGGAGAAAAGAGCCTTGTAATGCATTTACGGTGGTCCTACAGAAAAACGTGTTTATAGGCCTGATGCCACAGTTGTTGAAGAAAATACAGAAGTAGCACAGCATCTCTCATGATCAGTTCAGAATGCTCAGAATGAAAAACAATAAAATATGTTTCATCAAAGTCAGGTGAGGCGTGCCCGACATGTTCTCTCAGGTGGAGACCCTGGAGTAGGCCCAAGACAAACTGGAGAGATTACATCTCTCGGCTCGCTTTGGTGTTCCCAAGAATAGATGGATGGATAGGTATCAGACTGGCACTCAATATGGTAAATGGCCTGAATTTGTATAGCGCTTTACTAGTCCCTAAGGACCCCAAAGTGCTTTACACATCCAGTCATTCACCCATTCACACACTGGTGATGGCAAGCTACATTGTAGCCACAGCCACCCTGGGGCGCACTGACAGAGGCGAGGCTGCCGGACACTGGCGCCACCGGGCCCTCCGACCACCACCAGTAGGCAATGGGTGAAGTGTCTTGCCCAAGGACACAACGACCGAGACTGTCGGAGCGTTGTGTCCTTGTGTCCGGCAACCTTCCGATTACAAGATGAACGCCCAACTCTTGAGCCACGATCGCCCCCTATATCATCACCAAAATAATGTCACCAAAATTCCAAAGAAAAGGTGTTTGTGTGGTCTCGGAAAGGCTGGATTCTTGCAGCCCTAACTTATTGTGATTGTGTAGTTCTTCCTGTTATGTTTCATGTAAATGGGTTAGTAAGGTTCTCGCTATGATAGAAATTCAAGCTAGGCTATCACATAGCGATACCGTTGTTGTACTTTCTATACTAAGTGTGTGAATTCCTGATTTGTTATATATGAAAAAACAACTGTCCCCTAAACTAGTTGTGCAACCTTTGGCAAAAGCATCTTAGTCAGATTTGAGCCTGGACTTTGACCAGACCACTGCAGAGGCTCCGTTTTGTTTTGCTTCTTTGAGCCATTCGGAGATGGACGTACAGTACTGATGTGTTTTGGATCACTGCTCAAGTGCTCTTGAGCTTGAATTTTATGCTAGATGTAAGGGAACTTGATTTAACAGGCAATTATCAGGCCTCAGTGTGGCCATTGAAATTGAACTCAGCTTTCCAAAAAATGTGATTAATCAGTTAATTCATGATTTTTTACACTTTTCACACAGGGCCAGGTAGGTTTGGATATTTTTTCCCCTTGTTTTTGATCTGAAACGTGTAAATGTGACAAATATACAAAAAATAAAATAAAATAACACTGTACAGTTTGCAGAGACGCCATTTACCATATGTAGACTGGGGTGTACCTGAGAAAGAATCCAGTAGAATCTTTGTGTCACCTCTCAAAGAACTGAAGTAATGATTGTGGAAAATTATATCATGAAATTTCACATTTTACAGTTACCATGGACTGACACGTGCTAAACTTGAACATTAATCAATTTTTAAAAATTTAATTAAATTAAAAATTACAGACACATATTAAGGATTTTCTGAAAGTATAGTTCAAAAATAATATAACAATGTGGTAATTTAAACTCATTAGACTGATTATTTGTTGGCTGTGCCTTTATTTTGTTTTTACAAAATAATTTTGTTTTTAATATATAGCAGTATTATATGGCATAACTGTGGATAAATGTGTGGCCAACTTCAAATCCACTTCTCTTGCATATTTCCACAACCATATCCATAATCACATACTGTGTATGCTATCATTGTATATAGTGTATTATCTTACTTATTTTATATTTGTTCGTATTTTATTTGTATTTTTTGTATTTTCCTTCTGCTATCTGTACCTGAGATGAGGTAACACAAAGATTTCCCCGCCGTGGGATCAATAAAGTCTTATCTTATCTAATCTTGTCTTATCTTAATTTTGTGTGACCTTTTCTTCAGACAGCATTAAAATGTTTGATATTTTATTATGATGTGTAAAATTATTAATTATAATGTATTATATGTGTCTAAACCTGTACTGGTCTAAAGTAAAGTTATTTTTGTAAATAATATGAAAATGACTGCTTTCATTGTGTTTCTGCATCAGCAGCACCGTAATGTCGACAATAGTGGAGCAAGAAAATGTGACTTCGCCGATGAGGGCAATCGTTTGCCGTAACGCGATGCAGCGATTAACCGCAATGAAATCTGATTATTCTTACCAGAGGTTTGGTTTACATTAGCGTCCTGCTCCGGCTGGACTCCGAGGGTTTTAATATCAGGTTTTTCTTCTAAATCCAGACTTTCTCCACCCTGCTCCCGATAATAATCCACCTCTTTCATGCTGTCTTCATTTGTCTCGTCTCCAGAATAAACTGCAGATTCGTCTGAGAGAAGCTGGGCCTCGGCAGAACCGAACACCGCACAAATACATGCCGATTACATTCCTCTCCACGTGACTGTATTATCAGAGCCGGACACAAACAGAGCGCACGTTCTCACAAATTAGCACAGGCATCCGCACGGACACCTTTGATACCGTAGCTTGTCCCGAAGCGATGTTCTTTAAAAACCACTGTCACGTGACCAGTGACGTTTCACGTCATCATCCTTCACTGCGACTTTCTTTGGTTTGACGCTTCTGTTAATAAACAGTCCCAGAAATAGCTGATAAATCAAACTTAATCTTTTTTTAAACACTGTTATAAGACTAGACAAGACTAAGAAAAGAAAAAAATAAGACGTTTGGGACCCCATCATCAGCTGTGAAGCTGCAGCAGGTGTGTTTTTAAGTAAAACTTGTCTAAATGTGTTAAATAAGTTTAAACTGGAAAGTGTTTGCGGAGTATTGTTGGTGTGTGGGTCTGCATATTTCATGTCTTTTTACCATTTTATTACCAGCTATTTAATTCAGAGACGACACTGAAGACTCAACAACTTGTTAACTGAAGTTAACAACAAAAAATTAATTTCTGTGTATGATGATGATGATGTATTCATTAATTAGAAATTAAAAACGAACACGCAGTCTTTTCAGAACTTTTATTGATGACCTGAGATTGAAACAGTAAGCCGTGTCAATGTTTAAGTTGTATTGCCTTCAGTTGTCCACCAGATGTCGCTGTTATTAGTGACATTTTTTTTAAACTCAGCTTTAAACCACTGAAAACATAAATAAAAAATTTAATAATAAAGTAACAAAAATATGAAAAGGAAAGAAAATGCAGTGCATGATCTTCACACCACAGGAAATGAATCTTTTCTTGCCGGAATGGTTGGCTTCATTTTGCCTGTTTTATATTGTCTGTTTTACCTTTTATTATCTGTTATCTTATGTGCAGTACTTTGTGACTCTGTCTAGAAAGGTGCTATATAAATAAAATTTTATTTTTTTATTTTTTTATTTATATACAGTTCAAGAAAGTGACCCCAGCTTTAAGTTCATACATGCAGTTGTAATGTTGTAATCATAAAATTTGTACCCCAAATACATTTTCCAAACTACACCTTATATAATTATTCACTGTTGGACCTCTGCTCTAGCAGAAACATCAGAAGCAGTAATGAGCTCATTGATTGTTCCATGCAAAAGTTTTATGGCAATTTTCATTTTAATGGCGAGAAACAGAATATCATCTAGAAAAAATCCAGAAAAAAACAAAAACACGTTACATAAAATCTGTAAACTTGTCTGGATTCTGGATCCCACGATTGGAATCTGTGTCAACAAATTAACAAATCAATACATTACTGATACTTCTGATCTCACCTTAAGCACAGCTATTTAAATAATTAATTTCTGCCATTACAACCTCTGGTCTGACCCAGGGCAGTGGAAAGTATTATAGTATTAAAATATTAAAATACAATCTTATTTAGATATGACAAAACAAAGCTGGTATTTTTTTTAATAGGAAGGTAGAAAAAATATCTCACATTTCTTCTTTAAACATTATAAAAACCTTTTACAAAAACATATTTCTTTCTCCAAATCAGGGAAAACTGATCGTTTGTTTTCCTGCGTGTCACTTACCAACACAAACCACACAGTTAAAGACAAACTTTGTGCAGTTTTTGTTATATGTGGACTTTCATGTGCTTCTTCAGATTTTCCTGTCGTGAAAATCTTTTATGACAGGCACTACAGGAAAAAGGTTTTTCTCCCGTGTGGACAACCATGTGTCTCCTAAGGTGTGTGTTTCTCTTATAACGTTTCCCACATTCATCACAAGCAAACAGTTTCTTTGTTTTGTCGCACACAATAGCGTGAACGTTCCTGCAAGCAGGTGCATGTCTCTTAAGGTGTGCCCTTCGATAAAATTTCTTATCACAAATATCACAACGAAATGGTTTCTCTCCCGTGTGGAGCACAGCGTGCCTCAGCAGACTTCCCTGTCGTGTAAATCTCACGCCACACTGACCACAGCCAAATGGTTTCACTTCTGCGTGCGCGCTCATGTGCACGGTAAGATCACTTTGACGTTTGAATCTTTTACTACAAGTGCTGCAACCAAATCGTTGTTCTTTAGTATGAACTATCTTGTGTGCGTTCAGAATTGCCTGTTGGTAGAACTTTTTACCACAAACACTGCAACTAAACGCTTTAACTCCCATGTGAACTTTCACATGTGCTGTCAGACCACTCCGCTTACTAAATCTTTTACCGCATTCATCACAACCAAATGGTTTCTCTCCTGTGTGAATTGTCATGTGGCTGTTAAGAGATTGCTTTTGCTTAAACTCTTTCCCACACTCAGAACAGCTAACTAGATTTTTGCTTTTACAATTAGGTGCCCTGGTGTGCTTCCAGCTATTGTCAGTACCATCAGTTTCAGTTCCACAATCTGATAAAGTTGTCTGCCAGTCTTCATCTTCATCATTATGATCATCATCATCATCAGTACTGACTTCACTCTCAAGAGACTCAGAAGCCTTTGTAAGAGGTGAATGAATGTCTGAATCTGGGTTCTTGGCAGGCTGTGGTCCTCCACAGTCGTTTTCATCAGTTTCTGTTTTCATCTGTTTATCTGAGCTGCTGGGTGGAGGCTCTGCCTCGCTATTGTTGTTAGTTTTGCTTTGGTGAAGCTCTAAGAATTGAGGTTTTTCTTCTTCATCTTCGCTTTTCACAGAAATAAATGCCTTTCCCTCCTGACCGTCCCAGAGTTTTTCCTGTTCCTCCTTTATGCGGTGGTGCTCTGGGACCTTCTGCTCCACACTGGGACTCCATTCATGAGGCATCTCTTCTTTAATCAGCTGCTGGACATCTGCACGAATAAAACACAGTAAGCACATTTGTGCTCTCCATTCAGAGCTATTCTGTGTACATATATGTACACAGCCCTGTATTCTCTGTTTAACTGCTGAAGAAAGAGGGAAAAAATAGTCATCAGGCCAAACATTTGAGCTCAGCAGCCACATAAAGTGTGCAGCGTAATTCTGGTAGTGCAATACTAAAGATTTTGGTATGGCTCCGAGAACGAGTAAATACAGGGTCAGTATTGCCGATATTAATACCAATACTGATACTTGTAACACATGAATGCAGCTTATTTACGGGAGAGCAGTGTGTTGGATAGTACCATTGGTTAACATAATAAAACACATCTTTCAGCTTCTTTTTTTTTGTCAAAAATAATCAAGATGTGCCTGTTTCTAAAGCACTTTGGTTCAGCTAGTGTTGTTTAAATGTGCTATAGGCTATAAATAAAATTTAAAAATTTGCACATCTTAGTGCATGTTTGAGCTATACTGAACATATAAGATAGAAACAAAGTATCAAGCCTATCACACTTTTACTGACCCAATACCAATATCAGCGTTGGTACACTCATACAGTACACACACCTGTAAATACTGGCACAAATCCATAAAGCGGATGTTGGTGCTTGATTTATAGTTTTTATATTTTACATCTGAGTTACGGAGCAGCTTATTCAGCCATTTAATCTTAAACGTGGAAACGCTGTTTGTTCAGTGAGGTTGAACTGAGATCACCCTGCTGTGTGCGCGCCGTAAACCGTCCGGGTGCTGCTCTGCAGCCTCGCCGATGGTTTCCGTTTTGGAACATTTGTGAACCGAGTCAAATTAACAGAGGACAGTAAGACTTGTTGCTGTAGAAATCTCAGCCACCCCTACAACAGGCTAGCATCACGCCAGCAGTTTGCGCCATAAAATCAAACATCCGTGATTTCTCTCACCTGCGCTTCGGTTTATTTCGTCCTGCAGCTTTAGGGCTCCGAGCAGTTCCATCTCCGGCTTTTCTTCAGGAATTTGATTGCTGTGCTGTCGAAGATCATCCGCTTCGTTCATGCCGACCGCTTTTTCTGCTCTTCTTTAGTACAAAATAGGCCGTTTCTCAGGGTGAAGTTTGGCATGTTTGTTGGTACTGAGCAATGCCCCAGTGGTTACCGTGCGTAATTGTAGCTCAGTCAGCTTTTGTGTTATCCTGCAACAAGGAACTGAAACTGTACAACAGAGGAAAATACCAAAAGTTGTCTTGTCAAAATAAATAAATACAAATAAAAACTGATACATTCATTTTAAAAAAAAAATCCAGTTTTTCTGAATCTTAATTAGATTTTTTTTTTTTTTTTTTGAAAAGTCCGGCAACACTTTTCATTAAAAGAGAAAAAGAAAGGCTCTTTTTTCTGAATTAACACTGTAAAAGAGCTTCTATAGACTTGAAAGATTGATTTCATCATGTGCACTTATATTTCTCTTTGTGCTGGGGAGATGAGCCGATGAACATCCTGCTTTTATTAAGAATGAAGTTCAGCTACTTTCGGCTGCTCACTCACAGCTGCTCGCTCCGCATGTTTGATTTTTATGCCGGATGCTCTCACTGAAGCAACCGACCCCAAGGGAATGGTGTCTCATAATTTATAATCCTAAAGGCTGCCACAACAGCATCAATGATTATTGCACACATTAGATTAATTTTGATCGTTTTGTTACAACTCACAATCTTCATTCATAAAGCACATTTCAGAATCAAAAATATAACAAGCAGAATTTATAACAACAGTGTGACATTCATAAGTGTAGCAAATTGTTCCTCTATACGTGGCTGAGCTATGAGGTCCGCTGACAGAGCACAAGCCACAAGGTTCCTCATATAAATGAGTTCCTCATGAGTCTTGTAGGGATTTACTGATAACACCGGTACTCTAATTCTAAGGTGTTTCTGTCTTTTCTGTGGCCTCACAAATATTCTGCATATGCAAAGTACATAATGTCACGCAGGTATTGTGGTTTGTTCCCTTGATGTTGAGGGAACATCTAAGACCTATATGTGTCACTTTAACTTCATAATGAAGACATCCACATTTAAACAGGGGGCAGGTACTTAAAACAAGCCAAAACAATAATAAATGAACAGCGTGTAAAACTACAGGTGTTGTTATAATGGGAACTTTTTTGGATTTAGATTATAGACAATACATGTCAAATACGAGGCTCAGTGCCAGGAATCATCAAATTAATTAAAAACACATTGATTTTTTAAAAATTAATTTATTTCAATAAGTGCTGTTTCTTCTGTAGTGATGCTCTGGAAAATTTAAAACATTTTCATATCTAGATCACATTTAAAATAGCAGTTTTACATACATGAATGAGAGAGATTTGGTATCATAAATTATTATTCCCAAATACAGCTAGTGTGAGTAAGTGTAAGAGTGACCACACTGATGGTTTAAAAAGTACAAAACGCTGCAGAAAGTACAGTAAGTAACATAAAATCACCCTCCTTTGAACCTACAAATAAAAAAAAACTAAAAGTAACTGTTTGCGACATAAAACAGCAAAAACTAAGCAGAATATAAATTATCTGATTACTGACTACTCAGTCCATCACATCTCCTTTAAATGCTTAATTACTGTCCTGTCCCTTTAAACACTGTACAAAAGCTTTAAAAGCCAGAAATTCCATATTTTCATGCCATAGTGTTATAGAGTTTAGGGTTTGGGCTACTTTTCATCATCATAGACCAGACAGTAGTTTTATCCATCCCACATGTTAAAACAATGCCTCATATTTTATGATAGTGATTTTTTATGAAAAATGTTAGTTATTGTTAAGAATTCAGAAAGCAGAATAAAATTAAGATAATGTTGTGCACTTACAAGGAGGGCTCAAACATGCTGTAGTGAGCGTCTATCTCTGAAAATGTTCAGTGTGAAAGGAAGATTTTGTATCCCATCTTTCAGCATATTTAATACTAAAAAGGATCTGACACGGGGGGGCTCAGGTGGGAGGCAGTCACTGACGGGAGAAAAAGAAAGAATGATAAAAGTGGAACCCTTGTTTCCAGCTCAGTTTCTTTGTTTCGACCGTGGTCGCTCCGCTGTGGGATCGATGGGGGCGCTAATGTGTGCAACACCCGGTGTTTGAGTTGCGGGATGGAGTTTCGCTGACACACACACACACACACATACACAACAGCGTTACGGGATATTTGTTTTGACCCTGTCTGTCCACTAACAAAGCCAAATCTACCGGGCGCACCTACCCGAGCAGCATGGCCGATAATATTGTAAGTACAGCGGCGGGTGGGCTCCGGCTAACGTTAGCTAGCCTGTTAGCCGGACTCCTGAGTGATGAGGCAGCAGAATTAGCTTGGCTAGCATTAGCCAGCTAACATGAGCTAAGAGTGACCAGGGCCTGTTTAGCTAGCCGGCTAATATGATAGCTAGTAGGCTAGCTGACGACATCAGAATGAAAAGAGTCATTGTTGGCTAACGGGAGAGCGACAATAACGGCCGGCTTAAAATGACTGGCATATTCTTTCATCTCTTTAGCATGACAGTAACACGAATAGCTCGGTAACGATGGGAGCTGTGATGTTGCACATTCACCACGAAAGTGATATTTAGTTAGTTTGTGAATGAGCCAGTACACACTGACAGCTTTCCAGAGTAGTTCAATGTCAACATCGTCATGTTGCAGCTAAAAACCAGAGATTGATGAGCTAACGTTAACCCGACTTTTCTTTCTGCACTGTCACGGTTGTCATAATACCCCGACACTGACACCGGAGGGGGGCAGAAAGGGGGGGGAGCTGCGTCCTGGTTTTGACTGACTGGTGTTTGAAATGCTACAATGGATTCGGGCTTGTACTGTAACGGCTGAATTGTGGGTTTATTTCTGTCCCTCCTTTAGATCATCAGGGTGCAGTCCCCAGAAGGGATGAAAAAAATTCCTTCTACAAAGAGGGAGACAGCTGCTGCTTTTTTAAAGAAGGTAATGTGTTAAATATAACAGCACTCAAGCATCTTGTTTTCTTCTGTGCTCTAAGGGCTGGTTTCCAGCCTCAGGATTTATCAGTTTGGCCTGGCACTCCAGTATAAGGGGGTCAGTTCAGCCTTTAAATGAAGGTGGTGGCTGACTTCTGAACAATGCAGGATTTTAATTAGTCATGGCTGCTGCTGTCTTCTTCCCTAAGCCTCCCCTTCTGCCTTTTTATAAGGATCCCTGTTGACAAACCCACTGAATAGCTAAGAAAACAGTTTAGTTAAAGACTTCTAAACACATTATAGTTTTAATTCAACTGTAGATAGTATGCTTTATTTGATGTTTGCATAAGATAATGGTAATGATCTGTGAATAGTTGTCCAGCAGTTACAAACACAATAACATCTAAGCCTGGGCCATCATATTCTATTCTGCTTATGACCTCCTTGGGTTTCCGAAGGCGTGGGAGAAGATGAGGGAGAGTGAGCTCAAAACAGTTGTCCTCAGGTTTTTCAGATGTAAAGGAGGGGAAACAGGTATTTTCTGTAGCTTGTGTTTCCATAAACTGCCAGGCACCAGCACTCCTTCACCTCAAGGCTTTGTCAGCTCATCGTTATTATTTATTTTCCTGGAAGTAGTAACACCGTGTCCTCATGCAGTTGAAAAGTCACAAAATTCAGAGTACCATCCTAATCTGCATGCCCTCCCTCACTTCATCTCCAGTTCACAAAGATTACCCATGTTTGCTGCCTTCAGGGTACAGTGGTGCCACATTGTTTTAAATTGCTATGCATTGTAAAATTAAGCAAGAATAATAGACATAAAATAAAATGGTCACAGTTTTCTGGCTGGAAGAATGAAAGGCTATCTGAAAGCCACCGTATAGTTGCAAAAAGACTTTGATCCAATAGAAATCTGGGAAAAAAACAACTTTTTGTTTTGACCTTTTGGTGACACCATGTTTCAAAAGGGGAGGTTATCTGCTCTCTCAGTGGTTATTAGACCCACCACGTGCAGTTACTTGTGGCCAAAACAGCAGGAATGTTATTCTTGATGCTTCAAAACAGGTCTTTTTTAAACCAAAGGGTGATGATATGCTAGACATGTTAATACTGTCAATCATAAGGATGTACTGATATATGAACCAAATATAGTCATTAGCTGATATTGGCATATCAGCAAGTAAGATGGCATTTATCCACATCAGTAGCTGATATTTATCTGTTGTGTCACATCGGTCGTGTGCTGGCAAAAAAGCAAAGAATTTCCCACTCTCTGCTTTCCTCCACACCAGAACTGGATCCAAGCCTTCTGTACGTTATTTCCACAGTACACTGAAAACCTGTGCAGGCCTCTTATTTTTTTTCCACAAAGAAAACTGATTAGAAAATGTTTATCTTTAAATCAGTACAGGAGTGTTATGTGTTGTGTGTGGGCTTTGTTTTTTCCTCCTCTTGTGCCTGTACATGCATGAAGCTGTGTAGGAAGTAACAGAGCAGGTCGGCCCTGCACCGCTCCTGTGCGTTTTTGTGGATTGTGTTAGATGTTTTAGAGTCCAGGCATTGCTTCACATCACAGAAGGCACAGATAAAAGCAGATAATCTATTTTTTTTTATAGGACTTGAATTTTACTGAAGGCCTGTTAATAATTTAATCCACTTCCCCAAATCTAGTGCTTAAAATACAGTAAATTCTTGCACCCATTTACAGCTGTCTGGTAATGTTGAACCCAACATTTGCACCAGTGCTGAATCACTGCGGAGCTGGACTCACATCAGATTTGGACAACTCCTAATCTGATGTCAGTCCAACTCTGCAGGACTGTGAACGCCCTTTGGTGTTTCAAGAAGTTTGGCTGACACAAACAGGCTTCAGAGATGTGAATTTGAAGACCTGCAAACATGAACTGTAAGTTAAAAATTTAAATCTAAAGACCCTTATTTACCAAAAAGGACAGAAGCCAGTGGAATGACAATAAAAAATGAAGTGATCTGCTTGATTTGTAAAATATCAGGTGTTCAGGTGACAAGAATCAGCAAAACAAAGATAGGAAGTTTTAGCAAATTGACAACAAACGTGGTAAAATACAGTATGAGGTAAGAATAAGGCACCGTAAGACTTATAGTAAAGCTGACAAATGGTATTCCTCCCAAGTTATACAAGTCTCACTTAGCAAAGTACTTAAGAGCCACTTTCCCCTCTGTTCCTGGGGAAATTTTCTCTGTTATGCTTCAATTTTACACATGAGGATGGGAAATAATTACATTTGCATTTTAATCACTGTCTATGAAAAGCCTAAAATAGAAGCATATAACAGCAGACAGAGCACTGCAGCAGCACCTCATCTAAAATGCATTTGTTAAGGCAGGACTGTGTAGCTTGCAATTCAATGGAAAGTTTTCACTCCGCACTGAAGTGCAGCAATGAACCAGACAGCCGGAGTCCTGCTGGTTATATTTCTGCAGCTCACACAGAAAAGAGAGGAGCTGAAAACAATGTCTGATTGTGTATTTTTCCCATAGTGATGAGATCTTACGCTGTTCTTTTGGTGTGTCATGAGAAAAGTGATCCCCAGACAACCTCTATGCTTCTCACTGCTCTTCTGTTCTCTGCTAATTTTATTAGTGTGGACTTTAAAGATAGATTAAAAACAAACTGAATCCTTCCCAACGTCATCAACTGGTTTAGATGTTAGAGGAGGGAATGTTCTGCATTCTTTCTCCTGAGAAAATAGCTTTTAGGTGGTTGTTGAATGAAGTACTTTTCAGACATAGGTGTAGAGTTCTGGAGTGCACCGGATCAATGCCACTTTCTTCCTCAAAGTGAGGAAATAAAATATTGGTGTTTAGCAAAATTCTAGTGAAATCCAGTTATCAGTTCAGTATATTTCATGTAAGAGAGCCATTAAAGACTAATCAGATTTGAAGTCAGTATTGTTCTCCTCTGTCTGTAACTAGTAAACGTAACAAGGTGCAAAATATGCAGTTCAACATGTCTCAAGTAAAACAGTGTTTATAGAATGACACAGAATACCAAAAATAACTTTTTTTACCATCAGTACAGGTTAGAGTCAACTATTTGGATTTGTGGAAGTTTCCTTTGGTTCTGTCTAAAGCCTCTTTATCAGATCTGAAAATGCGTGTATGCGGAAAAAAGGCCCACACAGGGAAATGATCAGCATACGGCTGAGTGTATTACAGTTACATGATGTGATGTAAAAGTGCTACGAGGGAGACCCTCCTGTTCGATCCGCTCAGAGTGCTTTTCTTAAAATGTTTTGGCACAACCATAAAGAGGTGTTCCTCCAGGCTGACGCGCTCTGCTAATCTGCTTTGAGTGATTGGTATCTTTTCAAGAGCAAACTGTCTTTACACAAGAACCAGCACATGTGATAAGAATTCACTCCCGGCAGCACAAGGCTTTGACATTTATGCTTAATGATGAATTTAAAGTGTCTTGATGGCTACCAATGTTTTTGTTCCAGGCTATATGAAATGTGTGTCGTATCGATATTCTTGTCAAAATCCGGTATCTGCTTCTCCCACAGGTGGCCAAAGAATTTGGGTTCAACTCTAATGGGTTTTCGGTTTATCTGAACCGCAACAAAACCGGAGAGCTCGTATCCCAGAACAAAACCCTCAGCCTTCTTAAGATCAAGTAAGTAGAAACAAACAGACTTTAACCTTTAATTAGAGTCTGAATTTCACTCTTGCCTCTCCGGGGAGTGTTGGTTTCCAGAAATACTGTCTTCTTTGTCGACCTCCACAGCTTTAATCATCTTATTTTTCTCTCTCGTGTTTTGTAGGCATGGGGACATGTTGTTTTTGTTCCCTTCAGAATCCTCCACCTCCTCCGGGGAGGTTATGGACACGGCCACCCCTCACACATCTACGTCACTACCATCCGTCTCGTCCTCTTCTTCGTCCTCCATGATCCCCCGGTCCTTCTCAGCGCCCCAGGTCCAGGAAGATGAGATCGATCAGTATCTGGCCAAGCAAGATGGCAAGATCTACAGAAACAGAGATCCGCAGCTGTAAGGAAGAGGACCAGCTGCACACATCTGACCTCAGTGCAGATGTTGGATACCTAATCATTCTTTTCTTGTTCCAGATGTCGCCATGGTGCCCTTGGGAAGTGTGTGCACTGTGTACCGCTAGAGGTAAGATATTTCATTCCTGTGCTTTGTTTCTTAAATGATGAATGTTAGGGCTATAAAGCATGTTTCTTCTGATTCCAGCCTTTTGACGAAGACTACCTGAATCACCTCGACCCACCAGTGAAGCACATGTCATTCCACGCATACCTTCGCAAGCTGACGGGTGGCGCTGATAAGTGAGGAGCTGTTTTTAATTTTCCAGTTTGGTTGCTCATAATGGCAGACTCTGACACTGTTCTGATCTCCTGCAGGGGGAAGTTTGCTGCTCTGGAGAACATCAGCTGTAAGATAAAGTCAGGCTGCGAGGGTCACCCTCCCTGGCCGGAAGGCATCTGCACCAAGTGCCAGCCGAGTGCCATCACACTGAACAGACAGGTATGTCACGGTAACAAGGGTTGGGCGAAATATTTGTTTACTTCGTTTTTTTGAGCAAATATGACACCGAAAATACTTGAAGCGAACCATCCTGTCCCGGGAGTACTCCATATTTCACCATATGAAAGATGGAATAAGCTCCAGAACCCTGAAGTGGTTTAGAAAATGAATGGATTGGATTACTCTGTAGCTGTTTTACTGAAAATGTGCCTATTTGCTTAATACTGCACACATTTTTAATGTTTTCTGTCCCTGTTAATAATTTAGATCACAGTAAAAGTTTGGTGGAGCGCATTAAATGGCAGGTGTACATTACAGTTAGCTTCAGTACAAAGTGCTGAGCAACACTGGCAATCTAATCCCCAAGTATATTTCAGCATGCAGACTCCACCTGAGCGGTTGCTTCCACATCTTCAAAGAAACTTGATCCATGTCTAAAAAAAACCAAACAACAGTCCTGAGTATCACACCGTGTATGTGAATGTAGTTTTTCTTTTTTTCCCCCCCCAGAAATACAGACATGTAGACAACATCATGTTTGAGAACCACACCA
Organism: Pelmatolapia mariae; assembly: GCF_036321145.2. NCBI lineage: Eukaryota > Metazoa > Chordata > Actinopteri > Cichliformes > Cichlidae > Pelmatolapia > Pelmatolapia mariae. Next base: position 3,843,061 of record NC_086234.1, on the reverse strand, counting down.
TTGCTGACCGCTTCTTGGACTTCTGGAGGAAGACGGGCAGTCAGAGGATGGGCTACTTGTACGGCAGATACACGGAGCACAAAGACATCCCCCTGGGCATCAGAGCGGAAGTGGCTGCCATCTACGAACCCCCACAGGTGGGACATTCTCACTGAGTGTATTACCGCCTGATTCTGCTCTGCAAGTGAAATTGCGTCTTAGTTTATTTGCTCAATAAGGTTAAAGTCCTCACTGAGCATTAACTGCATTTATAACTGTGCTGTTTTTCTCGGATGTGTTTCAGAATGCCACCCAGAACAGCCTGGAACTGTTGGAAGATCCCAAAGCTGCAGCCGTGGATGAGATTGCTGCCAAACTGGGCATGTGCAAGGTTGGGTTTGATTTCCCCTCAGTGCTCTGTTTGACCTCACATTGCTTTCATGTTTGCATACAAGCAGAACTATATGTATGCACAGTACATTTACAAATACCATATATACAAAAGATAGATGCCTCTACAGTCAGACCTTAATCCAGTGAATGGATTCCAACTCCACCACTTAGGCTGCAGCTGGCAGACGTCCTTGTTCTGCTTTGCAGCTTTACTGTGCTCAGTACTAGTTCTCCTCCTGGTAGAGTGGCCTTCCAGCTACTAAAGGGACTACTGTCAGTGTCGAGTTGGAGTCTGTCAGAGAGGCTCAAGACACCTAAATGACCCTGATTAGCCTGTTGCTGCAAGTGGGGCATGGATGACCAGGGAGAAAAATCTGACATGAAACTTAAGGGTGTTCTCAAAACAGGCAGTACATAACATGCCTGACCACAATTGTCCCCTAGAAGTCGAGTTAGTTTGGCTATTGTGATCTCTATCCCCACCCACCCTCTTGACTCCAACACTTCTTCAGTTAAAGCTGCAGATTTTCTATGAAAATCTCTTTAATTAAATAACATATCTGTGAGGCATGTCAGAGGTCAGTCTAAGATTAAAAAATGGCAATAAAATAATGAAAGTCATGAAATTGATTATTTTTAATGACAGTTTCAAAAATACCTTTCTCTGCATTGTTTTTAGCTCATATCTTGCTATTTTTGTATCCTAATCATGGTGGTAAGTTAAAAGAAAGCTTTCTATGGAGCTTGGTTTCAGTCTGATATCTCAGAGGGCACAGGCAGGCGTATGTCCAATCAGGTGTAGCTCGGTGTTTGGAGCTGTCAGTCATCTGTCACCACTGTTTAGTGGCTCACACATCATGTGTTTGGTACTGTGAAGCACGGTGACCCTCACATGTAAAACGGGAACAGCGGTGGGGAGACGCATGCTGTTGCTGTAATGATGTGTTAGTGTGGTGGGAGAAAATCATGCAGGGATATTTGGAGTATTGAGAAATACTAATTTATTTTGAAAGGTTGAATAAGCACAAAAATATTTTTAAACTTCAAGAATCAGGTGTTTGCAGTGATGTTAATCCTCGCATGTGTATGTATTTTTTGCGCATCACCTGGTGTCTTGTGGTTTTTGTATATCTAAGGGCTGTTTTTGTTCCATTTGGATAAAAAGATGAAACTTTGAGAATTGAGTTTAACTTATAGCTTTGTTACATCATGTAAAATCGCTGAATATTCGAGCAGATAATCTTATGAGTGGACAAAAGTTGGTAATTATTTAAGTGTTTGCTTGTTCTGCAGGTGGGGTGGATCTTCACGGACCTGCTGTCTGAGGATACGAGGATAGGCACCGTCCGCTACTCAAGAAACAGCGTGAGGATCCATCTGACTCAAAGATGATCTGTTAGTCTTAATTGTGGTGTGTTCCTCCGTGTATCCTTAATGTCCTTGCTTGTGTTAGGACTCGTATTACCTGAGCGCGGAGGAGTGCATCACAGCGGGATACTTCCAGAACGAACATTCAAACCCCTGCAGACTTTCTCGAGACGGACACTTTGGATCCAAATTTGTGACTGTGGTCGCGACAGGTTGGTACTGTTTTTTTTTCTTGTGAGTGGTTTATGAATGAGAAACAGGGGAACATTTTCTTCATTACTTTATCAATGCAGGCATGGTTGCTTAATCATAAACCACAAAAAAGCATCTCTTCCCAAAATGTCCTTTTGACTTTTCCAATGGGAACACAGTGGCATCAAATCCTCACGTCACACCCTAACTTGTCGTTAACATGGAAAATTATGTAGTGAAAAGCAGAAAGGGGTCGATGTCCTCTTATCTGCTGAAGTTATAAACATACTGGATAATTATGCAGGTAGATCACTTCTTTTTTTTTTTTGTCATATAAATCTACCACACCTGTAGAAAAATATTTCAGGTAAAGGTGGGCACACAGCAACTCATGCAACTGATTTTCATTTCGTATTTGTATGTTTTTCAAATAGCAGAGCCCTTTATTTTTGAGTTGTTTCTATCAGAGCCAGTAGCATACTGCAGTTTGGGGGAAAAGTTTAATCATTTCTTTTTGTTTGTATCTGCTGTCGGTTATAGGCCTTAGAAAAACATTCAGTATCTGCAGGTCACACTTCAGCAGGCTAAAAAAAAAGGGATTTGGTGCATCTCTGGGTATAGTTAAGTTTGTGGTTCAATCACAGTTTACCTCAAACCTAGAAACCTGCTTGACAATTTATTTGGGTCAGTCTAATGCAGGGGTGTCCAACTCCAGGCCTCGAGGGTCGGTGTCCTGCAGGTTTTAGATGTGTCCTTGATCCAACACAGCTGATTTAAATGGCTAAATGACCTCCTCAACATGTCTTGAAGTTCTCCAGAGGCCTGGTAATGAACTAATTATTTGATTCAGGTGTGTTGACCCTGGGTGAGATCTAAAACCTGCAGGACACCGGCCCTTGAGGCCTGGAGTTCCCCACCCCTAGTCTAAACACACTTAAAACATTCATTAATCTGCACATCCCAGAATGCAACACTCAGCATGTTGTAGCCTCTCCTTTCATATATCCATAGAATTCTTACAATCTTAAAGAAAACTGGTTTAGGTGTTCAGTTTACAGCTTTACTGTAAGGTCTGTCAAGTGTAAAACTACAACTTAAAACATGTGTGTCCATTTGAAGCCAGAGGAGCCAGACGTTGTGCGGGATCAGGGATGAATGTTTTCGCCGCCTTTTGTATTTGTTCCAAGAAAACACCCAGCAGTGACCTCAACACTTTTGTTTGCATGAGTGAGGCCCCGGCAGCCAAAGCTGATGTCATGGCTACACATCTCGCAGCAAGCAGGGGCGAAGTCCATCTGTTTTACTGTTTGTAAATCGCTTGCATGTGTAATGCTGAACAGACTTTACACACTCAGTGTTTTACACACTATAGTGTTATTGCACTGTGCATGATTTCCTTGTTGATATTTTTAACTTCTCATCAGGTTGTCCTTGCTTATTCAGATTGACTTTATTCTGGCTTTGTCAAAGATTACATTTTGTGGTAAACTAATCAGCTTATTTATATATTAGTGGATGAATAGAAAGCTATTTAAGGAGAACTTAAACAGCTCAAAATCACTTTGTTTAGTTCAGCTTGAGCTGCTAAGGTGACTAAAAAAAAGAGCATTCAGTCAGCAACATCTACCGAGAACAAGTGAAACGCTTAAGGTTCTCAAGGGAACCTGTGGATTATTGATGGTTGGCTTATCTCAGGATCCCTGATCACCTGATCCACTTTGTACAGCACATCGCATGTCACTGCTGTCTTTGGCTCTCTTGATAGTCTTGTGCTTGCTGCACAGCTCTCCTAACATGGGCCTTTGTTAGTGACTGGCAGTTGTCTTTGCAAGACTAGTTTTAAAATCATCACCATCCCTAATTTATTTGCAATGGAAATAACTGTTTTTCAGTGAGTGGTTATTATTTATTTATCTTTCTCGGTGCTGTTTTACGTGCAGGTGGTCCAGATAACCAGGTGCACTTCGAAGGATATCAGGTGTCCAATCAGTGCATGGCTCTGGTGAGAGACGAGTGCCTACTGCCCTGCAAAGACGCTCCCGAGCTGGGCTACGCTAAAGAGTCGAGCCCTGAGCAGTACGTACCAGACGTCTTCTATAAGGTGAGATGCCGTATAAAAAAGCTCTGATGTGATGAAGTGTGTATGTTTAAGAAGAAAATAAATATTAGGTACTTATTTTGGGGTTAGATGTTACTTATCAGCTCCTCCAGATGTTGAGATTGATTTGTCTGATTTTCACATCCAACAGGACAAAGACAAATTTGGAAATGATGTCACGTTTCTAGCTCGACCTCTTCCCGTGGAGTATCTTATTATAGATGTGAGTATTTTTAATAATACTTTTTGTTTCTTTAGTGCAGCAAACTATATTCTGACACTAAATTTCCAGAAAACTTGTATAGAGAAATATTATTTTCTTCGCAGATAACCACAACTTTTCCAAAGGACCCCCAGTATACCTTTTCTTCTACGCAACGCTTTCCCATTGAAAACCGGGATATTCTTGGAGAGACACAGGTAAGTACTGTCAGCATGAGTTTGTATTTCCCTCATCCGATTCAACAAGGTATAAAAAGGCCATCAAAGTATTTGGTTTAAGGGGAGGATAGATGGTCCCAGTTTGGAGAATGGGTGTTTGGAAATTTAACTGATCTCTCATCCCCTGCATCTTTGTACTGTTTTCACGCTAATGCAAAAAGACAGTCGCTCGTCCGTCCATAGTGTGGCTATATTAAATATAAGAAAAACAGAGAACTTTAAAAAATTCTACAGTGACCATCAAAACTATGAAAAAATATTGCCGTAAACAATTTATTTTGCAACACCACGAAACCAACGATAGTGTAATATGAAACGATAAGCTTTTTCATATCGTCATCCGATGTATATCATTATATCGAACAGCCCTATCTCTGGGATGCATGCTGAAAGTAATAATCCTCCAACTTAGGGCTGTTCGATATAACGATATATATCGGATGACGATATAAAAACATCTATCGTTTCATTTTACGCTATCGTTTGTTTCGTGGTGTCGCAAAATAAACTGTTTACGGCAATATTTTTTCATGGTTTTGATGGTCACTGTAGTGGCTATATTAATTTCTTAACGTTCTCTCTTTCTCTTATATTTAATATAACCACACTACAGACAGACAAGCGACTGCTTTTATGCGTTGTCGTTAGCAACAACGACGGTAAAACCATCGCGTGTCCGCTTGTTTATTTTCCACATAAACCTTTCACAATAAAGCTGAAGATCCTGTTGAAACTTTTCAAAATAAACTGAATCACGTGAAAGAGTATGTAGAGTGTTTACGGATGAGAAGCAAAAAAGAGCCGTCAGGTGCTAAAAAATAAACCTTACACTCAAACGTTAGAACAGGCTTTTCCCCGCAGCACGCCGTGTAATAAATACTCACAAAGAAAACAGCGGCCGTTACAACTTATGTCTAAAAATGTATAGTTTCATGCATCAGTTAAAACACTCGACTCCAGGTACACGACGCCCAGCTGGAAACACTTCACACAAGTCGAGCTGCCCGAGATTCACAGAATTTACAGAAAATGTTAAATCTTTGTGATTTATATCGTTATCGGGACGATAGATGTTTTATATCGGGATATGAGATTTTGGTCATATCGCACAGCCCTACTCCAACTTCATGTTTACTTTTAGGAAGTGGATAAAGTGTCATAGAAAAATGTAGCCAATGGTGCTACGTTTGTGTGGCCAACACAGTTCCTGTATTTTCAACTCGCTCTTTGCAGACATGCGCTCACATGTATCACGGTTTCTTCTTGATGTTTTGCCTCAGACGTCTCAGGTCAGGGTTGAATCCATCGCAAATCTGGCATTCCAGACAACCCACAGTGGAGGTTGTGGGCAAGCAGGGAACAACAAAAGTCCTTGTGAGCATGTCTGAAAATACCCCCCCAGTCAGAGCCTAAATCCAATAGCTGAAAACACTCTTCATCTCCCATGTTGTGGTAAAATCACGGAGTGCATGGCATAAGTGTTTAGAAAGAAACTCTCAGACAGTGAATTTAAAAATAGCAGCCATGCTGGAAACTGTGTGGACATGCCTGAGTGACTGACTGTGAAGGTGTGGTTTAATCATTCATCTTGTTTTTCTTGTTTGTTTGCAGGATTTTCACAGTTTAGCCACATACCTGTCCCAGTGCACCTCCACATCATTCCTGAACATCGTGTCAGACTTTCATCTTCTCCTCTTCCTCGTCACCAATGAAGTCATGCCTCTGAGAGTAAGTTCAAAGCCTTGATGCTTTCAGGTTTTCATTTGTTTCCCATTTGTAATGCAGACGATGGGTTGGACCGCATTCTTCTCCCGTCTGGAAGTAGTTACTCCTCCAAGGATGTTTTCACTCAGACCTTTCTGCTCATTTTCAAACCGGCCCATCACGATGGTCGCAAACATTGTTTTTCCGTAATGAACCGCTTGATCAGATTTGGATGTCCTGCATGAAGCACAGACTTGCCAAACATAAACTCTCTGGTGTACTGTTTTTGCTTTTAACTCCTCAGCATCTTGAATAATTTTCAGCAGATAGATGAAAGCTTGTGTTTGTATCTGCAGGACAGCATCGGGCTGCTACTTGAAGCAGTGAAGACTTCTAATGAGGATCTGGCACAGACCTGGAAGAAGTCTGAGCAGTGGGCCACCATCGAGCAGCTGTGCAGTAAGTCAGGTTTTTATATAAACCACAGATTTAAATTCTGTTTTTGAGGGCCCCTAAACTTGGTTTCTTGATGGTACATTTCATAAGGTTCTCATCTGCACATAATCATAAATATATAGCAACATAACCAGCTGCCTCCCCTGTGAGTCTCTTTTCCTGCAAATAGACTCCACCATCTTAAACTGCAGCTCATTATTAAGCTTACATGCTCTTTCTAAAGAGCGCCTCAAATAAACCATGACTGCACAAAAAATGTTCGATCACACGTGTGTTTGGTATGGTTGGTATTAAATATTACTAATAAATATGAATAATTTACTGTGGTTAAAAAACGAATGTGTCTCTGGACTGACTTTGAACTGCAGCAGGAGGAAAGAAGCTGCAGACATTTCTATAAAGTGGAAAATCACTCAGATGGTGTGTGCTGCTGATTTGAGCTCATTAGTAAGCAGATTATTGGGGATTATTTAACTCAGCAGACTACAGAAATAAACTCTGCCTGCCTGTGACCTCTCCATCTTTACCACCTGTAATTTTCCAGCTTTCCACCAGTGTATTACAAGCCGTGTCTAAGGTGACGCCCTGTTAATACTAAGTTAGCTTGTAACTCGTTATCTTGGTGTTCTTGTTAACGGTTTTAACATCTATAGACAAGACTTAAGTTTAAAAACAGGGAGTAAAGAACCAAACAGATGTTATACCCGGATACTGTTTCAGCTGTTCAGCTGATATCCACTCACTTATATCCACTTGTTACTGAAAGAATCCTGAATGGAAGTCTGTAGGAGAAGAAACAGCAAAGATGGTGGTAGCTTTTTCAACCTTATTTCAAGTGATAAGTCAAGTGATTATAAGATGCTTTAAAGAGTGAGAGGACAGATGTGTTTCTAGGAGGACGTTGACTGTGTGTTACTCTGCCTTTGTGCAGGAAATGTGAAATGCATCTAAACATCTTTAGGAAGTTTTCTTTTAATACTAGTTTAAATAGACTGCTGGTGCCACCATGAGCATGATCGGATTAACCAATCAGCCCCTGAAAATCACCCTGAAAGAAGTCCCTACAGAGTAGCTTCCTGTAGTGGGAACACTCATAAAGGTGTAGGTCCACTCAGCAGTTGATCAGAGTAAAGATGGCGGCATATCTTCCCAGAGAGGCTGCTGCATAAAACCACTTCTACTTTTCACTGTGGTAATATCCTGTTTTTCCTCTTCTGTCCTTCCAGGTACAGTGGGTGGGCAGCCCTCCAGCTCTCTGGATTACGGGGCCATGGGCGGCCCCTCGGTTCCTGCCTCCTCCTCAGCCATGTGGTCCTGCCTTCACTGTACCTTCATGAACCAGCCCGGCACTGAGCACTGTGAAATGTGCAGCCTGCCCCGCAGTTAAAACCCTTCGCCCTCAGCCCTGCTTCCACACCCTTCACCGATCGAGCTCAGTCACTGCACCAGGACCAGCTGCGAGACTCTGACAGCGTCAGCGATCTTTTCTTTTCTCGCCTCACGTCAAAGCCTCTCCCCTTCCCATCTCACAGGCTGCTGTGACGTGCAGAGGGATTTGCTCGTTTACATCAATTTCACTGAGTCAAAATAAAGTTGAATCAGAGGGTTTTTTTTGGTTTGTATCCCTTCACACCGTTGCTTTTCTGAGAGGCAGAATACATTTTAGATAAAGCACTCTGTGGCTGAGACCCCCTTTCACTCAAATAATCCCGCCGCCCTCCTCCTCGGCTCAAATAAATCCTGCTGTGACTCAGGACAACAGCGAAGACTCGAGTGTTTGGATTTTTTTCTCACATCAGTGCCCCGCTCACTGTCACGATGTCTTCTGGAAAATCTTGCTGTGTATAAATACATTTAAGAGTTGATACTGTTAATTTAATTAAGCATTTTTCTTTTTTGGTTTTTTATCAGATTGTAGCGTATACTTTAACATTTTGAATCTTCAGAGTGGGCTCGGCTCCGTCAGGTTTTCATAGGTCTCTTTGATGAGCCCCTTAAAGTACAATCATCAGTCAAAGCTCAGACCTGGAAACACTACGAGCTCCAGAGTAATCCCACTTAAATAGAGTTTCTATTTTCAGTATTAAATTTGAAAAGACGCCCTCCTCTGATCGAACACGTTGGTGATGATCGCCCTTTTTTTGAATGAGCCTAAAGTTGTTTTTTTGTGTTGCTGGTTTTTTGTAGCGTTTGAATTTGGTGGTTTGAACTTGAGCAGGCACAATATGTAGCTTCTTATTTTATCAGCTGTATGTTCTGTGTCTCTGTTAAACTACATCCCCAGGACAACCACCCGCCTTCATCGTTCTCTTCACCCACTCGCAGAGTATCATCCGTGAGGTGCTTTAGAAACAACTGGTGCTCGCCACTTTCACCTCCCTGCCTGCCAGCCAGGGCAGAACTGATGTTCCTCCACTGATGGTCCCCTGCAGGTTTTCTTTTCTTCTTAATCGCTCTGTGTGCGAGGGGTCGCAGGTGAACACGGGGGAGAGGAAAAAACACCCAATTTAAACCTGCAAACTAGATGGCAGCACCTCCCAAAATCCACGTTAAACCCAGAGTCTGTTCATCCAATTTACAGCAAATTACTTTGCAGTATTATAGCAGGAAAAACTTTGGGTGTATTAGTGATGTTTGAAATCAGTCCACCTGTATTTTACCTGCTTACACCGGCAGAGATGTCGGCTGTAAAAGAGGATCTGTGGAAGTAAAGGGAAATTTGTGGTGCTCGGAAAATTCCCAGTACCTGTTAAAAATACCCTTAAAAATCTGACCATCGCTGATTTATTGCGATAGTTTTCAATTTTATTTCTGCATCAAATATTGGGACCAAGACATACCATCATAAGAAAAAAACCCTCTTTTGTTCTGGTGAACATGCGGTGCTCAAATCTTTTCTAACATCTAAGCAAAAAAACAAAACCAACTGATGTTTGTTAATAGTGATGTTTAAAGGGAATTTCGGGGAGTTTGACACATGTGGCCAACGTTAGCTTTCACGACTTTGCATTTTTCTAGTACTTCTGGAAGTTTTGACCTGTTTAATGCATTAAAAAGGGACACAAACACCATAAAGCTGCACAGTAGCTAATGTACACCATCTTCAGACTGTACATAAAAGATGGACCTAGCCACAATATTTAAGTCCCAGCTGAGGGTCTCCTCTGCTGCTACATTTGCATTTGGAAACTGAAAGGGACTTGTGTCCTCTGTTTGTGACTCTGATAACAAACAAAATTTCCTAAATGAGCATCACGTGTTCAAGAAGACGTCAAACAATCAGCAGAAAACTGCTTAATCAGGTTTTAGATCCATGGAGCTTCTATACATATGGAAGTCTTTCTGAGTTGCCCCCTGCTGGCCATTACAGAGAATGCAGGTTTGAGGCAGCACTTGTATGGCCATAAGCTCCGTCCATCTTTTGTTGCCACCTTATAGGTTTAGTTTGGGTGTTTCTTTTTTCCCCACCCCAACACTTTTTTTTTGCCCCAACAATGGTCCACATTAATGAAATCAATAATCAGTACTGTAGAGTTGAACTGCAGCTATTGAAAATAGGGCTCTTCAGGTCAGAGGACGAGTCGTGGGCGCCAGATTCCTGCTATTTATGAGACGTGCTTCTTTGAAAGACGGTAATTCCATTGATGGAGTGAGGATATATTTTAGTTGTAGATTGAGTTCTTTTCTTTTTGCCCGGTGGTATCATTATCGCCCCTCCTGAGCGTGATTTCGCTGATGTCATGCTGACAGACAGCGGTGACCTTTTCCTTTTGTATTGACCCGGGGGCCGTTTGCTGAGCAAGCATGCTCTTGGACTTGCAGCCGTTCCTCACTTTCCACAGAGCTAACTGAGGACCCTGAAAGTTGTATGCTGTTGACCTGGATTTGAAACAATAAAAAAGGAGTTGATGGAAAAATGCTGTCTTTGCTTTGTTGGTCTGCCTGGTTCAAAATAAATCTGATCTCTGGAGGATGAATCTATGCTTCATTTTTTCAGTGGCACCAGGCTTATCCAGAGCCTTTCGGGCATCTTTTTCCTCTGCAACATTTTCCACTTACACCTCAGTGATCCCGATGTGCTCCCAGGCCAGATGACAGGTTTTTTTCTCCAAGTATTACATCCTGATCAGATGCTGAACCACCTCAGCTGACTCCTGAGATGAAGAAACAGTGACGCTGTTGGGTCTGTGTTTCCACAAGCCCCGCTAGTTTAGAGACTTATTCATCATGAAGAAAACAAGACATAACAGAACATCTTCAACCCGCTAGCGAGGGAGGTTTTTGGTCAAGAACCAGCTCTTGGAGCTCACACTCCTAACCTGTCTCCAGCCCAAAATCCTTCAAAGATCAGCTGTCCCCGTAGCTATTTATTGACATGACAGTTACGATACACAATACAGCAAAAGCACCTCCCTCTGTAAAAACCCCCTTGGTTACAAAGACAAGGCACTATGTGTGTGTATGTGTAAGCACCTGTATGCATGTGCAAGAACGTGTGTGTGTGTCCTCCTGCTCACCAAAAGGGTCATAAAAGCAGGAAGCTTACAACACAAGAAACAGATCTTCCAGATAGAATGTATCTGCAATAAAACCTCCCCCAGCACAGAGTGGCTGGAGAGGTGGTCAGGATCAAAGGAATGTCTTGATCCTATAGATTGAACTAAGACCTTACAAATTTAAGAAACACAATGACAACATTCAACAATTAGACTTAACAGACGCCATACATTTTCAGAGAAAAATAATTTGAAATTCATTTGTGACATCGTTCTTTCAGAGCTCATGGTCATATGTGAGGGTTAGAGCATCAGTCTACTGGTAAATGGAAAGCTTTACCTTCTAGCTTGGGCCTCTGCAACTTCTGCATGACTGGTGACTGCTGGAAAACCGTCAGTGAAGTCACGCAGGAGAACCTCGCTGGGAGCCCTTCCTGAAGGTAGACCTGGGAAGACAGCCATGTCTTGATCTATGGCCTCGTGAAGAATTAACATGAGTCTGCTGGCCTGTGGACAAAAGCCTTTATAATTTAGTCTTACATTTGTTTTTGTAGACGTTGTTTTATAACTAGGTATCAACTGGTTTAATATTTCCACACATTAAAACATATTTATGTCACCATGAAGGCATCTCTCAGTAAATTCCCATCATATGAAGTGGTATGTTTACATGCAGATAAAATGCTAATAAAGTGGCTGTGTTTAATTGCCATGATTAGACCCTGTGGAGGCGATCCGGGTCTGGCTGGTCTCCTGTGAGCTCACATGGACAGCAGATGAAGAGCAGGAATTTTTAAGCTGACCTTAAAACATCAAAGAGCTCCGCTGAAGCTCTCAAAGGACTGAGATCATATTCCAGCTTTTACATTTTTACATATGCTGTTTTGTTTCCCTCCTCTGAACATTTTCTGCCTCATTAAATATTGTTTCTAAGCTTGAGGTTATGCAACCCTCTTTTCTTCTGTTATTTTGACCCCTCAAACTTTTAGAGATAGAAAGCAGGTTTCCCTCCACTGTGAAATCCTGATATATGATGCTCCGGCTGATGGGAGTGAGGACTGAAGACCCTCCCTCTGTTTCAGATTAGAAAGCATCAGTTTTATCCAGATCTCTTTGTTTTACCTCCGACTGCCAGAACAGGTAGGTTTCCTACACGTTAACTACTTCGACTGCTGTTTTCCTTCATGGCTTCACACTCGGTGACTGAGAGCTCTCAGGGGTTAATTTGTGTGTTGTTGGGCTTTTTTTCATCAGGATGAGAATCGCTGGAGTTCTGCTCGTGTTGTCTGCAGCTCTGTGCATCGCTCAGAGACAGAAAACAAGCCGGAGACCGGAGTGGGATTACAGGAATGAAGGCAAGACTTAACAGCTTAGTGTTATCAGCTCGACATTACAGGGAACTTTTTGAGAGGAAAAATCTGCTGTTGGTTATATTTACATTTTCCATAGAATTTTAAGCATCACCTGATCACACTTTGGAGCACAAATAACCATTAAAATATAGAATATTAGTATTTAAATGAAACTGAATTCAGATATTTATAGTTAAGCATCTGAAAATGTTTACAGTTTAAAATAAACTGTTTTTACATACATATCTGGTAGTTACCATAATTTATGAATTTAGCCAAGAAGATTTGTTTCCTGTCCTTGTTTCCTTTGTTTCCTGTCTTTTTTAAATGTCATTCTTTCAGCAGAGCTTTAGCTCATTTTACTTTTTTGTTTGTTTTTGTTTTTTTTTATCTGACTAAATAAATTTCAAATAAATAAATACATTTCTTATAAAACCCAAATGCTTACAATAAATGTTACCAGAAGTGTGAGGTTTATAATTGTTTTCAAATAATTATTCTTTGTTTTCCTCATTTAATGTTTGTTCTGGTAATGCTGAGTGAATATTAACAGATCTGAAGGTTTACACAGCAAGAGGGTTTTCTGTTTTCTCTTTTGAAGTAAACTGCTGAAAGTTGTTAATGGTAAATCATCGATTCCAGTTTGTCAGCTGTATTCAGCAGCTCAGGTGTTTTTCAAGAGGATTTCAAGCATCTTTGTGATTCTGTGTTTTTTTAAGAAGAAACTCATCTACCTAACTAATGTTAAGGATTAGTTATCAAAAACCTTTCTATTCTGAATAAGCAGTGACTCAGACCTTTTAAGAAAAAAGAAATTCCTAGCGGTGGAGCTCGTTCTCTTTTCTCCAAAAGTTGATTCTGTTCATCTGGACGTAGCGTTTTGTGGGAGAAACGTTTCGTCACTCATCCAAGTGACTTCTTCAGTCTCAGCTGACTGCAGGTTTCCCCAAATCTTATAAACAGTACATTTGCATAATGACTGAAACCAGCCCACTGAAGGAACAATGGGCTGTGAGGTCAGTTCCTTAATCATAATTATGCAAATTCCCATGACCATTGATCAACAATCACTATAATTAAGGAACTGACCTCACAGCCCATTGTTCCTTCAGTGGGCTGGTTTCAGTCATTATGCAAATGTACTGTTTATAAGATTGGGGAAACCTGCAGTCAGCTGAGACTGAAGAAGTCACTTGGATGAGTGATGAAACGTTTCTCCCACAAAACGCTACGTCCAGATGAACAGATTCAACTTTTGGAGATTTACTTTCCTGGATGATTGAGAATGCATCAACTCGTTCTCTTTTATTGTGGCTCAGATTCATTGGTTCTGTGAACTTAAAGTTTATATGTTATTTTAAAAAAGAAGTGCTGTTGAAGAGAAAAGACCTTCCCCTGCTAAGATGATGTTCATCTGCTTCCTTCATTTTCAAACATGTTTTATAATTCCCGGGAGAGCCGCGTCTCCACTAAAATCTACACCCATGGCAAGTTTTACACACCAGCCAGTTTATAGAGAAACTCATCCACAATCTATGAAAACTATTATTAGTTGCAGCTCTGCACTGACTTCTTCTTCTTTTCTTTTTTTTTACTTCTTTTACTTTTTTCTACAAGGTTACAATAATTCATGATACTTGTATGAATGAAGTCATGTAGTACAGTACAGTTGTTGCTGATGTAATAAGTTCAAAAGCAGAAAATAATAAAGTTTGTTTTCCTGGCTTGCTCACCTGCAGCAGAGAGAGTGAACACCAGAGGATGTGCCAACCTCACGCTGGTTTTAGACAACTGGAAATACGCCATCATGACGCAGGTCAAAGATCTGCTGCTGCATGACCACAACACTGTGCTGCCCGACTATGGCAGGTGAGGTCTTCTGTTTTAGGGCCTTTTCTAAGTCTCCTGCGGCACAGTTACATCAGTCTGGGTCTTCGGGCTTTGCGCGTCAGTCGAAATGTAAAGAATAACTGTAACATTAAAAGGTCAGCTTTAATTTGAGCAGGTTTACACAGATATAGAAAGTAGAAATGAAATGAAAATGTTCTTGTTTTTTTTCTAAATGTGACCACAATTTTTTTTTAATTAACATTTGGTATTCAGCATGATTTCAAAGTAGCGACTGAGGCCATGAACTCATCAGGACATTTTTCTTACATGGACTAATGTACTTAGAGACTGCTTTCCACAACCAAGAGGTGAAAGAAAAGAGACAAAAAAAGAGGGCGCAGAGAAGAAATATAAAGCTGAAACTGTTGGAGAGGAAAAAACACTTTAATTTCTTTGTGTTCTTTCAGGATCCAGCCTCTGTCAGAAGCTCTGGGAGATCTTTACAAAGAGTTCAACTCCCTGAAGGAGCGTCTCGCTGAGCTCACGACCAAGTTTGATGGAGTGGAGGCTTTCGTGGACGATGTGAGATTAGGGAGGAGCCCTGCACCACTCCGAGGTGAACCCCGACCCCCAGGGTCACTGCCAGGGGAGGCGGATGGTGCTGGAGGTCGGCCCAATGGAAGGAGGAGCCGGGTCGTAATTCGGAGAATCAAGAAACCTGCCGCCTCACAGGACTGAGGATACAGCATCATACTGTTAATGCCGGGCCGAGACGGGGTTACATGTTTGTCTTATATTTTACCTCACTGCGTTTTCTGGTGCAGTTTCACTTTAAAGCTGTGCAAATCACATTTATATCTTGGACTTGAGAAGGTGAGACTGTAAAATAAACTTTATTTACACCTTAACCCTTGAGTTAACACACGTGTTAATATAACAGCAAAGAAAGCCCACACTGAATCCACACAAATCTGCACAAAAAAGTCTCAGATGTTGGACCAAAAGCACAAAAGTAAGAACATAAATAAAGTGCACTGTGTTGATACTCTTTCTGTTTTGTTCAGTCTATAGTAATCAAAACATGCTGCTTCTTATAGCATCTAACTAATTTTTAATAAATGGAAAATTACTATTTCCTCCAGAGGAGTTGTTATACTCTTCTTCACCAGCAGATGTCTCCCCAACATCACAAAGATCAAAACAGTGATTTAGTTGATTGAAAACTTGGTTTTCAATCAACTTCGATCTCTCGACATATTTGACTTAATACAAAATGAATTTAAATAAAGTTAATCTTCAATTAGTCATTAACGGTGGTGTCAAAATAAAAGCATGTTTCAGTTTTGATTCTTCTTTACTTAGTTTTATCGGTGCACAATATTGTTTCGATCACTTTTGTGTTTGTATGTGTGTGCATTTTTTTCTAGTTAATTGAGCCTAATAGCCTTAGTGCTACTTCACTTAACCCTTAACCAGGATTTTAATCAAGTTATCTACACATGCAGGAAGTTTACAGGTTCATTAAATAAAAATTGTTATGAAAAATGCATACCCTTGGTTATTAATACCCATTCATCCATTCATTTTTTTAAAGTGACGTCAGCTACTATTAGTAGTAGTAGTAGTAGCAGCAGTATCCTTTACTGAGAATAATGTGGATATATTACACATATTTGATGTGATTTTGTCTTTTTCTTCAAAATAAACCTTGTGCTTTTGTCACAAAGTAGTTGTTTTTTTTACTATAGAATAAAACATAATAAAGATAAATGTAATTCACAGTAATAATGTCAGAGGCTGGGTTTCTTTGTTTTGGTACTGAAAGTGAAACGTCCGATCATCACCTGAACGCGGCATAAGTTTCTTCTTTGCAGAGAGTCAGACAGAAACGAAACTGAAAAGGTTGCTTTCAGGTTTAGGGACTCTCAAGAATTTACCTACAGAAACAAGACGAAGGAATCTGTAAAGAGTGCATTATCTAACCAACTACTGACCTGAAATAATTTTTATAAAACCGGGTAATATTTTACAAATAAAAACGTATATGTTAGATCAATAATGGGGAGATTGCGGGTAGGCTTGTGAGTCTGAACCTTTGGGGACGGTCCCTGTGTGTGGGCGGGTCCATCAGGAAGTTAAGTACATGTTTGTCTGGCAGATTTTTAGTGTACGACTTGCGAAGCTAACATACAAACAGGTAAGCAAGCACATCATGAACTTTATGTATTTTTGTCTTTATTTAAGAAAGGTCACTTGGTTATTTCAGATCTTACGATCATTCTTGTACTTTTATAAAGTAATAACAAGCGTACTAGATTATTTTTATTGTATTCTTATTACCTTTAATGCCACAGTCGCTTCTCAGCCTGTTTTTGTGCATCTCTGGTACTTTATGGTAGTTTTTACTCCTTGTATTAGACTTTATGATTTTATTATTTACTTTATTTATTGTCAAAATATGATGCTGTCATTTGCTGTTCTGCTTCATTTTTATCATAAATTAATTGTTATCATATTCATTTGTACTGCTGATAAGATGAGGCAACCTAATAGGGTGTTTTTCATGACTATAAAGGAAGTCATTGCAGAGTGTGTGCCATGATATGCTGTGTGCAGTATTTTTAAGGTATTTCTGCTCTTATGAAGAAGACCAGTTGCACTAATTTTGCTACTTCCTTATTAACTGTAATGCAACAACCTTGACCTGAATAGTAAGCCTCACAGGGATTAAAAGCTGTAACTGTGCCTGTATTTTTATATTAAAGACAGTTCCCGCAGAGCAGGGGCTCACCTGAGAAAGGTGTCCCTACAGATGGAGGAGGGGGGAGGAAACCCCCACTGTGCCAGTGGGCAGCAGGTGCAAACCAAGGAAGCTGAGGATTCTGCAACCAAAAGACCACGGAAGACAAATACGGTAGAAATGCAGTCACAACAAACAGTTTTCAGGGGCCTGTTAGTGGTGTTTGAGCTGTCGTGAAATATATAAATTAATGTGTGTTCCAGGAACATGGAGCTGGAAACCCCGGCAGGAACAGTCGAGAGAAGGAGAGGAGAAGAAGGAGAAATCAAAGAAGAAAAAATGCTAAGGGAGAGGCAGATGTCAAAAGTGAAAACATACAGAAGGATCAGAATAAGGCTATGGAGACTGAAAGCAGCCAAACTCAGGACAGCGAGTCTTTAAAAACACAGCCTGAGGTTCCCCAGACTGAAGACAACTTGCGAAAGGGGGAAAACAGCGAACAACCGCAGAAAGATCCTAAGATGGTGCAAGCTCAGACTCAAACAAGGAAGCTCAAAGGCTCATCTAAATTCACACAGACTCGAGTTGTTACTCAGAAGAATCAGGAAACACAGACAGACTTTCCTGTGCCAAAACAAGACGAGGGAAAGGGTGAAAAGACTCAACCTGCCACAGAGAAAGCTGCTGAGGTGCAAGAAGATCAGAACAAGCACACACCTGCACCAAAGCTGCAAGGAGACAGCTCAGTTCAGACTCCATCAGAGCAAAATCCAGAAGGAGAAGCATCATCAGAGCCAGCCAGGAAGCAAAGAAGCGAGAAGGAGTCAAAGCCTAAACAGGAGAATCCCTCTGCAGAAGGTTCAGGTGTTGCATCTCAGACTGAAGAAGGTGCCAAACAGAAGTCTTATGCCAAAGCTGTGACTGGAGTGGGAGGGAGTGACAAACAGTCCACTGTGGCAACCACTAACACGGCAGAAAAAACATCCCAAAGCACACGGTAAGACTGATTTTAACAGTTTATTTAAACTCTGGAGCTGAAGCTCACATTTAAACGTTTATCTTTTTCACTCACAGTGATCGAAGTCCAGTGAGACCTCCACCCGGAGTTCCTATGTTCACCTTTCACATCTACGCTGTGCTGGACAAAGCGTTTAGATTCAACCAAGAACTCGACAGACTTGTGCTGGGTTTTGAACAAGTGCATTTACCCCTCGAACTGACACACTTTGTGTAAGTATTTATAAATATGTACAAGCTGTAATTCACAGAATATAAGCATGCTTCAGTTGCATATCGAGCCTTTGCAACATTTCTGAAATGCTTGGCCTAATTTTAATATTGACAGTTGTAATAAGTAAAATAATACTAAAGAACTTTTCAGAAACATGTACAAAATTACCCAAAAAGTTATTTAATTTTTTTTTATTACTGACACAGTCCTGAAATAATCACACAGAGCTCATATCTGTGAGTGTGTTTACTCCATATAACAGCTGCTGAATCTTCACAGAGTGAGGTTAGCAAGCAGCTTCATGGTCAGCAAAGAAACTGAATGAGAAAAGAAAAATTGTGGATGTAGATGATGGGGTAGATTTTATAGTGTAGACCTAGCCAGAGCTTTAACCCTCTACTGCATGACTTTTTAATTTTGGGGGAAAAAAATATTTTTCCCTATTTTGGGGGAGCGTTAGGGTCACTAACAATATATCAATCATAAAATTTGACGCCCTGCCCCCCCCCCAAAAAGATATTGGTTTGTTGCCTCAAGGCAACACTGTGCGACAAGGGTAGTAAAATGTCAAGTTATTCTATAATAAGTTGTATTAGTACAACAAGGATGAACAAATAAATAAACAACAAATAAACAATGTAAACATTTTACAGAACATAAAACACCAAAATACATCCAACATTTGACCCTAACCCCATGTACGCGCGCGCACGCGCACACACACTCACACACATACACACCCACACACGTGTTGTGTTTCCATCACTTTAGGGGACATTACATTAACTTACATTAATTTCCTGGAGATTTATCCTGACTCTACCCATCACAAGTCCCTGCCTGAATCTTACCTTAACCCTGACTCAAGCCTTCACCCTAAAATTGATGATTTACCTTGCAATTTGTGCCCATAAAGTAGGCGAGACCTCAAAATGTGAGTGTGTAAAGAAATTTGTGTCCCCACAACAAGTAATACATGACCACACACACACACATACCCACACAGCAAAATTGGTATGGCCCAGATCAGGCCCACACAATGTGCTTACACATGGCCCACATACCGCAAAGAATGACGGCCCTTTGGTGGCCCAGACCTGGTTTGCCAGAGGTGGCCCACACATGGGCCAGCACAAGGCCAGTTTCAGACACACTGGTGGTCCTGTGCTGGCCCATGTGTAGATTCCCTTTGGCAAACCTGATCTGGGCCACCAAAGGGCCGTCATTCATTGCAGTATGTGGGCCATCTGTAGGTGGTGTGCAGCCACGGGCCAGTTGTAGACACACTGCTGGCCCTGTGCTGGCCCAGAACGGTTTCAGCTCTGGCCCCAAATGTCGGCCTAATGTGGACCTTAATCAATCCATGCAATAACAACATGTGCCAGAACATGCAAAACAGTGCACAAGTAACATGCCGAAACTCTGTTCAGACAGTGAATGGACTGATAGCGCTTTTCTACTCTCCCAGATTACTCAAAGTGCAACATGCCACATTCACCCACTTTCGCTTAACTGAGTGCTTCCTAACTACATTCATACACATTCACACTCTTGACATGCAGACTGGAGGAGCCAGGGATCGAATCACTAACCTTCCGATCAGTTTGTAACCTGCTCTACAAGCTGAGATATGGCATGCCATCGCATAAACAGTGGCGTCATTGCCAGACCTGGCACATATCTGGTTGACATACGTCTTGTCATGCCAGAAGTCAGCCAGCAGTGACGACTTGATACCAGATCCGGGCCAGACCTGCTTGCTATGTGGGCACTAACACAAACACAGGCACAGTTACTTTACCAACTGACCCCTGACCCCTGAGCTCCTAAGTGTCCCTCAAACCTCATTTAGGGATCCACTCCTCTACTTCACTGTCACTCCCTGAAAGCTCACTGTGCTCACTTTCTGAGGACAGAAAGTGCACATTCCCTTGGTTTCCTTCCATAAAAGGTATTTACATCCATGTCCTGTAATTATGAGTAGATTGTAAAGTAAAAAACATATACTATGATCATATAAATGCACACAAACACATCTGTACACACATATGCAAATGCATTATATTGCCTGAAAAAAATTGGGCTAACTGCGCAGTGTTGCCTTGAGGCAACGAATGAAAATTAACAGTTTTCCTGTATAAATAAATTTTAAAAAGTAGAACAAACAATCAAATATGCTTCTTAACATATTCATGCACATACAAGTATTTTTTAATATACATTTATTTCACTATAAACATGTAAAATAGTGATCTTTATCTTGCCTCCTAATCGAGATGTCTCTCATGTAGTGCAGCTTGCAGAAAGGGGTCCTCCCCCCCCAAAATGAAAGTCACACCACCTTCAACTCATCATTTTATTGGAAAGAGATGTGTCTGGTAGCATTATTTGAAAAAAAAAAGTTGTTTTTTTTTGAAGGGCCAGTGTAAGGCATGAAAATGTGGTTTGTTGCCTCAGGGCAACGCTATGCTGTAGAGGGTTTTAAGGACAGGATTAAAGCAAAGCATGTTGAAAAAGAGTGGAGAATTTACTAATGGATGGAAATCTCTTGTTCGATGTTTTATGTTTAGTGGAGTAAAGGGAGGCTATCTGGTGGAAGCACGCCTCTGTGTTGAAGAAAGACATTTAGTACGAGGTGCGGTATGGTCTTATTGCTATGGTGTACATCAACGAGATAAAGCGATTTGGGGAATGACCATGAGGCATGTTCAAATTCCTTCAAACTCAAGCATTAAAGGTAAGGAAATCTATCATCTATATTAATGTCAGCCCACCAGTATTGGTTCCAATCTTTCTGCATAAACTGATCACATTTAAATGTTTTATGCAGAGCTTCATCTTTATGAAGGATTCATTTGCCGTGACAATGTGCCACAAAGTGTTTGGCAAAAAAGTCTCCACATGATTGGCTGGAAGAACTCAAAAGGTGTGGAGATTTCAAATGCCTGGCAGTCCTCAGCTACAACTCTGCTGAACAGAATCTTCCAGAAATGGACTCCGTCAGATAAACAGAGCACTGAGAGCTTGTGTCAAAATTTGAAGTATTTTATGCAGAGTCTCGGTTCTGCTCACACTAGGATGACATACCCAGACAATTCACATCCTCCTCAGGTCAAGGTGTGTTCAGCAAAAGGACAAAAAAATCAAAGTAGAAATTATCTACAGTAGCTTCTATAAACCACCATTAATACATGATTTTATTTTCAGGTGTTAGAGCTGATTTCAGAGAACTTGCTCCAGATCTTAAAAGGAGAGCCGAAGGAGAAGCTCCCGAGCTCCTGCAGGGACACTAGTCCTCTCGTTCTGGGGCTTTCTGTTTTCATGGTTACCCAAAGTTGTAGCATCAACCTTGGAGTTAAAGGCTGGGCTGAGCTGTGTCTCCTGGTCTCAGAGTCTGCACTGGACAACAAAAACCTGGATGGGTTGCAGAGTTGTTTCACAAACACACAACAGTAAGTTTTTACAATCTTTAAGAAAAGTAATTCTTGGCCTGGTTAGTAGGGGTGGGTTTTGATTATCGATTTATCGATTCAAATCGATTCTAGCTTGGATAGCGTGATATCAATTCACTAAAATCCTGAATCGATTTTTTAATAGAAATTTATTTTGCCCGAAACGCCAGAATCTCAGGTTAAACCTCACAAAATTTCAATAACCACCAAACAGCTAAAACTGTAAATGAGAGCAGGTACACGGATTCTGCACAAAGACGTAAACACAAAGTGCTTTCTCACCCGACGGCACGGACACGGTCGGGGCTGAAAGCCGACAGCTCGCTGATTCTGATGCTTCGGCGGGTCCACGCTTTGTGTTCACGCCCTTTTTGCGCTGATTCTGAAGCTGCAGGTTTTATCTCTCTCCAAACAATATTGACTGAACCAGCAGCAAAAGAAGATCCAAACTACGCTTCACATAAACATCGTCATGAATTCCCTCTGACTTTTCCTGTTTTGCTTCCACCACGATAAAATCACACTTCATGCAGAGCTCGCTGTCTCTCTCTCTCTCTCTCTCTCTCTCTCTCTGTACTTCAAGAACAGTTTCCCGTCTAAAAATCTGTTTTCTGCATTATTCGCTTGCTTGTTACGCACAAGTCTACCTTTGTTTACATCGCTGTGGGCCGCTGTTTTTTTCCTTTTACTTACTTCTGAAAAGAAAACCTCATTTCTGCTGTTCAATAGGTTACTGAACAAATGTAAACTTTTTAAATCTCCAAAGGTTGAATCTGTTCATCTGGACGTAGCGTTTTGTGGGAGAAACGTTTCGTCACTCATCCAAGTGACTTCTTCAGTCTCAGCTGACCTCAGGTTTCCAATCTTATAAACAGTACATTTGCATAATGACTGAAACCAGCCCACTGAAGGAACAATGGGCTGGGAGGTCAGTTCCTTAATCATAATTATGATTAAGGAACTGTTTATAAGATTGGGGAAACCTGCAGTCAGCTGAGACTGAAGAAGTCACTTGGATGAGTGACGAAACGTTTCTCCCACAAAACGCTACGTCCAGATGAACAGATTCAACTTTTGGAGATTTACTTTCCTGGATGATTGAGAATGCATCAAGACGTAAACTTTTTAAAATTATGCAAAATTGCAAAACACTGTGTCTCTAATAAAACCTCTGTAACTTTGCTCTGCTTCACTTCAGCAGCATCAGGTAATGTTCATGTGTTGATTAATGGTTTTCTTTCGTTTTTGATCTACTGCAGAATATTTTTATAAAATCACAGACCAGGAAAAACACCTTCACATTTTTCTGTGTTTTATCCTCAGTTACTTTGACACAAAGGCATCTGCTGTGATGCTCACGCCTTTGATAAAGTCTCACAAGTGTCAGCTTTCTTTTTATAGATATAAAAATATGGAAATGTACTGATGCATGATCTGAATTACAATATTTCTGACTGTCTGAGGCAAAATTTCCCCGAATTGAATCGATTCTAGAAATCAGTGACCCAGCCCTACTGGTTAGACAACAGTTTCTCACTGACAAACGTTTTGTTTGTTTGTTTAAAAAAAAAATGCATCTAATTGAAACTGGTAGATTTATGTGGGTATAAAATTTTAATGTGAAGTAGGTGTTGCTCTTTACTACATTTTATGGACTAGTAAAAAAAAAAGCAGCATAGCAATTCAAAGGCTTTAATTACTTTAAAAACTACATTTGTTACTTACTTAGCTAATAAACGCTCTTGTTCATTCCCTTAATTCTAATTTAAACTCCACTTTTAAGTTAATATAACCTTCATCTTTACAGAAACATTATCTTGGTGTGCTGATTGAGGTGTTGACATTTGAGCTTGAATCCTCACATGGTTCGGTTTTTCCCCCTCAGCGCTGTGCTGGGTTTGATGAACCGCTGTGTCCAGGACAAGGTGACAGAGGTCGTCCTGCTCGTTCCTCTCCTCCTCAGACTCAGACAGCCTGGAGCTGATGCAATGAAACTGGGTCCCAGTGTTGAAGAAGAGAACTGGTCTGGACTTCAAAGCATCAGTTTCAGTGGATTCAGAGAGAATATCCAGTTCCACCCTGACAAAAGAAAGTGAGTCTGTCTCAAACCCATCGTAGCTTTCTTTATTTCCCTGAAGTGTTGATCTGATTTACTGAAGTATTTTATTTTCCATCCACAGGAGGATGCTCTCTCTGATCCAGAAGCACTTATCACTGGCTACAGAGACGCCTCTGCTCCTGGTGAGCTGGTTATCTCTGGTTGCATTTGAGGACCTTCCTGAATTTTCAGACCTGACAGGAGTATCTGCAGAACAGCTGATCCAGAGTCTGTTGTACAGACTGAGAAAATGTGGTGAAAGACCAGATTTAAAGAAAGAGAATTTAAAGGTGAAAAACCCAAATAATTGTATAATATAAACTTGCAAAATGAACTTGTTCCATCTTTAATACAATCCTCTGTGATCACTTTTGTTCTTCCTACATGCAGTATGCTCATAAGTGCTTTACCCACATCCTGCTGAAGGTAGACAGAGAGAAGGACAGGTAATGACACCTGAAATGTGCTTCATACATTCTGGTGTTGTGCTTTTTGTAACTTTAACTTTGTCTCTGCAGAATTATTGAAAGTGAAACCATCAAACATGCATTCACGAGCAGCATTGATGTTGCAAAGAACACGTGCCGATTAGTGCGAATCGTCCCGTGGTACCAGGCCATCGTCCTGTCCTACCAGCTGGTGCTGAAGGTGGCAGAGATTTTGGAGGCTAAACTGAGAAAAGAGGTAAAACCCTTCATGTTATATGTCCCATAATGCCTCAGTGTGGTCTGTTATCTTAAATTTGTTATCTTTGTTTTGTGTCTTCTAGTCCAAAGAAGATGAGTTTGAGAGCTTAAAGCAGCAGCTTCTGTTTGCAACGCAGGACCGAATCAGAGAGAAGAGAGACGAACTGTTTGAAAACCCGCTCCTGACATCATCAAAATCACTCAGCTATCCAAAGGAAATCGAGGCATGTAGCAAACACAGCTGATAAAATCAAACTACGTTGCTAATAATGATTTTTAAATATATTTTTTGTTGGTCAATAATTGCACATTCTAAAGACATAACTGAAATGTAAAAGAGGGATCCTCGATAATGTAACTATAATCTCTTTGCACTTATTTAAATGTAATCTGGGCTGATATTAGTAATTTATTCTGATTAGATAATCAGAGTTACTCATCAGCCCTGCCTCTAACCACTCAGTTCACCTCCTTTAATGCCTGTGATGAATTATCAGATGTGGGACGCGCTGCTGAAGGTCGAGTGCTCTTCTGAGGAAGTTTCATCCCGCTGGAGGCAGAGCCTGGAAAAAGACCTGAGGAAGAGGGTGTCCAAGGTCAGGACCCGTGCACTGATCGGTGTCAGACCAACATTACTGGTCTCGTTTTAGAAACACCTGAGCTCTATTCTTTCAGACTGGTGTCGGTTCAGCATGTAGATGTTTTCCCTCTGAACTCACCTGAGCTGTTTTAATTTACAGATAAGTGACGAAGACAAAGTCATACTCTACTGCCTCGAGTCATCCCAGGCTGCATTAAGTAAAAACCATGAAGTCATACAGGCCTGTTTGGACGAGCTGTGTCACTCTGCGATCAAGGCAATCTGCCAGGTACGCTATGAATTAATAAATGACTCAGAGCACAGTTTTAATATTCGCTTTTAAAACCTTTAAAGAGCACTTCCAAAGTTCTAGACTTTATTTTTCTTTTATCAAACAGGTAGAGATTAAGATGCACTTTTAAGTGTTTTAAGTGAGGTAATG
This sequence comes from Pelmatolapia mariae, assembly GCF_036321145.2. NCBI lineage: Eukaryota > Metazoa > Chordata > Actinopteri > Cichliformes > Cichlidae > Pelmatolapia > Pelmatolapia mariae. The sequence goes on along the minus strand of NC_086234.1, from coordinate 3,817,523 downwards.
CTTTATCACCAGGGTCACAATGCAGTTCAGATCAAAAAGCAACCGTACTTTCACGGCCAAGTGACCCCACAGTCTGTGTCTTGAGCTTTGACTTGTCTTTTCCCTACATTACACTCAAAAACCTCAGAACAACAAATAATGTAACAGAGAGCTGGTTTAACAAATCAATCAGTTGATAGATATGATTTTAAACTTAACTTTTTATTCTATGGTGCCGAGCAAGGTCAGTTAGCTTTTAGCAGGTCAAATGTAAGATTTAGTTTTTGTGTTTTTAATGATGATCTCTGAGCTACAAAACTGGTTAATCTGAACGAGCTTTTGTGAGCTTCTATCAGTTATCAGAGTTATTAGAGTTTTATATTTTTAATTCATTTTTATTTATTTTTCAGACTGGTTTAGCTGGTTTCATTTTTATTGTTAGTTTATTACATATTAGTTTCACTATATAATATGATATAAAATTTATACATTGTAACAGTAGTCAGGAAAAGATTTAAGGAGTTCAGAGCAGGAACTACGCATCCAAACTTCACTCACAGTAGTGTAGACGTTCATGTCTGCAACACGAGCTCCTCAGACTAAGGGCCTGATTTACTGAGTACAAACTATTTAAGCTCAGTGACAGGGTTGTGTGTAAGAGAGAACGCAGAGAGTTTTGCACCTGACTCTGTTGTTTATGCATTTCAGAGAGTTCCTCTATCAGGACACCAAAAATAGGGCGGGGATATTTAAAACAAAGGTGAAAATGACTTGCTGACATTACTGTTTACGACATGCAGTTTACTGCTAACGGCACCGATATTTAATGCTGAAAAAAAGCATGTTTTTTGCACTTGATATTGCCTATAACATTGCCTGTGAGCTTTATTTGGAGATCGTGCACACACTGCATTTTACCCCATTTAGGAAATCTGGCCATTGCTGTCTTTGCAAATTTGACCCTATTAAAAAAGACTAAAACTTAAGATACATATTTTTTGTTTTAGTTAACTAAAAGGTTTTTTCATCATAGTTTTATCATTTAGTTCATTTTTGGTTATAATAAACTTTTCTCTCTCAAAATTTGTAATTTTTCTCCAGTAAAATTCTTTTTATGTGAATGTAAAATGTCAGCTTTGAATAAATGTGTGGAGTTTGGACTTTAACACCACTAACTGGAAAATTCTCCCATTTACATTAACGTCAGTATTGATAAGTGAAGTAGGAGAGTAAACATGTGTTCTGTTTTTAGAGAAGGCAGGAGGGAGACCTGATGCGAAGTCTGACCTCTAAGGTCAGATCAGCACTTCCTGCTGCTGTTGTGTCTGCTGTGGTGGTCGAGTCAGCTGCACGGTTCAGAGACAGCGTGGTGGTTCAGCTGCTCGACCCTCAGTCCGCCGTGAGCCATCTCCTGTTGAACGGTACGTCATTTCTTTGCTCATTTACGTCTTCTTTAAATTTTTACTCGCTGCTGTTCGGGTTTCGTGATGGCTGCGGTGTTGCTGCTTTGGTCCAGGTGACTGGAAGGCGATCCAGGTGGACGACACCGCAGGGCAGGTGGTCCACAGCTGTGTGGAGGCCGTACACTCTCTGGTGGGGTCTCTGCTTCAAGGAGACGTGGCTCTGGGAGACCTGCAGACCTGCCTGAAACACCGGGAGCAGTTTAAAAAGCTTTTCCAGCAATGTGAGAACCATCAGAGTCTGCTATTCCTTCATTCTGTTTTTAATAATCTCACATGTCCTGTCCTTTATATAAATGAGATATTCAGAAGATTTAAGTACAAGAGGGATGCAAAGTTAATTAGAATACCCAAAGTAATTTCCTCCATTTGCCTCTTTAGCTCATGCTTGCAAACTGTCTTGATTAACATGAGCTGCATCGTGTTTTCCACAGACAAGACAAACGCTAAATCTGAGAAGGTTCCTGTCAGTGCAGATGATGTTTTAGCTCAGAGAGAGAAAGATCTGAACACGTTCTTGCAGAGGAAAGAACAGATTGATGCTCTCATAAAGATGATAGCAAAGGTTACAGAAAGCATCACAGGTGAGTTGAATGATAAATGTCGTTCATTTCATCATTTTAAATATTTTTTGCTGTGTGGTGGTTTTATGGCTTCTTCACACTAACATGGTTCTTATGTAAATAGTTCCTGAGATGTTGGCCCTGGAGGAGCAGCACAATGCAGATCTCCACGCTGTGAGCCTGAACAAACTGATGCTTGTTCAGCCCTTTGATGCTGAAGGCAAATTAAAGAACGCTGGCTCTCCACGCATCCTCTGGTATAAAAACAGTATGAATGTCTTAAAAATGGCCACAGAGATGCACAAACTGCGAGACAGCAACCTGATTCTGTCCTCGTGGGTCAAAGGAGCTGAATCTTTGGCAGAGAGATATCCCTCACAAGCTCCTGTTCCAGTGAACCTAACACAGGTCTGCGACAACATCTGGAACCCCCTGCTCACCGAGTTTGTTGACCTCAGCGTGAGCCTTGCAGAAGCAAGTATCACTTTTAGGCAGCTCGATCACATTTTGCTGGAGTCTGGCGACCAGGGTGATGGGAAGATCATGAAAACAGAGCTGAATCTGATGTCGGAGATGTTTTCTGAGGCAGGAGGGTTCAAACCTGAGGTGAACTGGGTGAAGATGAGGCTCGATCAGATCCAGAAGTATAGACAGCTCCACGAGGCGGCGGCTGCAGCCAGCGCCGTGCTGAAGATTGCAGGAAAAATGAAGCTTTCTGGAAACTTCACTGAGATCGAAACACTCAGTCAACTGGTAATACTTTATGAATATTACTATTTACTTAAAGCATGTTCTCAAAGTCTCGTTGACGTGGTGGCCAAACCTGAAGACGTTTAATAGATTTGTGTAAGAAAAAATGTAGACGTTACATTTTCCAGAATTTGTTTTTAACAGTTTCTAGTTTCAGTCAGGCATCAGCCTGGAGGCATTCTCTGCTTCTAGCCCTTACAGAGCCTGGAGGTGTCAGTTTCCCTCTGAGCTTGAACTAGATGAGACTGTGTGTCTCTGCAGGAACAGTGGCAGTAGTAAAACCCCCAGACATCATCACAGCTCCTCCTGCACATGTGCAAATGTGCAGATGCCATTTGTTCACCTTCTCTGTGTCATGGCAGTTTTCTTTTTCGTCTCAAGAAGGCGGGGGATCACGTAGCACTTTCATCACACAGGCCTGCTGATACAGTCTCCTCCCAAGAGCTTTTACTTATATCTATTTGCTGCTTGATCTTTGAAAAGCAGAGAAAACATTTCTGGACCTACTGACCTTCATGTATTAATGTAATTACTGTATTTAAGCTCACTGAGCAGATCTTGCCATTATGTGCATGTTTACAGTAGCTGAGTCGCACTTCTTCATTTAACTTCTGCACAACTGAACTGATGTTCTTAAAACCATCAAGGAGCAATCTCATGTGCTAAATGTGTGCAAAGCTCTCCTCATAGTTTTGGTGTCTTCAGCTATCTTGACTCCTACTGTAAAACTAAATACTAAAAAAAGTGATATTTGTTGGATAAAACATAAGTTACACAGAAGCACAAACATTTATATTGATATTAACTAAATAATGTTTCATTCTTTGACGATATTCTTACCTTTCACAGGAAGAGGACAGCTTTAAGCACAGAGCTCTGAGATCTCTGAGTGACGACCTGTTTCGTGCCAGACAGCAACTCTCCAAGGTCACCAAGCAGCACACCGCCTGTCTGGAAGAGTTTCTAGCGAGCCAAACTCTTATCACCTGGGTCAAAGACAACCTTAAAAGTAAGGTGATCTCATGAAAAACACAAAGCGTCCCTTTTTTGGTTATAAATAATCTTGTGGCCTTGCAGAAGATGCCACCGTCCTCACTTTGTTCTCCCGTCAACAGACATGAGCGACGTGAAGGTTTACGTGGATCTGGCTTCCATATCTGCTGGAGAGAACGACACAGAGATCGATCAGGTGGCCTGCTTCCATGATGCAGTGATGGGCTATGCCCCTCTGCTCTACTCCCTCTCCCCTCAAGCTGGCTTTAATGAGTTCATGAGGTGTGCTCAGCAGGTTTGGGATGCCCAAAGTAGGGACGAGAAGCTCCCTGACAAACTGGTAAAAAACTGGTGTTTACATCTTCTCTCTTATTTTTACGCCTACATCCTGGCTAATGTTGCAAAGCAGCAATAATAGTGTTTGGTTTGTTTTTCAGAGCGAGTCTACCCGGTTACTGAGCTGGCTAAAAGCACTGAAGGAGACTCACGGCTCTGTCGAGCAGTCCTCCCTCTCCTTGGCTTCCTCTATTAATGCTAATGGAGTTTATCACATAAAATGGTCTGATAAAAACACACAGAGGGTGAGTGCACAGTGTTCCTGTGACAAACAGAATATGGGGCTTACAAACTGTAGTGATTTTCAAATTCTTATTAGTCATTTTTTTCCGATTCCTTTGCAGAGATGTCTTCAAAACATGGTGAAGGTCACAGTGAGAAGCAGCAGAGAGGAAAAGAGCTACAAGCTCGAGGATCTGCTCGAGCTACAAAACAAACTCATGCTCATGTCGTCCAAAGGGGAGCACGGCAGAGAGCAAGTCAACAGGTTCACAGAGGTCAGCGGCTTTTAAACGGTTAAATTATGACTCTTCTTAGCAAAGGAAACTCACTGGAAGGTTCTCAGCTTCTTTATTGTGTTTCATCTTATTTGTCAGACTTGAGTACCTGTTGTGTCCTCCAATTAAAGCTTTGACTTCACCACTTTTACAGCTGAGATAATAGGATGCAGGAGATCTCAAAAGTATTCAAGAAAAAAAGCAGACCCTTTTAATGTACTCTTGGTTAGCATGACGATAAGTCATCATATCTGACACCGTCACTAGTTTTTTTGTGCAATAAATGCAGTTCTGTCCACTGATACTAGAACCTAAGCTAAAGAGAGTTAAACATTTTAGCTGTAGACCCGTGTCTGTGGTTTAGGATAGTATTAACTGCAAAACTCCTGCTGTCATGTCCTCGTAGGTTTTTGAGGGGGTTCAGAGACTGGGCACCATCCTTCTACAGATGCAAACATCTGGGAACATGCTCTTCAGAGACTGGCACGCTGAGGTCGAGTGCTGCCAACAACAGCAGCAACCATGCATCAGAGTCACCTTCTTGTCCCTGAAGGGTAAACAGATGATGTACTACGGTGAGGTGACAGCGCAGCTGCAAAACCTTGCGCAGTCCATGGATACGTGCCAGAAGGAATGGCGTTCCTTCATCAGCAGCATGCGCTCCCGCTTTGGCTTGCTGAACCACTACACCTCGGAGCAGATGGTTTATTTGTGCCACTGGATACACAAAGTGTGTCAACGCCAGGCATCTGTTCCTCAGCAGTTATGGCACTTACTGTTTCCCATAAAACCTGAGTGCACGCCAAATGATGTCAGACACGCCTACAGTAATGCAGCAAGAATGAGCTCGAACGCTGATGAGTTAGATGTTTCATCTGATGACGATGACATGTATTACGAACCTTCAAAAGATGTGATGCCAGCACAACGGGCTGAAGTGGACATAAAAGAGGCTTCCGACTTGATGGAGTTTTCTTCGGATGATGAAGAAGATGAGGAGGACAGTCTTGAGAATCTCTGGCAGCAATTCAAACAAGACATGAGTCTTTACCTGAGTGAGTCGTTGGATATCTTGACACTAGCCAACTTCCTCTCATGCCTCTCTGAGATGAACCAGCAGCACACGATCAGAAACTTTCCGTCGGTTCTCCAGGAAGGAAAGCCCAATCTCGTTCTGTGCCCCATTGCAGAGGTTTTCACCACCACCGTCTCTTTTTACATGGAGAGTCCAGAGCAGCCTCTGCCCTCTGTTGATGAGGTTCTAGTCTGCAGAGAGGAAACCACAGAAGAGGAGGTGGAGATCTTTCTGCGCCGAGCTCTGAGTCAAGGCTCCAGACAAAACTGCCAGAAGATATACTCTCTGGTGAATCCAGGGCTGCTGGGATATGATGTCAGTGTAGCTTTAGGGGAGATCTTCGACAGTCTTGAGAGAAGTGCCGGCCCGCATTATCGTCTGGTCATAGTGAGTCCGGTTGTGCACCAGCACAGATACGTGCCCTCTTTCTTCAGCAATGATAAAGTACAGGCTGGTGTGGGTATAACAGCAGACACTGCCAGGAAATATCTACATCACCACTTCACACAAAACACGCTTCAGCAAAACCCTGTCACTCTGGTTTCTCCAGACAAGCTCTCAGTCTGGATCGTGTCATCTGAGCGCCCTGCAGTCGGTAAGGACGACCCCTCCTTGCATTAAAATCCATTAAAAATGCAGTTCAGTTACAATATGTAAATGTTGGCATCTTTTCTTTTCTTAGGGAAATCGCTTTACATTGATCGTTTGTTTGAGAAGTTCCAGCAGATATCTCCCAGAGCAAAACATATCAGACTCAAGCTGATTGAGCCATGTGTTGACATAGACTCATTGATCAGGAGTCTGTCAGAGAATCTGGAACCTTTGAGAGAGCAGGATCCCGTCATTCTGCACATTGACACCGCTGGAGTAAGTATGCAAGCATTTACAGCTGCAGGCCGTTTGTTCTGCTGCTGGTTGTGCTTGACTTTGACAGTCTGTCTTGTTTTTTCACTTTGGACACCTCTCAGGTTCGTTCAGGTTTGGAGGAGCTCTTGTTCCACCTGTTAGTTCTGGGTTGTTTGAACGACAGCCATGGCATGCTGTGGAGAAGAAATGTGGCTCACTTAATCACAGTTGAGGTCCTGAAAACATATGCATTCCCCCCAAATCATCAACAAGAGGTAATGAGCTTTTTCAGACCCTCATTGAATAGACCTTCAGAACTTCTTGAATAATGTTGTTTTGGAAAACGTCACATTTCATGTGTCTTTAAGGAAAACTCATCTTTTTAACTAGATTTTTTTTTTATAAATGGATTTAACTTTGAATGCTAAAATATTTTAGATGGTAAAGAACTCATACAAAACCATCATGTGTAAAAGATACTGATATTGCCTGTTGGTTAGTGAAGTGTTGTAAAACCTCATGATGAGTTTTTTTGTTTTCACAAGTGAGCGGTGAATCTTACCACGGGACTCTGATTTGTTAGTAATGACTTATCAGGAAGTTAGACCCGCCATAAAACATACCCTGCTTGATCGTCTTTCAACACTCACGAGACCACAGTTTACCAAATTATCTTCATGTTATAATTAATAAGACTTTCAACTAGTAATTAAGACCATAAGTTTATCATAAAAGTCTTTACCGAAGTCACAGAGCAAGCAGGCTGAGGGTTGTTTAGACTTTTATACAGCTGGAACAAGTAATGTGCAATACATTACATTTTTTGAGTAACAACTCCAACATTCTCTTTGAGTCCAGTATATTTTAATTCAGTGCCCTAAATCTGCAAGCTTATTATATCTGTAAACTTTTAAAAGGTTCAAATAAATCATTTGCTGATTTGTGAACATTTTGTGAATCTCCTGTTGATTTAATTTTTTCTTTAATGTTTGATTTTTTTCATGCAGACAAAGCTTGGACTTCTTGATGTTTTGCCCACCATTTGTTGTAGGCCTCCAAGAGAGGTGCTGCAGTTATTGGCCAATCGAAGGTCATTAAGAGTTAAGACCTTTGATCCACTGATGGATGGTCAGGAGTTTTGCAGTGAGGGAATTCAAAGACCCTATCAGTACTTAAGGCGTTACAAGGAGAAACAGGATCTGGATCATTTTAACTACCAGGAGGGTTCCAGAATGGGGGATCCCAGTCACTGTCTCAATCTCTTCCTGTCCTACTGTGGAATGCAAGATCCATCCTGGGGTGAGCTGAAGAACTTCTCCTGGTTCCTCAATGTGCAGCTGAAAGACTGTGAGAACTCAGTTTTCTGCGATCGAGAATTTCTTGCTGACCAGCTTCCTGGTTTCAAAGGGTTCATCGTAAAGTTCATGATTCTAATGGCAAGAGATTTTGCCTCACCGTCTCTGGACATGTCCGATGAAAGTCCCATGCCACTCATGGAGAACAGTCAGGAAGAAGAACTTCTGGCTCGTCTGACAATTCGTAAGCGCTGGGAAAATGAGTCTCATCCATACATTTTCTTCAATGCGGACCACATGTCAATGTCTTTCCTCGGGTTTAATGTACAAAGATATTGGCAAAACACACTCAATGCAGTTGATCCTCGCAGCAATGCAGTCCTGATACACGATGTGATGTCCGAAGAGCTTTTTCAAGGTTTGCAGCGGCAGAGGATATCTCTCACTGAGGACTTTGATCAGTTACCCCGGGCAGACAAAATCAAAAGGATTTCTTGTGTTGTTGGAGCAAAGAAAGGAATTGAAGACAAGCGATTTGATCCAGACCCTACCTATGAACTCACTGCTGACAATGTGATGAAGATGTTGGCCATACACATGAGATTCCGATGTGAAATTCCTGTTGTCATCATGGGTGAGACTGGCTGTGGAAAAACCAGATTGGTCCGTTTCCTTTGTACTCTCCAAAGGGAGGGAAGATCACTCGAGAACATGGTACTTGTTAAGGTGCATGGTGGAACCACTGCAGAAATGATCTACAGGAAGGTGAAGGAGGCTGAGACACTTGCTCACCAGAACCGTGTGAAGCACAATCTAGACACCATTTTATTCTTTGATGAAGCCAACACCACAGAGGCCATTTTTGCCATCAAGGAAATCCTGTGTGACCGAACAGTGAGAGGACAACCTCTGAAGGCTGACAGCGGTTTAAAAGTAATAGCTGCCTGCAATCCTTACAGGAAGCACTCACCTAAAATGGTGGAACGTTTGGAACGTGCTGGATTGGGATACCGAGTGAAGGCTGATGAAACAGAAGACCGCCTTGGCAAAGTCCCTCTAAGGCAGCTGGTCTACAGAGTTCACCCTCTGCCTCCAAGCATGGCTTCTTTGGTGTGGGATTTTGGTCAGCTGAGTGATTCAACTGAGCTTTCCTATATCCAACAGATTGTCCAAAAGAAAGTTGCTGACCATCGTTTGCCACTGTCATGCAAGAGCATCATTTCAAATGTGTTAGCAGCCTCCCAGAAATACATGAGAAGTCGTAAAAACGAGTGCAGCTTTGTGAGTCTCAGAGATGTGGAGAGGTCCATGAAAGTGCTAATTTGGTTTTACCAGCACAGCAACGTCCTTTTCAGCAGCTGCACCCATCTCAGTGAGGATGATAAAACACTAAAGTGCCTGATTCTTGCAGTTGGAGTCTGCTACTACCCATCTCTGGTGACCAAAGAGGAGTACCTGGATAGCATTTGTGGGTACTTCCCGGATGATTATCGCTCTTCAGATGCACTGCAGAGAGAGATTTCTTCCTGTCAAGACTTCTTCCTTCAGAACATACAAACCAGGGAGACTATAGCCAAAAATGTTGCACTTAAAGAGAATGTGTTTCTCATGGTGGTTTGCATTGAGCTCAGGATCCCACTCTTTCTGGTTGGCAAGCCAGGCAGCTCCAAGTCACTTGCAAAAACTGTGGTTGCTGATGCCATGCAGGGACAGAATTCCCACTGCGACCTATTCAAGAATCTCAAGCAAGTTCATATGGTCTCCTTCCAATGCAGCCCTCACTCAAGTCCAGAGGGCATCATAGGGACATTCAGGAACTGTGCTCGCTTCCAGAAGGATAAAAACATGGACGAGTATGTGTCAGTGGTAGTGCTTGATGAGATAGGACTAGCAGAAGATTCTCCTCAGATGCCACTGAAAACCCTTCATCCTCTCTTGGAGGATGGTTGCATCGACAATGACAAGCCAGATCCACACATGAAGGTTGGCTTTGTTGGCATCTCCAACTGGGCTCTTGATCCAGCCAAGATGAACAGAGGGATATTTGTGTCCAGATGGGATCCAAGTGAGGATGAACTTGTTGAAACTGCCAAAGGCATTTGTTCATCCTCCAATCCAATTCTCCTGAAAATTAAACACCTCTTCCCAGCTTTGGCAAAGGCCTTTTTGAGCATCTGTAAGGAGACCTCCAAGAATCAGTTCTTTGGCCTGAGGGATTATTACAGCCTTGTCAAAATGCTCTTTGCTGCAGTCAAAACTACACAGCATGAGCCGGATGGTGAGCAGGTGGTAGAGGCCATCTTACGTAACTTCAATGGACAGCCAGAAGGTTTTGACCCTGTCATATTTTTCCAAGAGATTCTCCAAGACCTTAAAGAAATTCCAAGACCAAGCACCCTGCAAATGGTAAAAAAGAATCTTGACCATGGCACCACTGAGGAGAGCCGGTACCTCCTTTTACTGACCACCAACAATGCAGCTCTCCATATCCTTCAGCAACAAGTGTTTGCCAAAGGAGACTATCCACAGCCAGAAATCATTTTCGGTTCAGGATTCCCAAAGGACCAGGAATATGCCCAAATCTGCCGTAATGTGAACCGAGTGAAAACATGCATGGAGACTGGACGTACTGTCATCCTCCTCAACATGCAGAATCTCTATGAAAGCCTCTACGATGCCTTGAACCAGTACTATGTTTACCTCAGTAAGCAGCAGTACGTTGATCTGGGTCTTGGCTCCCATAGGGTCAAATGTCGTGTTCATACAAACTTCAGACTGGTGGTAGTGGAGGACCAGAAGAAGGTCTATGAGCACTTTCCAGTGCCCCTTATTAACAGGCTGGAAAAACACAGAGTGGATAGGAGCACCGATCTGGAACCGTGGCAACACACGGTTCTTGACAAACTGAGAGTGTGGGTGAAGGAGTTCTCCGGCGAGGCGTCAGAAGATTTCAAACAATCTGACATTTTTATTGGCTTCCATGGTGATGCCTGTGCCAGTGCTCTGTTGCAAGCCCTGGAAAGGAGAGCACTAAGAGTGGAAGACACTCAAGAAGCACAAGGCACTCAAGAAGGACTGCAGCAACAGGAAGAACAAAACAAAACACTCGAGACAAGCACGCAGAAAGATGTTATTCAGCTGGAAGATGATCAGGTGGGTGATGCAATGGAAACAGATCAAGAAACTGAGACATGCGAAAAGAATGATGATGAATCCATTGAGGTATGTGATGAAAACAAAGTGATGCCAGAAAGTGAAGCGATGATGGACGCAGAAAGTGATTTTGAGTCTGCAAGACAAAATGAGGAGGACGAAGTCTTGGATTTAGCCAAAGGTCTCTTGTTAAACTGTGCCACTCCTGATGCCGTGGTGAGGCTCAAGTATTCAGATTTAGCAAAGCAAGAAATAGACAAACTCCAGAGATTGTACTTCCAGCAACAGCATCACCACTCACTTCGGGATTTTCTGGAAGATTGCTTGAAGGTGTATCAGGAGTCCAGCAAGTTTCTGGAGGTAAGGCGCAAAACAAACCTCTAGTTTGTTCTTCATATTCCTTACATTCTGTTTACTGCACTGTGTGCTTTGTGGTTCTGCATAGGTTACTACATTCTCCAGTTTGTTAACCAAATCAGATGTCAAGGTTGTAGCCCACGCTCTAGGACTGCACACAGACAGGATCCTACTACTGTCGCTCCACCAGTTCGACACTGAAGTCTCTTTCTGCAATAAAATACGGTAACGACTTTTCAAATAAAGCAGAATTTACAGCGTTTTCACTAGTTATTTTTCAATGAGATCTTTGGGCAAAGTAAAGCTGCTCTCCCATGAGTCTCGACCTCCCACTGAGCTTCAATAATTTTGGACCACAGTTGGTATTCCTTGTGCTACTCTGCAGTATTGGAATAGTAACACATGCACCAATTCTCCACCTGCTGCAGAGTCTGATTGGAACTGTCCTTCAGCTGGTAGCAGATCTCCAGACCAGAACAAGGACTACAGTCTGGGATATCCTCTCTGGGGAAACACCTAAATGATATCAACAACCACCACAACAGTGACCTGGCCAGTGAGCCAGCTGGTAGAGAAATTGGACATTCAAAGGATGTCGCTGCTAACCAGCTTATCCTTTGTAAATTCTGTATCTTTCTACTGGCTGACTTGCTGCCCAGGTAACTGTTGTGGTGCTTGTTGACATCATTGTTCTTCTCTGGAGATCTAATCCGAGCTGATGGGCTGCTCGAAAGATTTTAGTTGAAACCTTTCGATTTTTCTTCTTACTGTTATTCCCCTCAATGAGCTCTTCTAGCAGTGCTCCTCTTTTTTTCTTTTTTTAAGAGCGAGGAGGATTGTGCAGCAATCACAGATGGTATTGTTATTGTAAATGGATGTGCAGTTGTTGTTAAAATATCTGGTCAGCTTGCCAAAGTAAAGTCTACATGTGTAAAAATGTCAGATATTGATCAAATCCAGACTGCCATAGGGCGAGGGGCGGGGTGCTGGACCTGGACAGGTTGCCAGTCTCTCACAGAGCTAAAGTGAAACCCAAGTTATTATTGTAATTGAAAAAAATAAATAAAAAAAAAAACTGTGTAATTTCAAGTTTTAGTTGATGATGGCAGAGTTTCAGTGTTATAGTGTCTAAACACAGACAGTGATGCAGAAATGAGCAAGTTTGGCTTTGCAGGTGCTTACCAGTTTAGTTCAGAGGAGCATTTTCTATGCAGCGGTATCAGAGACGCTGATGTGGATTAATCTTGCTCCTGCTCATCTGTCTGTATTAGGGGTTTCCTTCAAAACGCTGGCCACTCTCTTCATATTCTGCTAATCCAAATGGACCTCGAGGAATCCCACTGCAGCAGCGAGCTCATTGCATCAGCAAAGTAGGTCTCAATCTCAAACTCCTGAACAGATCTGATTTAAAGCAGGGTTAGTGAGAAACGGGACATTGAAGGCATTTGCGTTGTATTTGTCTGCCAACAGATACTGCACCATGAATTATCTGATGTCACTGGAGGATCACACTTGTTGGGTGATTTTCATTGTGAAGGTTTCAAGGATTCCAAGTCATTCCCAATACATTGGTTTCCAAGGAGGTGAGGACCAAGTGGGACAACAGTTATTGTTCCACCACAGTTATTTGCATGATTGCAGCATTATGCTTGATGTGTTACAATAATAACATAATGTTTTATCTTTTCTATCAAAGGAGTTTGGCACTCGGTGCATATTGACGACCTGAGAGATTCGGAGAACATGAGCCTGAACCTGTCGGTTTTCTGTGGAACTCTGATTAGCAGCCTGCTCAAACCTGCACTCACAGGTAAACACAGTGCAGGAAGTATTATACTGTATCCAAACAGATAGTTTTAGATCTCTGCTCTATAATGACAGAGAGTATGTCAAGGAAATAAAAACTTGTTTTCACTCTACCTGGAGCTTATTAATCATCAGTACATACCCACAGAATAACAAAGGATGATTGTTTATATTTCTTGCTCATTTAACCTAATTTGCTAGCTAGGCTAGCTCTCTTAACAGCAGTACCTTTTATTTTCACAGTGTCATTTATTTTAGTTTCTGCAATTTTTCTGTGATTTATCAAACAGTTACTGAGACGTTTGATGTTAAAGACTTTAAATGCAACAGGAGAAAGTGGGCGAATTATTTATAGCTACTAACATCTCACCAGCTAGCTTTAATAAGCCTGAGTGCTGTCACAGGTGTTTGGTTTTAATATACTGTTATTTATTTATTTAATCTAAAAAGTAAAATTAAGCTCTTAACTAGAATTTTAATTAATATGTAGTTTTGGTTAGTTTTGCATTCAAAACGCAATTTAAGCTACATTTTTTTCTTAATCTTCATCAGCAAACCACGATGATGTAGAAACCGTGAGGGGAGGAGAGGCCTCTAAAGAAGACAGACATGTGAGTTAATGTGTAATGAGATGATAATGAAACCATGTTTCATTATGTTTAAATGTTTACACTTGAAAAAATAATATAATTCTCTCTGCTTACAGAGCGACAGAGCTCAGCTTGACAGATTGTCTTTAGTGAGGTCATGCATCCAGAAAGCAGTGGGTTTGCTGAGGGACCCCGACGGCGTGGCTCCAAGAAGTATGGAGAGGATGCACGTCCTTCTGAACCTTCTAGGAACTGGTGAAAACCACACAGGCAGTAAATATCCAATGCAGATCTCTATTTATATATTGCTGAGTACACTTTCAGTGCCTGACAATAAAAGATGCTCTAAATATGCAGAATTTTGAAATGGTTTGACGACTTATATCACTCGACTAATCTTAGATTCTTCATTTCTTTCTAATCAAACTGCTCTCTGTTTAAAGCTCACTTTCAGAGGTTGTTGTTGAGCAGACTGGTTGAGGCGTTGGCACAAAGAGAAGAAACGATGTGCACTCCTAAAGAGTGGGTGTGCTCAGAGGCCAAGAAACGCCACGCTCTGCAAGAGGGAGGGACTCTGAGGTAAAAGACTCCTGCTGATGTGATAGCAAACCTCACAAGAACCTGTGAGGCATCATTAACTCAGTCAAAGTATTTGACTTTATCCCTGTCTATGCAGTATGAATCCATAATTGCAGTAAATCCAGTAAAAACAAATATTTATAAATTGATCAGTTTTTGGAGGTGAGGTGCTCCAGATAGTATTGGACATTTTTATTATTTGTTCATACACTTGTACAAATTAGGCACTCATATGCTATGATTTTCTGTTTTATGTATAAACAAAAAAAATTGTTTTGATAAATAACTGTTTCAGAAAATTTTCAAGTAAAAATGACAAAACAACACATTTTACGTTATTTTGTGCTCATTTCTGTTGTCAGTGCAGTTCTCTGAGACATTTTCAGGAATACATATAAAATAAACTTCTCATATCTTTGGATTTAAGACACACCCTGTGGCGCTGTCTTCAGTCCACCGTGACACCGATCCTGGCCAGCATGTTGGAGGTTATGGACAGGTATGCGAATCTGGATCTGCTCTCTGATGACAGGACCAGTCAGGGCCTGATACAGCTGTGGTTGGACATCCTGGGAGACTCGCAGGTTTTACACCTAACACCTCTCCAAAAACAAAGGTATTGTGCATTACCTCTTCTGTGTGTGAACATTATCACCACCTCTCTAACAGTTGCTGTTCGTCTTTTGTGTGATTCCAAAGCACCTCCAAAGCCAGCACGTAATGTAAGCTGTGTTTGGAGTTACACCACATGCTCCACTGTGAAAGCTTTGCACTTTCTGAGAAATCTGGAGCCTGTCTAACTTCCTAAAGTCCTTACACCTGTCTGGTTCTCTTACATCTAACACGTTCATTTTATTAAAACCAACTATTTTCGTATTGTCTAATATATGACAGAGATATTCACGTTTAATCATGTCACCTGAGAGTGGTAGCACGGGTTTGGTGCATCTCTGTAATAAAAACTGCATTTTGTGAACATAAAGCAATTTTTGTCTCTAATTATAATATTTTCCAGTGAGTCAGATCAGGAGGTGCTCATGCAGCACCACTTCATGCTGGATGGTGAAGAGCAGCCCTGCACGGCCCCGTTCAGCTGGCTGATCAGCATGCACCTCGAGACTCTGTGGGAAGAATCTGAATTCATGCCAGGTTAATGACAAACAATGTAAACTCAAAAACAAATCACACAAATGAGGTAGATGTAGAGCGAGTTGAAATGGACATCTGTCTGTCTGTCTGTCTGTCTGTCGTTCTTCAGTAACAAAAGAGGGTGGTGCAGAGAGGATTCTCCAGTTTGTGAGCACCTTCAACAACAGCAGGCTCGGCACTCACCTCCAGAAACTCTCAGATGGGGACCCTTTGGATTACGGCCACCGCTATCTGCATGACTTCCTGCTGCTTTCTTTGAAGATCAAGTCAAAGGAGGAGCTTAAGGTGCAAATATTATCAGTCATATATTTCAATAAAACATGTTTTGGGTAAGTAATCATAGAGTTATTTATTTTTTTGCAAAATCAAAACTCATTTTTGCCAAGTGGCAAATCATCTTTTGATCACTTCTTGCCATTAAACAAGCAATATAAGTAAGGTGGTGAATGTGAAGATCATAGAAGTCATGAAAACACCCATGAACTTTAAATTAATTTTGAGGAAGTGAAAGAGGGCCTGCGACAGCTTTTTGTTGTTTCAGCAATTAATTTAACTCCCGATCAATGAGAAATGAGCCTGTTCTGATGCTTTTACAGTAGCTTTCATTATACGTGTCACATGCAGGTGTTCACCAAGGCCATGCTGGGCTGCGTGTGTGAGCTTCAGACGTCCACGGGCACCAAAGCTGACGTCTCTCCTGCTTGGATAATGGCAGCTTCAAAGCATTTTGCACCCAGACTGGACACCCTCTGCCACATATTTCTGCTCCAGCCCCAGTTAGCCAATCATGTCGCTCAGCAGGGGCCAAACAGGGAGCCGGAAGAAATGGTGAGGATCATCTTTTTGGCTTCATTTTAAACATTCTCGTCACACTTATCTGTTCTATGTTCTTAAGTATTTTATTTCTGGCAGGTGGAGGACATTGTAGCTCTGGGCATCTGTGTCGAAGAGACCAAACTTCTGACCGTGACCTCACTGGACGAGTGTGAGTCCTTTATGCGCAGGGTGGAGTTGCTGCAGCCGTGCTTGGATAGAGCATTTGGTCAAAAATACAGCGCCCTGTGTGGCCCTGCCAGTCTACAACACCTGGACTCTATCAGGTGAGTCAAGGTGACAAGATCTAGAGAAGGAAAAGAAAAATATTTCTGTGTTTCTTGGGTTCATTTTTATTCTCGTCTGCCATTTCAGGTCACTGTGGCATGGGATGCTGGTCGTTGCATCTTTCATCCAGCATGTCACCTATAAAGTTCAGCAGGACGACTCGAGATTGAAAGATCTGGCTCTCAAACACTGCAACCTTCACCTGAACGTATGTCTTCTGTGTTTCTCTGGATTTCACAGATTTATTGAGCAGATAACAGCATGAACACTTCTCTCATTTTGACATTTGCTGTGTGAAGGAACAGATCATGAAACTTAATAGCTTTTTTGATTTAATAGTTTCTTTTAAACAGTTTAAAAGCTGTAACAGAAAGTAAAAGATCAGAGAAATGCAGAGGTTGAACGTAACCTGGAATTTAACACCTGATGCAGGAAAAATGTCTCGCTCTGGCAAAACTGCAACTAATTATTTAATACATACATATGGCAGATGTTGCTAAGCTTAGAAATGAGTACATCAGAGGGTCGACAAAGTTAGAGAGGCAAGGCTGAGGTGTTGTGGACATGTGCAGAGGAAGGATAGTGGATATATTTGACAAAGATTGTAGAATTTGGAGCTGCCAGCCGGGAAGAAAAGAAGATGAAGATTTATGAATGTGGTGAAGGAGGACATGCAGAGGGTTGATGTGAGAGAGGAGGGTGCTGGATAGGAAGAAACAAAAAACTAATTGTTGATGACTCAAAACAAAACATGTTTCCACTTCTGATCTTCTAACAGCTGATGCAAGTGTCTCCTGATGTAAAAAGTGTGGACACGCTGCAGCAGCTGATCCGCATCCTCAATTCTTTCCACGAGGAGTGCATCAGCAGGGACCTGAGGTCAGACTCTGCTTCATGACACTTCAGTTCAAGACTTGAGTTTAGGCCTAATCTCACAGCAGTATTTCTGTTGCATTGATGGTGTGAATCTTAAATTAAATAATTTCTAATAAGATAATAAATATCTTACATGATCATGTTTCTGTGCAGGTTTGGTATTTCTTGCCCGGTTTGCCTCTCTGAGTTCAAAGAGCCGTCCGTCCTGCCGTGTCAGCACGTTATCTGTCTGCCTTGTCTCCAGCGCTGCATTCAGACCCACAGGCGGTGCCCTAAATGCAAGGGGGAACTGCCATCCAACTTCAACCCCACTGTTTCTCCCACCATCAAGTGAGTGGGGAAAAATAATGTAGAATCTACAGTGGGTCATGCACTGATCAGTCTGTGCAATAATAATTTAATGGACCATCTTAAAATACCACTGAGGGTTTGACAAAATATGTTCATAGTACGTTTTACATTTATAACTTTCTAACTGGGAGCACCTGTCACCGCTGTGCTTGCCCCACCTGGGCCACAGCCAATCAGAATCCAGCCACAAATGTCCTAAGATGAAAACTAAACAACAACCCCATACTCCACGTATACAAACAAATAGTCCTTTGGTTAAACATCTGTTCTTTGAGCTACGTAGTTTGACCCTGGATGCCATAATTTCATGTTCGCTCTCATAGTCAGTCTTAATTCAGTGATGCTGTACTGCAGTGTTAGTAAAGTCTGAAAGCTTTCTTCTGATTAATGGCTAACTGTATGAATTTGTGTGGCTCAGGAAATCACTAGAACAGCAGGCGGCCATCAGACGCTGCTGTAACGCCTTCTTCCTGGAGGTGGTGTCCAGGTTCTGCCTGTCGGAGGGTCAGAGCCCAGAAGACAGGGTCGTGGAGCTGCTCTTCTCTTTACTTGTGTTCGCTACCGGTCAGTGAGTGAATTAGTCAGTGATATTAATCAGACAACCGATGATGCTGTGGCAGTGAGGCATTCTCTGTTGTGCCTTTGTGTGCTGCAGGAGACGTGTACAAGACCAGAGAGCTCACTCCCTTCCTGGAGTGTGTGGATAACAGTCCGGTGGTCCGATCTGTGCTGCCGAAGCTGCTGCTGCAGTACAGGTGAGGTCAGGGTAAATTAGAACTGACGCTGTAAAAACATGGCATGAAAACTAGAGTGTGAAAGAAAAAACAAGGCTCAAAGAAGAGATTTCATTGAACATCCTGAATGTGGAGATCTGGTAAGATTCTTTTCCTGGCTCATTGGAGTATATGTGTTAGCTTTGCCCAGGTGAAGTCTCACATTCACACCTACCTGAAGAACCTGGAGGAAAATCTTCTAGATATAGAAGACCGCACTGAACTCTACCTGCTGTTCGTCAACTGCTTCCAGGTGAAAACAGACAGACTCTCCTTCCCCTTTAGTCCTCTTTGCATTACAATTTTCACCTAGGTTGTTTATATTTGTATATTAAGTTCATGTAATTTAACAGAAGTGAATTGTTTCACATGATGAGATAATTCAACTTTTTGTACATAATCCTTCATTTCCCAGAAATCAAAACTCACATTTTGCACTAATTTTCAGCCTAAACTGTCTGTTTGCCACTCAGGATTCTCTGTTGTGCTTCAAAGCGAGAGACGTGGAGAAGAGCGTAGAACAGCAAACACAAAGCGATATCAGCTTCCTGAGCAGGATTGCCAGGAAACAGACTCCAGACAGACAGGAGGACCCGGCAGAGTTCCTGCTCAACACCGCCAGACTCAGAATGTGTTTGAGCACCGCTGCAGAGCTGCTGGAGAGAGCCACAGCTCAAGGTGGGCTACACTTTGAGTCACATATATGTATGCATACGTGCAAGCCTGAAATGTTAAATCCAATACTGTGGTGCTGTGAGCTCGGATCAGGTGTAAGTCAGTTATCCCAGGCAGGTATTGAGTGTTTCGTCTTGCATTCAAAGGCGGAGAAATGGAGTCTAATCAGTACCTGCGACAGGTGAGGGGTGTGTGTGAGTACAGCGGTAATGATTGGCTCAAGGTTTACCTGCTGCGAGCCCTCCACAGACGCTCCGGCATCGAGCGCATCCTGTCCCTGATGAACAGCCCGGCCTCAAGGTGGATCTTCCCTGCAGAGGTGCTTCGACTTCAGGTAAGAAAATATCTAAAACGACAGAGCTCCTTCCATCCTTCCATCCATCCATCCATCCATCCATCCATCCATCCATCCTTCCATCCATCCATCCATCCATCCATCCATCCTTCTATCCATCCATCCATCCATCCATCCATCCATCCATCCATCCATCCTTCTATCCATCCATCCTTCCATCCATCCATCGATCAGAGGCTAGGTTACAGTATTTCAAAATTAAACATTGAAATCTTTTTTTCCTTACAGAGAATGATTCCGACTAGCGTGGATAATTTCCTTTGCTGCGGGGCTTCTTATCGAGCCATGAGAGACGCTGTAGCTCGAGTTCTTCTGGAGAACACCTCTGACACCTTTGTGACAGAGCTAAAGGTGAGGAAGATGCCAGGAGGTGGATGAGGATCTTATGTTGACTTCTTTTTTGGGGCAGTGTGCACAGTTCAGAAGAGGAAAGAGCTTTAATGCTGTCTGTAGATGTGTCATGTTTCCTGATGACCACCAGGGGTCAGTGAGGTCATTTAAAAGAGTGTGTGAAAGGAAATAATCAGTTAATCATTGAAGGAACATAAACATTTCATTAACTCAAATTTTTAGTATTTATAGGCACTTAACATTTAATAAAAGAGATTTAGGATGATTTATTGACTGTTTTTTTCATGTGTTTTTAAATTCTACATTTAAAACAAGCTTCTAAAGGTTG
The DNA here is from genome assembly GCF_036321145.2 of Pelmatolapia mariae. Taxonomy (NCBI): domain Eukaryota; kingdom Metazoa; phylum Chordata; class Actinopteri; order Cichliformes; family Cichlidae; genus Pelmatolapia; species Pelmatolapia mariae. The sequence goes on along the minus strand of NC_086234.1, from coordinate 3,797,285 downwards.
TTTTAAATGACCTACCTTCAGCTTGTTCACTTGTTTAACGTAATATTTGTTTTGTCTTTCTCTACAGAAACTTGAAGGTTCTCAGATCAGCCTCCTGGCCCTGGCCTTGTTCAGACAGGTCACCTGTCGCTACAAGTCACCTGATGACAAAATACATCCCTCCAAACAGGTAAATGTCTGACTTAATCATTTATGTGTCTGACTAAAAAAACTTTGTATTTTTAATGTCCATCTACAGTTTTCTGACATGTTGCACTCTGAATTTACAGGACACAGCAAGGCTGGAAGAGCTCCTCGGAAAAAACATCAAATCAGAGGAATTCAGGAATTTCTGCACTTCACTTCTTTCCAGTCACACTGGCGGACCATATTCACGTCTCCATATAAGCCAGAACCTGCCAGCTCAGAGGCAAACCCTCCTGGAGCTGCTGGTCCATCTGGTCTCTGTGCTCCTCAGTGAAAGTCCTCTGCTCGTTCCTCTTCGTCAGATAGCCTTCCAGCCTGGGAACGTCACTGTAAGACATTTCTTACAGTCACTTACACTATTTTTTGTCCCACTCTGCTAGAGTAGCTTTGCATGACTCACGGCTCAAAATAATCATTATTTATTTGATGCTAAGCCTTGACTATATCTGGAATATTCACTCTGCCTTCATCTAGAGGCAGAAAAAACAGAGCAACATGAATCCCGAGCCTTTAGCTCTCAGGGATTATTTGCACTTACAGTGACCTTATTGTGGAAACTTGAACCATGTTTAATATGAGTGTCCACCATTGGAACAGTGTATACAAAGGAAAATCAGAATAAATGTCAGTTTACATGGTTGTTTCATGTCTTCTGGATAACCTGAGAATGACATTTGAATTTTATAAAACCAGGAAATAAAAGATTCAGTCAAGTTTCATTATGTTAAAAATTGGATGTTGTTGTTTTTGATCTTGTTTTTTAAGGGACAAGTAACTGCAGATTTTTAAAATGCCTCATGAGGTCATAAATTTGTGTAAATAAATAAAGCTAAATGATAAAATCCTGAGGAAGGGGATAAAAATTAACCCAGTTTACTTCTTCCCCCCAGAACGCCTTCCTGCCGACCATGCCAGATGATCACACAAGTGAAGCCAGACAGTGGTTGAGAGGCGAGAGGAAACTACAGGCCTACAGTGAGTGATTCACATTCTGAAATTTGTTATTTTTGTTACTGACACTTTCAAATCTGTCTTTTTTTTTTCTCTTTTTTCTCATTTTAGAGTGTGCCAACGGGCATGTGTGTTTTGTGGGAGAGGTATGAACTATTACTCTTTCCTTAATGTTTGAATTAAAAGTAAATTATTTAACAAGTAAAATATTTCAGATTCAACAAAGCAAAAACAAAATTAACCAGAATTTATGTGCTGTCCCATAGTGTGGAAGACCAGTGGTTACATCAAGATGTCACTGTGGGATGCCAATCGGTGGAGAACGACATGTCCCAGTGTCTGGATTTACACAACACACAGTGCAGGGGTATTTCTTTGTTCAGTTAAGCAAACTTGTAACAGTATTTGTCAAATATCTCTCTATATATCTAATATCTGCTTTCCTCCATGTTTGTGTGAAATGTCAGAGATCAGACGCGGACAGGACACATTTTAGGAGAAGCTCGTCAGCGCTCTGAAGCCCCAGAAAGGCAGATGACGTACGCTCAGTCCTGCATCCTGCGGCTGCTCACGCACCTCGCCATGCTGCAGGGCGCCATAAAAAATCAGACAGTAAGAATTTACCTGAATGTGGCTTTGCATATCTGTGGTTTTAAAGGGTTGCATGATATGATAATACTCCTGTTTTTTGGCGGGGGGTGTTTGTAGGAAGTTGGTAAATCGATCCACCCCACACCGAATGATGTCTTTAAATTCCTGTGGCAACATCTTGAAAAGGACATGAAGGTTTTGGGGCAGACTCTGGGTCAGAACATGGACAACACAGCGATTACAGTTCATCTGATCCTGGCACGATTCCCTGCAGGTGATACTGACTCGACCATGATTTTTAACATGCTGCTTGTAATGTCGCTGTAGAATAGACATGTTTTAACTGTGCTGAACGTTAACAAAGGTTCCCGCAATGCAAGATCCGATCTGTCCTCCAGACAGAGACGGCAGCAGTGGGAGAAGCTTGTTTGTGATTCTGCCATCAGCCCAGTGCTTCAGGTAAGCAATACAATGTTTTTCAAAGACATGAAAAGACATTTTGTGCTTCAGAGTGATAAAGTTTTGTTTCTTCTGCCTGTTTTCAGGATTTGCAGAACAATCTGGCTGAAGCTCAGAACAGAATTGGAGCTGATGATGGACTTGCTGGAAGCCCTTTGATGAATCTCCTCTTTGGGGATCCTGGGAAAATGCTGTCCTCCCCCTCTAACTGCCCGACACACCGCTCGTCCTTCTGGACTCTACCCGAGATCATGACAGTGGAGCGTTTTTCTCAGTTGGTGGAAGAAAAGCAGGGACAGAGTGCTTTACCTCTCCTCAGCTTGTTTCTTAAGAAGGTATCAACCATCATCAGGCCGATGTGCACCACATTTCACAGATTTTGTGTTAACAGATCAGGTACGGTGAGGATGGCACAACTCTCTCCTAAATTGCACTGAAATCTGCTGAGGAGAAAAATTGTGCTCAATATCAGAAAAATTCAACTAAGAAGAAAATATCAGAGGTGACCCTGAACGCTTGTCTGTCACAGTAGTCTAGCTGATGATCTGGCGATTGAATGTCAAGGCAGGTGGAACCAGAGAGGGCGATGCCTCCAGGGATCTACACACAAACAGAGACAAGATGTACACAAACACAGAGGGAGAGGACACAAGACCACAGCAAACAGCACCAGAGGAACAAGACCGCTTTTAATAAGACAGCAAAACAGTAGTTTGCTATATTGTTGAGTCAGCATCAAGCTAAGAGTCAAAACAATGTGACTACGCTTTGAGGGCGTTGCATATTCAGCTGTTAGTTCGACACTGAATAAACAATGTCAGGCCTCTTCCTCCTGTTACTCTAAACTATAAAGCCCTTGTACTCTGTCAGTCTCTTCGATTTATGGCTTTACTCTGACTCAGGCTTACACTATGCAAACAGTGGAGAGGACTTTCAGATGAGAGGTGAAACCTGAAAAAAGTCCAGTTATCTTCAGATCAAATGCTTAAAATGACAATGGCCTGGATGACTGAGAACCTACACAGGAAAGCAAGCAGTGACTATTAATGCCCATTGCATTAACAGGCTTTACACAGTATTTCCCATGTTTGCTGTTAGGGTGTTGAATCGTAGCACTGATCTCTGTGCAAAGATCTGAGGTAAAGACCTGACAACATTAGAGACAGAAACCCAGCAGTTGCCTTTGAGCAGCAGTTAGCGACAATGGGGAGTAAAAAATCCCCAAAACTTTCTTTTAATAGGAAGAAATGTGTGAACCAGCTTAAGGCGGGGCAAAAGGGGAAAAGAAAGCATATGCCAAAAAGTTAAGGACAGCAACAACAAGAGCATACTTCTGCAAAGGCTGAAAATCCCCCCACACCATTAAGTCTCTGAATCTAAAAGCATATCTGGATATGGATGATTTTGTAATGTTTTGTTGGGAACATCAGGAGGATGTCTCTAAATGTGTCCTATTGGGCCAAGCCCCATATCCAGAGAAGTTTCATGCATATCCATTTATTTATTATTTATCACCTGGCTAACAAACAGAATCGACTGTATAACCTCCTTGACTCGGAGGATAATAAAATTCTCTGAGGTTGGTGGAGCCATTAACTTGCAGAAGAAAAGCTGACGCTGGCTTTGTGTGTTTTTCCCAGATTCACTGTGTGCGGCAGTTACATCACCTTCCTGAGCTGGCTGCTTTACAGTCTGACCTGCTGAGGGTGTTTCCTCTGGCGTCACACTCCACACCGCAGACTATTGCGCAGAGGTTACAGCAGATACCAGCAGGTACATCGGCCTTTCATTTGTGACTGATCAACACCAGCAGCAACATAACACACACACAAACACACTCACAGACACAAACTGAATTCTTGTGTCATCCTCACTAGGGTACCAGAAGAAGATGCTGAGTGAGAGAGTGGGCAGATTCATCAGAGTGTGGAACTCCCTCAGAGCAGAGGTGGCAAACAACTGTAAGCATCTGCATGTCTGCTTTAAACCCAAGCAACGAATCGCCACCTGATGATTATCAGTGCTGCTTATTTTATTTTATATTCTAAACTGAATGCATATCCACCAATTTTATATATAAAAAAATAACACTTTATCAAGCAAAGTCTCATTTAGAGTAAAGATAAAGATGTAACTAGATGTGCTTTATAATAGAAAAATAATCACACACTGGCAAATATTTAAACATATTTAAAGCTCAGTCACATGATTACTAAAAAGAAGTGAAATGATTCTTGGAGTGTTTATTGAGTGTCAGAGCAGTTTTCAGTTCCAGCACAGTGTTTAATATAAACAGTGGGAAGTCTTCAGTGTTTGGTGTCATAATATTTAGTTAAACGGTGGAAACATTACATTTTGACTTTTATTTTGGAAAATGAAAACCTCAGGTACAGTTGTGTTATTTGATGTCAACATGGTTTGGGTTTAGTGTTCGTATTGCAAGAGTTACTTAATATTTTCTGGGCATCAGTTACTAAAGTGACTTATGAACGAGAAGGAGATTTCTGTCTGGGTAATCGGTTTTCCAAAATCATCACCTGGGCTCATTCTGACAGCTGTGAAGGAAAAACAGTCCAGTATTAGGAGACTTGCAGTTTAAGCAGGCTGGTGGGGCCAAAGAACATCCAGCTCCAGAGAGTACGGGTGGCGCTGCTTATTGTGAAGAATGTCAAGTCTTCAGTCTTCATATGATTCTGGTTAATGTGCACATGTGTGACTCCTTTCAAATGAAACAACAAAATGCACAGATGATGAGGGAACACTGTGTTTCTTGGCAGAAAGATTCAGTTGTTTTGGGAAGATGTCAGAGCTACGTGTCAAAAATAAATTCGACTTAAAGAAAGAAAGATGTTTTTATTCAGCTGAGCCGCTGTGTGTTGTTTCATTCTTCTGACTTCTGTATACAGCAGCAGACTTGGGTGTGGATGTGAACTTGTGTGAGAGGGAGGTGACAGCCGAGAGCTCTGGGGAGTTTCTGACTCCGAGCCGACACGGCCCGGGGTCCGTTCTCCAAACTCTGGTCGACTTCCTGTCGGAGACTCACAACAGCCTGGTGAGAGAGGCCAGGCGGATGAGCGGCACCGAGGACAGGTCAGTCCAACATCAGCTGCAGAGGCTCGTGGGCCACAAGACTAAATCAAAGTGCCGTTTTCTTCTCAGCTTCCTTAATTAAATAACTGTTTAATTACAGGTGAAGCATAATTGGCAAATAATCTTTTGTAGGGATCACACTGAGATGAATTAGAAATCTAACAAGATTCCAGATAACTATATACAATCAATAAAGATAAATGAACAAAATTCTTGTAAATTGCTGCTAGATTTTGGACATTGGCAGGAAAATAACTTGCAAAGTGATTCATGTGTTGCTGTGTACTTCATGATTGGACCAGAATGATAAAAAACTACATTTTGTCACCAGTAACTGTTAGACCCCCTCTGGCCTCTTTAAATCTTCTCCTGTTTTTTCCTCAGTGAGTACAGCGTTCCTTTGGAGAGGATATCAGAAACCCAGCTGACACTGTGCCACCCAGAGAGAGAGCTGCTGCCCCTGGTTTTGGCCCATTGCCAGTACACCTTGAAGAAAGGGGGCGAGACTGACAGCAGCTATGACCTGCCAATCATCCAGACCCAACTGGCACGCCGCTTCCTGGCTGGAAAACCACTTATCAAAGCGGTAATAATCTAAAATGCACGTGGATGTCAGGTAAAGCCAAACTCTCTACTCACCTTTTGTCCTCTTTGGTCTAAATCAGGACACCTCGAAGTACCTGAACCGACACCTGCAGGATTTCTCCACGGTTCTAACTGAAGTTAAAAAAAAGATTCCTCAGGTAAAACCATTTTACACACTGCTGTTGTTATCTGGAACTGACAAATGCCAGCTGAGGAATGTTCTCACTAGTTCCTGTGAGGCCACTTTCTTCAAGTTAAATTCCTCCCCTGACGTTCCGCTCCTCGGGCCCGCTGACAGCGTCTGTCTTGCAGGAACCGCTGAAGGGTTCGGTGAGCATTGCCATGAAAATGGTGCTGCGCTCTTACACGGATGTTTGCGATGCTGTGTTTGTGATGGAGATTGGCCTCCGATTCCTCGGGAAAACAGGCGGAGAGCCCCAGGGTCAGCTTTTGTCCTACCTCACTGATTCACTGCAGATGGGCCCGCAGATTTCAAGCACCGTAGCCAAGGTATAAAGTTGCAGATCTGCAGCTTTGTCCGCTATGCAAAGAATGTTTTTATGTTTCTGTCTTTGAAAACTCCTATTATTGTTTGAATTTTGACATAAATCTGTTCTGTAAATCTGAAGTATACTTGAGCTGTGACTGAGAGGTGAAAACAACATTTCAAAGATCGTTTAAAACTTCTGTTTCTATTCAGGGTCTTGGCCAAAGCAAACTGGAGCACAGCATATTCACCTGGCAGCTTCTGACTTGCTGGAAATCAGAGCTGATGCTCAACAGGAAGCAAGTAAGTGTGAAGAAAATCTTAAAATTCAAGGAATGTTCTCGGTGTGCTCGTTATGCAGTGTGCGGCTTCACCAGCGCTCATTAAAGAGCCACAAAACTCCACCCATGGTGACCACACAATTTGTTTTCGAGTCAGTACTGTTACTCGTGACCCCTGCTGGCTGCCAGGGACTGACCCCAAACCACACCATGGAGAGTGAATTTTTCGCGGCTGTAATCTGTGGAAAGTGTGCCGTCTGACACGGCAGGCGCCCAGAATCTCACCCCAATAAAAACAGAGAAGAATTATTTTCTCTTTAAAAACTCTCTTGATACCTGAAATCAAGCAGAAGTCTACATCTAATTCATGATCATGTTGCAGGATCCGTTTCAGAAACTGCCGTCTGAGTTCCAGGAGAAGCTTTCGGAAGAGCAGAAGAAAGACCTGAAGGCCTTCCTCGCTGTCACAGACGTCGACACCTTCTCTTTGGAGCTGCATGAAATTCTTCTGCTGAAGACGAGCAGCGCTGTGCCTGACCAGGCTTACCAGCCACACTGGGAGTAAGAGCGTACACATTACAAATGCACCATTTGTGAGATTAGTTGTTGTAGGAGGTAAAACAACACAAAAACAATAGCATTACTGATGTTTTTACAGCTGAGATTACCCAACAGCTATTTTTGGACTTTCTTTTTTTCAAAAGTGTGCCTTTTGTTAGCGTAAGATTACCACCCCAGTCTAAAGGAATCCATTGATTGTAGACAGTTTTAATGAGAGTAAAGTGTGGCGGTCTCCCCCCCTGGGATTTGGAGCCTTTTGACTTCCAGGGACAAGAGCGTGACCCCTCCAGGCAGCCATCTGTCAGAGGAAAGCAGCTTAAGTTGTGTCCCCTCAGCCACAGGTCATTTCTATTGAAGCAGCAGCTGGGTGGGAAGTGAATGGGAATGCTTAAGAATGACAGCAATGGATGCAGTGCTAACAGTTGTTTTCTTCATGTCCTCCCTCCCTGCTGTCTGCAGCATCAGGTCCACCTTAGAGGGCCATCTGGAGCTGAAAGACCTTCCACCCCTGCCGGAGCTCGATTCTTTACCGGAGGAGATCAGGCTGGGACAGAGCGCTGACGTGTGGAGGGCAGCTGTGGAGTTTAAAAGGAGATAGAGAGCAGAAATGTTTCTAGAGTTGGCTGCCACTAATTATTCATTCCACATTATTGGATACGTTGTTATTAAATGTGCCTTTATACGATGTAAATATTGTAAATAATTACAGTTGTTAAATTTCTATTACTTAATTGTGCCACGTGCAATTAGGGAACAAGTTAATGAATAAATGAAGGACCTAATACAGATGAGGTATTTCCCAGCATTTTCACAATCTTTATTTCAAACTTTCATCACATACAGAGTGATTAGAAGCCATGACAATCACTCACACACACAGTATGAAGCATCAGGCAGAAAACCAGTAAATCAAAGATAATAAAGAAATGTTAGCATGAAAACATGCTCGCTTAATTTTAAAGATATTGCACACTTTTATTTCTTCTATTTTCCTTGAATGTAAGAATGATAGATTTGGAGATTTAGTGCAAAATAAAATAGATTGGAAAAAATGGTCTGAGTCTTTTAGTATGAAGTGATAAATTCTCTTAGTGTGAACACTGCACATTCTTGCACTAACTGTACAGCTATTGAATTTTATATACAAATTATTTTAGCTCAACCTGAATGTCTGGCTTCTTTCTCACGCTCTTATTATGTAAACCAGACTGCTGAGGGTAACCTGTTATATCAGCCATCATAACCACAAGTACCTAGAAGGTAAATTTATAGTTAACATTTAATAAATGCTTATTAGTTGTTGAAGACTTTGTGCCAGGTCTCTTTCCTTTCCGGTCAGCCATACAAACAAAGTTAGTAGCATGTAATGATTATAAAGAATGAAGCCTTTATTCTGGAGCTGTATTAAAGGAAAACTTTATGTAATGCTAAATTAAGTTGGGTCAGCTCACTCTCAAAGCGTATAACGGTGCTATGTGCGGATTATTTTATAATAATTTAGAGAAATTCTCGTTTTTTCCTTCCCGTCTCTTTTTTTGCAATGTCAACCTAACCGTGGTTTGAGACGCGCCCCCCTCCAAGCCCCCTCAAATATGCGCAGCATACAGACGCCTCTGAACTACCAATGAGGTGCAAGAATGAGAAAGCTTTAGTTTGGTTTCCGCCAATCAGAAACGTCGAGGGGAGGCGATTGTCAGTGTTGCCACAGCGATGATGTTAAAGCGTTATATTTGTGCTGTGAGTCAACGGACTACTTTCACTGGTTATCAGAGGATTGTGTTGGGGATTAACTATCAGTGAGGCGTCCTCAGGCTCTCCAGCTATGGTGCCATCCAGCTTTTAAAGTAAGTACTTAACGCTGACGTTATTGCTTTTACGACGGGCGTTTTTGGCAGGTTGATGGGACAACATTAAAGGAGTGAACAGTTAGCTCTGACCAGACTTGAGTTAAATAACAGCCGTTTTTTCCAGCTGAGCTACATCAGAGCTGCATTGCAGATTTGATTTGCAAATTAGAAGCAGTGAATTGATAGATTATTGTGTTTTAATGCTTTTAAAGGGTAAAACATACAAACAGACCGATTTTCACAGGTTTAGCCAACGGGGAAACCAAGCTTACGCAGCTGTAATAACTGCGTTAGCTTAGTGTAACTAACGTTAGCGTGCTGGGGGTTTGTTTTGCTTCATTTTCTCGTTTGTAACGCCTAATACAGACTCCTGTGGTTGAGACTGGACGTTTGGCTAATGTAGTTAACAAAGGTACACCTGCCGAAGTGTCGGGAGCGAGCATGTTGTAGGAGAGCTGCTCGGAAAGGTAAACTTTCACGGTAGCTTCATGCCTCAAACATGCTTTATTTATGGCTAAGTGGGCCGAACCAGTCTAAATAAATAAAAGGTCAAAAAATAATTCACGGTACCGATACTATCGCATTTTTTATAGCACGACGTTTTAATTGGAGGTATTTAAAACTAACGTGACAGGTGTTATTCTTCATTTGTTGGGGGGCATTGCAGCTGACGTCAGGTGAAGAGTCTCAGGTGAGCACCTGTGGCAGGAAGCATAGGTTGATTGGAGGTGTAATTAAAGGTTTGGGAGCATCACAGAATATTTTCAGATTCCAAAGTTTGGGAATATTTTTCATAAAAATTAAGATAACTGAGCTACTTTGTTGTGGAAGGTGTTTCGGTATTTTGACCTTCCTTCAGTCCAGTGGTTCTCAAACAGTGCAGGTGGGGAGCAGATATCCAACATAAATGTTGGATTATTTTTTTTAACTGCTGAGTTATTCATCCACGAAGCAGGTAGATACGGTTGCTTTAAGGCAATTACTGAAAGAGAAGAGTTGTGATAAACTCCACCCCACTCATTTCTTAATATTTTGCTCCACTGACTCAGAATGTCTTGCTATTTTTAAAGTAGTCTTGAACAATAGTTCTCCAGGCTTTCTGGAGGTCGTTCAAATGTTTTCTTTGGGAGTGCGTTTCAGCCTGGACATCAGCATTACTGAAGCATTGTCAGATCATTTTGACAGAGAAAGAAAAAGCAGTGAACATCCACAGAAGAGCTTTGAATGTTTTTAAGAAACCCAGAGAACTATTCCTGAAGATACTTGGAAGAGAGTTCAGGCTGTGCTGAACAATAAAGGCAGTCTTACCAAATATTAACTGTGCAAACTGTTTTTTTGCCTTTTATCCTTGAGTTAAATGCACCTCTAAATCATTCCCCTTTTTTTAGTGTAATGATGTAAACTCAGCTAATTAATGGCTCTCTGGGAAAAACTTTGCCCACCCTTGATTAAGAGCCTGAGATATCTAAGTGCTTGTTCAATATTATTTAACAATATAAGTCTATTTTTCTGCATTCAATCTGCTCAAATGTAAAGCTGTCAGTTGTTAGGATTATGGAAAGAAGCAACAGTAGTATTTTACTTCTTTGTGATCCAGACAACTTCTCCTGTGTAGTAATCCTCGAGTATAAGTGCATTTTAATTATAAAATTCATGTTATTAATGCAGTATTACCATTATGCAGCTGTCCGTCAGGATCATTCGTTAGTTTTCACATCTCTCTCTGTTTTTGAGCTGGTGTAAAAGTAGTGCGTGGTGTTGTTGTTGGTTACCACGGGAAACAAAGCGGCCAGAGGAAAAAATGGCTGTTACTTCCTCTATTGTTGTGGTTTCACACATTGAATCCTCAGGGAAATGGCATTTGTGGCCGACCGTGTCGATTCAACTCTGTTCCAGGTTTTTAAAGGATGCATACAACACGCAGCCCTTCGTCCATCCCATCAGGTGTCTCAGGAGACGCCCTGGATCTCAGCTTGTCAGGCTCCCAGCTGTCTATGTCCAAAAGGCCCAGCAGTGCGTCGCCGGGGAAATACTTCTCTCGCTCTGTGTCGGTCTCTGTGGCGGGTGATAGCAGAGGCAAACGCAACACTTTAGTGAGTCACAGATAATTAAATCAGAATGTAGGAATGCTTGTTTCTGAATTCTTCACGTAATGTCTGGAATGCTCTTTATTCTGCAGAGCGACACCAGCTTTGGCAGCTCGCGATCCATCAAGAACTTGAGGCGGTCCAACAGCACCACGCAGGTCAACCAGCAGGCCAACATCAGTTTAAGGTACAAACATAGAATCTCATAAACATCTGCGCACTGTACAATGAAGCAAGTTCAACATAGCCAAGATGTCTTTTACTTATCCGGTTGCACTTCTGCTGACATCAGCAATCGGGCTAAGCAGTCACGTGATTATGATTATTAATGTCATAAATCAACCCAGCTTTTATCAATCTATCTGTGAGCAGGTTCACATGAAAGGGACGATGTTGGCAGCATCTTACTGGCAGCAGAGCGACTGATTTTAACAAATGAAGATAAACTATTGGAAAAATATGTGGAGGTTAAACACAATACAGACTGAAAGTAACACAACTGCTGCAGGTAAAGCAGCAGAATGCGAGTGTGTGCAAGAGGGAAAGTATAGTAAGTGCTGCTTGAATGTGTGTGGGCTTTACACAAAGAGCTGCTATCCTAATAAAATTCAGTCTATTTGAAGCCAGGAAGAAAAGCTGAATTTGTAAATTAACAAATTTAATTATTGGTATCACAGCTCCATCATTAAGATAAAGGCAGTTGCGTACTCTCTTAAATTAATGTTTAGATGTGCACACAGTTTTAGTTTGTATTCTTTCATCTGCAGTGACAGTGATGTTGAACAGTCTGTGGGTGAAGAATAAATACAAAAACAGAATTCAGATAGAGACTTAGCCTACATACAAATTTGATAAATGATTAACAAGTACTTTAGTTACCTTTACTTATCTGGTATTCTATATTGAAGGATAGAGAAAATAAAATTGTTTGTAGCAGCAGACAAAAAGCAAAGCTTCACCAAAGAACACAGAGAAAGAAAAAGACGTCTGAGGGATCTTCCAGGAGTGGTGATGCTGTTTTCTGGAGAACTGATTGTGATTTGATGCTTGATGATTTCTTATCTCAGTAATGCTGTGCTCCAGAGCAATGCACCCCAGTAAGAAGTGCGTTAAACCTGGAGTTATCTGGATAAGCTCCTGCTCCTTATTACAAACCTCTGTCGGTAATAGCACACTGTGACTGTCTGACGTTTGCAGCCCTGAATTTCTTTTTCCTTATCTCTGACATTGACAATCTGCAGTTTATACAGAACACTTTGTACTGAGACACATACTCTGCTAATCAGCCTGGGAAAACCTGCTTTTAGGCTCTGTTAGATCATCAAGCATCATTCCACTAACGTACAAGATCTGAAATATGAAGGTCATGTTTGTAGTCAAAAAGAATGCGTACATCTAGATAATGTGCAGGCTTGAAGCCGTGTGTGTGTCTCTTTCGCCTTTGCTCTTTAAACCAAAGTGCCTCTCTTCAGTGAGCAACAGCTGGCAGCCCTGAAGCTCCAGCAGCTCGGACAATGGGAATTTTGGCGCGCTGGCTCTTGCATGATAAAGAGCGGAGGGGTGCCGGGTGGCTGTTGCTGGGGGTTGCAGGGTGCAGAGACTCGCTTTGTCCCTCATTAGAGGGGGAGGGCTGGGACCTCTGGGGTCAGGTTACCCCCTTCCACAAGGACACAGTGAAAGGAGAAGAAGTGTGTGTGCATGCTGTGGTTGCATTGTGTGGCAGCTGCCGCCCTCCCCTTCCTACCTCTGAGGATGCAAAGCTGAGGGGCTTTAAATGTAAAGACATACTAAGCACTCCCCTCACCCTCCAAAAGTCTCCGGAGTCCTTTTCAGGCTGTCATTGGGTCACTCGCCAGGCCTCTCCCTCTCGGCTGCTTCCTCCTAAAGCAAAAAGTAAAGGAATGTGCAGCCTGAATAGTGTTGTCAGATTTCTTTCCATTGGGCCAGCTGGCTTCAGCCCCCTCCCTCACAGACACACACGCTCATTTATATACTTACACAAACGGAAACACCAGCAGAGGCCGGGCCAGACAGGAGGCCACCCTACATCTGTGCCTCACGACGGACAGCTTGGTGCGTAAAGCTATTTGAAGGCTGCATGATGAGCCGTGGGATCAGCATATGCATGCATTTACATGGGATCCATAACCCAGTCCATACTCCCCCCAGCAGACGGTCAGCTGCTGCATATTGAATTCCAGCGCTTGGGGCTACAAGAGTAAGGATGAGATGCGTTTCTGCAGCTGTCATTACAACATTTATCACAGAAGCTCCCGCTAAAAGCCACAGCTCAAGTTTCTGCTTTGTGTCACTGCTAAGCCCCCGTGCTGCACCCAGATAGTGCTTTCAGCCACATTTAATGATGTTTTCAAGAATATTTTGGCTTACGGGTAACATTTGAGTCTTTTTAAAATAGCAAAAAAAGCTAAATCAAGTAAAGCTGCAGGTAGTAGAACCAGAACCACAGTTCAGTTCACAATTCTTGATCACTCTTTAAACATTACAGCTCTCAACCGACTAGCATTCTTAACCAGGTATTAATAGCCTCACATCATTATTTTGGGAAGATGAGTCTACGAGTCTACATTCGTGTCAGATTTAACCGATTTTGCTCTAATTTGCACATTATGGCACACCCGTAGCTACATTACTTTCTTTCTGCTGCACAAAACATGGCTAAGGACTTCCACAGTGAGATAGTTTGAGAGTCCTTACAGCGAGAAATAAATATGTACATAAAACCTTTCAATTAGCTTGCACATGATGGTTAAGTATCCATACGGTGAGTAGACCTCTGTACATCTGCTTCTGTTTATGTCTGTGAAGGTTCTCAGTCATCCAGGTCATCGTAGTCTAAGGAGCTTGGAAAGAAAAGCGTTTGGACTTTTTTAAGTTTCCTTGAAAAGAAGCGTCTCGGATGAGAGGTGAAACGTCGTCAAGGAAACTTAAAGAAGTCCAGATGCTGAGCTGATATTGGCAGCACCTCCTTCACCACATGACCAGCATCAAGCTTGTGAGTGTCCCTCAGAGTAACACCTGTTTAGAGCTGCTGGTGTTTTGGAGCTCTACTTAGCCTGCTTTAAAATGTGAAGTAGACAGATGCACATTGTCAAACTTTAACATAATAATGTGAAAAATGTGGGTACTAACACTCGATTAGGACTCATTATGTTTCTTATTTTGTCAAAACAAAAATAAAAAGAAAATCGTGGTAACAGTAGCAGTAATGCGTCATGTTACAATGACAAAGTAATGTGAGCACTACTTCATAACACTCTGTTCTCAGTGGCTTTCCTTCCATGCAGATGTTCTTTCTGATATCATCTGTCTGTGTTTGTGGTCTAACTCTTGCCTGGTTTGTTTTCCTCAGTGAGGACCAGAGGGAGGACTACTTGGCCCTGTTTGACAGCAGCTCCGATGGACGCAAGAAGTTGGCGAGCCTGAGCAAGACCTCGCCAGACAGAACCACATGGAACATCCTGGTATTTACCTTCGATCTCACTCGCACTCTGTCATCATATTTACACCTTTCATAGAGGAATTATTTACTGCAGCTCGCTGCAGGTTTCTCTTCTGCAAAAGTTTTATTTTGTCAAGTTTGTCAAGTTTTCCAACTGATGTATTCATAAAAAACTACAACGTACAGTACTGCTATAACTCCACAACGGCCCGACAGGGATTCTTCTCTGAAGCATTCAAACATTTCCCGTCTGGAAATGTTTGAATGCTGAAGACGTGATGCACACAAAGAGTGCCGATAAAAAGCTGATGAATGAGACGAAGCACTGAGGCACACTAGAAAGACAAGATCAAAGGCTGGAGACACTTGAATCTGGAAAAATGGTTGAAACAGTATGGCTTTACAAGCAGATACATTTCAGTTATTTGGCAGCTAAAGTAACCAGTAACAGTGTTTAACAAACTCTTTGTGTCTTTCCAATAACACACACTTTCTAGATTGTCGTGTTTTGCAGTATTTCAGGGTGTAACGACTGTTTGTTTTCCACCGTTAAGGACGACCAGCCGAGAGCTTTCCCCCCACACTCGAGCTCCCGCAGCACCGGCAGTGTGGACTCTCCCACCAGCCTGAAGAAACGAGAGCCTGGCATCGCTCTGGCTGCTAGCTTCACTGCCAACAACAGGTGGGCCTCGTCTCCCACACACACACACACACACACAATAGTCCAGGTGTCTCCTTGCATTGCTGAATTCTCAATGTTTAGCCGCTTCTCGTATTTCATACCTGTTGATCACAGCAGCTGATATTTCCTCAGAAAATTCCACCCACACAGAATATTTCTTCCATGAAATATGTCAGAAAAAAAATACTGCGTGGGCTGAGATTGTAATGGGATAAGAATATGTCTTAGTTATTTTAATGCCTGCGGGAGGATGAAGTGAGGAAAGATGAGCTGATGAGAGTCTGATTGTCCTGTTTTGGTTTTGTTATTTTTGCGCAGGAGCAACAAGGGAGCTGTGGGTAACTCCGTCACCACCATCTTACACAATAACTACTCGGAGAAGCCGCTCACACCTAAGAGCTCCAACCAGAAGCCTTCTTTCAAGTATGTCCTGAAATCAAAGAGCTGCTCCCTCACACAGCTTCAGTGTCAAGCCGTCGATTATCTTCACATTTACAGTCCGTTATGCGTCTCGATTAAATTGCAGTTTTTTATTTTCCGTTTTTCTTTCAGTAACATCCTGAAAGCCACAGCGAACGACGAGGTGTCGCTGGAGAGCGGCTCCCTCACTAAGTCCCAGAAAAATTTCTCCACCACCTCCAACAACAAATCCCCAGTGTCAGTTCAGCGCGGCAGCCCTGTCCTGCTGCGGAGGAGGGAGGTGACAGAGGAGGAGGCTGAAAGGTCAGACCCACATGACAGTGTTTCCACTGTGTTGTTTTTAATCTGGGCGACCTGAAAGTAGTGGTAAAACTGAAGTTTGTCCAAAAAACCACAAGCACTTCTCTTGTGTATCTGCAGGTTTATTCAGCAGGTGAATCATGCGGCGGTCACTATTCAGCGCTGGTACAGACACCATGCCAAGAGGCGACACGCTAACCAGGCAGTGCTCAAACGCATCCTTGCCAGTAAAAGAAAGGTATCTATGTGCCCCTGCAGGCTGTCTCACAGCTCCCCTTTTATTCGGCGTAATATTAACTGGGTTTGTCTTTCTCCTTGTTTTGCGGCTGCGCTGAAACAATCTGCATCTCTCCTGTCGAAGGAGTGGGAGGAGAGAACAGAGGAAGAGAGGCGCCTGGAGCAGCAGCAGAAGAAGGACGAAGACAGGAAACGGATTCGTGAGGAGAAGGCTCGTCTTGCCCGCCTCGCTGCCATCCAGGTGCTCACCTCTGATTACACAGCAGTTTTTATTGCTGTGATTCCATAAAGTTATGAGACTGAAGCAGAACAGCCTCAGATAGCTTTAATCTTGGATGTTATATTTTATAATGCAATTGTGAAACACGTTTTGTTGAACCTTCGTAGTAAAGATTTTCATTTAAAAACTGCAATAGCAACCACAGACTGTATATCAAAGATGGATGTCGCCACTGTGAGGTCACCCATTGGTTTAGGACTCAACATTAGTGCTTTTGCTTTAAAGTTGGACATTTTAAAATTGGAGTCTGTGGACTGAGTTGTTTTTATAGCCAGCCTCAATTATTGGAACTGCAGTTTTTGGCACTAAGTTCATTTTTTCCAGCCTGCTGTTTGCTGTTGGGTGTTATGCAACTGTGTAAAACTAAGAGCACCGTGTCTATATATGAAAGGATGCTTTGTGGATCCAAGTCTACTTTGTAAAGACATTGATTGTCGCTTTGTGTCTGAGTGCTGCACAGTTTTATCATCAGCATTATGTTAATCTCCCCCTGCTGGTCTGTTACAGGAGCTGCAGCAGAAAAGAGCTCACAAGGCTGCAGCAGACACACAGCACACAGCAGAGGCGGAGCCTGAAAACCTGAGGCAGACCGCTGTGGTAGGCCGAAAGAAACCGCCCAAGATTTCCCCGACCAACAAAAGTCCAGCCTCACCGAGCAACAACAGCCCGATGTCGCCCACAGATGTTAAGACGAAGAACACAGGTCCACATTGTTTCACTTTACAGTGGAATATTTCTTATATAGTGCTTTTCTACTAACATGTCTCATTCATACACACGTTCATAAAAGCCCTTTTTCCTACATCTGAGTGCTTTCTATCAAACATTCACACTCTGATGAGCACGGTTCAGTATCTTTCAGTATCACAGTTCTCGAGCAGCAGGGGTTGAACCGCCATCTTTCCAATTAGTAGATGCCCTCCTCCACCTGCTGAATCCCACATAATTACTGTTAATGTGTTTGCAGCTCATTTTAGGACACAATGTCTAATTATTTTCCATTAACAAATATTATAGGAAGTAATTTATATTCAGTGGAAAATCCAATGTAGTCTTTAAAAGTATACAGTGTATAAGAGCCCTGGTTGTTGTTATTCAGCACTATAATGCAAATATTACAGCTACCTACAGTCTTGTCTGATTTCCAGGAGAGTGTTATGAATAAGCATGAATAAAGTAGCAGTAATATGGTTATTGATTTATTGTTTGTTTCCACAGACTCTAATCTGAATGTTGTGGCTGACTTGGGTGATCTGACCTTCAGAGCCATTTCCCCAGCTTCGTCCAATCACAGAGGCTCTCAGTGCTCCCAGGTACCTGCTTAGCTCTCCAGGTAATCGATTCTTTATGTCTTCTTTGTATTGATATGTTAAATAAATATTTTTGGTTTTGCAGGAGGACAGAGCAGAGGAAGATAATTCCCAGGAGCAGCATCAGACGAGTGAGAGGAAACCGATCCGTAAGGAGAAAGCTCGCCTGATCCGCCCCACTGCTACCAAAACAAACACGCCTGATGTACGTGCTTTGTGGTAATCCTTACTGGAGTGTTTAAGTGTTGTTTTAAATGAAAATACTATTTGTATAGTCTTTATGTAAAAGTCTCCCTCTGTTTAAAAGTTCTCCTTTGTCTCCCTCTGGTGGTGTGACACAGGGACTGCAGCACATAAAAGTGCAGCAGGCCGCAGAGACGCAGCGCGCTCTGGAGGTGGAGTTGGAAAACTCGAGGCAGGCTGGTGTGGGAGGACGTAAAAAACCGCCCAAGATTTCCCTGACCAACAAAAGTCCAGCCTCACCGAGCAACAACAACAACCCGATGTCACCTACAGATGTTAAAACGAAGAACACAGGTCTGTGATGTGTGTCTCAGTCCCAAAAGACTTTATTAAAGACTGAAACGAAATCGAACTACGTTGCAGTTAACATAAATAGTGTCTTTGTTTCCACAGACTCTAATTTAAATGTTGTGGCTGACTTGGGTGAGCTCAGCTTCAGAGCTGTTTCCCCAGCTCTGTCCAATCGCAGAGGTTCTCAGTGTTCCCAGGTAAAAATGAAAATTTCCAATATTTCTTGTTTTACCATGAATTTTCTGTTGCTAATTCTTGCATCTGATCATTTTTAAACACATTCGCTCTCTTTGTGCTCCAGGAGATCCTGCAGAGGTCAGTGAGCGTGGAGGATCAGAGGCAGGGAGCCTCGTCCAGCAGGGCTCAGTCTAAAACCACCCTCAACGAGCTGCTGGACACCCTGAAGCTGTTAGAGGAGGAGCCGGAGAGGCTGTCAGAGCCGAAGTGCTACCGCAAAGAGAAATACGCCTGGATCGATGAGGTCAGTGCGTTATGTTGCACTAATTTTTATGGTTTTTCTTGTAAGAAATATTGTGAACTAACAATGACGCTGTGGCTGTAATTGAAGGACGGGGACTCCAACTCTTTGACCACTGATAACCTGGAGCGTCACGGCCAGCTGAGCCACCACCCTGCGCTGCCAGATGGGGGCGCCCTGCTCTCTGAGGCCAAGCTGCAGAGTATCATGAGCTTCCTGGATGAGATGGAGAAGTCAGAGCAGGAGAGGCCACGCTCTGTCACCTCAGGATCACACCGAGAGGTCAGAGTTTATTGGCTAAAGCGACACAATGTACTTCATTTAGCAAACTGACACAGATTTGAACGTTTCTGACCAGTTTGGGTTCTTAAAAAGTTTGATTTAGAATATTTAACAGAAGTCATGAACAAAACATGTATTATGTTTAAGTAAAGGAAACGCAGTTAGCTATACTGGTTAAAAAATAACCATAAATCTCTGTGGGCTGAGAATAAACATTTCTCTGCACTGTGACTGTGTGCGGGGGTTTTTCCCTATAATTGCTGAGGACCATCTAGTTAAGCCAGCCCTTTAAATTTGTAGATAGATGTTCTGTGAGTCTGTCCCTGGTTGTGTTATCTAAAACTGAAAGGTGACATGTTGGCTTTGCTGTGCTTTCAGGCTGTTTTGTCTGAGGAGGAGCTGGCCGGTGTTGAGCAGGCGTCGGCCACTGCTGCCGAACTCACCGGCTCCATGATGAGGATCAAACTGGAGCTGGAGGAAAAGAAACGCACCGTCAACATGCTGCAGACCGCTCTGGTAGGAGAGATTAACACTTGTCGCTGTTTTTACCTGCTTTAGATGGTCGTGCTTACAGCTCGTGTCATGTCTGTCAGGCCCAGCAGAGGGAGCTGACGATAAGACACGTGAAGGAGACGGAGAGGGAGCTGAGCAGGAACTTCCAGCTCCAGAAGGAACAATATGAATCCACCATCCAGAGACACCTCACCTTCATCGATCAGGTATGCACTCGTTTCATCTTTGTTATTAATTTATGTGGTTCGTCTTCATATTTGCAGCTATAAAATAAATTGTTTCCATATCTGTGCCATTTTATTGGTTTCTACTCGAATATTTTCAAATCTTGTTTGTATAATCGGGCCAGTAAAGGTTGATGATGGGCCAGAAAATGATGAAGCAATACAGCACACATGCAAAGAGTTGGTAAACAAGATGGACTTGTCTCGACAGTCTTCGATGTTTTCCTGTTGAGTGTTTCAGTGGTTTTTTAAACATCACATCTGAAAAATGTTTGATGTTTCTTCAGCTCATCAATGATAAAAAGGCTCTGAGCGAGCGCTGTGAAGGCGTGGTGGGAGAACTGAAGCAGGTGGACCAGAAGTACACCAAGAAGATCGCACAGATGCAGGAGCAGCATGAAATGGTAAGAGAGGTCCCGAGCACTTCTGCAGATCTCTCCTGCCTCTCCTTTGCCTCCTGCGATATCGTGCTTTCTTGCAGTGCTGCTTTTGTTTAATTTTCTCTTTTCCCTCTATTTCCCCTCCTTCTTCTTCTTTACTGTCTTTCTTTCTTGTCTGTACACGTGTTTTGTTTCCTGCTTTTAGGTGTGGCAAATTCTCGGTCCCTTGTGCGAGGTAACCTTTTTTTCCCCTCTTCTAACTTCAAAGTTATCTTTAGAACAGTCATTTCCTTCATTCTTCCATCATTTGTCATTTCATTTTTCCACACACTGTTTCTCTTGGCAAGTCTGTTTGCATGTGAGTCTCTTTCATTTATCTCTACATTCAGATGAAAAAGCTTACACTTCTTTATGTTATTTAAGTTTTTCTTTGCCAAAGATTTTAACCCTACTTTTCCTCTTATTACCTACCTTTCACCATCGCTGTCCCAGTGTCAAAGTCACCTAAAAGCACCCTACTTTGTTTAGAAAAAGACAGATACTGTGCTGCTTGTGTATTACAGATCTTCATCATTTTGGTGGCGCTTAATTTTGATACCATAATTTTACCCTCTCCCCGACTCCCTCGCTCAACAGGAGATCAAGAAGTTAAAAGACCTGATGAGTGCCACGGAGAAGATCCGGCGGGAGAAATGGATTGATGAGAAAACCAAGAAGATCAAAGAGATCACAGTCAAAGGTAGCGCAGACAGAGCCTGGAAATCTGAGCTTACAGCAGCTTTACCAAAGCGCTGCTTAAACACACAAGGGAAAGAGGAAGAATGCCACCCTGCTCCAGGAAAACGTTTTGTTTTTATCAACAACACTTTTGTTCACTTTATATCAAGAAAATAAATATTTCTGATTCCACGCTTTCAGATTCACATATCGCCTTTTACTCATTCAGATTTCATATGAGATCTGAAACACAGTTTCCTGACAAAGGCATCAGACGGAGTCATGGAATTTATTTCCATTTAGTCCGTTTTATTTATATAGCACCAAATCACAACAACAGTCGCCTCAAAGCTCTTAATAATTAAGGTAATTATTAAGAGAAACCACAACCATCAGATGACCCTTACATGACCAAGCACTTTGGCAACAGTGGGAAGGAAAAAATCCCTTTTCAACTTACCGGTTGAGGCTGACAGGAGGAAGACAAGACGAACAACATGTGTGGATATATATTCATATATGTAAAAGCTCTGTTTTGGTTTAGTCTTAACAGGCCTTCAGCTTTTTTTCTGTGCTGATAAAGTCTCAGACTTTTCACGTCCCTGAACTTTGCAGGTTAATGTTGCTAAGCACTTCAGAGATTCCTCCTGCTTAGCACTTGTTATATCACACAAGTGCACAATATGACAGCAAAAACATAAGCAAACAGTGTAATGAAAGCAGCACTTTGATAAATAATCTCAATGCAAATGAATGGAATCAGTCTATTATGCTGTTTAACAAGATACCAACAGAGGGCGCTCCACTTATATAAGAGCATCCACTCCTTTCTTTTGAACTTGAAGGCCACAGCAGCCTCAAAACTGGTAGAAACTATTTGAGTTAATTCATGTTCTGGTTTTGATTTGAATCTGGGAAAATAATGATTTTCTCTTTATTTATTTAGAGAGGTGTGGTAAATATTAGCTTGTGATGCCTTGCATCTATATTTGTAATATAACACAGTCTTTTTCACTGTTGAGCTCTGCAGTGGTTCATGTCGGACAATTAGCTTTATGGAGGCTAATTAAAAAGGTAATACTGATTTAAGTAGATCGTTTAATGTCAAGGAACCTCAGAGTGCACGAAAGTGGACTTACAGTTGACCAAAAAAACTTTTTCTAATAAAGATGTCGTGCTCTTTGCCAGTAGTTTCACACAGCCTCTGGTAAAATTATCTGCTGTCTGCTGGGTCCAAGGTGTGGCCTTTCATTTACTTTGGCACAGTCATAGCTGTGTTATGTGCTTGACAGTTACCAGACAAATGCTGGTAATAAAACTAAGTAGTGCAAATACAGCAGTTATTCTGTGTGTAGCTTAGATTATGGGCAAAATGAACAACAGTTTCCAAAAGCTGACCGTGCTGTTCCACTGCTCTGTCTGCTGTGGGCCGCTTCCATGAAGCGTCACAGGCTGTTGTCAGCCAGAGCTGATGAGGAGTTTGTGGCAGGCCCGAGGATGTAGAACTGTATTTCAGAGGCATTTCTCTCCTGTGTTTGCTTCTACTTCACTAACATGTTTGGGTTTTTGATTAAAGAAGTGAATATTAAAAGTTTGTCCTGTGAGCTTTAAACATCGTGCAGACCCTGTCCATCTAAAGCTCGAACATTTTTTCTTCCTCCTCTCAGGCCTCGAGCCCGAGATCCAGAAGCTGATCTCTAAACACAAACAGGAGCTGAAGAAGCTGCGGACGCTCCACGAGGCGGAGCTGCTGCAGGCGGACGACCGGGCCGCCCAGGGCTACGTCCGGCAGTGCGAGGACCTCCGTCAGCAGCTGGAGAAGGAGAAGGAGGAGCAGTGCCAGAGAGAGCGGGAGCTAGCCAAACAGAGGTGGGCGTGTCACAGTATACTCTGTCTACCTGCCCAAGGCTCACTATGCTCAAAGAAATGCAACAGAAACAGCTAACATCAGCATTAAACTGTCTTGGAATCAGTTTTCAAGACTGCATGAATTTCCAGCACACAATGTTTTATAAACTTTTAGATCAGGCATTTATGGGGGTGACACTCAGTGTGTAACCCGTTACTAGTATCACATTCATACCTTGGATTAGAAAGTCTGAGGCAAAAAAAACATCCAAAATGCCCTTTTCTTCTTGTGCTTGTGCTACAATCAGCTGACTAACATGTGTTCTATATTTTGATAAATTTGACCCCATTTTTTTTTATAAAAGGTAAAACCGTCTTTAGCTACAGTCCTCGTGATTTCCTTTTGGTGAAAGGCCAAAAACTCTTTTATGGGCACCAGTGCTTTTATATGCAGGAAAGCCCTGCTAATGCAACAGCATCATTAAGGCATTAATACTTCCACTAGTCCTTTCCTGTTTTTATAGTTTTAAATGGATTAATGAGATACATTAGCTAACCTAATGGTTGTAGCGCACACCAATAAAAACATCTCAATGCTGCAAAAAAGCCCTCAGTGCTTTGGTCATGCAGGGAGTCAGTGCTGAAAATCCTGAAGATGATAGAAAATGCAAACTTGGAACAATGGGCTTTCATTTGGTACAAAAATTAGACTTTTGTTTCTATTTTACATTAATTAAATATTAAAATAAACTCAGACATTCAGATCAATGTGCTTACATAAAAAAGGTGAATTTTATTTACTTATGCAGTTTTTAGTTTTAAATTTCAGTTTTAGTTTTAAGTCCAGTTGACGTGAAGATGACCTTCCATCATAAAAGTTTACTCTGCATGTTGCTGATGAATATTTTTAGAAGTGTTCACATGGCTCAGATGAGAGACAAAAATAAAGATTCTGGCTTTTCATGTTACTCACATCATGGCACACACCAGTCCACGTTAGCAGCTGTTTCTTAATTAGACGCCTGCTTGTTTTACAGGCTTTTGTGCAGATTTAGTCATCGTCTGTGTTTGTGTGTCTGTCTCTCAGATATGAGAAGCAGCTTCAGGAGGAGGAGGTGTCTCTGCAGCAGCAGCGCAGGCGTCTCTACAAGGAGGTCGCTGATGAGAAAGAGAGGCTGGCCCAGCTGGCTGCAAGGTAAGGTCAAAGGTCAGGTTTATCTGCACGAGCTATTTTAATGGATCTTTACAGGATCCTTTCCCATATAACACATCCTTAATGAGTCAACAGTTTTTTGGCATATGGGATGAGTGTTGATGTTTCTGTCCATCTTCAAAGCACTGGTTTGTGTTTGTGTCACAGGCAGCGCGCTGAGCTGGAGGATCTGCGGCGGCAGTTGGAGGAGAACAGCTCTCTGGCTGGACGAGCCCTCAAAGAAGAGCTGGACAAGACCAGGGAGGAGCAGGAGAGGAGACATCAGGTGAGGACTGTGAACACTGCAGTCAAGAACCTGAAATAAGTCTGCGTTCTATCAGCATCACGAGTATCCATCTGAAAGTCTCACGCTGAATGTTGTTTGTGCGTTTAGGTGGAAATGAAGGCGTTACAGGAGCGTCTGGACATCGAAAAGCAGACGTGGGAAGAAAACTACAAGAAGAAAGAGGTTTGTGCAGCCTTGTCCTGTGTCTGCTCTCATTCGCTTCTTCTTTTCTTCATATTGAAGTGTGGCTGCTGTATACTCTGTCAGTGGGAAGTGTTTGACTAACTGACATGTAGATATCTAGGTTACCTTCTCTTGCTTGTTTGCCTGGGATTATTATCCCCTCCCTTTCCTTTTTCCAGTTTGTGTATCAGTTTCAGATAAAAATGTTGAAATGTGCGTGACTCATGTGAATAGGAGAAAAGCAGAGCTTGTTTTTTTTTCCTTTTTATGTCACAACACAGGAATGTGGCAGGTTTCCAGCTGACCTCTGCCCTCCAGCTTTCTTCTCAAATCAAACTGTGGATTTGTAGCAAAGCATGAAACTGTTTCTCAGAGAAAGCGGAAACACTGACAGTGGAAAAAGAATTAAAAAGGGCGCGATGACAGATGAGGCTGAACTGACAGTGTTAGAATTCAGTACCATGTGTGTAGACTAACAGCATGCGTGTTTCTGTGTGTCCACAGGAAGCGTGGCTGCTGACCCGTGAGCGCGAGCTAAAAGAAGAACTGCGAAGAGAACGTGACAAAGAGATAGAGCTCGCCATCTGGACGCTGGAGGAGGAGACCAGCAAGGACAAAGAGGAGTGTGAGAGGGCAGCGGAAAACAGGTGTGTGTGTGTGTGTGTGTGTGTGTGTGTGTGTGTGTGTGTGTGTGTGTGTGTGTGTGCCTAATTTAGACAGTGTGACATTATTAGACATTAAATACGATACAAAAAAGTATAGCAACCAATCGTGTTGTTGCCCAGTAAAGATTCACTACAGTTTCTGCTGTTGGTGGCAGATTTATCTCTGTGTTTTTTATCATAGATGTAAGATGTAAAGATGAAGGGTCATCATTTAGTGAAATATCAGTGATAAACTTTCAAAGGTCCCCTTTTACCTAAATTTGGATCCAAGGCCCATTTAGTAGCTGTGATTCCTTCTGTATCAACATCATTTTCTAACGTGGATGTGCTTTAATAGTACAGCATTGGGCATTTTTTTTGTTTGTTTTTAACAACTATATTAAACATCACATTTGTGTTCTGCATTCCTTTTACAGGCTAAAGCGCGTGAGGGAAAAGTACGAGACCGAGCTGAGGGAGCTGGAGCGCTCTGAGAGGACGGCGGTGGAGAAGCAGCAGGAACTGAGGAAGCAGCAAATGGAGACGGAGGGAGAGCTGATCAGACTGCAGGCCGCACTTAGACAGAAAGAACAGGAAACTGAAGAGATCACGCAGGTAAGGAGCATCATTCAGAGAGAGAAACTAAAATTGCAGCTTACAAGTGATTTGAGATTATTTGCCGTATTATACATTTACTAGCCAGTGGAAAGTAGACACAGAAATAGAAAATATGTTTAGACAGATCCAGTAGAATTCCTCCAACTTCCCTCATCAGGCCAGGGACAAGTTGGCGGAAGAGCGCCGCAACCTGGCGGAGGTGATAAGGCAGGAGTTTGCCGACCGCTTGGTGATGACGGAGGAGGAGAATCACAGGTTGAAGGTGGAGGTGTCAGAAGTCCGAGCAAGGATGCGGCTGGAGGTGGAGAGGGTCACACGGGAGAAAGAGGAAGAACTGGCAGAAGTCCACCAACGGTAAGCTGGAAGGGACAAAATGATTTAAGTAAAATGGTAAATTTTAAAAGTTAATTGTATTATTTTTCAGTTTTAAACCCCTAAAAACACAATTAAGCTTCAAATATCAGGTCTAATTCTTTACTAACACAACCTTTACTAGTATGGACCATTGTTGAAACTGGGAACTAATGAGAAACATGGAGGCTCTAAATATTACATCCTTTGGATTTACTGGGAAAATCCAACCTGATTCCTGACCGCGCCTAATAAAAATCTCAGACAAGTTTGAATCTCAGTGAGCTCAAACTCAAGGTTAAGGTCAGAGGTCAGGTTTCCTGAAAATCTTGTGACTGTGATAAGTGGAGAACGAGGTGACAAAGGGCTAGATACCATAGTTGTACCTACTAGGACAGCGGTCCCCAACCCCCGGGCCCGGTCCGTGAGTTGTTTGGTACCGGGCCGCGAGAGTTGAGGCTTGGGTGTGAAATTTATGGTTTTCAGGGTTTTTATCGTTAAGAGAGGAGGATGTTACTCTCAATGTTGTTGGCGCATTTCAGGAGGACGCTGCTAATAAAGTTACACAATTATACAGTGAATTTGCATTTATTATTATATTTACAACATACCACAGTTTTTGTGTTGGTCGTATCATTTTATTTTGTTGTATTTATTCACGACACCTTAAATGCCAGTCTGTGAAAATATTGTCTGATGTTAAACCGATCTGTGGTGCAAAAAAGGTTGGGGACCTCTGTACTAAGAGGCTGAGGGGTACCACTGGTCACCACCTGTAATTTTTAAATTATCTGTTCTGACATTAGCATTTAAATTCACCTCAGTAAAACGTGTTTTACTGAGGTGATCACTTTATGTGTGTAACCATTTTGAAGCCAAAGCTGTGAATTGAGTCACCATTTCCAGCTGTCTGCCTGTGGATTTAGGTCAGCAGCAGTGTCCAAACATTCAGTAGGTCTTGTCAGAGGCCTGCTGGCTGCTTACAGATTCACCCTGTTGAAGGTGCAAAGAGGAATGTTGGCACGCGGCTTGAAAGTGAAGCTCAGACTTAATAAAAGGTGGAACCTTAAGCAGCTCCACTGAATGTCTGCCAGTTTGTAAGAGATGCGAAACACGAGAAGGACAGAGGGTTGGAGCAATTCTGAAGGTGACCTGATTAACGTGAACGCGACGTTCAGTGCGGCTCTGAAACGTTTCTGTCTCCTGAGCAGAAGTTTCTGTCTCCTGTGACACTGAATCTGATTAATAAACATTCAGGTACTGTGGCAATTTTCCAGATGTTCAACCTGGCTGCAGCACTGGTGACATCCAACACTGGTGCAGGATGGCTTCAGTCAGCGTTTCAGGTCATTAAAGTAACAAGATGATTCAAGTCAAGTGATTCCTGGGAAACTGGAGCTGACTAGCTTACAAAGGCAGCACACACACGATTGCCTAAATTATCAGCATATTATTTAACAAGGCTCACATTTCAGTTTATTCTTAATGTCAGGAAATGTCACAAGGAAGGCAAACATACTAAAGTGCAGCACCTCAGTTCATTCTCAATCTGAAACAAGCTGATTTAGCTCCTCCACCATTAAGCAGACTGTCTTCTCATTTCCTGTGCCTCACAAGATTTAAACAGAGTGTGAGTGGGGTTAAACAGAATAGGAAACGCTGTGTAAAGCCTGTGGTTATGTGTACATACACTGGCCTCATTATTTGAAGCTTAGGCTGTGTTTAATATGAGCAAACTTCACTGTGACAGCATATATCAGACACACAGATTAGCCTCTTAAATACATTCCCAAAGCACCTGGCAGTGTAGCTTTAGGAAAATATCCCTGATGTGTGACTGTGAGAGTCTGATACACAGTCAGGATCACTCTTTGATGCTTTTAATGATTTTTTTTAGTTTGAGGAACATATTAAGAGCTCTTTGCTTTCTTTTCTTTACTGAGGTTTAAATATGCAGACCAGATCGTGACACATGTAAACCAGGGGTGTCAAACATAAGGCCCAGGGGCCAGAATCATCCCAGCAAAGACCGGATGGCTTTGAAAAATGTGAAGTACACCAAAGTAAATAAATATGAGACAAACAATGAAATTGGAGAAAAGCTCCTGCTTTTCACTGTTGGCTATAGAAGCTTCTGCTCGTTACAGTGTGTCCACAGTAAAAAAAAAGATCAGTGAATTAATGGAAACTTTGTGTTTTCTAAGTACAGCACAGTCTGACACTGAGGCACCAGAACTACTTCTGTAAATTTGCTCATGTATTCTTAGAGTTTAAGAGTCATTCAGATTTCTTTCATTTACTACAGCAACGTTTCTTTATTATGTAGAAAAACTAAGAAATGCTGTTGAAATTACAGATTTTTTCTTTTATTTTTGTAATTAAAGTTTTTATTATTTTTGAACATTTAAACAAACATAACATAACAATACAAAACAACAAAAACCACACTCAGTGAGGGGGGAAAAAAGAGGGGGGGGGGGGGTGAGTAATTATAAATAAACTGTTGCACACACAAGACCCTTAATTCTTAATTCAGACTGTATCTCACATTGTCATCATGCTGTAGACCCTTAAAAACAGAAGCTGTCCCATTGTTCTGTTAGAGTCTCTGTCTTGCTGCTCAGTCTTCCCAGCATTTTCTCGCATGCGGCATTTTCAGTCACTTTCTCCTTCCACATTTTCAGGGTTGGAGTGCGAAGTTCTTTCCAAAGTGTTAAAATAAGACAAACACAAGTCACAAGCCCAGCGTTTAACACTCTGAAGCCTGCTTTGTCTAACTGTGGCACCTCGCGTCTGTCCCCCAAAAGGCACAATCTCGGTGATCTAGGTAATTTAAATTTCACCCAGCTCTTCATATATGTTCAAACATCTTCCCATATTGGGGAGACCAATGGACATTCCCATAAAGCATGTACTAGCGTACCTTTTGCTTCTTGGCACTTCCAACACAGGTCATCTTTACTAATTCCCATTTTATAAAGTCTCATTGGTGTGTAATAGTACCTGTTGAGAATTTTATATTGGATACATTTACCTCTAGCTTCCCTAATGTAAAACCCATTTTCAGAGATGATTGAATCCCATGTTCCCTCGTCAAAGGAACAATCCAGATCTTTTTCCCAAATACTCTTAAGACTTTTACATGTGTTGTTTTTAACCCAGTGACATAAATTATACCATTTTAATGCCTTTGTAAGTAAGGGTGGAAGTAGAAGGAAATTCTCTATTAGATTTTTCTCCTGAGACAACTTTATCTTATCTTTCAGACAATCTCTGATTTGTTAATATCACCAGAAATGGCCGGGTTCTTCCAAGTTAAACTTTGCTGTCAGATCTTTAAAAGACATGAGTGTGTTATCTTCATATAAATCACTTATTAATCTTATGCCTTTTTTTGTGCCACTGTGGCCAATAAATTCTTTTTGTTTACCTATTTCTATTTTTGGGTTCTGTCACAGGGGTGCATATTTTTGAAAGTATGGGGACAGATTGCAACTCTTGTGAACCTCTTGCCGCACCATTTTTGAAAACTTTAAAATAGGGTTATCTACTCTGTTCCCTCCGGTTTTTGAGCCAACACCTCAATGGGGGTAAATGGAAAGGCCAGTTCACGTTCCATTACGACCCAGTCCAGGTTTGAATTTGTTGCTGCCCAGTGTTTACACAGCTTGGACATTTCAAATGACATGCTATAATGTTTTATGTTGGGTAGGGATAGACCCCCTTCTTTTCTCGGTTGGTACAGTCCACCAAGATTGATCTGAGGTCTACCACCATCCCAAAGGAAGTGTTTTATCATATTATCATATCCTAAGAAAATTTGTGATGAAATACAAATTGGTATCTTTCCAATGAAATAATTAATCAGAGGAGCTACTACCATCTTTATCATATTTACTTTGCCCCATAATGTCAAGTGCAGCGTGCCCCACTTCTCCAGATTAGTTTTAATCCTAGTAAGTAGTTTTCCTACATTATCAGTCATAATCTCATCAATATTCGGATTAAGTATTATTCCTAAATATTTCATCCCTTTTCGTAACAAATTAAAATTGAAAGCTGATAATGATTTTTGTTTTCTTTTTTAAGATATTTCAGCTAAATGTGTAGTTGTAGTGTGTGTGTGTGTGTGTGTGTGTGTGTGTGTGTGTGTGTGTGTGTGTGTGTGTGTGTGTGTTTAGCACTAACTCTATCAGCAGAATGTGAAGAAACAGCTCCTGTGACTTTATATCCACAATTTTGTGTTTGTGTTGAAGAGATATCAGCAGGAGCTGAACTATCGTTGGGGCTGTACATTTATGTAATCACACTTCATACCACAAGATGGTGCAGCGAGTCGGTTTAACCTTTATTTAAACAGGCAGATCATTACAAACACATCTGTATTTACAGCCCGTGGAGAAGGAAAGCCTCTTCAAATGGAGGCCAAAAAGAAATCTGAAAACCTTTCAACACCCCCGCCGCTCTTGCGCATATTTACAAAAAGCATTTTTTACCAGTTTAACATGTTTCAGCCCCCATTGTTGGGAAGTGAAATGAGCAAATCCAAACCTACGACCCAGAAATGTTTTATTAACGTCCTCTCGACTGTGTGTTACCAGAGTGAAATCGGCCATCTTGAAGAAGGAAGAAACCGTTAACAATCTTCGGAAGCAGCACGAGGTAGGACGGGACGTGCAGTCTACCTGTCGGGGCGTGAATGATATGAAAGCACAGTGATCAGGAATGACTGACAGACATGTCTAAACAATGCTCTCTCCTCTGATAGGCCGCCCTGAAGAGGGCGGATCACCTGGAGGCCCTGTGGGAACAGCAGAGGAAGCAGCTGCTGGAGAAGTGACTGACAGAATGTCCAGTTTCATCTCTCTGTGGACCTTTTCATCAGCGTGCCCCACCCCGGCACGCCGGGGTCCAACCATTGTGATGCTGCTTTTTCTTTTGTTTGTTTGTTTTTCCTGCAGCGAGACAGGACCTGTGGACCCTTTGAAAGTTGAACAAGTTTCTGAATTTTGCCCTACCTCACTTTAAAAGTACAAAAATTGGTAAAAGCACTGCATACCCCCCTCGCTCCATTCCCCCAACAGTCACGAAGGAGCATGTTGTGTTTGAACGTCCTCATTTAAATGCCACAGACCAGGTGAACTTCCTGTTCTTTTTTTTTTTTTGGTGAATGTTCCTCCTCTTTCCTGTTCCTGTCTGGGGTGCAGAAATGTTCCCCACAGATGTGCTTCACCGAACAGTTCCAGATGTTTCTCAAACCAGCCCAGGCCTGCACCGGTGTGAAGTGGGTCACAGTAGGGGTTGTTCTTTCTTCTGGAGGGCCGCTCACAACCAAGGCCTGAGATCAGCCATCAGCATGAGAGCTGACGCAGAGCTTCTGCCTTTTTTTCTGTTGACTCATGCATTTTTGTCCCAGCGTCCCCTCGAGGCCAGCGCTAATTACAGGATCCATACCTCCCTCCCACTTCTTACTGCAGCCCAGCTCTGAGCAGTTTGTTTTTAATGGGTCTTCAACCAAACTTTAGACCTAACGAAGCGATTTGACGAAATTTACTAACACAGATTTCAGACGTTAGATAGAGAGTGTGTAGGATGTTGTTAGAAAGAGCGATGAGACGTGTAGGCAACTTAAAGGAAACTGAGCTGAGGAGAGCTTGTGGTCAGATGATTGCAGAGTGGCTTCTGAATGTAGGGAAGAGAAAAAAGAGAGAAGAGGGACTAAGGTAGATGTTGGGTGAAGCAAAGGAGGAAAGTGCATAGAAAATGTTTATAGGATTAGGAAAGCAGAGCTGGGACCGAGCAGGGTGGTTAGGTGGATTTAAGGGGGCACAAATCATGTGACCAGAGCTTCAGAGGCTGCGCTGTGACAAACCATGACTCAAACATGCGTAATATGCGTAAAAAAAGCCACAGAAAGTCATTGGGGGGGGGGATCTATCGGTTCGTAGATTGAGTAGGGGAGGGGTGAGGCGACCATGTGTTGCAGAGACAAACTCTAAACATGGAAGTAAGGCCTGTTATTTAGGTACAGCATGATGTGCCTGCAAAAGCCCCCGCAGTCTCAAAATTAGACCCCAGATGAGAAAATATTTATTCTTTCATCTTGCTTTATTTATTTTAGGACTCGTACACGACCTTCGTGGTGTAATATGTCCACAGAAAGGTCAAGGTTGTGAAGGAAGCTTTTCTCAAACCTTTTCAAGACAAAACTGTATTTTATTCCTTCTGTGAGGAACATTTACACAGTTACTAAGTGTGACGGTGAGACCTTAACCGGTCCATTTTTAGTCGATCTAAATACAGTATGTCAGGTTTTTTCTGACCTCCAAGTCGTCCAAGCCACAATGTGTGAAACGTAATCCACCGGGACCCTGCTGGTTTAAAGTCGGTTTAGTTTGGCCACATAGTTAACCATTAAACCTGAATCAATGTTAACCCTCCCTACTGAGCACAGATAATAAAAAAAACACAAATATCCCACATGGGTGGCTGATGTGTCACACGCTCCCCGAGTTTCACTGTGAGTCAGTGTGGAGGCCTCGAAGCTGATCCCGCCACTGCGGCCGTCGGCAGAGCAGGCGGGGGGCAGCTGGGCTCGGACACGACAGGGGCGGCGATGTGAGTTGGCATTCCTCACGCATGCCCGTCCTACAAGTGCCAATGAGCCTTTCTTTTGTGTGTTTGCATGTGTGTGTGTTTGTGTGCTTCCTCTCCTCCCCATTGTGACCTGAATTGACCCCCCCCACACGCACACACACGTTCACTGCAGCATTATACGAAGCATTCCAGCTCTCTCCTGTTCAGCATTTCGACATCTATAGCTCTTGAATGCACTAGTTTATTTTCTTTTAGTCTGTTTTTTATGATTATTCATTGTGATTCTTTGAAAAACTGTGAAGAGAATAAAAGGCAAAGAATGTCTGGAAAACACGCCGTGTTCCTCGTTTCTTCTCGCAAGGAAAACAGACAAATGTTTACTTGTTTCTGTCCTCCGCCCTCCCGTCGTCCCTCGCTCATAACTCATGAGTAGGAGACGAAGAAGCCTTCAGTCTCAGACACTATGGAGTCCACATAATGAGGTTAAATTGCTGTCGGTTTGGAGCCTGAAATGATTTATTGACGCTTTCTAAACGTTTAATTACAGAATTTAATTCTTGAAATATCTGTAGACCAGTATTCCAGCTGTTACCACTCCTCCCATTCCCTCTCATTAAAAACCATCTGGGAGATTTTTCAGTCATTTCAGCTGGAACAATGCATGCACTGCTCCAACCAGCTCAACTCAAACTGTTGAGAAGCATGTTGACTGTTGTTTCTCACTTAGCTTAGCTTAATTTTAGTTACATGAAAATAAAAATGTAACTAAGATTAAATTTTGACAAAAATAAAAATAGTTGTTGTAGTTTAAATTGAGGAGTTTACTGAAACTGGGAGTCAAGTGTTTGTATTGTAATGCTTGCTCTATACTTCTTATATTCTGACCCTGATACCAATAATAATAATAATAATAATAATAATAATCTAACACCAGAGCTGTAATTTTAAGTAGAAAGGAGAAAAAAATCAAGTGTGAGGAAACATTTTTAAGCAGAAACTAAACAGGAACAAAAAAATTACTCTGGAAGTACTCTGAAACACAAAGCATTGTGTAACTCATGTGTGAACACTTTAAAACCTTATTGTTACAGTTTTCTTTCAGTGCCACATCTCTTACACTTATAATGTTTCTGCTTTAAAACCGCTGTAGCAATTTTAGCCCCTGCGTCACGTCAAATAGACCGAGGCTAGAAGAGTTCATCGGTCAGGAATGCCCATTATCTGCCCAGAAGTGTCTGCAGCTGTGATATCGAATCAAACAAAGACGTATGTGGAAGTGACTGAACTGATACGCCCAGCTCTCATCCTCCCACACTCTGAGGCAACACTAAAGAAGGTCTTGGCGTTTTCAGATGTGCATTTGATAAAGTTTTGTTCTTCCCCTGGTGTAAGCCAATCCAGTCCAGGCCCTTTACAGCCGGCGTCCTGCGGATTAATGCTGGCTGAGATTCTGTTAACATGTCTAGAGAAATATTCCCACTATTTTATTAGTACAGTTATGCAATAACTAATAACAATTAATCCTCTCAGAAAATAAGTGTGTGTCAGGTGATGATGGTCAGCAGACCACAGCGTCTGTGCTGCCAGAGGCCTGACTGAAATGACGTGTAGTAAAGTGCAGAGTTGTTTTTTCAGTTATTGTATTTAGTTTCATATTGTCAGCTTAAAGGTGGAGCTTCTTGCTTATTTCCACTTTCTCATATTTTGATTGAGGAGGAGGAGGGAGTGGGTGGGATTTTCCATATTTAAGTAGGGCAAAAGGTATTTTAGCTTTTAGCAAAAGTAAGAGTACTCATGCAGAACCATATACATGCATATCACTTAAATTTGGCTTCTGTAGATGATTTTAATGACTTATATAATCCTTGATAGCTTTATCTATAATAATAAACCATCAGATATTAGTATTTTAGTAACTAGAGCTTTAAAATAATGCTTCTGAGTAAAAAAAAAAAAAAAAAAAAGGTAATCCAAAATACAACTGATATATACTAACTCACATCCATGCCCAAGTGTTTGTGAGAGTCGATGTAATTTTGGTTGGAGAGTGCAAAACAAAAAGCGAGCTTTATTTTAAAAAACTGATTCATGAAAGGTACAAAACTAGGAAAACAAGAAGATACTGGAGAAAAAGGAAAAAACAGACAAAGCAAGGTTAAAAAAACTAGATAAGAGCAGACCAGGAAACAAGAGAGATGACATGAGAAAGGAAGTGACAGGAAGTAACTCCATGAAGACAAACTCAACATGAAGATGGAGAGGTCAGAGGAACTGGAGTAACTTGAACCACAAACGAGCAACAAAATCAACAAAATCACACAGGCTGTGTCAGGGAGTGTGATTACCAGACACTGATTCGTTATGGTTGTACTTCAAATATCCTAAATAAATGTGGATGAGGAGGAGATTTTCTGCACGGCAAGAGATCCAAGGAGAGAAATAGATGTGACTCAAATGGGGCTTTTCTCACTTCTGTACAGGTACATGTAACACACACAAAGCGTCTAACTCGTGACACATTACCACATTTTGCACCATGCCAACCACAAGAATCAAATGTTAAGACACGCTGCATGAGAGCTCGTGCATCAGGGCTTTTGTCAGTGTAGACAAGCTAATCTGTTTTCCTCTGAGTGTTTCTGAGCTGCCTGCTCATGTCTCACTAACTTTATTGCTGCCTGCAGTGGGTTCCCTCCCCTCTTCCTCCCCTCCTCTCATGCTCTGGAGTTCAGGGGGTTGACCAATTGCCAGCAGCTGTTGCTCATTTCACAATGGTCCCGCCCATACAGTGCAAGGCAGGCAGCACAGCCGCTTCACAGTAGATGAGCAATAGAGAGCTAAGTTAGAGGAATATGTCTCCACTGTGAGCACCAGAAAGGAAATACTTAGAGCAAAGGAAACAGGAGCTCAGCTGCTGGTGAGTGAATCTTCATGTTTCTTCATTTCTCAAAAGTATTCAGAGGTTTTTTGAAGAGGTTTCTGTTTCTCAGAGTCCTCTCATTAAAGGAAGGCCGATTGAGTCATGATTTGTCACAGTCTGATGCATGTGCTTTTTGTTTCCTCTTTGATATTTTGCTCTAAGTCTCTGTCAGACATGTTATGAATTACTGGATCACTTTTGCGATGTTTTACTGTGTAAAAAAACTCCAGTTTTTGTGTTGTGGAAGTGCTAATTCGCTCTGTTATAACTGCTATCAGAGATGCTGGAGTTTATCACATTCTTTCCATTCCCCATTTAGAGACTCAGCCAGGACTCCCACATGCCTAGGAACCTATCTCTCTCTCTCTCTCACTCTCACACACAGACACACAGAGTCATCAGTGGACGTATTTATCAGTTTCTGGACTTTTAAGAAAAGCAGCTCTGGACTTGAGAGACGTTTAGTGCGCAGACTGAGTTTATTACAGAGGGGTGCAGCTCACCGCTCAGTGCTAATGCAACTTCTTCTAAGAGTTGGAGAAACATGTTGAGTTGACCAAAGCATGAAAGACGGCGGTTTCCTGTAAGATAACATTTCAGGCTTCCTGTATTTTTCAGCTGAAGCTATGGTCATCCCCCCCAACCCCAGCCTCCTTATTTTTCCTCTAAAAATATGTTGAGCAAAGTTTAAATGTGTGAAGCTGCAGTGTTTCCTCTCTTGTCTGTAAGAAGACTGTAAGAGCAGAAAGTAGATAAGTAAGAGCAGGATGTAAAAGGAGATGAAGATTGTGACCCTGAGCTTTGTGTTCAGGGGCATGAAGGCAAAGACTTCATTAAAAAGGGATTATTTGGCACTCTGTTGACGCTGAAAGATAAAGTTTCCCCTCCTGAGTCTTTGCCCTCGTTCCAACTCTCTCTTTCTATCTGCCTCTCGCTGTAGCTGTGTTGAGAGAAGCTCAGAGGAGAGCCCAGATCCTGTCGTGGGTAAATCCCCTGCCGTCGACAGTTGCCCTGTCGAGTGGCACAGCGTTCACGTCCTCTTGCTCCTCATGTTCCTGGGAGCTGAGCGGAGGGCAGGGCGAGGAGACACAGCCTGCCAGCCGGAGTCACAAGCACTGTGATTGGGATTGGGATGGGGCTGCACAGGAGGCTGCTTTTTGCCGTGCTCACGGTCTCGTGCGTCCTTATTGTCTACATTCTGGCTTTGACCCTGGAGAGGCCTCTGGTGCCTCTCTACGACTTCATACAGAGGGCAAGCAGGTGAGTTCAGACTTTCACTTTGAATCTCAGATATGATAAGATAGATATGAATCTTCTTTGACTTGTAGACATTTTTGTGCATCATCTTTGCGCTTTTGGGGCACACAGGAGTACAGTGATCCTAAACGAATGATTTAGATTCAGCTCATCGTGTTTCATCTGCCGAAGATCAGAATAAAGGGGGGACAAAACTCAAAGTTGCAGCTCAGACCTGAAAGGGAAAAAATACTGAGTGTCACCTGATGACTTGAACAAGGAACTAACTGCCAGGTGTGGATTTCAGGAAGGCAACCCAATATTTATAACATGTGCACTTGACACTTTCTTTAAAAGAAAATGCTATAATCAGCAAGGCAACAATACCTCTGATGAAGAAAGACACCACTGAGTTTATATAAACTCCAAGATATGAATATGAATGGATATAAATATTGGTCTGCTCAGTTATGGTTAAAAACTGAGTTATTTTGGTCAGTATGGAGATTTAAAGCATGACATCCAAACATGTTCGATGCTCTCAGAAGGGAAATGGGGGACCGATGACACGTTTGGGATGTACGTGATGAAAATTTGACACATGTGAGCAGTTAAAGTACAGAAACTGAAAGTAGTGCTTGCATATTTAAGCAGGTTTATTCTCCCAAATAAAAGCTATGAAAGCAGCCTGATATTAGACTGAATCCTTAATTCGTTAAACCTGATTCTCATGTCTCGAACCATGTGGGCGCAAGAGAGGACGTGAGATAAAATCATGTCAGTATGTGCGTTCATTCAGTCATGATGATGCTGAACAGGGGAAAGCTGAAGAATTAAAAGCAACACAGAAAGCCGAGAAGCCTCGCTGCATTACACGTCACGATGTTCTGACATCCGTGGACTTAACCAAGGCTTTCGTTTACATCACCGGCCCTGAATTCTCAAAAAATATCCAAGACACTTAAAAGCAAAAAACATTAACAAAGAGTTAGGCTCAGTTTCAGATCCCCTCGCGCTTTATTCCAGGGTAAAGGTGCAGCACATTTTAAAAGCCACACTTTTCCCCTGCATCTGTAAACCATTAAGAGAACATGGCCATAAAGTGATGCACATGATGACCAGTAATAAAATCTTAAGTACACCAACTGTTATGTGGACGCATCAGAAATGCTTGCAGGGCAGTTAAATATGTAACACATTTAATGCTGCGGAGTACGAGCAGCAGAAAGGAACCGACCTTTGGACTTCATTGGGGTCTTTGAGCTTCTTTTGGGCGTGGCCCTTATCAAACTGTTGTCACAAAACTACTGTTAACAACAGGTGAAACACTCACAGCAAAAAGGCCATAAAAAAGTGCAAGAAGACATTTATAATACTCATATAATCTCAAAGTAATAGATAACTCTAAAAACGACATTTTATTGCTGTTTATTAGTTTTACAAATTCTTCGGCACTCTTAAACAAGGGTCAGTGGATGCCAGGATGTCTGTCACTCGATATCCTGGGTACGTGGAAGCCCTGAAAAACTTGTCTTTTTAATGTTTGCATTAAGAAGAATACAAATAGAAATCTAGAGACTGAGACCTGTCTGTATTGTTAGAGAAAAACCTTCTCATTCAAGGTCCAAGAAGGGTATTAAGAAGTTAAACATTAAGCAGCAAACACCGACACATCCCAGGTTTACTCCCAATGTTTTGATATACTGGTGTTACTACCAGCACAATACTTGGAAAAGCTCACCAGTACACAAGGAGCATTATAACAGTGATTCCCACAACATCTGCACCATTCAAATATCGTATGATCTTTTTTTTTTAAATGCAAGTCTTTAGAGTTACAGATGTTGCTAATGATGTTTTAAAGTTCTTTATCTTTAAAAATATTTTGTCTGCATGACGATGTTCTTTTCCTGGTCAAAACTGGATCTGTGAAAATAAAAACTGACGCTTTCCAGTCTGAACTAAATTTATGCATTTTTATCTTTTTGAATAAGCATAAAGCTTCAGTTTCATTTCAGCTATTTAATCCTATTGTTAAAAACAAGAAACTCTGATGATGACACGAGTGAGTTATTAAACAGGATTGCCTTATCCACTCTCAGCTCCCCTGGACATGCACACGATTGGGCAAAAGGGGACTTTAACACCTGAAAAGAAACTAAACATGACCAGTTAATTCACCTTTATGTGAAAATCAGGTATTTATCAATATTGTGCACTGAAAATATGGTGCTACGTACCTCTTGAATCAGTCGTCTGGATCGTATTTTCCAGCTAAACATTAACATTTTTAAGCCTCAGCTGCCTTCAGTTAAACTCTTGCATTTTCCATCCTGAAAACGACACTGCCTAAGAATTTGGTACAGTGACCTCCTTGTAAAGGGGGGAAAAAAGAGAAGAAAAGGCGGCTTTCCCTCCCTGAACACTCAGAACATGTCAGGTTCAGACAACAGTCCACATGTAGAGCTGTATCAGACGGTGCAGTGAAACTGGTCTGAAGGGTTAAACTCTGAGATCATAAGTGGTACGAGGAGTTTTCTGTAACTGGCACTTATCCCCCTCCCTTCCACTTGTGTCATTGTGGTTTCAACAAAGGAGCCACACAGCGCTCCGGCCACACTAATGAAAAAAATCCCCTGGAGTTATTTCACTGGAGGTGGTCTCTCACACACGTATGTGAAATGTAAGCTTTGTAGCGACGGGCAGCGGTCCAGGTTTAAAAAGCCGACGGGTCCACATTAGATGCATTAAATCAAGGGGGTGGAGAAAAGATGGCTACTTTCTAAGGGGGCTGTTTGAGACACTCAGGAGTGAGTGTGGGCTTTTTGAGCTCAGAGGTCTCTGATTTTAAAAGATCTGAATGCCTTTTGTAAGAATCACAATGTGAATGTCCTCTTCACTCGCCTGCAGCTGCTTTAGTCTGGAACTGGAGGTTAAGATCATGAATTTAGACACTGAAGCAAAAGATATTTTACAGCCATTGGTGTTAAAGCCTCATGTAGAAACGTGAAATGGTCAAAGAGCAGAAACCTGAAATCCCCATAAGATACACAATGGGGCCCTGTGCACAGAGAAGTAAAAGGCCCCAATTCCCACCTTTGAGACTCCTTGTGATGAGTGACGGCTGTTTTTTGGGTTTTTTTTGTCTGTTTTGAAGTCAAAAGATGACTGCTCCTTCCAAATGCAGTCGTTTATATTTGGTAGGATGGCTCAGTGACACCGGCACGGAACAGGAAAGCATAAAAGATAAAAATTAAATATGTACCGAGTCCAAACAAGACCCCAGCAGCTGTGGTTTCTGTGCACGCTGTGTAAACACAATTGATTAGAACGATGAGTTAAGCCAACCTAACAGGGTGGAACTCTCCCAGTCTTTTATTAATTTTATTCTGTTGTAGAAGTTTGCAGTTTGCCCTCTGACTGTAATGCGGCAGTTAGTGAGTGTGTCTCCTTTCTGGAACAATAACAGCTTTCAGTAAATGTGGTTATTAATGTTTTGGCTCAAATTGCAGTGTGATGAGTTCAATTTTGATAACATGGCAGAGGAATGAGGAAAAAAAACTGGCTTCCACGCACGACTACAAGTTGGTATAAAAAGAGGCGCAGGGGTGGAGGAGGTGGTTGCCAAGCAGCTTGCAGGCTCAGCCGGGAGAATTGGACTAAAATGGTGTAACCAGATCGCCCTGTACGAGATTCACCAACTGAGTATGTCAGGATCTGAGCTTTGTGACTCTGAAACACTTGATAAAGACGTCCAGAGGCTTCCCGATAGTTCAAATAATGGTCAGCTAATGCTTGATGCTCAGAGAAAACAAAGTATTGATATATGAGAGGAAATTTTCTTTAAAAGAAACATGTAAAATACAGAGCAGCCACCAGGCTCATAAAATAATTATACCACAATTATCGCAATATCACACTTTAGCACACAGGATTTTACAGGGAGAATAAAGCAGAAGTTTTAAGGTGAGCAATGAGACTTTTACATCTCATGACTTTGGTTTCACTTGTTGTTTCTCCTTATGTTACCAGTTACTTACCAAAAATAATATTTATCAAGAGTAAGGTGGGAAAAACACTGATATCAATACTCAATAACTTAACAGATTAAAAATATCAGTTTTTATTATTGAAATCTCTGTGTTGGCTCTTTCCACCTGCCTAAATGTGATCTCTTTCTGCCTTTCTCTGCTTTACAACAGCACACACTTTGGATTAATTATCTTATGAAACATGACATGTAAAAGCAACATTTGAGTGTGGGAAACTTTCTCCATCGGTGGTTGTAAATAAGCAACCGAGTGAGGAAAGCACAAATGCTCTGACGTGAAAAGACATGAACAACAAAAGACTTCGTTCTCATGTAGGCGTCAACTTTTTATTGTGTGGATTATTTTATTTATTTTTGTGATGTGGGCGTTTTTGCTTTGGTTTCACTTCCAGGATTATCTTAAATATGAAAAAAAAATCATTCCAAGCACTTGAACATGCGACTTCCCATTTTGTGCATTAAATGGAAAAAAACATGCTCATGCACGTAATAGTTCCCTTTATCCATGCTAATGACATTTTCAAAGAAAACTAATTAAAATGCACACATAGGAGCAGCTCGTATCATAAGATAACCCTCACACCACTTTTTAATGTGAATTTGTGATTTTCATATTTTATTCCCGGCTGCCACAATAGGCATATTAGTTGGAAGTTGAAAATAATGTGGAGCTGTCCTTTGACTCTTACTTGGTATGTGTTACATATGATGTGTCGGTAACTGTTCTGTCTCCCGCAGCGTCTCATCCGAGGAGCCTCTCGACGGGCCGAGCAACAATGCCCACTTGACCTTCCTGCCCCCAGTGCCCAGCTCGCATCCAGACAGGGATGTAGGGAATTTGTTCCTAAAGCATCACAAAGTGCAAAAACAAGACCTGGATAAGGAGACATCCAAGTCCAGATCTGATGATGCCAATAATAAAACCAGGATCAATACCAAACGGCCTACAGTGAAGCCTGCTCGGCCAGCCAAACCTACGGACCCTCCCTTCATAGGAGACTCGTACATGAGCGAAGACGTCCCTTCACAGACGGTGAGTTCTCCTTAACTGTGCTTAGTCTGCTGGCTTTGATTTCATCTGCTGCTGAAAATTAAACCCCCTGAGAGCAAAACGTTTATCTGATTTCAGCAGCTGTCAAAGAAATGTTTGCTGTTTTTAATCCAGGAATCTGAAATCTAATCTGTCTGTATTTTACAGGCTGTTTTCCCTGTGACATATATGTCTGCGCAGTTTGTCCTCTGTCTGTAATATGGCAGACAAATCGAGACATCTGTGTCGAGGTCTCGATTTGTACAACTTCCTCTACATTTGTTTCTTGTTGTGCTTCTTCTCTCTTTGCCGTGCTGTTGTGCATATTGTACAGGATGTAATGTTTGCGTGGGTCCTGCATGTAGCCCTGCAAAAACACTCAAAAGAACTGGACAACATGCAGAACAGCACAATCAAAGACCTCAGAATGACAGGGCGAGATAACAGGAAGTGAAACCACATGTACTGATACACAAAAATATTTTCTCATGTTCCGTTGACATGGACAGTATGTAATTTGGCCACAAATAGAAGTGCATACTCTACCAAATGAATGTCATGTTTTCAGTGAATGGTAAATGTGCTGGTACTTTCTACTCAGTTTGGGCACTCGAAGCACTTTCACCCACTTATACAGCACTTTTATCTGTGGATGTGCAAGGTGAAGCTCAAGACTCATGATCTTGCTCAGGGATATTTTGTCACGTAGACAGTACGAGCTGGGGATCGATCCAAAAACAACACAAACCATAATTTCCTTAGGGATTAATAAAGTATTCTGGTACTGTGGCTCATTCATGTTTTAAATAAACAACAATTAAGCTCTTTGGCGACAGACGATATATCAGACTTTCATATTCACAAATCCACACAAATAATAAAGGTAAACATCATCGTTATGGTGACTGACTGATGTGGTGAGAAAAAAGCCAGCGGGTAATAAAAGTTGTAATTTGAACCCTATAAACCAGCGGTGCCCATCACATGACTTGGTTTATCATCCCTGCAGCACTGTCACACATCTGCTTTTATTCGGGGCTGAGATGTTGTCATAGGGCGGCTGCCATGGTTACGGGGTGGATTTGTTTTTTCCAGTAAATGTTTAATAGAAATATGTTTCATGTTTTTTTTTTTTTTTTTTTTTTTATGGAGCCTGACTTCCACATTTCCTTACTATGAGCACAAAGTCATGGTGTCATGACGATGGAGGAGTGTAAGCAGATTAATTATCAACTCTGCCTGTTATGGATGATATTGCATGATTTTGTAAGACTTTAATGATGAGGCCATATCATAAAACGCCTCTGTCAGTGCGCCCCAGGGCAGCTGTGGCTGCAATGTAGCTCGCCATCACCAGTGTGTGAATGTGTGGATGACTGAATGTAGTGTAAAGCGCTTTGGGGTCCTTAGGGACTAAGTAAAGCGCTATACAAATA
This sequence comes from Pelmatolapia mariae, assembly GCF_036321145.2. Classification (NCBI taxonomy): domain Eukaryota; kingdom Metazoa; phylum Chordata; class Actinopteri; order Cichliformes; family Cichlidae; genus Pelmatolapia; species Pelmatolapia mariae. The sequence goes on along the minus strand of NC_086234.1, from coordinate 3,753,951 downwards.
CAGGCCATTTACCATATCACTGACAAATGCCTTTGTTAAATTGCAAAACCTATTCAGTCATGTTTTCTTATTAACGGTGCATTTTGGTGTTGAATGTTTAATTTTTTTCTTTGGTTTTTATCTGTTGAAATGAATGCTTTCGATCCGACTCAGGTTACTTCATTTTTCCTCTGAGGCTACTGTTATTGTGATATAGATATCTAAAAAAAAAAAATGAGGTCATAGATGACCCTACACTGTCATTTTGGTCTCTAAAATAGCGTCTGTTGCTTGAGGGTTACCCAGCAGCCAAGCTGATATATTTAGTGAGTCAAGTTTATTAAGATGCCTGAATTGATAAGAAAGCAGGCGTCTGTTGCTCAGGCGGTACACGTTTATCACCCACTAACTGAAGCGCAGATCGGTTAGATCAGCAATCCAGTTTTATCCAACAAGTTACTGAACAAAGAGTGAAAAGCTTGTGCGCGCGAGCATGTGTGTTGAAGTATTTAAAGTATATTAATAAAGAGCTATGTGACTGTGCATGATTGGCTGCAGTATGAGGCACTTTTAAAGCTCTTAGTTTCCCTGACTATCATCCACTCACTTTCAGTGGTTAGATTTTCTTTGAGTACCCTTCTCTGATAACATCTGCATGTATTTTCTTATCTGTTATTTCCACTCTTGTATTTCACTCAAACAGAATATTTCTCCTCCACTAACATCTACTTCCTTGTCTACATGTGTATATACTTGTAAGTTTGCTGATGGAAAAAAAACAAACAAACAATGTCTGCCTCTGTGTGTTACGTCATGCCTCATGCTGGATGAAACCTCCAGTATCTGTCCTGTCGTTAGCCCTGTTCTCTCTCCGCTCTGTAATTACCAGGTAATTGCACCCAGTGAGACTCTTATCAGGAGGTCAATATTGAGGTTGAACTTCCTGCCGAGTGAAAGTAATGATGCTGGCTTCGTAACGATCGTGAGGGACGTGCAGTAACTGCATTTAGGTCTGGAGGTAGGAGTGTCTGCATGAGGTCTGATAACAGTTATGTTGGTGTCTGCTCCACACAGGGCTGTCCAGACAGCATCCGAAGTCGGGTGGGGAAAACTGAATTTGGAGAGCGATTTCTGGAAAGTATTCCAGTTTTGCAGTGGGCCAAACACGCGACACCCGAACAGCACCGGCGTCTGAGCCGTTATCCAGGAGCACACGGCTGGGGAGGGATCGATTACAACAGTGAGATTTTGATTTTACCTAATTTTTTTCCTTTCATTTCATTGATTGCTCCTTTTGAACTCTTCAGTTTCTTGTGAAACTTATTTTAATGCAGCCATCACGACTCTGCAATTTTTCTCTACCCAACCAAATGAAGCTTTTTTTTTTTTTTTTTTTTATCCTCACCTCTGTGTCCAGATTTTTATTCTTAGACTTTATTGAAGCAGCTTTGCATGATTCCATGATTCAAAATAATCTTGTTTATCTTATGCTGGGCCTTGATGCACCCACACACCACCCACCCAGTTCCATATAAATACACCCACGCTGTGACATCAAAGAATTTTAATAAAACTGTCAGGATCCGACTGTTTAGATCAAACCTGAGCTTTTGCCTCATACTTAGACTGACATCATCATTTGTAACGTTGTAACATCCACCGTTCTAACAGCACATAATGGGAAAACAAGGAAAATATAATCGGTCAAAATAGGTAAAATTCAACTAATTGTATTTTTTTTTTTTTTTTTTTAATATAAAGCTGGATTCACCCCAGTTCAAAATGAGGTGCATATGTGTCCTGGTTTCTTTTCTTTTTTTTCTTTTTTTTTGTTTTGTTTTGTTTTTTTGTTTTATTTAAACATACATTGACATACCCTGGTCCTGAAAATAAAAGCATTTAAATTTTATTTTGAAAAAGGAGTGTCTTTATTATATAAAACAGACAAAAAAACACAAAACTGAAAATGTAAATTCAGCAATACACCGTAAATTTACAGTAAATGTACACCAATACATTAAACAATTGTTCAGGCTGAATAATCCACAATAACTCTCTGGCAGGAAAATATCCTCCTCTAACTATCCTATAAGAGCCAGACGTAGGACTACAAGTACTTCTGGATAATTTCATTGAGGAAATGCTGGTCTCATCACAGCAAAGACTTTTATCATAGAGATAAAAGCAGCTTCCCGTCTGTGTGCCCACATGGAGCCTCTGGGATTTTTTTTCTGTTCTTTCAGGACAGTCAAATGACTGAATCTGTGTGTGGGTGCAAATATTAAACAAATCTTACCAGATTTAATCAGTTCTTTTGTGCCAACAGCACTGGTGGAAACACTCTCTGTCCTCAACTCTCCTGCTAACTGGCAGATGTTGGACAACTGGAAGGCTCCTGGCAATAAGTCAGCGTGCAGTCGCTGTGCAGTGGTGGGGAATGGAGGGATACTGAAGAACTCCCAGAAAGGGAAGGAGATCGACAGCCATCACTATGTCTTCAGGTAGGTTCTGACTCCTTCCTTTCATTAATAATGAAAATATAAGAAAAATAATGCTGATTCTATTTATTATGTGTCTCTGGATTGTTGTGGTCTTCAGGACCAACGGGGCAATCATTAAGGGCTTTGAGGAGGACGTAGGGTCTCGGACCACCCACTACACGTTCTCCACAAACACGCTGATGAATTCCATGTTGAGCTACGCAGGTGTCGGGTACAGACGACCCCCCATGTCTAAGGTGAGGACGGAAATAAACATCTGTCTTTATTAAGTGACGACGTTAAAACGGTCTTGTCATGCTCGGCTGCTCCCTCCTCTCAAACAGGAAACGCGGTACATTTTCCTGCCGGATCACGACCGAGACTACCTTCTGATGAAAGCGGCGGCGACGCACACCCTGGTGGACAGGGGGCGTGAGAAGGGCAAAAAGTAAGCAACACTTTACAGACTGCAGCTTCAGTCCTGTTTTCTTCTGCGTTACCCGTTTTTAATTTGATTATTATCAGCATCAAGGCCCAAGGAGTGGAAGCGTCCTCTGGGTTAATCCACTACCACTAGCAGGAGTTCTCCACACTTTATGAAGTTTTATCAAAGTTTTTCTTTGGACACAAGCTGCTTTTTCACTCATTTTCAGTCTAATTGTTGTACCTGACCTTGTTCAGAGGAACAGTCATCTCACCAGAGAGCAGAACAAAAGGCAGACAACATCCAAAGAAGAGCATTGAATGTCCGTCAAGAAGCCTGGAGAAGTATTTCTAAAGACTACTGAAAGAAAGAAAGCTGAATCGCAGAGCTCAGACTGTGTTGAAGAATAAGTGTGGTCATAACAAATATTGACTTTCAAGCTCATTTAAATTGTACAAACTTGTTTTTTTGCCTGTATGTCTGCAACTCAAGACTTGCACAGTGTTACGGGTTCGAAATTGGTGGAGAGTACAAAACCAAGACAGTCCAGAAGGTCTGGGTCAAAGCAATCTTTATTGAAGTTCACGCGCGGGAAGACAGTCACTGCATACATCAGCAAGGGTCTTCCCCAAAATTATACTTCAGATTGCTTTTATAGCATCAGAGTATTATGACGCCCCATCTTGCGTTTACAATCACATAATTTGCATGTACAGAACATTTATGTATTTTAAGAATTAACTGCAGACACAGAAGTTCCTCTTTTGGCTTCTTCTTCCAAAGAAGGCAATAAACTCAGGCCTCTGTGGTCTCCAGGGGCTGGTCCTCTCCACTCGTCACCTGTTGTCAAGACAGAAGCTCCAGTGCAGTATGTTAACTGAGTGCCTTCAGGCCTCTACTTAAATCTGTTTCTAGGTTATATGTAATATATATATGTGTTTTGTAAGCATGTGTGCAATCTTTCTTAAGCTCCCAGCTTTCTTAACCGATGGATCACCCAGACATAGCGCTGAATGAAGCTTGTGACCTTTAATTACCTGGGAAAGCTTCAACTCTTTAGGCCATAGAGCTGCAATGTGTGTAAAGATATAACAATATAAAAATGGTTATGACTGCACCTGTGAAAGATTAATATGGTGTCAGTATGTTTAAATGTCTCAAGGCCATCTCAAAGTTATAAGCTGTGTGATTAATGCTATGACAAAGCTATGAAATATATTGTAATAATGAAGCAATTTTCCTTTATCCTCACAACAGCCAGCTATGTTTATGCAGAGGTGCAGAAACAGAGTCTTACTTTTTGGAAATATGATTGCTGAGATGAAGCAGATGATATTTCCTGCAGACAATCCAGCAAATTAAACCTGACTAGTCTGTATTTGTTTATAATGTCACAAGATCAAATATGTCAGAAGTGTCACTGCTTATCAGTGATCAGTTCTTTGAATGTTAATACTTGTGCTCTCCAGCAGTTGTGGTGTTTTTATAGTAATGCCGTATTTCCTTCACAGTCCAGTGAAGTACTTTGGTGAGGATGTGTCAGCAGAGAAGTTGAAGATGTACCATCCTGATTTCATCCGTTACCTCAGAAACAGGTGAGCAAATTGTCACTCGTGAAAGCAGAGCTCGTGTTTCAAAAGCTGTAAGTGGGATTAAAGGAGAAGCAGCGACTGAAACCAGAGAGAGTTGCTGAGGGAAGATCCCCACGCAGCCACACGAGGTCACCGTGTGTGTGTGTGTGTGTGTGTGTGTGTGTGTGTGTGTGTGTGTGTGTGTGTGTGTGTGTGTGTGTGTGTGTGTGTGTGTGTGTGTGTGAGAAACTTCAAGCTTCAGTTCCTGAAAGGCTCACAGTGCAGGCTTATTCATGTTTTATGATCTTTTTGTTTCAGATTCCTCAGATCTAGCACTCTGAAAAGCAGATTCAAAGACATCTACCGTCCATCGACCGGTGCCACGATGCTGCTGGCGGCGCTGCACAGATGTGATCAGGTACATTTCCAACAGTCTGTTGTTTACTTACCATGAGACAAGGCCGTACTTGCCCGATAGCGTGAGAATGTTTTGACGTTGAGCAGCTGAGCTGCGGAAGCTTGTGCTGCATTTTTGTTAAATTGCTGTGTGTCAAAAAGCCTCCACAGAGTTATGTTTTTGCTCTTTACTGTGGCGGCAGCAAGCCTTATACATCGTGCCCAGATTCCTCCGTATCCGGTATATTGTATATTTTATATATCTTATTTTGTTTACTTTATTTCATTTGTAAAACATGTATATACATACTATATACACACTCAAACACACACACGTAGAAAAACATATTTAGTATACACATTCAGTAATGTATATACCTTTACATATTGTACATATATTTATTACTTTTTAGATTAGCCATTTTTATATTTTGCTTGTTTTACATTATTGTATTTTGCACAACTCTGTTGCTTGTGAAGCTCGCACACAAGAATTTCACTCACATGTACTGTACCAGTGTACCTGCACATGTGATGTGACAATAAAAGTGATTTGATTTGATTTGATTTGATTGCACATGTTAAACCTGTTTTCCAGCCTGAGAAAATGAAAATGAGCCCAGTGGGTCAAATTGAACCAAAACTGGCATTCCGCAGTTTACGTGTCACAAGATTCCTAATCTATCTGTCTTTTGATTATAGGTAAGTGCGTACGGCTTCATGACCCCAGACTACAAGAAATACTCTGACCACTATTACGACAAAAACTATCACCCTGTGGGCTTCTACGCCAACCACGACCTGCGTATGGAGATGAATCTGTGGCAGCAGCTGCACAAGGCCGGCCTCATACGGCTCTACATGCGCAACTAAACCAGGATGATGAGAAATTTCATCACTCCATCTGCACGCGGATCACCAGCGTAGTCACAGGGAGACCTGTGACACTTCACAACTTTCTGAAATAAACGTAAAACCACAGATGATTTATTTTCATGAAGGAAATGATGATAAATTTGATTTCTAAAGGACAGCTGCTGTTATTGTTCAGCAGGGAGATCAGAGTTATGGGACTATTATTTGTTTTGCCTCTTTTTAAAGGAACCTTTCTGTCCTGGGAAGCATTATTTTGGTGACTGGTAGGGGGAAAATGGATCTTATTATGTTAATTTAAAAGAAAGAAGCGATTTTTGGATTAAAGGGCCCGCTGGTCTGGACCACGCAATCCTGTGACGGTAAATCCAAACGGTGTAAGCTGTGAGTCACAATCTCTAAGATACTGTCAGACTGTTAAGATGCTTTCAACAACCTCAAAGGGGAGCTCTTCTCCTCCTGCTCCTCCTCCTCCTCATCTTCTGTCATACATGGGCTCTTCCAGTGTTTCACTTACCTGCTGGTTAAACCATCTGTTTATGAGGGGCAACCAATAAGAAGAAAGGTGGCTTGAAGGAAGCTAACGTGGTTCATTTCAAACAGAGAATAAACTGAGGGGCTGCACCAGTGTAAGATTTACTTTGAACTGTGCTACTCTGGTAGAGTTCAAAATCATGACTGTAAATCTGGGAATCGGCAGAATACATCAGCTTTAGTTAGAGTTGAAACACTCCAGATATGCTATTTTTTTTTTTTAAGTGTTATTTCCTCTCTTTGAATAGATGGGCACAGATTCTTGTCTAGTTAAAGAGGGAACTGATTTGCTATTGTAAAAGTTTGATTGTTTTAAAATTATTTCATTATCTCTGCAGACAATCTGTGGTGTGTGATTTATGGTAATATTTGGCTTTCCTGTGAACCTTTCTGCTGCTGCTACAAGCTGAAGTGGGAACTGGAAATTGTCCCTTCTGTCTTGTTATGTATTTATTTTCAAACCAGCAAACCACCAAAAAAATGCTTACTCTGAGCACTTTAGATCGTATCATACAATCGGTCTCTGGCAAAGCTCAAGTTATTATTGCTTGACACAGCGAGACCGCTCTCGAGTTGGCAACGTGCTTAAAATATCCTGTCCCCGCCCTAAGTGACGGTCAGAGCACTGCTGGCAGTGACCACGGCCCATTTTTATGTGTTTTCTGTTTTTTCTGTGTGAGTTTACTGTGGAATGAAAAGGGAAATACTTCAATGACTGTGACTTTAAAGCTCACTGCAACAGATTATTGAAACAAATTAAGTATTTAGTTTAAGGGACTTAATTTATTCTCTTGTTTTAAACACATTTTAATTTCTTTTTTTTTAACACTTAATTACACTTTGTGGCCTCTACTGGACTTTCAGTGCCTTCAATGTGAAACAGCAGTTTGGGTTAATTACTGTAACTGAACTGAACTTTATTGCCAGACTCCTTCAGCTCTGACTCATCAGCTTCTATCTCTGAACTGACCGTGGGGGGTCTGCCCTCGACTACATGGATGTACTGTCTTCAAGCTTAAAGGGGATTTTATTGTATTTTATTAACAATACTACAAGTTTGAAGTGGAAGGAAGGTAACCAAACCAAAAACGGTCAAATCAGGGAATGTGTGTATTTAAAATTAGCCTTCTGTGTTATTAAATCAGTGCAGAAAAAGCAATGCAATATTTCCAGCATTTCTGCAAACTGTAGAGGGGAAGGGGACTTCTGGTTTATATACGGTGCAATGATTGATTGTGATTTTATCCTTTTTTAAAAAAATAAAATCCATATCTCAGTGAGTTTGAGTCTTTCTGTCATAACCTGAGAGTTTGGTCACACTTTATTTTACAGCTTTGATTCATTTTTTTCTACCAAAGATCAAGAGGAAGGTTCTAGAAATTATCATTTACTGTTACTAATTATAAAATGGAGAATTTATTTATCGGTCTGTTTTCTTAACTGCATTTTCTAATCCCGGGTCATCAGGAGTTCTGGAGCTTATCCCAGAGGCCTGGACTGGTCACCAGTCTATCACAAGCCTCACACAGGGAGACTATTCACACTCACAGCCAGTTTACCCAGCAGGCATGTCTCTGGACTGTGGGAAGAAGTCATGCAAGCACAAGGAGAACATGCAAACTCCCCAGGCAACAGGCAGATACAAACCCAGGAGCTGTTTGCTGTGAGGCAACTCTAACCACTGTTCCACTGTGACCCAGACAGTATTTGAGAGCTTTTCAGACATTAATCAGTCTTCAGCTGCCCCGCACCCTTGTATAATGTCAGAATCATGTCTGATTGCACAGAATAGCCTATGACTTAATAACATGCAGCCCAATTTTATTTATATAGCACCAAATGACAACAACAGTCCCCTCAAGGTGCTTTATTTTAAGGTAAGGACACTACAATAAAACTAGAAAGTACAACAATGAAATGACCCCCTGTGAGCAAACACCTGGTGACAGTGGGAAGGAAAAACTCCTTTTAACAGGAAGAAACCTTCGTCAGCACCAGGAGTCTTACACCACCTTTTCCATGTTGTTCTGTTTTCTCCACTAAATTTTGTATGCCGTAACATTTATTTTAAGGCTTTAGTTACTTCTATCCTAAAATCTCCAAAATTCTAAGTACCAAAATATATTAGCTCTATAAACATTCAAAATTAAATATTAATTAATGCATAATATCATGATTCTGCATAATGAGCACGGTTTCTTTATTTTGATCCTAAATCTTTTGGAATATAAATTAGAATTATGCTGATTTTGGCTGCATGACAGCCAGAAATTTGTGCCCCAACAGGCACTGAATGATTGTTTCTTTTGAAACAAGTCTTTTAAACTAAATTACACATGTCTCTTGTGAGAAAGATATCTATTCTTTAACTTAAGATCTGATATGACATAGGGCCTCTAAACGTGCTATGCCACTTTATTGATATGCATTGAGAATAGCTGTGTGCCAACACATGATGTGTAAATGCATTAGTTTGGCACAAAGCCATCAGCTAAAAAAATGAAAGAATGTTTTCTCCAATTCATAAGAAATATCCCCTGCCTTTAAGCCATGTTTATAGTTTACTTGTTCATGCACAAGTAAAGCATGTGATCTATATCATGTTTATCTTTACCAGAGATCTAGGTAGGCAGGAAGCACCGAGCCAGACGTATGTGGTGAGATTTGGTCACATAATGAAACCATGAGTCTGGGACATGCCACTGTTTTAAATTTACTCATTTCACTTCTGCATTCTGTATTTAGACTATGCATGGCCAAAATAAGTCCCAAGAACCATAACAAGCTTGGTATGATCTCGGTCTGGACCAGTCTGATGCTCTTATACTGAATTTGAAATAATCTTTAAATAATTGTTTAATGTTTTATTTAAATTTACATTCATTTATATTTGAGGTTATCGTTATTTTAAATGAACTTTTACTTCAAGATATTTTTTGTCATACTGAGTGACATACCATTCCACTTGTACGCCTTTTAACCAGCGCCAAAGGTTTCAGTTCATACTCCAATCCAGAAGGTGGTGCTAACGCACCTGAAGTCAGCTCCCCGTGCACTGTTCACCAAAGAAGAGCAGCAAAAAGGAGACAATAAACGAAGTGGATCTTCAATACTGCAACACTGAGACGGTCTTTTGAATTAAACCCAGAAATTAAACCCCTCGAAGTCTATCAGCACCAGGAGATCGATTAAAAACGAGATCGCTGGTAAGAAAAATCAGATTTAACGTGCAGTGACTCTCCGGGAGGAAACGGCTAGCTGCTAGCTCATCGTAGGGGGTGGATGAAGAAACGAGTTACACAAAAACGGAGCATCTCATCTCTTGTTAATCCCAAACGGCACACAAACGACAAAAGACCATAGTTTGGCTATTTATTAGTTAATAATGAAGTATTAACGCGAATGAAAAAGGCGGAACCCAATAGCGAGGATTGAAGCGGATACCCGGACGGTTTACAGCGCGCACACAGCCAAGTTATTTTTACAGTAAAAAAAATCTTTTTTTATTCAGTCTGTGACAAAAACTGCGATGAAACTCAGTATTTGGGCGCTTTTGTGGAGTATACAGGCCCGAATTAGATGAGCTGAGCCTGAATAGAAGGCCGCAGCCGCAGGGGGGAAGAGAGCAGCTGGCGAGTCGGACGGTTTCCAGCGCTTTGTCTGAACCGGAAGTGCAGAAACATTGACATCCTGTTGAGGCCGATTCCCCCCCCCCCCCCCCCCAAAAAAAAAAAAAAAAAAAAATCATGGTTTTGTTTTTTTTTTTAGACTGCAGCAAATCCAGTATTATCCAATATTATCGTACTTTAACGATTATTAATAAACATATGAAAATACAAACAAATGAAGAAAAATGGCACCTCAGAACTTATTACATATCCAAGGATATTGGAGGACTTCTCTATAAAGGACAAGAAGTCATTAATCTGGTGATTTAGCCTAGTTTATTCCTAGTTTGTGCTCTGTGTTTTCAGCAGTGTAAAATATCCGTGTTTTTATAAAGGTATAAAAACATGGCACTTCCACATTATTTTAAACTGAAACTCTGAACATAACCTGCTCCCAACAATTTGTTTTTATTCTGCTGGCTGCAGATTTGGTGCTGTTTAGGGTTTGAGAGTAAAGAATGATATATAAAAACAGAATTCAAACATAGGCTTATGTACAAGCAAGTAAAGTGTAGGTTAAGATCAGATGATGCTTATAGAACAATAAAATTGTTTGCTGTTGAGGATCTATTTTTATTACTGATGCTCATCAGGGCAAAGACTTTAGAAGCTACTGAAAATCTTTAGACCCTCCCACTGATTCCCCAGAGGTCTGCAGCAGGTACCACAAAGCAGGATTTTGTATTTCATACCCCTAACCCTCCAGATTAGAGATCAGCACGTATGAAATCTCTGCCTACTGACCAATCAATTCACCATGAAATAGCGTCATCATTCCTGGAAGATCCCTTGGACCTCTGTGTGTGAACAGTAGAAGGTTCTAAAGAAATAAATGCAATTTTATTTCTTGCCTGTTTTTTTTTTTCTGTTGGTAGCAAACAGTTTTACATTTTCATTGTTTTACTGGCATGATCCTTAAACGGGCCATGTAAACTGTACTTGCTGATCTCATATTAAATTTGTACATAGACTGAGCCTATGCTTGAATTCAGTTTTTATATTTAATCTGTAATCTCAAATGAGTCTGAAGCTGATAGAATAAAAACTAAAACTGATAGGAGCGAGCAGGTTTGATTTAAATCAGCTGGAATCACCACATTTTCAATGATTCTTTTCTTTACAGCATGTTTTATGTGTGCAATTTGTTAAGCCGTGCTTTACTAAAATCACTGACTAAAGTGAAAACTGTGACTTGCTTTGTTACAGGAAACTGCGGTATTAATTTGATGATTTAGAAAATGTACAAATGTTATGCTTGATTCTAATCTGCTGCCGTTTATCCTGATCATCAGTGTTAGGAAAAGTGAAAAAGCCTTCAAAATTGATGTCCAGGGAAAGAAGCATAAGCATCATATTGCATTCAGGGGCGTTTCTTAAGACGTAATGTAGAAAATCTAGCCTTAGTTTGCCTATTGGCCATTCATTAAAAAAATAAGAAAAACAAAAGGAATAAAAGTGTTCTGCATAAAATTGACTTTACTAATGGTTAATGCTACATTTTTGTTCAGCCTGTTGAATTAAAGCTGAGAATCTGCTCTTCAGCTGGATTTAACTGTCGACACAGTTACATCCCTAACTTGTTCCTGTTTTTCCTGCAGATGTTTAATAGCTGTCGGTGATTAAAGAAGTTCCTCATGAGTGAAACCCCAGTCTGGACCAGCATGAACCCGGAGACCCTCCACATAAAGGAGGAACAGGAGGAAATCTTGACTAGCCACGAGGAACAGCAGAGTAGTGGTCTGGAGGAGGCAGATATCATTAAGGTCATAATTACTGCAGTTCCTGTGAAAACTGAAGATGATGAAGAAAAACCTCAGTTCTTACCCTTTCATCAAAGCCAAGCTGAGGACAACAGAGATACAGAGCCTGAGAGCGATGGACCAGAACCGAGCAGTGACCCGGATCTTCAAAGTGAGTTTAAACCTGATGCTGATGAAAAGGCTTCAGACTATTCTGAGACTACTGATGAGTCTGGACCTGAAAACGAAGACAGCGATGGTGGCTGGAAGGAGGGCAGGGCACTGGAGTCAGACTTAAATATGGATGTGGATTGTAATGCGGCAAAAAAATTCTTAAGCTGCACTTTGTGGGGTCAGCAGTTTATCTACAAGCAGTGTCTTCAGAAACAGCTGACATGCCATTCAGGACAAACTCCTTCCAGCTGTTTGGTTGATAACAGCTGCGAGGTAAAGCAAAACGTAGATTCCCAGGTGGTGGCCCCAACAGGTGTGAAACAATTTATCTGCGAGTTGTGTAGTGAAGTATTTTACCGAAAGTCAGAATTTAAGAGGCACAAGAAAATGCACAACGGGGGGAAGGCATTCAGTTGCGACTATTGTGGTAAAGGATTTAACCGAACGTCAGATCTCAGGACACACATGAGGGTCCACACAGGTGAGAAACCATTTAGCTGTAGTAGCTGTGGACAGAGATTCAACCAAAAGATACACCTTAAGACGCACATGAGAATTCACACCGGAGAGAAGCCGTTTGTTTGCGAGGAATGCGGTAAAAGGTTCAGCCAGCAGGGAAATCTGACAACTCACATGCGAGTCCACACCGGAGAGAAACCGCTAGCCTGCGAAGACTGTGGGCAAAGGTTTAACCAGCAGACGCATCTTAAGGCACACATGCGAGTGCACACAGGAGAGAAACCCTTTCAATGTAGTGACTGTGATAAAACATTTAAACGAAAAACGCACCTTAAGACCCACATGAGAGTCCACACTGGAGAGAAACCTTTCGGTTGCAAGGACTGTGGTAAAAGGTTTTACCGAAACACAGACCTTAAGACTCACTTGAGAGTCCACACGGGAGAGAAACCATTCGGCTGTGACGAGTGCGGCCAGAGGTTCAACCAAAAGACGCATCTTAAGGAGCACATAAGGCTCCACACGGGAGAGAAACCCTTTCACTGCAACAAATGCGGCAAGAGATTTAATCGTAAGACGCATCTTAACTCACACATGAGAGTCCACGCAGAATGAAAACGTCAAGGCTGCTCGGTTTGTTGTAAAAGATTATTTGGTGTGTGGAGGCAGGTTTGCAAGAACCACAGCATTTTTTTTATAGTCCTGTAACGTTTACGTTTTTTAAGCTTTCTTTAGTGCATAGTTCAGAATATTTTAAACAAAATGATATTTGCTTCATCTGCTGGATGTTTAATGAAATACTAATGCTGAGGCTTATTTAGTTTTCCTAAGCTAACCTCAGGTTTTGTTATTTAAAGAACTCAAGTAGAAAACAACTGTACTGTTACTAAAAACACTTAATTTAAGCCTGCGCTACGTATTAACTCTCTGTTGGGCTCTGTTGTATGTCAGTCCACACCAATACTTGTGCTCGTACAAAGACTTTTTTATAATGTGTTTTGATGTTTAAGCAGTGAGTCTGAATGAAACTAATCTGAACAGAAAACATCATTTAAAAACTGTTATGGTCGATTATTATGGTAGTCCCTATTAGGGTGGGGCAATTGGACGAATATATCGAATATCAACGGATAGTTTTTACAAGGGCGATTTATTTATTTGTTTGATCATGAGTAAGTTTGCTAATAATGATGGAGCTAATAGAAGCAGTCAACAGAAAAAAAATAATAGCGCTGTTTTAACAGCACCCTCTTTCATCTGCGAGCAAATGCCCCCTCCTCAGTGTGCGCCCAAATGCTTGTTGATGGAGCTGCAGAAGCTGGTGATAGCCTAGCATACTCAGCTGGATGGTGGACACGTGCATGCTCATGCAAGTTAGTCGTGTTTGAGTACTTTGCTCGCACTATACGTCTGCACAAGCGGCACACCGCTTTGGTTACATCCTTAGGTTTCCCTCTTTTATTTGGTTTAAAGCCAAAGAAATCCCAAATTGGTGATTTTGTCACCAACTCTGTCAGCGTTAACGCGCGTCATCACGACTAACACAATTAACAATTAACCTATCTGGGGCTCAGACTGAGTCAAAATCCCTGAAATGTCTCTGTCAACGCATTTTGGCAGTTTGTCCTGATTTTGTTCATTCTGCGCTCCAGATGGGTCGAGAGCGTTAAAAATTTTAATCATGATGACCGTGTTTAAGCCGCGTTAACGCTGACAGCGGTTTTTTGTTTTGTTTTTTTGGAAATTAGTTCATCCATGTTTGAACTTCTGTGTTGTAAACGTGCATGATTACATAGCCCCGCCCATCAAGGTATCTGCGCATGCGCGAATATATGGCCCATCGGCGATTGTTGGACTGACGATTGCCGGTTGGAAAATTTTTACATATCGCCCAACCCTAGTTCCTATGTAGCATCACTAAACGAATGTGTTTTTCTTTTACTATGTGCTACTGGCAGGTTCACTGAAAAATACTACTTTGTAATATAATATACATTTCAGCCAATCCTGTCTGTAAAATGTATGTACTGTAATGTAAATGACTTTCAGATTCAGCTGCCTGTTGACGAGAACACTACTACATGTACTGCTGTATTTGCATGTTGTCTCTCAAAGTGTTTTATTAAAGGTGTGTTCCTGTAACGCATCAGAATGTTCTCAGACTTACCTTTTTGTTACAGTAACAGGATGTGATTCTTCTTCAGTTTTTCAGTGTTTTGGTGAGAATGTCCTCAAGAAAACAGCTGGATTGTTTTTGTTTTTTAATTAAAGCTGTCCTTAGAACCAGTTAGATCTTAAAGGTAAGTGCAAAATATTGGCAGAACTCAAAATCCTGTAGCCTAGAGACCGGAGGAGCTTGTTAACATTTTCCAACGCTACCCGGATGTTGTTTTAACAAGTTTATCAGCAAGTGAGGTCAAGTCATATAACCTTCATTGGATGTAATAATATCAAATATTTGCAAAGCACTTAAAAGTTATAAAACCACACATAAAGATGAATACATGTTCCACATGGGACGGGTGGGCAAAAAGAAGCTTTTGACCTAACTAAAGCTAAAGTTTAGTTAGGTCAAAAGTCCATTTAAGAAAAGGAAAATCCAAACTGTAAATGCTCGAAAGGAAACAGGCTATTCGTGCCCAGTGAAGGGAATCCAAGGAACAGCTTACATTAATTAAGCTAATGATTAAGAGGAAGGAAAACTATACAACTATACAAATGACTATCAAAAGAAGAGTTAAGCAAGATAAAAACCAGACACTAGAGGAGGCTAAAATAGTAAATATGAAAATATAAATAACAGAATAATCACTCTGACCAAAAATCAAAGAAACAAATGACTCAGTCCATGGTAGTCAAAAGTTTTTTTCATTTGAAAAAGTAATTTAAAATTTATTTATTTAAAAATAATCTGTTTAGAAAAATAATTTATTTTGATTAATTTTTTTTATGCAAATCTTTTTTTTTTTACACCTCCATTTATCCGTGCTGGTCCCAAGCACGGATAAATTTGTGATAAATTGCATCACAAAGGGCATCCAGCATAAAAACTTGGTAAAATCAAACAGTGAGCTACATTAATCAAGGTGGGAAAACAGTCACTATTTTGCCACAAATATTTTTTCATGCTGGTAGCATCAGACGGTGCCTGCAGCTCCTCCAGGATGGCACATCCACACGTGCTGTCACGGTGTCTCCCAGCACAAGCTCACAAAGCCATTACAAGAGAAGCGCTGGGCAGTGCTGTAGAAGGACATGAATCCAACAGCAGGGCTCATATTTGCTCCTTTGTTTGAGGAGGAGCACAAGGTTGCAGCATTGTCACATTTTGAGCACCTACGCCTGTGTGCTCCCACATTTATCACACACTATCCCAGCTGCAAACTGGGGTGGGACACAATATATACCTTTGCCTGCATGGCTCCTTATTGATGAAGACACAGTAGTTTAACCTAAATGACTTATCCATAATTTGATGAAGGCAGTGTCCAAGGAGGTTCAGTTTAAGGTCAAAGGGAAATTCATTTAATTTATATTTTTTGCAATAAATACTCAATAATAATGATCAGTTTTCTAATCTGCAAATCAGGACCAAACATAGAAACATTGTGATTTGCTTACCACATTCACTGCACATATTCTTTTGGTGGTATTACTGAGAATCAGCTTTACAGTTTGAGTATGTAAAAGAATTCCTTCAGCAGAAAATCAGAGCATGATTGGTAAAATAATCAGTGAAAATTTGGTGGTTTTAAACTCAAAACTCTGCTGTTGACCAGATTATGTGTTCAGCAGTTTTGATTATATGGAGAACAACATACGAGCTTTCAGAGAAGTACAATCACATCCATTTTTGTAAGTCACTGCACCTTCATGACTCGGAACGTCTTTAAGTTCATCACGCCATCGCTAACCTAACATGTTCAAAACAAAGTATATACACAGTCAATATACATAATAATCATACTAAAGACATAATAGTGTGCAAAAGTCTCGAGCCACTTTCATGTCTTTTTATTTTGTTTCCAATGAGTTTAACTTTCTGTGAATGTAACAAAAAAAAAAAAAAAGTGCTCTTCAGCAATACTTCTCCAGATTTTGAAAGTTTTCCTTTGGACAGTCCAGTCCTTGTACTTGACAATTTTTTAAAAATGCTTTTCCTTTTTTGTTTGTTAAGCCACTTAACATTGGCCTATGAGTCATTCAAGCATAAAAAGAAAACTTATAAAGTGAGTAAACAGAAAAGTGCTTTTAAATAGTATTTTCAGGTACTTTGTTATTAGCAGCCTGTCAAAACCCCACCAAAGAAAAAACAGACTGATAAGCATAAAATATTCCAGCAAAGGCTGGAAAACGATTCCTGAAGACTACTTAAAAATAACAGGAAGCTTCCTCAGAGAGTTCAGAGTGTGCTGAAGAACAAAGACACCCATCATCACACCAAATATCAACTTTCAAGCTTTTTAGAATTGTACAAACTCTGTTCTTGCTTATAAACTGCATTTTTATGTCTCTTGACATATGTCAATGAATCACTGCACGCTGTTGTTACAGACAAACAGTGCAACACCACAACCAGCTTTTCTGGTCATTTATTCAGCCACAAAACAGCAGCTTGTGCAAAAATAAGGACATAATTATTCTCAGACAGTAGTTTTAAAAGAAGTAATTTCTTTCTTGTTGCTGTTAGCATAGTTATCCACAATCCTCTTACATCAGCCTGCAAAAAAGCATTTTACCACTCTTTTATACAAAAATCTCCAAACTGCATCTGGGCTTTGAAGCCACAATTTCTGCATTTTTAAAGCATCACCTGTGGGGATTTAATAGTGTGATCAGGACCATCGTTAAACTCCTGTTTAACTAACTTGGATGAAATCACATCCTCTGAACACGTACAGTGATGATGACTGTGAATCATAAAATGTCCACCGCCATGCTTCACAGGCAGTATGAGGTGGTTCTCCTGAAAAGCTGTCTTTGGTATGTGTCAACATGTTTATTACTCCAGGTGCCAAATAACTCCACCTTCGTTTTTTTTTAAAGCACAGTATTTCAAAAAACCTGGTCCAAAATGCTGATCCCGGCGAGAAAAGTCTGACCCTTGATGATGAAGTTTCACCTTTTACTCTCTAAGGTGGTTCTAATCATTGACACCTAATCCAGCTCTCATTTTGTATTTCTGAATTTGTAACAAATATAGAAGAAATGAAGCAACAGATAAAAAAATAATAATAAAAAGGTATAAAAATATTACGTTATTGTTAAAAAACAAATAAACAAACAAAATATTCTATCATGTATGGACCCTCATATGTCTTTTCAGATTTCCCTGTCTGGTGAATCTTTCGCTACAAACTCCACAGCTAAATGGTTTCTCTCCGGTGTGGAAGCTCATGTGCCTCTTGAGATGCGCATGGCGACGAAACATTTTACCACAGTCGTTACAGCCAAATGTTTTCTCTCCTGTGTGAACTCCTATGTGTTGTTTGAGATGAGTCTTTTGGCTAAACTTTTGACCACAAAAAGCACACTCGAACGGTTTCTCTCCCGTGTGGACACTCGTGTGTCTCTTAAGAGTATTCTGATGTCTAAATGTTTTGCCACAAACGTCACAACCAAACGGTTTCTCTCCCGTGTGAACTATCGTGTGTCTCTTCAGAACCTCCTGTTGTGTAAATCTTTCACCACAAACATCACAAACAAAAGGTCTCTCTCCTGTGTGGACTCTCATGTGCCTTATGAGATGCATATTGCAACTAAATGCTTTACCACAGCTGTCACAACCGAATGGTTTCTCCACAGTGTGTAACTTAGCATCTGACAGCTGTATACCTCCATCCTTTTCTGGATTCCTCCCTATGGCTGAGTTGCTGTTCGGAGCTTCAGCCTCTGAGATGTGTTCAGTTTGGCTTGGCTGAAGCTCCAAGGACATAAATTTATTTTCATCATCTTCACTCTTTACAAGGAAGTTGGTGATATTGGTCTCCTCCAGGTCTCCCTCCTGACTTCTGCAGAGTTTCCGCTGTTCCTCCTTTATGTAGAGATGCTCTGCTTCCTGCTGGTCCAGACTCGGGCTCCATGGAACCTCTTCTTTAATCACCAGCAGCTGCTGAACATCTGCAGGCACCGCTGAAACACGCATGCACATTATGGACTGTAACTTTGGTTAAAAGAGCCAATATATTATGTTTTTAATAGGCATGATAAGCAATGCATACAGAGGTCTTCTGAAATAAGTGTTTTTCGATTTTTGTGTTTTATGTTTCCAGTTAAAAGTATCTTTTTTTTGTTGAAACAAGGGGACAAAGACAAACAACATCCTTTTATAGATCTGTATAAAGGAAAGATTGCTACTATCTTCTGGAAGAAACAAGAATTTTAAAGTTGATGTTAGATGTTGTTTTAATCAGTGAAGAGATTCAGTTTATTTTAGTTGCAGCACTTCAGGGTCAGCAGGGGCTGTTGTGCTTATATCTCACATGGCAGCCCATCATGGTGATTTGATGATTCTGAATCTAAGCCTTGCTACGAAGCGAGGCATGTTTATATTTGCTTTATCTGTTTGGGATTTTTAATTTTATTCCTCAGTTTTAATCTCACTGCACTGCCAGTATTTTTCTACCTACTGTTGTTTCACATTTAACTTTTCTTAAATGTTTTATTGCTTTAAAACTCAGCTCTTGAAATGTACTACATCAATAAAGTTTATTATGATTATGATCATTGTTATTATTACTTCCAAAAATGGCATATAGACAATAGCAAATAATTCCTGAAATCAGTGTACAGATAGTAAGAAGCTCTAAAGATTTTTTGAAGAGCATCTGAAGTCTCCGTCTTCCTCTGATGAGCATCTACAAACACACTGACTCTTAAGAGCTTCTTTATTCCAGCTTTTTTTCATGCTCCTAAAACATGTTTATTGACACGTTTGTTAAATTATTTTTTCTTGCCTTTAAAAAAAATCTCTATTTTGTCCTAATGACAAATTCACCTCAAGTACAAATTCATATAACTTCTTTTATTACTGGAAAGTGATTTTCTTTTCACACTTTACTAATAATTAAAACACAAATGACAAAACACATGCGTCTAATACAACTAATATTATAATTCTACCTTACTTTTAAAAAAACACTAGACCTGTTCAGGTTTCTGATTGGTCAAAAGCAGCAACTCTACCTCTTTTAAATAAACCTACTCAGTGAGATTAAGAAACCCTGTGCTTACTTATCAAGCTGATAACCGCTTTTATATGACCTCTTAGTCTGACTGCAGGCCAGATAAGGAAAAGATATCCTGGGTAAACTCAAGGTGTTTTGTAGTATAGGCCCCAGAAGTGTATCTTGATCAGCATATATAAATACAATGACAAGGAAAACAACATATATCAGCAAACTGCCTTGCACTTGAGTAATTTCACATTTTGACATTATAATTTTACATTATAATATTATATTTCAAGGTCAACACCTGGATGGATTCTCTCAATTCTTTAATTTATTACTTCCTTATTACCTCCTATAGCAGAGCATACATTGCAGCATCCTTTATTAAAGAAAAAAGTACCGTCCCATAACTCAAAACTACACATCATCCGATCATTTATTTAAAAAAAAAAAATCCACATAGCTGACCTGTGATTAAGATCTTCTAAATGCCACTGATACTCTGAACCTGGAGGCTGTTAAACCAACAGCTGAACGTTACGCTCCTGCTTCTTATAAAGATTGTGGCTTGTGTGAGGACTTTACATTTACAGCTGCATTAACGTGATCACAGTGAATTCAAGATTCGCAATAAAGCTACATTCACTTATTCTGTTGATGTTGTGCAGCCTGTAGGATTAAAGCTGTTGTGACTTGTTGGCTTATCATCTGTCAAACAGATCTCTCGGAAATGGTATCAAATCATTTTGAGTCAAAAAGAAGCTGCAATCAGTTTTTGGCAATGTGACCTTTACATTTTTTTATTATTATTTTCCAGTTAATATTTTTAAGAAATTCTCTTTCAAGAGCAACCTGGACTAGAGGGCAGCAGAAATTGCACCAAATACAACAAAATAGTTCTACAGTGAGATTTTAAGTTGCCAAAAAAGAGTGGATTATGATGCATGCAGTACACGATACTGCAAAACAGGTCATTTTTTAATTATTATTATTTTTATAACCCCTGCATAAATCCTCTTGACTATGTTTTTGGCACCGATGAGCAACTAATCTCAACGTGACCCATATTTTATTGTAGATAGTGTAGATTTTTTACCTTTATATTTCCAACTTTGATACTTAGATTCTGTTTACACAGACTGTGTTTACACACAGTGGGGATAAAACACGGGAGGGAAAGTGTTTAAGATGCGCTTTTTGTAGTTCGTCTTCTGCGTGGGATTTAAGGAGCGACTCATATTAAGAGAAGCTGAGGAGTTCTGTTCACCAGCCCTGCAGGGAGCTCGCAGTCATCCGTCTCCTCCACATTAACGCTGAGATTTTTCCTTCTTTACTTACTTTGGTTTATATCCACATCCTGCAGCTGGCGGAGTTTAACCTCTCGATGATAATCCACTTCGTTCATGTTAGTTTTCTTCCTTAAATAAACTGCAGGTTCCTTAAAGATGAACCAGGCATGCGCAGAATCGATCACCACGGGCCACCAAAACGGAGGTCTTCTGTGTTTTAAGCAGGCACCTGCGCAGACACCTTAACCCCAATTATGATTTTTACTGGTGGTGCAAACAAGGAACCGATGCATTACCACCACCAGCTGGTCTGGAGTGTGGTCCGGACCTTCAGACACGTTTATACTCTGCCTCCTTCAAAGGAGAACAACAACAAAGGGGCACATATATGCTCACAGGCCACTTTATTAGGCACACCTGTTCAACTGCTCTGAAACACAAATATCTAATAATCAGCCAGTCACATTGCACCGGCTCGATCCATTTAGGCATGCTGACATGGGCAAAACGACCTGCTGCAGTTCAGGTTGATGCATCAGGCTGGGGGAGGGGATTTAAGTGACTTTGAATGTGGTTGTTTGTAAATGTTTGTAGGTGTTAGAGATCAGAGAAGAAGCACCAGCTTTGAGCTGATAGGAAGTCAGCAGATAAATAAAAAAACTTGTTACAACCACCGTTTCCAGAAGAACATCTCTGAATGCACAACACATTAAACCTTGACCACACTGGGTGTCACTCCTGTGAGCTAACAACAGGAAACTGAAGACTGGGAAACACTGATGAGTCTCAACTCCTGCTGCAAGATTCAGATGATAGGGTCGGAATTTAGTGTAAACATGAATGCATGGATAAATCCTGCCTTCAGCAGAATAAAAGCTGCACTTGGTTTGTAGCGCAGGTGTCTATAATTACAGCGGTCTTCAGAGCAGGGAAGAAATATTTGGATTTGTAGAAATTTTCACCAAACAGTCTCCTTTTGGGGGGTGGCTGTGGCTCAGGAGGTAGAGCAGGTCACCTACTACTCGGAAGGTTGGTGGTTAGTTCAGTGCTCAGCTGGAGTAGAAAAGTGCTACACGAGAAGCAGACTATTTACCATTTAGTTTTAGCTGTTGGACTGATGTCCTCATATTTGAATCTGGAATACTTCGGGATAGAGTTTGTGGTTGACTCAGTGACTGGAAGGTGTCCAAGCCGAAATCTTCTCCCACCCATCGCGGTGAGCTGACAGTTGGTATGAGGTGTTAGTACTGATATGTTTGGTTTTCACCTAATATCACACTGCATTATACACAAACATCTCCACTTGTTGTTTGTTCAGATGCAACATTGCATGCCTAAGCCATGTTGACATGTTCTTTTCAGACAGCTGAGATGTTCTGCTGGCAACACTTCCAAACCGACCATGTTCAGTCTTTTCCTAGTTGTACTTTCATGAACAGTTAACATGCTGAGGCCTGTAGAGTCTGAATGGAGCTCTGGGTTTTTGTTCTCCAAGCACTGCACTTGGGATGAAACTGCTGCGAACATTAACATTTACCTTGAATATTTTTCACTTATGAATAAGAGAATAATATTTTTCATTGTACAATGACAGCCTTATTTGGAAATGACCTTATAACCTTTGCAGCTTGATGGACAGCAACAGCTAAATTCTCCAGGATCATTGCTGATGTTTTTCCTGCCAGAGGTCTGCTATTATTAGTTATTAGTCAGAAGTGTGTTGGCAACGTGTTACGTGGTCAGCCACCACACCCTGTAATGTCACACTGCCAAGTTCTCGTCTTTTTCACTGAATCTTTGTGTGGCAATATCTAGATTCACTGTAGGTGTTTTACATGAGTATTAATGTAAACAGAAAGAAGAGATGTGTTTGTTGTTATAAAACCAAAAATAACAATGAATAACATTCAAAATCCAACCAGAATTACTCTTTAAAGCCAGCCATTTTAACATCATCTCTTATATTTGCAAGAACAATGTTATTTGAAAAATATTGTATATGTACAGTTTCAGACATCTAGATGTTCATATTTGTAGATCCACTGTTTCTGTCTTCTTTGGACTCTATTGCCTTTCCTGGACTGTTATTGGGGCTGATGGTGACCCCTGTTGACCTGGTGATAGACGTGCATTTCACTAAACTTTAATTTCAGGCTTTATTAAGAACACGCCTCATGGGTGGAGGACAGTTTAAGCAAATAAACGGCAAAATACAGAAATAGAAAATACATATTGTCAGCAAGTGATCCACTGTTAGACTCTCACTGTCAGACAACCAGTGTGCTCATTTAAGTGCAATGAAAAATCATCCAAATTAAAAAACAAAAGTCCTTATTCATACTGCTAATGCTCTATAACCACAAACAAACCCAAAAACATTGTTCAATTATTATTAGTGTAAAAAATTAAATGTGTGGTAATCTGCAAATAAGGAAGCAGCTGGAAGAAACAGTTTTTATTCCATCTTTAAGACAGTTAATTGTGAAGGAAGCAACAAGACTGAAATTCCAGAGGTCTGCACTATGAGGAAAAAAACTCAACATATTCAGGATTTATTAAACTAACATTTGCAATCAGGATCAATAAGTCAACCCAGTCTAGCTACGAGCACTTTTACATAAAGAGGGCAGTGTTTGCAGCATATCACCAGGCACAGACAGACAGGTCTACTGGCAACAGGGCAGCATATTTTACACATGAAGAGCAAACTACAAATCAGAAATACCTACTCACAAGAACATCATCTGTGAAGTGCTCTACAGGCTGTCAGTCACCTACTTTTCGTTGTTTTGGGCAAATACTTCAAAATATCTACTAAAAATAATCATTTCTGCATGTCCTTTTTTTTTTAGGTTTTGTGCAGGTATTACTTTATAATGCACTGGTGATGAGAAATGTGCAATAAAAAACTTTAGATTACTGTTTCAGTAACATTAGTACTTCATATTTAGCACAGCCAGCAGACAGATTGTCATGTAGTGTTTATACATTCGATCAAACATCAGTGAGACAGACTGAAAGGCGCCCAGTCCATCAAAGGCCAGAAAACAGCTACAGAAGTCCAGTGTTTATAACCCAAAAGGTTCGAGATGTTCAGGCACAAAATGACAGGCATGTGATTCAGTTGTTGAAACTGCAGTTGTGTGTACACTCATGTGTCTCTTCAAACTTCCCTGTCTGGTATATCTTTCGCCGCAGACGCCACAGGAGAACGGCTTCTCTCCCGTGTGGACGCTCATGTGTCTCTTGAGAGTATTCTGCTGTCTAAATCTCTTTACACACAGACCACAACCGAAAGGCTTCTCTCCTGTGTGAACTCGTGTGTGACTCTTCAGAACCCCTTGCTGTGCAAATCTCTCGCCGCAAACACCACAGCTAAATGGTTTCTCTCCCGTGTGGACTCTCGTGTGTGTCTTAAGGTGCGTATTGGAACTGAATGTCTTTCCACAGTCAACACAAACAAACGGTTTTTCTCCTGTGTGGACTCGCATGTGTCTTTTAAGAGTAAAATTAACTCTAAATCTTTTCCCGCAAGCATCACAGCCAAATGGAGTCTCTCCTGTGTGGACTCGTAAGTGTTCCTTAAAATTTGACTTCTGGCTGAACCTTTTACCACAAAAACCACAATCAAAGGGTTTTTCGCCTGTGTGAACTCTCATGTGCGTCTTAAAATGTGTCTTCCTGCTAAATTTCTCGCCACAAACAGCACAACAAAAAGGTTTCTCTCCAGTGTGGATTCTCATGTGTCTGTGGAGAGACTGCCTGTGGAGAAAATGTTTTCCACACTCAGAGCAGCTAAAGGGTTTTTTGGTAGTGTCACATCCTACGTGACAATTTACACCTGACTCAGGTGACCCGCTTGCCTCAGAGTCATTGTCACTGTCTTCAGTTTCAGGTTTAAAATCTGACAAAGGTCCCTGCCATTCATCACCATCATTACTGAGTTCAGTCTCAGAGGAGTCCGAATCATTTTCCACTTCATTAGGTTGTAAAGTACTTTTTGTATGAAGGTTTCTGGCTGATTCTGGTCCTCCACAGTCGTCTCCATCAGTCTCAGTTTTTATTTGTTTACTTGTTTGATGACGGTGAAGCTCTGAAGAATTAGGTTTCTCTTCACCATCTTCACTCTTCACAGGAGCAGCAGTGAATGGGAGCCTGCTGGTATCAGCGTCTTCCAGCCCTTTAAAGTGTTCTGCTGTTTGAGTGGTGCACAGTTCCTCACGCTCCTCCTTTATGCGCAGGGGCTCTTGGGACCACTGGTCATCAGAGGGGCTCCATTCTGGGGGAACCTCTTCTTTAATCACCAACAGCTGTTGGACATCAGCAGGAAACTCTGAAATACACAGAGACATCACCTGGAGAGCACTTATTTTACAAATATCACAACACAATAACCTTATAAAAAACAAGAGATAAAAAAAATAACAGATAAAAACAAGAATAATCTGTCATTAAAATGTGAATAAAAAGGGTTAGAATAATGACTATTGTATGAGACAGGTTATTAAAAAACACAGCAAACAATAACAAAAAAGAAAACAAGCCCTTGAAACAATTACAATAAATAGAGGTCAACAAAAAAAATACGCAACCCTTCATCACCGCTCCTAATCATGTGATCATCTGCTAACTTATCACCAGCTAAATGTCAGTAAAAAAAAATGTAAATTCATCTTAAGAACTTGTTGTTTCTTTTGTTTAAAATAAAGATCCCTTTTTCACCTTCCACCTTTTTGCTGCTCTTACTGCTTTTAATAGGAGCCACTGTTGCAACAAATGACTTGTTGGGGTATAATCTATCTCTGGTGAATAATATCAAGTCATTTTGAGCCAGAAGGGACAAACTGGAATCAGTTTTTACCAAGGTGACTTTCTATTTTACTTTTTATTATGATTTCTTATTATGTTTTTTTGTGTTTTCAGGAGCAACCTGACCAAAAGGGAAGCAGAAATTACACCAAATACAACCAAACAGTTCTATAAAGATAATTTAAGTGGTCAAAAAGCACTAAATTGATTACAATATAGGTACAATAAGACTGAATAATAAAGATACTCGCACAACAGGTCATTTCTTTATTATATATATATATATATATATATATATATATATATATATATATATATATATATATATATATATATATATATATATATATATATGATCTCCTACATAAAGCCAGCTCACTAAAATCTATATTTATTAAGATGAGTAAAAATGTTAGACATACAAACACCTTGAATCAAATTTCGCCCTTTTACTTAGTTGAACTACAATATTAACGCTGTTGTTGTGTGCCCCGTCTAAAACGCCCGGGTACTACACAGGACCCTCACCGATGGGTTCCGCCGGTTTTAAGCCGTTTTAACATCGATTTGTGGCAGATTTACATAATTTAAAAAGCCCGGTTTGTAGGTGAAAAGTTTATTTCGCCCACCAGTACAACGAGCTAGCAGCTAGGAAGCCGTTTCCTTCCGGAGAAACATCTCACGTTAAATCTGTGATTTTCTCACCGGTAGTTTGGTTGATATCAGCATCCTGCAGCTGATGCGGTTTGATCTGCGGCTTTCCTTCATAAGGCTGACTCTCGGTGCCGTTACGTTGACGATAATCCGCTTCATTCATTGTTCTCGTATTTAAAATCAACTGTAAGCTCGTTTGAATTGAACCAGGCGACTCGATCAGAAGATCGATGGCCGTGTATTCACACTTCTATACGACCTCATCAATAGTTGTATTACTGGAGATGAGGACGGACTCGGACAGGGCGCTCATTCTTCAGTCTTGTTGTGAAATGTATTTATTGGGGTGTTTTGGGCAGGCATTTCCTCAGGCACCTTTTTTTTTTTTTTTTTTTTTTAATAGGAAAGAAACGTAACACACATAGAGTAACAGACACTTTATGTTTAAAAAATGTATTTTTAAACATTTAATTATTTTTCATGCAGAAATTACAGACAAGAACATATGAATGATAACAAAATATAAGAAATAGTGTTATATAATAATAATAATAATCATACTCATAATAACAACAACAAGAGCAACAACAATAATAATAATAATAATAATTATTATTATCATAATGCAGAAAACAGGACAGAAAGGGGCCAATTAGTTTTAAAAAGGAAACTTTAAGTCTTTATAAATAGGTGCTCTGTTGATATTTCTTTAATTTCTTAAAAATTGAACTAATCGTGATGACGGCGTTAACGCGTTAATGTTGAAAGCCCTACAACAAACACAAAAAAAGAAGACATTATGATATAGACTTATAATTTGGACAGATGTAATTTCTAAATTCTATCACACACATATACGTGGAAATTGAGTGCGAGGGCCCTCGGTGCGCCTGCTTGCTGATGCTGCTCAAACAAAACCTGTCCAAAGGGGAGGGGGCGGGCTGCTTCCAAATAGTGCTGCTTCCATAATATTATGTATTAATTATTTTTCCTGGGTTGTGTGAAATCCCAGAAAAAAAACCCATAGAAGGTGTAAGTATATTAGTGTATTAGTTTATGTTGTGGGGTTGGGTGTTGATATTGGAGTGCAAAATTACTGATGGAAGATGGACAAGAAAAGGTCAAGGCCATCAGGTCCTCAGTTTAGAAAAAAAAAGAGAAAAGAAGAGGAGAAACGAGCAAAAGATAAATGTAAGCAGATGTGTCTTTGGATAATGGCAGGTATTATGTATCCTGAAACAAGATAACATTCATCAGTAGGGATTGGGAAAACGTCTGTTTGCCTTTGTTAGCTACTTGGCTATGATAGTAAAGAGTAGACAGACAGTAGACACTGATGTGGCTTATTGAATCTTTTGGACTGCACAATATTAATTAGCCAATATTTGGAAGAGCTGTATTGTTGGTTTGTCTGCTATTCTCAATGTATGATGAATTCTAATGGCTGTTTGTTAGCCATTTGCATACTCTCTCTCTCTCTCATTATATAAATCATTTATCTGGTTAAATTAAGTACGGTTCCAGTGTGTGTGTGTCTGTGTGTGTGTGTGTGTGTGTGTGTGTGTGTGTGTGTGTGTGTGTGTGTGTGTGTGTGTCTGTCGGGGACGGGGGGTTCGCCCAGGGCACCAAACAGGCCAGGACCGCCCCTGATCACTCCGTCAATCAATCGATCGATCCCTCAGGTAGTCTTTTGAAATTAAATTTGCCTCCAATCAGTCCTGGCAACGTAGCTCTGTTGTGCGCATCAGTGCAACTTGTACAGCAGGAAATCGTGCATTCACAAAAAGTCCCCTTTGCTTTGAATTCAAAGTGCGATTAAATGCGTTATTTTTTAACGCGTTTTTTTTATTTTTAATTAATTAATCGCTATTAACACATTAAATTCCCACCCCTAGTTTAAAGTCCAAATGTGTGTAAAGCCCTATATATACAGTCACATTCACGAAAAAAATCTTCACATTTGGAGTTGCAACATCAGGGTATTTGATTGATATATTATTGTCACAAGGGGGCGCTTTGATACAGTCTTGCTGCTTTACGACCTTGAGTCTCGTGCGCAGGAAGTATTGTCTGTCTCTTCCTGTGAGATCTTCCCAATAATGGCGCTCAAGTGTGTTTTCAACGAAGGATGCAGTGCTGCAAACCAGTTAATGAGACCAAATTGTATTTACATATCAGTGCTAATAAGCTACTCTTTTATTAGGCCCCGAACTCTGACTACAAACATCTGTCCAGTTATTTGTGTTGGAAAATCCCGGTGAGTCACAGGCTTACGTTAGCTACCTGTTAAGTTTATATAATGTATTTTACTAGCCGATTAAGCTCAGGAACCTTTGGGGAAAAAACCCCCCAAAACAATCGGCAGCTATGAGAATGTAGTTTGTTTTTGTTTTGTTTTTTACTTATCTTGTTGGTCCTTACAGTGTGGTATAAGTTTTGAATGTTCTAAGCTACAGATGTTACCGCTGATGCTAGGTGTGATGCTAATATAATCTAAAGAATTGTATAAATTTACATTGTTTTAAAAAGTGTTACATGTCTAAAACGATAACTCAATATGAAGAACATGAACGAAATTGGAGTTAATTGAAAAAGGATCCTTTATTTTTTGCCTCATTTTATTTTATTTTATTTACTAATCTTTTCTCCTTGTTACTATGTTGAGTGGTTTATTGCTGATTGTAAATTTGTTGTTTGGTTTGTGTTAGGACCGGAGATAAATGTTCGTTTGTTCCTTGATTTTTGGTGCCCACTTGTAATAAGTTGGATTGCAGATAGGGGGCAGGGTTTAATAAGAATATTTTCTTCTTCCTGCTCCTTTTCACACATGGTTGCAGTGCTATACCGATAGAAAGTGTGGTTGGTTTGTCTGAAAGAACTAACTGTGGAAACTGTTGTACCAAGTGTGAAATAAATGAAATGATGCTAGCTGCTATGTGCGGTTAGCCCATTCCACCTCCCGCCCGCCATACTACGATGGGGTAGGTAAGTACTTGCTGTTTATATTAAAATGGTTCAGTCTTAATAGAAACAACATATTTCAAGTTTTAAAAGTATTTCCAATGTAAATTAAGTTACATTTGCTTGTTAAGAGTAATAATTTGTTACTGCTAAAAATAAGTTACTGCAACTGTGGTTACTTGGTAAAGCTTAAATAAATACAATTTGTTGTTAATACATTTGAAATTGAAGTACACTCTTAAGTATTTGGTTATACATGATGGATAATATTTGATAATATCCTTTTTGAAGGAAAATAAATTAATGAGCTCATGTTAAGAACCCAAAATGGAATGGGAATTCTTTGTTCTGCACTGATTGTGTCGATTGGTTTTTGAACTGCTAAAAAAGATAAAATGAGATGACAGTGCCAAAATCCCAACAAACCATCCCCTATGAGAAAGCACTTGACAACAGTGGGAAGGAAAAACTCCCTTTTGACAGGAAGAAACCTTGGGCAGAACCAGAGAGCCTCAGAGAAGGGCAGCCATCTGCCATGAGCGGCTGTGGTTGAGGGGAAGAATTCTTAGAATTTGATATTTTAATTGTGTTTTAGTTGACTGTAGGGCTGGGCCATATCATACTGTTCACGGTAATACCAGTATAATGTTAGGCAATGATAATAAAATGAAATATCGTGATAGAATATGGGTAAAACGTGCATGCGCAGTGCCTTTGTTTTCATATGCACTTGGCAGAAAAAGCATGGCGGTGACGGAGAATGAGAAGGGCGAAAGCGGATCTTTGAATGACAGATGAACCAGAATTGGTTTGTAAAAATGGTGCAACTTCAGTGGTGTGGAACTGGTTTGGCTTTCGTCCGTCAGATACACGCTAGCGGGCCGTCGTTATGACCGTGTTTTTAGGAAAATAAGGCACACTTAAAATCAGTCCTTTGATTTTCTCGAAAATCGACAGTGCCCCTTATAATCCGGTGCGCCTGATGTATGAATTCTGGTTGTGTTTAGTGACCTCGAACCGATTTTATGTGGTACACAGCGCTCGAAAATCTGTCAAAAAATGTTTTAGTACGACTTTGATAAGCTACGAAGCCGCACTGCTTGATCCATTGTTGGAGCATTACGGTTATCGTAGTCAGGAGCCTCGTGGAGTGATACGTACTGTGCTTCAACATAATATTACCGTATTGTGTGTGTATAACCTCTTTTTAAGTTTTGTGGATATTATACATGGTTATGCTGAGGATATGTCGGCCAATTTCCACTGGAAATGCCTTTTGGTTAAACTGTCAGCGAGGAATTTGCATTTGCACTGTTACATTTTTATATAACTTTAATGCACATAAAAAACAGCTGCTTGTTTAAGTGAAAATACATTGATGGTTTTTTTTTTTTTTTTCATTAATAAAGTTGCAGAGTTGTAAAGTATTTTGTCTCGCGTCAATTATATCGTCAGTTATATCGTTATCGCAAATTTTCAAATATATATCGTGATAAATATCTTTGGCCATATTGCCCTGCCCTATTTGACTGTAACCTCCCGTCTGTTTTTCTGTGTCTAGTTGAGTGTTAGTCTGTTGTCTCTGTGTGTAATTAGTTCAGTTTTTATTTAGAGTTTTTTGTCTCTTGTACTTGGCCTTTAGTTTTATTTTCATGTGTTCCATTATTTTGATTGAGCTCAGCTGTGTCTTCTTGCACTTATTCAGTTCAATTTCAATTCAGTTTTATTCATGTAGCACCAAAATCACAACAACGGTTGCCTCAAGGCACTTTATATTGAAAGGCAAAGACCTAACAATAATGCAAAGGAGAGAAAGACAGAAACCCCCATGTCACAAACTGGAAATGAGAGTGCAGTTGGACCCGAGAGCAGACTCAATCGCTTGAACTATTTACAAGATTTATTAATGAGAGGAGTCAACTTAAACAAGAGCTCAGTCATAAACAGAAACTCTGCACAGGTGCCGTGGGAAACCAGGGGACGGAGAAACGGTCGGGCACGCAGAACACAGGGAGAGCACGGGCTGGAACTTCTGCAACAGAGGAGAGAGGTGTCACTGGACCAGGAAACGAGTGAGAGAGACAAGGCCAACTTTTACAGACAGGTAAGAGAGCGCAGACTGTCATTAGCATCACAGCGAATTCTTTTGTCACACATTAGGTGATCAGTCAAACAGCTCTATTAAATGGAATTCACATTGAGTTTAGATGGATATTAAGAAATATAAAACAAACAAAAAAAAATCCTACATTTTCAGAAATGTTTTTTTTTTTTTGTACTACTTGAACACTAAAGTGGCCCTCACATGAGATGACAGTGTTAACAGTGGTACACAGCTAAACTCTCCCATTTAACAAATACTCCTGACTTTGATGGTCTTTGCGGCTTACAAAGGTTTGGCTCATATAAGATGTATCCTTCGAATTATGCAGTTATTTGACATTAGTTCATACCACCTGTTTGAACAGGCGTTTTTTGATATGGGCGACATGGGCCGTTGCCCAGGGCGGCATCGTGGTGTGGGTGGCATCATGCGAAAAGTGAGGGCCCTCGGTGCACCTGTTTGCTGCTGCTGCTGTGCTGAAGTCTCACACACAACCTGTCGAAAGCTGAGGGGGTGGGCTGCTTCCAAATAGTGCACATTTCCTTCATAATATTGTCAATTCAAGCCCATTATGTATTAATTATTTTTCCTGGGTTTTGTGAAATCCCAGGGAAAAAAAAACCCTATACAAGTGTAGGTGTATTAGTGTATTACTCCAAAAGTTGATTCTGTTCATCTGGAAGGAACTGACCTCCCAGCCCATTGTTCCTTCAGTGGGCTGGTTTCAATCATTATGCAAATGTACTGTTTATAAGATTTGGGGAAACCTGCAGTCAGCTGAGACTGAAGAAACCACTTGGATGAGTGATGAAACGTTTCTCCCACTGAAAAACGCTACGTCCAGATGAACAGAATCAACTTTTGGAGATTTACTTACCTGGATGATTGAGAATGCATCAAGACATATTAGTGCATTGGTTTATGTTGTGGGGTTGGGTGTTGATACTGGGGTGCAAACTTACTGATGAAAGATGGACAAGAAAAGGTCAAAGCCATCAGGTCCTCAGTTTAGAAAAAAAGAGAAAAGAAGATAAACGTGCAAAAGATAAATGTAAGCAGATGTGTCTTTGGATAATGGCAGGTATTATGTATCCTGAAACAAGATAACATTCATTAGTAGAGACTGGGAAAACTTCTGTTTACCTTTGTTAGCCACTTGGCTATGATAGTAAACAGTGGGACAGAGGGACTGTTCGCCCAGGGCACCAAACAGGCTAGGACCGCCCCTGGGTGTATGGTAGGTGGGGCTGGCTCTACACTGGTGCAAGAGGGGCCAACCACTGTGAGCCTGTTGGCTGTGGTTTAAACATTTTTTTGAGGCTCAATGATTTGTAATGCTCCTGCTCACAACAATCGCGTAATTTCACTGGACAAATTTGCACCATTTAATTTTTTTGGAATTAGGCTCATTTTTTTGCATGTGAATAAATAGATCCGACCAATGAGAGCACTGGATTTGGCAACACGTGTGCTCATAGCTTAAAACGCGCTCAGATTATTTTTACACTCTCACTGATTAAGTTGTGTTTAGAAACAGTTTTTAAATTACAAAACACTTCTGCTTATGGGAGGCAAAAAAGTGTGTAACTTCTAACGTTCAATAGGTTTCTTTTTTAATATAATTTCTTATAATTTTGAAGCTGTTTAAAGTTTCATTGATATTAAAAATCATAATTCATCTAATGATAAATGACTTTACCATAAAAGCAAAAACGTGTTAAAACAGTAAAAAGGGTAACTTAATATAGTTACAAAGATTTATTGCCCAGTTTTAAAAAATGATTACTTCATACTTGAGATAGCTTCAGTTTTCTAGATATATGTTTCCATATATTTTATATATATGTATGGAAACATATATATATATTATTTATATAGGCAAGGACAAAACCACAAATTTTGTATTCAGGGATATTTTTTGGTTTATTTTTTTAAGTACAATGAAGACAAACATGAGGGCGGGAAAGGAGAAAAAAAAGACCAAGTAAAGCTTGTTAATAATACAAATACACTTCACAACAGAACCTACAGCGTTACAGTATCTATCTGCAGTAACATGTGCGAACTTTCATGTTGCTTCAGCTGTTCGGATGTTGAACATTTTTCACCACAAACGCCACACAAAAACGGTTTGTCTCTCCTGTGGATGCTCATGTGTCTCTTAAGTCGTGTATTGGAACTAAATGTTTTCCCACACTCGTCACAGCCGAACAGTTTCTCTCCCGTGTGGCCTCTTAAGTGCTCCTTAAATCGTGTACTGCGGTTAAATCGTTTTCCACAAATATCGCATCCAAACGGTTTCTCACCTGTGTGGACGCTGGTGTGTCTTTTAAGAGCATTCTGGTGTCCAAATCTTTTCCCACATATATCACAACCAAATGGTTTCTCCCCTGTGTGGATTCTCATGTGTCTTTTCAGACCTTCATGTTCTGTAAACCCCTTACCACAAACACTACAGCCAAAAGGTCTCTCGCCTGTGTGGACCCTCATGTGTACTTTAAAACTATACTTAAATTTAAATGTCTTTCCACAAGCATCACAACTAAATGGTTTCTCCTGTGTGTGTACTCGCATGTGATTCTTAAGATGAGTGTTACGACTAAATGTTTTTCCACAGTCTTCACAACCAAATGGCTTCTCTCCTGTGTGGACTCTCATGTGCGTTTTAAGAGTAAACTCAAGTCCAAATCTTTTTCCACAAGCTTCACAGCTAAAGGGTTTCTCTCCCGTGTGGACGGTCATGTGTCTCTTAAGATGTGTATTGCAGCTGAAGGTTTTACCGCAAACACCACAAGCCAGTGATTTCTCTCCTCGGCTTTGTCGTTTCTGAGTTTCCGGTTGTGTAAATGTTTTAACGCAAACATCACCGACAAACTGAGGCTCAGTTGCAACACTCTCCTTCCACGCTATACCACCCAATTCAGTTTCAGGTCCAGAATCTGACAGAGGTTCCTGCCAAACATCCTCCTCCTCCTCCTCCTCATCTTCATAACTGACTTCAGTCTCGGAAGAGTCTAAAGCCTTTTTCTTATTATTTACTAATAAATGACAATTTAGATCCGGGTTCCAGGCTGATTCCAGTCGTCCATACGCATCTTCCTCAATTTCCGTTTTGATCTGTTTAGCTAAGCAGCTGATAGGCGGCTCTGTTTGTGTGGATTCTTCTGTTTGGCTTTGATGACGATATGAGCACTGAGGCTTCTCTTCATCGTCATCATCTTCAGTCTTCACAGTAACAATAGTGAACGGTAACCTGCTGAGATCGGCCTCCTCCAGCCCATTGATCTGCTGTCCCTCCTCACTGCTCCAGGGTTCCTCCTGCTCCTGCTTTATGTGGAGGAACTCGGCAGCTTGTAGGTCCCGCCCGGGGCTCCAATCTTGAGGAACTTCTTTAATCACCAGCAGCTGCCGGACGTCTTCAGGTAACACTGAAACACACATGGACAGAAAAGACTGACATTAAAATTCTACAGCAGCATAGCACACCCATAAAAACCCTGATATACAGATATATATTCATTCATTGGTGTCTAATTATTTACTCACTTTCAATGGCATTACCGTTATTTTTAACAGTAGGTCCTTTTAGTCACATATTAAACAAATCTGTAGGATTGTTTTTTAAAATCTGTGCGACGTTGTCAAATTTAGAAATATCCTGACTCAGTGTGATGCTAGGCTGAATTGTAGTAATTTGTTATTATCAGATTGTTCTGAAATCTTCAGCTGATCCAAAATGACATAATGGGAGTACCAACAGGGACTAGAAAGGGCCAATCTTCTTTACATTTTTCTTCTTTTCCTTTAGGGGGTTGCCACAGCAGATCATCTGTCTCCATCTCACCAATCTCTCCATCCCTCTGCATTTCATCCTTTTCTACATCTATGAAGCTCGTCTTCGTCTTTCCTCCTGCCCAGCCGCTTCATTTTCAGAATCATTTGTCCAGTATATCCACTATCTCTTCTCTACACATGCCCAAACCATCTTAGGCTTGCTTCTCTGACTTTGTCTTCAAACTGCTCAGCCTGAGCTGTCCCTCTGATGGACTTATTTCTGCTCTTGTCTCTCCTGGCTACAATGGAAATCCTAAAATACCCCAGATATTTAAACACATCCACCTTCACTACCTAGGCATCTTACAGCTTCACTGTTGCACCTGCCTTGTTCCCATTCAAACACATGTATTCTGTCTTCTTCTACTGATTTTATTCCTCTTCTCTCCAGAGCATACCTCCACCTCTCCAGGGTCTCCTCCACCTGCTCCTTACTACAGATCACAATGTCATCTGCAAACATCTTCAAATATCCTCATGGTGTCGCCCATCAGCTTTATCCCTGTGTTGTTACAACAGCTCTGCATGTCACCCTTGTTCTTGAAGATCAGTTCCAATACACTTCTCCATTCCTCAGACATCCTCTCACTCTCCAGGACTGTGTTAAAAAGTCTGCCTTCCCTCTTAGACACCTCCATACCTCCACGGGTGTGTCATCAGTAGGGCTGCCACAAATGATTATTTTGATAGTCGACTAGTCACCGATTATTTTTGCGATTAGTCGACTAATCAGATCATGCATCCACTGGACATAAAGCGTACAGCTTATTGCACCAGCATGCATCTGCTCTTATATAGCTCTCATTAGCTTACAGCTTGAAGTGTTTAAGGTATGTGCTAACTAAAAATAAAGACAAGATGATAATTAGACAAGATTAAACTTTTAATGAAATTTGCAGATTGTCTCAGTGGAGTTTAATAAACTCAGCCGTTTGCTCCTTGCTATCTAAAATATAACAGGACACTGGAGTAAATTCTCGACCATCTCACATTTCTGTTTAATCAGTTTTCTGTTTGACGTTTTTTCAGCTGTGTGAAAACTATAACTTTAATCTCAGCCAAACAGATTTACTCAGAAACAAATTAAACACTGAAAAAAGCCAAACAATAACATTTTTAAGTTATCTAAGTGACTTGTATATCATCGACCACCCGGCCAGCGATCGAGCAGGTCTTTCGGGATCTTACAAAGCTTCAAACGACGCAACAACTATTAAATTAGTCGTCGACGATTTTGATAGTCGACATAATCGTGACTATTCGACTAATCGTGGCAGCCCTTGTCATCGGGACCAATACTCTTCACAGCTGCTCTTACTTCCTCCTTACTAATCCTCTGCACTTCCTGATTAGCGATCCTCCATCTGTCCCCCTCTTGCACTCTTCATCTTCATCCTTTAAAGAAAGGATTAGCTTTTCTGCACTGACTAGCTTTTTAAATCCCAAATTCCTGAATAATAAGATCCAATCATGTTTTAAAGATATCAAAGCGTTATATGATCCCAGCAGAGTGCTTCACTCACACTGCGAGGTTACATGTGGTTTCTAGAGTTTCTGAAAGTAGAATAAGAGGCAGATTCGTCAGCTGTGACGATAAGCTGATTGTGAAGGCTGAGTCTGTGGACACTTGAGACTGTGGTGGAGCGGACGTCACGGACAAATGGTTATCCATCATGGATAGTCCTGACGACCCTCTGCACCACTGAAAGGACATGTAGTGGAGCATCTTCTTTAACAGGCTGGTTCAGCTCCAAGCAGGACTGATAAAGGAAATCTTTCATACCACATTATATCACCCTTTATAATACAATACATGTGTCTGACTAAAAGGCATTTGCCAGATACAAATTGCATTATGAATGTATGCATGATTATTCTCAAGGTGCAAGTTGTGACCATAGGAATCCTTCACACTCTGAAGCCTGACGGATCATTTATTATTAGTGATTATAATTATAATTAGTTATTATTATCACTGTTAGTGTAACGTTTGTAGCATAATTGTGAAATTGTGAAACATAAGCAGAGCTTTTACAAAAATACTGAAGTGTATTTTTAAATAAATTAACAGCTTAATATTCTCTGTCTCATGTTTTCCTCTTCAAACAAAGGTGATCCAATCAAATGTAACAATATATGGAAGACTAAAATCCCTCTTCCACTTAGTGCCACGTTGGCCAGCCGTGCCATAGCACCAACATTTAATATTAAACAAGCGGTGAGGAGCTGCAGACCGAGGTAGAGCAGTGTGGACGAGCGACAGGCTCATCTGCTACTTTCCACTTTTACAGTAATGGATTAAAAGTGTTTCTTATTTTGTTGCTGGAGCTGTGAGGTCAGTTTTAGATTCTGCACAATGATCAGTTCAATCTTTCACTGTGAGCGCTCTGTTTGTTACTAACACTAACACGCTTTATCCAAAGTTCATTTAAAACGTTTCCATAATGCTCTTCTTCTACAGCAACTACATTATTATTGTTGTGTATTATAGTGTTGTTTTGGTATTGTGTTGTTTGTTGGACTCTTTGTTTATTAGTAGGTTCTAAAATATATTTTACCTTCACAATTTGTAATAAAATGGTCTAAATAGTTAGTAAAACAATATGAACTGAAAATCTTAATCTTAGCCACTTATTTTGTTAAATGTAACTTAGAATTGGGGAAAAAAGTTGAATGAACAAGCTAACTTTTTCAAGAAATGACTTTTTTGCCATCACTTCCTCTCATAGAGCACTTTTCTACTCTACCTGAGCACTCAAAGAGCTTATACAACTCAATGCAATATTTTTCTAAGCTTTTCTATGCTTAAATACTCTCTTCAAAAAAAAAAAAAAAAGCGGTTTGAATCATCCACAATGCAGGTTATAGGGAACATACAAACTCACTATTTTTGCAGTCTGAAATATTGAAAATTGACGATCTAGTGAAATTCCAAACAGCACAAATTCTATTCAAAGCAAAAAATAAAGAACTGCCAGGTAATATTCAGAGTATGTTTTTTTTTTTTTTTTTTTTTTTGAAAGAAGGAAGTTATAATTTAAGGGATTTTTGTAACTTCAAAACATGGAAGGTACGAACTACAAGAAAAAGCTTTTGTGTTTCTGTTCATGGAGTGAAACTGTGGAACAGTCTGAATATGGAATTAAAGCAACGTCCAAACATAAAACAGTTCAAAAAGAGTTATAAAAATATGATCTTCTCGAACTATAAAGACATGGAAAATATTGAAATTAAGTGAATGTCTCTATTTAAAAAAATTCATGATGTGATATTATAGTATATAGTATATATTATATCAGAAATCTGTTCACAATTTTTATTACAGATTATATCAGTAAGGAAGCTGACTAAATATTAACTGATAACTTATGGCAAAGGGGTGGGATTAAATAAGTGTGTACTGCTTCCCACTCCCTTTCCACATGTAAATGAATCAGTACGGTAGCAATATTGAAATGTATTGACTTTTGTATAGTATTTTTTTCTCTCTTATTTTGTTTACTAAATGTACCTGTATATTGTTTACATGTTTGAAATAAATTAACAATTAAATGCTGTTCTTACACAGGATTGTGTCTGCTCCTCTCTATCAGCTTATTGCAGCAACTGCACCATCATGCAACATTAAGAAACTGCATGTGTGATTTCTGGAGGATGTCTCAGACTGCCCGACGCAAAGCTGCACTCCAACAAGATGAAAGAACCAACCTCACGTCACCCTGTAAGACTGGTGTTACCGCTCTAGAAAGTGTCTGGCACACGGGATTTCTGAGGGGGTAAAATTTGATCCCCACCAGGGATGTAAAATAATTTAGCAGAGTGAGGAAGGTGCAGACCAGACGATGGGAAAGCTAACTCTGTTTATTGGTATTATTATTAATAGTAGTATTTCATTATTATTTTAACTGCTGAGAACAAAAACATTTCTTAAATACGGGACAAATAAAGCATTTCTCATCTCGTGATGTTTGCATACTCTGGTCCAGAGCAACTTATGTTCAGATTTCTGTTTTAAACTCAGCCGAAAGCGCTTTACTTTCACCAGTACACGCAATTTTAACGATGCTCTATATGAATGATTAGCTGCAATATACAGGACCTTCCCCAATTAACACGTTATTAACGCTTAATGAGCCTTTAAAAACGGTCGAACTACAAAGACAACTCTTGTGTGCGCGCTGGTAAATCGTCCGGACGTCGCACTTTACCCTCAACTTTAAGTTCCGCCGTTTAAAAAAAATCCGCCACAATAATTCTATTAAACGTTAATATTCACATTTGAGATCCACGGATGAAATAAAAAGCTCTGAGATTTTATTTATGTGTTTATTTTTGGGCACTTATACAGATCAACGAAAACCGATGTTTCCGATGTGAAACACCTTCTCACTAACCCCACAGCGAGCTAACAGTTAACCCGATCAAACATTAAATGTGTTTTTATTCTCACCGGCGCTTTGGCTCGTTTCAGCATCCTGCTGCCGTTTAGTCTCGGGCTTCTCCTCAGGCAGACTGTCGGCATTCAGCTGATGGAGATAATCCACCTCGTTCATGATGGTGTCCGTGTCTTTGCTCTCTTCTTTAAAATAAACTGCAGGCTCGGCGGAGCTGAAACCGGGCCTGGGCAGAATCGATCACCGCCGACCACCTTTCACAATCACGCCGCTTACGTTTCTGTCCGACTTCATCCATGAATACGTCATCGGCGAAGATACAGATTGAAACGGGACACTCAAATGATTCCTCACAATATTTATTGCCCTCTGCTGTGTTTCGAACAGGCATCTGCACGGACACCTTTCCTGTCCTCGGCGGTGAGACCACCGCTGTGGAGCGACGAGAGTGTCAAAATGAAATCACTAAATACATCAAATAATGATTAAATATTTTATTAGCTGATTAAATTAACCACGTTATGGTCTGTTGATCAGCCGCAGTGACAGTTTCAATTATTTCAAGATGGACAGCAACACATGAACCATGACATAATTAAATGGAGAAACAATAGTAGATATTTTAATTAACTAATGATACATTTAATTACTATATTGTGTATTTATTTATTTATTTTTTAAATTGATGTAATGATGTTATATTTTTCCATTCTTGACCTTGGAGGGTTATTTCCTTTCTATAAAGGATAGGGGACATTTTATTCTAAATTTTAAAAATTCCTTTTTTAAATATGTTTAGTTTTATTTATGTAGAACCGGTTTAAAATGTCTCAAGGTGTTTAAAGGTTGCGTCCCTCTTTACGTGGGACATTTCGATTGGCACGCAGACTCTTTTCTCAGTGATGGTTTTCATTGCATGTGTGTGAAGAAAAGCTGTCGTCATGAGTCTCCTGAAGATTGAAGTCACTGCAAAGTCATATTCAATGTAAAATAAAATGAAAGCTTCCACAAATAAAAAGAAATGCAGCTACAACACTGATTACATTCCTAAATACAAAACTGTTCAAAAGTCAGCCAAACCCCATGTAATTATATCTTGCTATGAAAAATGGAAAACAGGTGCAGTAATTGTTTAAAACGTATACAAACATACACATAGATACAATAAATAAGGCAAAAACAGATTTAGTAAAATTAGAATGAGCTTGAAATTAATATTTGGTATCATAAAGGTGGTCAGCCTTTATTCCTCAATACATCCTAAAATCTTAGAGGTAGTTTTTCTATCTGGGTAGGCTTTTATTATATTGGATTTGTATTTTTTTTTTTTAAATTGAATTTAGTTTCTACTTAGTAAATAGTTGATCAAAATTATAAAATTCAGTAAAGTAATAAACATTATTTTAAAACAATTCTTGAAAACACATCCTGCCTGTGCAGTAGCCCATTCACATTCTGATGGATTTTTGCCATTAATCGTTAAGGACATAGAATAAATACAGAATAAATCTCAATTTCAGATGAAAAAAATAAACATCACTACATCAGAAAAGGGGACTTGATAGATGGTGGTATGAAAGCAATTGACACTGAAGTTATTACTGGAATATTAAAGATTGGTTGGCTTAATGAGATTTGCTTCTTATACCTAAGGAAAATAATGCTTATTTCCTTCAATTAATGGTAGAGAATTATTTTATTTGCAAAAGGAACATTGAAATAACAGAACACTTGTTTTATGAGTGTAAGACCGTTAAAAATGTTTGGAAATATCATCATAAAATAATGTTGTACAGTTCCAGACGTAGATGTAGATTTCTGGTCTTTTCAAAATACTCGAATGGGTAATCCTCAAATATAGAAAATACACTTTTAATAAACAATATGATAATCATGATCACAAATTCTATAATTCTATATACATGAATGTAATTTTTTTAGCCCAACCATGAGGGAGGACACTCATGGTTTTTAATTTACGAACGATGTGTAATTATACTTTCAGTGGTGAAATGGAATTGCCTGATATTGAGTTTGTTTATGTATTATTCTGCTTATGTTCCAATAAATAAAGAAGCAGTTTTTAGATGTGGAATGGAGCAGGGAGAGAAGAGCAAGGCAGAAATAATTAAGGGTAGAAAACTGGTTTAGATCAGGCTCATGTGTGCAAATGAATTACTTGAAAAGTGGCTGCTTATGCTGCTGGGTCCACTCCCCTTTTTGTTGTGTAGCCTGCTCACACTGATGTCTTTCACTGTGTGTTGGATTTATTTTTTCCCGTCCCTTGGGACTCAGTTTTGCATGCACTGAAAATAAATGTCTTACTTTTTAAACATTCTGCCTCTTGTGTCTTCCATTCTGGGTCCTTTGAAAACCTTAACATTACACACAGTTTGCACACTGTCACAGCCACAAGCTGATTGCTTCCATGCCACACTACACTGATGCTGTGATTCATCCTCAATGAGCTCAATAAAGGTAAAGTAAAATATAAACAGACATACTTTTATTGAAATTGGACATTTTATGTGTTATAAATCCTTTTTGATTGA
The DNA here is from genome assembly GCF_036321145.2 of Pelmatolapia mariae. Classification (NCBI taxonomy): domain Eukaryota; kingdom Metazoa; phylum Chordata; class Actinopteri; order Cichliformes; family Cichlidae; genus Pelmatolapia; species Pelmatolapia mariae. The sequence continues at coordinate 3,711,885 of NC_086234.1, read as the reverse complement.
CCGTACTTAGTCCACTTGGAACTTCATGCACGTACACAAAAGTATTAAACTAAAAGTTGCAGATAAATTCATTCTGCTCTGCTGCTTTGATGACGATTTTATGAATGAGGTATTGAATGAGTGTCAAAGAGAAGAAAAAACCTGCCAGCAAACAGGTTAATGTTACAGACAGACTTGTTACAACAGTAAATGACTCGGAGTTTAAGTTGTTATTTAATTTAATTTTCTTTTCATGCAGGTAATTCCACTGAGATTTATTATCTTATTTACAAGAACAGCAGAATTTTTTGGACAACTTGGAGGAATAAGTTGTTTGCATAATATTTTGTGACAATAAAAATGAAATCCCCACGTATAAAAGAGAAAAGGATGGCTTTTGACTGGGTGTAATGCTGACTGTCTTAGATATGTGACAGTATTTTAACATATAAGTGAAATGCGGCACATTGTTTGCAGAATTAGAGGGTAATTATTTTAGAAATGTAATTTTGGACACTAACATTTAGAGAAGGACAGTAAGAGGCAGTAAAGCGATATAAACTGATGTCTGGTGCCTTTAAACTCCCAAAGAAGCAGAAGAAGAAGGGCGTCCGTATAGATGCCTGCTCAGAACACAGCAGACGTAAACAAATCTTTCGTAAAATCACCGATGACAGCTGCTGTCCTGTTCGGGTCTCTGCGGGTTCCTGTAATACATGGATGGATGAAGGCTGACGGAGGTTCGATCAGCATGACCTTCACGCTGATCGGTGATCGATTCTGCGCAGGCCCGGTTCATCTTTAAGGAGCCTACAGTTTATTTTAGAGAAAAAACACGGGCATCATGAAGGAAGTGGATTGTGTTCAGCAGCGAAACACAGACAGTCTGCAGACTGGAGGGCAGCAGCTGCAGCAGCAGGACGATGATGCTTTAAACCAAAGCGCTGGTAAGAGAAGTCGCATTAATGAGATTCAGTGTTTCTAGGATGGGGTAAGAGTGGCTGGAAAACCCCCTACTCATAATAAAAGTTGGTCTTCTTATACAGTAAGTCCAAAGAATCGATTCGCTTATTATATAATTATAATAACTTTGTAATGACGGACCGAAAAAGATTGGATTTAAAGAGAAGGTTTAGTGCAGCCCGGACTGTTTTAGAGTGCGCACACAACAGAGTTGTTTCTGTGTGATTTTATGTGCAGTGCTTTGCTGCTATTAGTAAACTGACTGCAGTCAACGAGATTCATGAAGGGATCTATCTATCTATCTATCTATCTATCTATCTATCTATCTATCTATCTATCTATCTATCTATTTGTATTTATATATAAAATTGCAACTTAAAAAATGTCAATGAGACTTTTTAGCTGGATAAAGAAAAGATATATAAAAGTCACTTTGCAAAATACCTATTGCAGCTTTAATCATTCATGAGAAATATGTTTGACAAATTTTTCTCAGATTACAAGCCAACAAGTAATTTACAGCAGTTTAAATACAGGCAGCGATTTTGACAGATGATCATTTTTTGGCACAACATCAGCAGCACAGATTTCCAGACCACTCCTCTCCCCGGAGATGTTCCCCAGTCAGCCGATAACCATAACCTGTCCAGTGTGTCGTGTGGGTTTAGCGGTCACAAAGTGATGTACAACTAAATAAAGTAAAAGAAATAAGAAAATGAAGTGCTGAAACAGCAAACAAACAAACAAATATGTATATATTAAGTCAAGACAACATGAAGTGAAGATTGTATAAAAAACAATAAAAAGTCTAAAAAGTTTTAACTGCTTTTTAAAAGAGTCCACAGAGTCAGGTAAACGTAGCTCACAAGACTGTGAGCAGCAGTGTGTTTAGTAACAAACTGGGATCAATAGTCTGGAGCCTGGCTAGTGAAAGTGTAAAGAGTATAAAGTAGGAGAGATGTGAGCTTGCTTACTAGAACATGTTAATACCCTTGCTTTGTGAAGAAGGCCCACAGAGGAATCAAATATTACACCAAGATTTCAAATGCTATGAATGACTTCACATAATTGATTTTAGGATATAATTCTAAAATCTAAAGCTATAATCATGGTCTTTGTCTTGTTGGCATTTAGAAGAAGGTAAATTCAAGAGAGTCAATCACTAATCCAGGTTAAATAGTGGACTAGGGTTGACAGACCAGCTGGTGAGACATAAAACCAAAGAATTATCTGGAGCTGCTGTGGTTACACTTTATTGTTTTTCTACCACAGCAGAGAAAAAGTGAGGGAAGGAAAGGGAAACTGTCCAAGTAGAAAAGAATGGCTGAGGGAGACTCGGTTGCAGACACCAAGGATGAGCATTCCTGTCACATTTCCCTGAAGTCCTCCTTGTCCTCGTCCTGCGGACGAGTCTGCAGTCATGAAAAACTGTAGCACACCTTTTACAAACAAACAATGCTCCTGCCTTATCTGTGCCCTCTGATAACTTTTTATTTTTATTTTTTTAATTAAAATGGCTTAAAATTGTATTTGATTTGATTTTTTTCTGATAAATAATCATGCAGCATTACAGTTTTGTTCACATCATGATTTTCTGACTACGGTATTATTAGAAAAATGTAGACTTTTTTTACAGTCAGGTCCATAAATATTGGGACATCGACACAATTCTAACATTTTTGGCTCCATACACCACCACAATGGATTCCAAATGAAACGAACAAGACATGCTTTAACTGCAGAGTGTCAGCTTTTATTTCAGGGTATTTACATCCAAATCAGGTGAACGGTGTAGGAATTACAACAGTTTGCAAATGTGCCTCCCACTTCTTAAGGGACCAAAAGTAATGGGACAGAATAAGAACCATAAATCAAACATTCATTTTTTAATACTTGGTTGCAAATCCTTTACAGTCAATCACAGCCTGAAGTCTGGAACACATAGACATTACCAGACGCCGGGTTTCATCCCTGGTGATGCTCTGCCAGGCCTCTACTGCAGCAGTCTTCAGTTCCTGCTTGTTCTTGGGGCATTTTCCCTTCAGTTTTGTCTTCAGCAAGTGAAATACATGCTCAATCGGATTCAGGTCAGGTGATTGACTTGGCCATTGCAAAACAGTCCACTTCTTTCCCTTCAAAAACTCTTTGGTTGCTTTTGCAGTATGCTTTGGGTCGTTGTCCACCTGCACTGTGAAGTGCCGTCCAATGAGTTTTGAAGCATTTGTCTGAATATGAGCAGATAATATTGCCCAAAACACTTCAGAATTCATTGTGCTGCTTTTGTCAGCAGTCACATCATCAATAAATACAAGAGAACCAGTTCCACTGGCAGCCATACATGCCCACGCCATGACACTTCCACCACAATGCTTCACTGATGAGGTGGTATGCTTAGGATCATGAGCAGTTCCTTTCCTTCTCCATACTCTTCTCTTCCCATCACTCTGGTACAAGTTGATGTTGGTCTCATCTGTCCATAGGATGTTGTTCCAGAACTGCGACGGCTTTTTCAGATGTCGTTTGGCAAACTCTAATCTGGCCTGCCTGTTTTTGGGGCTCACCAAAGGTTTACATCTTGTGGTGAACCCTCTGTATTCACACTGGTGGAGTCTTCTCTTGATTGTTGACTCTGACGCACATACACCTGCCTCCTAGAGAGTGTTCTTGATCTGGCCAACTGTTGTGAAGGGTGTTTTCTTCACCAGGGAAAGGATTCTTTGGTCATCCACCACAGTTGTGTTCTGTGGTCTTCCTAGTCTTTTGGTGTTGCTGAGCTCACCAGTGCGTTCCTTCTTTTTGGGAATGTTCTAAACAGTTGTTTTGGCCACGCCTGATGTTTTTGCAATCTCTCTGATGGGTTTGTTTTGTTTTTTCAGCCTAATGATGGCTTGCTTCACTGGTAGTGACAGCTCTTTGGATCTCATCCTGGCAGTTGACAGCAACAGGTTCAAAAAGCAAACAGCACACTTGAAATGAACTCTGGACCTTTTATTTGTTCATTGTAATTGGGGTAATGAGGGAATAACACACACCTGGCCATAGAACAGCTGAGAAGCCAATTGTCCCATTACTTTTGGTCCCTTAAGAAGTGGGAGGCACATATACAAACTGTCATAATTCCTATACTGTTCACCTGATTTGGATGTAAATACCCTCAAATAAAAGCTGGCAGTCTGCAGTTAAAGCACATCTTGTTCGTTTCATTTGGAATCCATTGTGGTGGTGTATAGAGCCAAAAATGTTAGAATTGTGTCGATGTCCCAATATTTATGGACCTGACTGTAAATAATAAATAAAAAATTGGGGTGACAGTTGAACTTGTCTGTTTCAGATTCTCCTGCCGAAGTCCAGCAGCTGTTCGTAGTTAAAGAAGAAATTCCTCCTGAATGGTCTCCCAGTTTGGACCAGCGGCATCGAGAGCTGCTCCACATAAAGGAGGAAGAGGAAGAAATCTGGACCAGTCATGAGGGAGGACCACATAATGGGCTGGAGGAGGCTGAAATCACTGGTGTCCTGTTCACTGCTGTTCCTGTGAAGAGTGAAGATGATGAAGAGAAACCTGAGTCTTCAGATCTTCATCAGAGCCAAACTGGAAACAGCACAGAGGCAGAATCTCCGACCAGCTGCTCAGCTGAAAAGATAAAAGCTGAAGCTGGTGCAGAGGACTGTGGAGGACCAGAATCAGCCAATGGCACAGACTTAAAAACTCATTTACAACCAAAAACTGATGAAAAAGCTTCAGACTCCTCTGAGACAGAAGTCAGTAATAATGACGATGAAGATTGGCAGGAACCTTTGTCAGATTATGCACCTGAAACTGAAGACAGTGATAACAGCTGGAAGGAGAGCAGTGCACTCGGGAGTGAAGTTTGTGGTGGAAAATGTAGCCAGTCTGAAAATCTAAAGGGACACAGGAGAGATCATACAGGACAGAAGGCATTTTGTTGTGGCGTTTGTGGTAAAAGATTCACCCGACAAGGGGATCTAAAGAGACACCTGAGGGTCCACACGGGAGAGAAGCCATTCGATTGCAGTTTTTGTGGCAAAAGATTTAAACAGCAGGGAGTTCTTAAGAGTCATATGAGAATTCACACTGGAGAAAAGCCGTTTGCTTGCGATGTTTGCGGAAAAAGATTTATCCATCAGTCAAATCTCAAGTCACACACCAGAGTTCACACGGGAGAGAAACCATTTAGTTGTAGCATTTGTGGTAAACATTTTACAGAACAGGGGAGTTTGAAGAGGCACAGAGGAATCCACACAGGACAGAAGCCCTTTGGATGTGGCATTTGTGGGAAAACATTTAGCCGGAAGACACATTTTAATATACACATGACCGTCCACACGGGAGAAAAACCATTTGATTGTGGATTTTGTGGTAAAAAGTTTAGCCAGAAGACACACTTTAAGATCCACATCAGAGTCCACACTGGAGAGAAGCCCTTCAGTTGTGATGCCTGTGGAAAAAAATTTAGACTTCAGTACAACCTTAAAAGACACATGAGAGTCCACTCGGGAGAAAAACCATTTGGCTGTGATGTTTGCGGTGAAAGATTTACAGAGCAGGGGAGTCTTAAACGGCACAGCGGAGTTCACACAGGAGAGAAACCATTTTGCTGTGATGACTGCGGTAAAACATTCAGTCGAAATACGCATCTTAAGAGACACATGCGGGTTCACACGGGAGAGAGGCCTTTTGGTTGTGATGTTTGTGGTGAAAAATTTACCGAGCAGGGGGTTCTGAAGAGCCACATGAGAGTTCACACAGGAGAGAAGCCATTCGGGTGTGACGTTTGTGGGAAGAGATTTAGACATCAGTATACACTTAAAAGACACACGGGTGTTCACACAGGGGAGAAACCATTCTCCTGTGGTGTTTGTGGCGAAAGATTTACGAGACAGGGGAATCTAAAGAGACACATGCGTATCCACACATAATAATCTGCACTTCCATGCTTGTAAAATCAGCAACTGTATCAGTAAGAAGTACGTGATTTCATTGTATTTGTAAACTTTTTTATGTGTGTATTTTAAAGTTTATAATAAAAAAAGAACTTTGGAGTCTTCCTACACCCCCGTTCTCTGCGGCCTGCTGGAGCAGGGGGGCTAAGAGGAGGAGTTGGCCGTCCGACTGGGGTCTGGTGTATGGGGCCTCCCTGCTGCTGCGGAGTCGGGGCGGTCTGCTTCTCCCCACCGCAGGGAAAAGGGTTACACCACCTGAGTCTGGGTGCAGTTTCCCCCTCCAGGGGCAAGGGTACCTAGACTCGGGGCTTAGAGTACGCTTGGGGAGTGTGATTGTGTGTACAGCGTCTCTCTATGTCTGTCTCCACGTTGGGTGAGTGTTGAGCAATTGTATATGAGAGCATGAGGGTGGGAATAGATGTTTGTATCTGTGTGTGCCTGTTTGTCTGTGTCTATATGTCAGGTTGGGTATCAGACGCCACCTCTCTGAGGACATCTCAGGCCCTCCAAGGTTTGGAGGCCCATCTCCCCCCACCACTTCCCCTGCCGGTGGCGGACGCCCTCAGACATCGGTGCGTTGGTGGTTCTCTGTCTCCGGGGGTGGGCGCCCAGGTACCCACCGGCTCACTCCTTGGCGGCTGCTTATTGGGGCCTGGAGCCTGGGGCTCGCTCGGGCCACTTTGGGGATGGGGTGCCCTCGGCCTCACGGCCCGGGGCTCGGCCACTCAGGCACAGCTGGCTGCCGGCGGAGCTCACGGGCACGTCACTGCAACCCCCCCTGGCTTCTGCTCCGCGGCTGCTGAGTGACCCCTCATCTGGGACTCTCCTCAGCTCTTTCTGGGACAGTGGCGCGGCTGCCCCTCTGTTGGTCTTCCTTGGTCTCTTGTGTTCTGGGGGCCTCTGGATGTCTGGAGTCTTGATCTCCTCCATACCTGCTTCATGCCCTGGAGGTCGGGGCAGTGGCCCCCCACACCCTCTAGCAGATCATTACATGAAGGAACCTTTTAAAAACAAGCGCGTTCATGCTCACAGGTGTACACACGGGTGATCACACACACAAATTACACCCTTTTTGGCTCCTACCTCAAAGCACACTGTGCGCTGTCGATCTCACGTGCTGCACAATAATGTTTAATATTTAGTATTTACTGTCATATTCTCATATATCATTGTGATCTTGTTTATTACTCTCGTTTTCTTCTGCTTGCTTTCTTTTTTCTTTCTCAACAGGTGATCCAGGTGATCGATATATGTATTTTTTGTCTGCTTATTCTGTTGGTTTTTGTTTTTTGCCCTTTTTCCCCGTCCCTCTTCTCAGGTTTTTTTCTTTCCCTCTTTCTTTCTCCACATTCTCTCCTCCAGTCAAGTCTGTCCCGTATTCAGCAAGTGAAAATAAAATAAACAATAAAAAGTTGAATCAAATGGACCATTACGGCAAGGCTGGGATGGTCCATTTGGTAAAGTAAATCCGTTGGGCATCTTTCTTCGCCTTTAGACAATAATTCTGATGGCAAAAGAACCAAACGGGACAGGTTAAAAAAAAAAAAAAAAAACTTACCCAGGATGGTGGGTATTTATGATGCTTTGCTTCAGATGATGTCTGATTATTCTGTGATGTTATTTTTTTATGCTGTGAGCTGTCAGTCATCCACAAACTGAGACTACCTATATTACAGGTGTCTCAAAGATCTGGAGCCAACTCTACCTCTTTACACATTTGATTCTGATTTGTATGTTTTTAAAATTATTGTGTTGAATATTTCTTTTCCCTGCAGAAACGTCTCAGGTTCTTTTTCAACCCTTTTCCTGATTTATAAATTATTACATCATGAAGAAAGGTGAAGAAATGGCCATAAACAGCTGCGGTGTTTTCAGTTATGGAGAGGCCATATAGAGGGGTGACCCTAGCTTTTGTGCTGTTATTTGCACTTCTACAGAAAATGTCTCTCCTGCTTTGTAGAATTTCAACTTTAAGACATATTTTAGCACTTTTATAGTTGTGGCTACATTTCTCTAAGTGCATTGTGGGTCTATGGTTGTACTTATGTTGCTGGTTCATGGTGCGGTTTAAAATAGGTTGTTTATGTTTAAATCTGTTGTGTGACCTGTAAAGGTGGCCCAGTATACAGGTTTAATAATGATGTGGAATTACTTGTTGCAGTATTATTTTAGATCTAAATCTAATGGGTCTTACTGAAGAGTTTAGTTGATAACCTCTTTTCTGTGGACATACCTTGTGTGAGTGCAACCCATGCCCAACTGCACATCACTGACAGTATGAATATCTTCTCAGCTCGTTTTTCAAAGTGAGCTGAGCCAAATACCTCCACCTGAGGCACAGGTGAGAACACATATATTTACAATTTAGGTTTAGAAATCATGTAAACAGTGTCCATTGGTGTAAAAAGTGAAATATATTGGAAATGACAGTCAGTTATTTTATTTGTCATGTTTGGATTCATCAAATCAAAATGCACAAGAAATAAAACATTTTATCGCCACAGCAGAGAACTTCTGAAAAAATGTTTAGACAGTGTTGTAGATGATTCTATTAAAAATGCATCAGCAGAGCAAACAAACACTATACCCACACAGAGACTACAGATCTTCACCATATTAGGTGTTCTTTAAGTCTTTTATGGTCTCTGGCAATATCCAGTTTTTCATATTTAGCCAAAAACATTTGGACACAGGACCTGAGAGAAAAAAATTTGTCCTGGTTCCAGCAGGCTGTTCTCCTTTGTTCTCCCTTGTTCCTCTTTCCCCCCTCTCTCTGTCTTGCTCTCAGGTGGAGTAGGGGCAGTGCCTTGGCTCACTGTACCACCCGTGGGTGGAGCTGCCCTACTTTCTGGTCCAGCCTGCACATCTGCTTCCCATTTTCTCATCACCCCTCTGGAATAAAAACCCAGCTGAAACATTCGCTCTTTGCCTCTCAGGTTTCCAAACCTTATTACTTGTTTGGTAAGTGGTTCCTAGTTTCCTAACTCCCCTTGTCTTCATTCCTAGTGCCTCTCAGTGTGTGCCTTGGCTGAATGCAGCTTACATGCAACTGAAGAAATCCCTTGTTGTTCTCTTGCCTCCAGTTGGACTGAGATGCAGGACAAGAGCTGGCAGTTCCTCTGCAGTACTCACACTGGAATACTCACTTGTCCTCCCACACTCCACCCCTTCTGCCCTCCAGAACCATCATCTGCCTTCCCCATCAGTACATCTAAACTGATGTCAGTCAGCAGATACTGGTTTAAGGACCTCCTACTGCACTGTCCAGTTCTCCTAGAGTAACGATCTGTCTCCTGGAGTCTCCTCCACGCTGGGAGACACAGCAAACCTTCTAGCACTGGTACATATTCATGTGCCATCCTTGAGGATTTGGACTAGCTGTGCAATCTCTCTAGGGTCCAAATATCGCCTCATGCTACCAGTAGTGACACTGATCCTAGCCAAATGCAAAACTATTGAAAAAAATAGTCAGAAAAAATGAGAGTGGCCTCCACCTGTAACACCATAACTGTTTTGGGGGTTGTCTCATCATTGCCCCTTTATATCCCAGAAGTTTAACTGATTAACTAATTCTATACTCCGATTAAAAAGTGCTCTTTTAAGTTTTTAGGACAGTATATTATGTGTCTGTCTGTGTTGTATACAGTATTTGTATCTCTTGAAAATGAGCTCAGTGTGACTGTCTGTTTAAATAAAGGATTTAAAAATAAATCAACCAACCAACCAAAAAAAAAGAAAAAGAAAAAAAAAGGAAAAAAAAAGAAAAAGAAATATGATGTTCATTTCAAATTAATTACTCTTAAGAAACCAAATAATCAACTTTCCAAGGGAGGCTCAAATCCACAACTGGATTTATCTAAGATTCAATATGAAACCTAACCCTTTCATTTAAGACAGAAATTAAAAGTGCAAAAGATAAGCTAACGATAAGCTAATTTATATATCTATAAAAAAATAAATATTAACATAAATAAATGTTAAATGCCAGAAGTGAATGCCAGAAGACATTTTTAAACAGACTTTTTTCCTGCGAAAAATACTTTTGACCTATGGTTCTATTTATTTCTTTTTTTAGAAGCCATAAAATTGTTTTTAGAGTTAGGAAAGTTTTGTATCTAATTTGTGGATACAAAACTTTATAGGAAATATCACCAGGTTGGTTACAAAGTACTCCCGTCAGGTACAATGAAATGAAAGAATTTTAATTTTCTCAGTGAAGTCCCACGCTGTGACAGGATTCATAAATCTGCAGGTTTCCCCACAGCTGTGATTTTTTTTAAATCTCGTGGTCGCTGCGGTGACCTGGGATAAAGGTGCCCGAGCGGATGCCTGCTCAGAAAACGCAGGAGACACGTCAACAAATCTTCCCAAAAAAATGAGTCAAGGAGAGTGGACGCCCTGTTGGAGTCCGTGTCTGTGACACATTCATGCATCAGGTCCGGACAGACATGCAAACATCGCGTCTGTGTTCGGAAGTCGATTCCGCGCAGGCCTGGTTCGTCTGAAAGGAGCCCACGGTTTGTTTTAAAGAAGATAGCCGCTGACAGCATGGACGAAGTGGATTATCTGCAGCAGTACGCCGCTGACAGCCTGCCGTTTGAAGAAAAACCAGAGATCAAACCGCTTGGACTCCATCAGCTGCAGGATGCTGATATTAACCGAGCCGATGGTGAGAATAACCTCAGATTTTATTTGGAGAAAACCGCTAACTAGCTGCTAGCTCGCCGTAGGGCTGGATAAATTTGGTTTTAATCTAAGATGTTTGATCTGAAGACACAATCAGGTCCTTAACGGGTCTTTAAAATGATTTAAAAACAGCCTGAGATGGATAGCAACCGATATTACACCGTGTCGTTTATTTATTGAACAAAAAACTGAACCCAAATGAAGAAACAGTATGTGGACAACTAAATGCACCCCATGATTCAGCCGCTGTAAAACCACCTTTAGCAGAAATAACTTGAAGTCGCTGTTGTGTGACTTCGGAGGAATTTTTGGCCCACTCTCCTTCAGAGCATTGCTTCAGCTCATTGAGGTTTGCGGCATTCGTGTATGCACAGCTCTCTCTTAAGGTCCCCCCGCAGCATTTCAGTCAGTCTGAAGTCTGGACTTTGATTGGGCCATTGCAACATGTCCATTCTTCCCTTTTTCAGCCTTTCTGTTGCAGATTTTCTGCTGTGCTTGGCATCGTTGTCCTGTTGCATGACCCAGTTTACACCAAGCTTTAGCTGTCAGACAGATGGCCTCACATTTGACTCCTGGCTGCAGCCTACTAAGCAGTAAGGATGTGCCCAGTTTTTCATGCATTGCTTCTGTGCATGCATAAAGAGTCTGTAGTGTGGGGTGTTTATTACCAAGAACATTAAATTAGCCAAATAATTATAGTTGGTTCTCACAACAAGAGAAAGTGATAACAGTGTCAAACCTGAATATAATACATTTACGTTCAGTCACATGAGTAAAAATTGGACAGCAACCTCCTTACATCTACAAAAATAGTGATTGTATATTGTATTTTTCACATTCTGCATATTCTGGTTGCCCAGAGCTTGAGGTTGTTGCACTCATGACCACTTTTGGTTCCAAGGTCACGGGTCGTCTGATAGGAGGAAACCTTTCTGCAAACAGTTGCAGTCTGACTTGGACTTGAGTACACAGACGTGTGATTCTTGACAATTTATGACATGCATTTGCATATAATTGCCAACCTGACTCCATTTATCTGCAGACTAATTAATAATTGAAGCGAGATAAACTTTATCTTATTAGATAAAATGGATATTGACGAAGTTTAACTTTGGCGACATAATTTGCAGTTAAAAAAGGCGATGAATTGAAATATGTTATTGCAGTACTCGGCATATCGCAAAATATAAAAAATTCAAATATTGTTTTATTGTGAAAATACAGCATTGTGGAGTGTCTGCTGGTGATTGCCATGTCTACTTATTTCTGTTAATATTTTGATATTCTTTCTATATACCTACCACGTGTTCCTCTTGCATCTCTGACTGACATGACTATGGTTTTAGGTCTTCTCAAGCCGGCTAATATACAGAAATCCAGGTTATGCAGAACTTGTTTTATAATACACCTGACTGTATTCACAGCTTAAACATATCAGGGCATAATAAAAACCCGTGTGCTCCTTAGCAGGTGTTCAGACTATGTCTGACACAAACAGCAACACGTGACGTAGTCCACAGTTTCAGAAACTTAGCCTACATGTAGAAGCACTATGTGGAAAAACTGCCTCCACAGCAGTTGCGACGTAGCACCCAGGAGTCAAACGTGAGGTCGCCTGTCTAACAGCTGAAGTTTGGCCTAAACTGGGTTATATAACAGGACAGTGATTCCAAGCACAGCAGCAAATCTGCAACAGACTGGCTGGAAAAGGGGGCAGAAAGGTGTTGCAATGGCCTAGTTGAAGTCCAGGCTTCAGCTTGATTGAAATGATGTAGTGGGACCTTAAGAGAGCTGTGCATAAGTGAATTCCTGCAAACCTCAATGATCTGAAGCAACACAGTAAAGAGGAGTGGGCGAGAATTCCTCCACAACAGTGTGAGCCTGATAAAGTCATACAGAACATGATTACTTAAAGTTAGCGCTGCCTAGGCATAGGCTTTTATCGGGTTGTTAAACCAACACAGGGTTTGGCAAACCAGCCATGAACATGTTCACATAATGGAGCCTTTGTGTGCCGTGCATGACAAAACGCAAACACAGACATGTCTACAGCAGAGCAGCGCATTTCACAAAGAGAAAACTAACATTAGAAAATGGAAGAAGAGGTTGAACACGTAATACATTTCACACACACTGTGTGTAGCATTAAAAAAACACTGTTCATAGTGAGTACACGTTAGTGTGCTGTGGGTAGTTTGTAAGATTTTTAAAGTTATATAAATTCAGTCTGTTTAACGCCTTTATTCTGAAGGAATGTGTCAAATACGAACTCAGCCTTCTTGCTTCCATAGGAAGCCATAAGTCAAATATGAGCCCATTTGTGTGATGGCTTAAAGCTTGGTTGAAACTGGGTCATGTGGTAGGACGATGATCCCAAGCACAAAAGAAAATCTGCAGTGGAATGGCTGTCGCAATGGTTTAGTCAAAGTCCGTGTGTGTCTGCAGCAAAGTAGAGTATTTCACAATGAAGAGCAAACTATAGTATTAGGGAAAGAGTAGGAAGAGGTTGGATGCAACACAGATCTGCTGCCACAGCAGCAGTGTGTAAGTGTGATGGGAAAAGCACAATTATTAATCTGTGCATGCTTTGCGTGGTCACCAGTTCTGGAAAAAAAGTAGTATACATTCAACAGCTGAAAGGAAAGCTGGCAAAAATGCTGACCGTGCAAGTTATTAGACTCATTAGTATATCAGAGTCCTTCCAGATCCCTCAGGTCATCTGGATCCGGTTTTTTATCAGTTCCCAGAGTCAGAACCAGACACGGAGAAGCTGCATTCAGCTTTTATGCTCCTTATATCTGGAACAAACTCCCAGAAAGCCTCAGATCAGCTGAAACACTCAGTTTATTTAAATCCAGGTTGAAGACTCACCTGTTCTCAGCTGCTTTTGAATAAAGCACCAAATCCACACTTTTAAGCTTAAATTTCAAAACTTACATTTTAACTACTGACTTTATCTACTGTTCTGATTTTATCTACTGTTTTGATTTTTGATTTTAAATACTGTTTTGTTTGTTTGTTTGTTTGTTTGTTTGTTTGTTTTTTTGCTTGTCTTAATCAATTTTAAATCATGCTTTTTATTTGTTTTTGCTTTTAATGTCTCTGTAAAGCACTTTGAATCACCTTGTTGTTGAATTGTGCTATATAAATAAACTTGCCTTGCCTTGCCTTTCAAAAAGGAATCTCAAGTTTCGGTCCATCTGACCACAGAACAGTTTTCCACTTTGCTTCCGTCCAGTTTAAAGAGAAGACTTTGGCCTTTCTGGGTCTTGTTCACATGTGCCTCCTTCTTTACATGATGGAGCTTTGACCTGCATGTGCGGATGGCACCGTGAGCTGTTTTCAGACAGTGATTTCTTTAAGTGTTCCTGAGCTCATGCACTGACTTCCATGGCAAAACTTCCTTTTAATTCAGTGCCGCCTGAGGGCATGAAGATTACGAGCACCCAATATAGATTTTCAGACTCTCCGTTGTGCACAGAGATGTTCAAATTCTCCAAAATTTTACATTCTTCTAAAAAAAGTTCCAGAGTTTGCAGCTTAGTAAACCTCTGCCCATCTTTACTTCTGAAAAACTCTGCTTCTCTAAGATGTTCTTTTATAACCAATCATGTTACTAACCTGCTCCCACTGGGTTACAAAAAAGAAATATGGTTGCGTTATGTTTCTTATTTGCATTTTACATAACATCCAAACCTTTTTGGAATTAAGTTTTTAAAATTTCAAGAAATAAAAGTTCTATATTAGGGTTAGATCACCATATTGAGTCTTATAGAAGAATTAAATATATTTAAAGTTTAAAGAAAAATAAGAAACTATATTTCTTTGGTCATCAGGGAAAAGCAAAGCTTAAGTTGGTTTTACAATCTTCAGACTGAGGTCCATCTGAGATCATCTGTTCATCTGAGAAACAGCACTGTTTTCCAGTTGGTGGTGGTTTTGTATGTCCCATATCTTGACCATAACCTTCTGTGGAGGTTAGGTCTGCAGTAAGTTGTTATGTAACCTGGTAAAAAGTTAAACTTGAAATTAGCTTGTAGTTCAGACTTTGTTGTAGAAAAATAAGTCTTGGCAGTTTGACAGTCGTCTTTATATAAACACAAACATGGGGGAGGCTGTAGCCTGCACCAAGAGACAAGATCTTTATATCTGTCTCTCCTATCCGTACTGCTGCTGAGGGTATTCTTTTCCATATCCCATCAGTCTAATCTGCCCAAGACCACATGTCTGGCAATGAAACGCTCAAACTGCTGCATGGTCAACCCCCCCCCCCAAAACTAAACCTGGATTTTAAGTAGCCAAATGAGTAAGAGCAGATAAGAGCCTTCCATTGGGTAATTATTGCTGTAATTAATAGATTTTGACTAGCCGTGTGGAGCAAACTGGAGCTTCTCATTGTTTAAACCACCATGTTAGAAGAAGATGTTACTCAGCTTCTGATTGGCCTGAATTAAGCAGAGAAAACGACTGAAATTACTGAAAGTGGCACAGGATCTCTCTGATGCATTTCTTTTAAAACCTGGAAGGATATAGTGGTGAACAATCTTCTCTAAAAAATCTTGAATGATCGTGACAGGAGATGACTTTGAAGCGTTTGAAGTCAGATTGAAAAAAATCAACAGTGGAACTCTCGGCTGTGTTTTAATAGTTAAATAGCATTTCCACATGCACAATGGAAAGAGTATTCAAGGGATGGGGACTAAACAGCTGCTGAGCTTTAAGAAAACCACTAAAAAGGGCTTCAGTTTGGTAGGGAGCATACTGATTGAAAAAGGTCATGTGGTCTAAGTCCAGATTTACCTGATCCTGAGTGATGGCTGCATCTGATTGTGAAGAGAGGCTGATTAGTTGATGCACCTGTCAACGGCCCTTCTACTATATGCAACCAGCTGGGCAGTGTTAAGGTCTGAGGTTGCTTTAGTGGGTTAGTTCAGAAACATAATGTGCTCAAACACTAAGGTCACCTGACTACCTAAATATTCTGAATGACCTTGTCATCGTTGAATGTTTTTGTTCCCTAATTGAACGTGCATGTTTAAAAATGACATTGCCAGGGACCACGAAACGCCGTTTTACACATGCAAGTAAAGGTATAATTTGCAAAAAAACCCAGCTGCTACTATTGTTCTAAGCAAGATATTAAATCAAATGGTTTTTAACGTAAGATACACATTGATCATTAGATTACAGTAATGTTTATAATTACTAAAACAGTATTAAATGATCCTCACCCATAGAAATGTGTATACTTGTAAATGTGATGTGTCTTTTTAGTTGAATAACTGGTGAATGGTAAATCTTGATATACTCTATTCCTAACATCATACTTTGCTGTGCAGTATAATTTGACCAGTTTGTCTGGCTCAGACTCTGGGCACCACTAGCTCACTTGGAACAGTTTATGGATGCAGTCTGAATACATAAACTGTCGGCTTATCGTGAGCTCGATGTTCATGCCCAGCGTGAGCTGGAAGTAATGGCTGGTTATTGGACCCGTACAGTGTGTGTAGAGGAATTGCAGGATCTGGCTGCGCGGAGAGACTGATTAAAACTCATAGTGAATACGTGGTGTGAGTTAAAACACACTACGAGGATTTCAAACTGCTGAGGATGAGTGTCGGTGTATTTCAAATCGGTTATCGATGTAAACATGTGTTTCATTGTTGCCTGCAGATATTCAGCAACTTGTGGTGATCAAAGAAGAGGCTCCATGGGACCAGCATTACTCGGAACACCTCCACATAAAGACGGAGCAGGAGGAACTGTGGGCCAGTCAGGAGGGAGAGCATCTTAATGGGTTCGAGGAGACTGAAATCACCGGGTTTCCATTCAATATTCTAGTAAAGAGTGAAGATGATGAAGAGAAACCTCATTTTTCACAGCTTCATAAAAGCCAAACTAAAGACTGCACGGCGGCTGAGCCTCCAAGCAGCAGCTTGACTAAATGGATTAAGATAGAAACTTACGGAGAGGACGGTAGATCACTAGAACTAGCCAGGAAACCTGATCCCAGTACTCATTTACAAACAAATATTGTTAAAGGGGCTTCTGACTCTTCAGAGACGGAGGTCAGTGATGAGGATTGGCAGGGCCCGTTGTCAGATTCTGGACCTGAAACTGAAGACAGTGAAAATGGAAAGCTCGAGTCGGGCGTTCCTAGTGAGGCGGGACATAACACTCCGAAAAAAAACTTTAGCTGCTCTGCGTGCGGTAAACATTTTGTCTACAAGCAGTCTCTTAAGAGACACATCAGACGTAATTCAGAAAATGGTTCTTCCGGCTGTTTGGATAACATGAAATGTTTTAAACGGAAGCAAAGCATAGACTCGCACATCAAAATTTACACGGGAGAGAAACCGTTTGGCTGTGGGTTCTGTGGCAAAAGAGTTAAGTACCTGTACAATCTTAAATCACACATGAGGGTCCACACGGGAGAAAAATTATTTGGCTGCGACATTTGTGGAAAAAGGTTTACGCATCACCAGAATCTGAAGACACATGTGACAATCCATTCAGGGGAGAAACCGTTTGTGTGTGATATTTGTGGCAAAAGAGCAAGGCATCAGAATAATCTAAAGATACACATGATAGCCCACACAGGAGAAAAACCGTTTGGGTGCGACGACTGCGGTAAAAGATTTAAACGGAAGACTCATCTGACGACGCACATGACTGTCCACACGGCAGAAAAGCCATTTGGCTGCGACGTGTGTGGCAAAAGATTTAACCGCAAATCCCACCTTAGGACGCACATGATTGTTCACACGGGGGAGAAACCGTACGGTTGCGATGTTTGCGGCAAGAAATTTAACCGAAAAACGCACCTGGAGTCTCACATCACGGTTCACACAGGAGAGAAACCATTTGGTTGCGCTATTTGTGATCAAGGATTTACCCAGCAGGGAAGTTTAAATCGACACATGAGATTTCACTTGGGGTAGAAACGTGGTCAAAGTCACAGAGTTTGGTCTGAAAGGGTCAAAGTGTCGCTGAAAGCCACAGCAGAGGCTCTGACTTGCAAGAATTATTGCTCTCTTCATCTGCGTCTACAGTTTGGAGACTATCTTTTTGTTTTTGTGATTAATCTTTGTTGGGATTCTTGACATTTTATGTTACAAGTTAAGAATTGTGGCAGCACGGTGGCGCAGAAGTTACCACAGTGCTGCCCCACAGAAAGAAGCTCCTGGATTTGAACCCACTTCCCCTCTGGGGCACCCTGTGTGGATGCCCTTGGACTTCCTCAGGGTACCCCAGCTTTGTGCCACAGTCAGAGGACATGCTTGTTAAATAAATGGGTAACTCTAAATTTGCCTTAACTGTGAATGAGTGTGTATGGTTGTCTGGACAGGCCCTGTACCCCTCTGTGAGAGCTGTTAGGGCTCCAGCCCCACTCCAACCCTGCACTGGCTTGGCAAGAGCAGTTAAAGTAATGACGGCTGTAATGACATCATTTATGGATTCAGTCATCTCCTGCGTTGGATGAGGATCTGGTCTCTTTATCGTCCTGCAGTGCTTTTTTTTTTTTCGTTTTGTTTTGTTTGTTTTGTAGGTGTCCCAAAACTATTTACTGGCCATTCTTGGCCCTTGCTTCATGAAACACGTCTTTAAATACAACTTTCAAAAAAACTTGTGGCTCACAGTGTCCCGGAGCCCGTAGAAGACACTCTTTTGAGCTGATGTAAGACTTCAGTGTGGAGCATTAACGAGTAATCTGTTGTTGTGGATGGATTGTCTCTTCTTGCCATATGATGGCATTTGTCTCTGCCTGTCAGGGACGTTCAGCACGAACTGTTACTGTGAACAGCCAAACAAACGTTGTCTACGCTGGGAGAATTTGGATTATTGTTAACGCCGATTTTGTTTGCATTCTCTGAGCGTTTGGAGCGAGAAATGACGACTGAAGTCAGAGTCATCAAGCGGATGGTTTACAAGGTGCAGCGCTCCACCAGCTGGAAAGCTTAAGGCAGTCAACAAAGTTTGACCACAAAATTAATTCTGTTTTGTACGTTAGTCTCCTAATCATGTCTCCAGCTGTCACAGCTGCACTGATTCAGCACTCGTATCTCCTAATCCAGCCGTCATTTTTCATTTATTCATCATTATTTATAATTATTAATCAGTTTTTTTTATTTTGATTAACCTAATGATCATTGGAGAAAAATGTTTCCCTCTGTGCCATTTTGTTTGAGATAATTGACTGAAGCATTTTGTGTGTTATGAATTTGAGGAGAACACACTGCAGTGCTTTGATTCATGGATCTATAATCCTTAAAATTTCAATAATCATTTCCTAAATGATGATCAGAACTAAATGTAACATTTTGGCCGAAGATGATGAACTGAAAAATATTAATTTAATGTTTGTATTTATTGGATTCCTTAATTGAATTTAGGAGAAAGTTACCCAATTAGTATTTGAAATTATTTTTAGGGGAAAATTTACACTTTAAAAAAAAAAAGAGATAATGAAGGATTTTATTTTATTTTTTAATTAATTTTGAGTTTGAACCAACATGTAGCGTCATTGGTAGCCTTGCACTTTAAGTTTTTTCCACATTGATTTCAGCCTCGAGCTTTGAGTTTTGACTTGATCACCACATTGGTTTGTCCAGCAGATGGCAACAGTGTGACAAAAAAAGAGATGCAAGGCTGGCACTCTGTTTGCTGTTGTATACTTGTGTTCTTCATGCATCTTTAGTTATTAATCAAGTCAAGACAATAGCTTGTTTATTATAAATTTGAAAGAATGACAGTGTTACATTAAAGTGTGTAAATCAAAATAAACCCTTTCCCTGCCAAGTCCAGTGTTGGTTTCATTTTCTGGGTTGTTTAACTGGTTGAGAAAACCGTGAGATGAAGCTAAGCTCCTGTTGTGCAAGGCATTTGATAAGAAATGCAGCAGTGTGCATTTACAGCGTGTTTAAAGTCGGTGTGTGAGTCTGTTTTTTCATTGACCTGTGTGCTCCACTTCAGAAGCCAAAAAAGGTTTTTAGGAATCGTTAACCACAAAGAAAAGTATCAGAGTTGAATTTTAGTGAAATAAAGGGCAGCAGGAAGCACATGTGTGGGTGCTTTTCCTCCAAAAATGATTAAAAATGAGTTTCAGTCCAGAGTTTTTTCCTTCCTTTAGTTGACCCACCCACTTTGAATCTGTGCCCTGTTTAAAAACCGCTGAGCCAAACAGACCTGGAGAGAGGAGTGCTTCTCTCAGACATGAAGTATTACTAACTGCTGGCCCTCAGTGGTGATAACCGGCCAGTGCACCAACATGAGTCTTCACAATGCATCCTTCAGCGTTTGTGTCTGCAGGCCTGATCACAGGGAAATCGCTGAACCAGTCTCTGAAAATAAAACTATATAATTTCCACATTTTAAAAGTTACAGAGGCCTTCATTGTGTGACCTCTCTTTGCGCTGAGGTGTCGGACTGACTCATGTACTCCAGACATCTTTTCTGATCCTGCACAGGACGATCAGAAAAGGTGACATCAGACAGTGAAATCATCTTCATGACTCACATATTAGCAGCTCCTCATTTATTACACAAGCCACTGTTAATGCATGGCTGCCAAATGGAGACGCACACACAGATCATCACCCTGTCTCCTCATTCTCCTGTGTTATTGATGTCGTGCTCTGTGAGTGAAGCATCAACAGCCACTTTCTTCATCTGAGGCTGAAAATCCTCTAACGCTCAGTGATTAACACGTTTTCCTTTTTGTTTATTCTGTGCAGAAACCAAAGTGCAAAGAGGATGCATCACAGTTTCAGAGAGGGATTATAAAAGCAGATGGTTCCTGTATTTCTCTGCAGTGCACAGTAAATAAGGACATTTTCCAAAATATTACAATATTACTTTAATTTTCTTTCAGCATTTTCATTCAATCATTTCTTTATTTTTCCTTCTTTCTATTTCTCTAGTCTGGTTTCCTTCCCTTATTATCTTCTGTTTTTACTTCAGTTCTTTATTTTTTTTTCTTCAATTCTATTTTCTTGTCAGAAGGGAAATGTGGTTTTTACAAGCTGCCAATTACAAGTCAACTTTCAATAAAAGATTTTACACAAATATCAACTTTATAAAAAGCCGTTGCACTCCAAACTGCGTGCGCCCTGTAATCATCTCAGACTTGAAACAGTCTAACAAGCTGATGCTCTGTGTAATGCGATTATATTATAAAGATTAAGATGTATTTAATAAGATTAATTAAATAGAAGGAATAAATACTGTGAACCAACCTCTGAAGCTCAGTAATGAAAACATTCTATCTTATATTAGTGTGTGAAAACAACGCTTCATAGCTTCACAGGGAGTTTTAAAAACTGAGCTTTCCTGGAAATGACTTCTGGCTGCTGCAGTATTTATCTTCACAAGAAAGGAAATTAGCTCATCTTCCAGAATGTCACACTATTACTTACAAATTCTTATTTCTTTGTCTCTTTCCAGTTTGCTTCCTCCTTTTATTCGTTTCTTGTATCCATTCTGGGGTCCTGGATGTATTTCTATGCTCCCTTTTGCTTCAGGCCTTATTTATATAATATTTATATTCTTTGTTCAGTTTTTCTAACATTTGAATCTTTTCATGTTATCTGTTGGATCAGAGGAATGAAGCTGTCACATAATATGCACTCACTGGACAATTCAAAGGTACAGGGTGCTGGTACCGAGTTGGATGCCTTTTTACCTTCAGAATGTTTTAATTCCCTGTGCCACAGATTTGAAAAGTTGCTGGAAACATTCCTCAACACACCGTTGCTGCAGATTTGTCGGCTCCATGTCTAAGATGGAGGCCATGTGAGAACCCAAGAACCCAGCTGTGGTGTTCAAACGATGCTCAGCTGGTACTAAAGGGCCCAAAGCGTGTCAAGAACATATCCCCTACACTTGCCTGGGCAGGAGGAATCTGTGGTTTCTTGCTTTCCAAGTTCTCACCCGTTCATCCAAATGCTGCAGCAAAAATCAAGAATCATTAAACTGGGTAACATTGATGAGTGTGTGTGAACTGTAGCCTCAGTTCCCTGTTCTTATCTGACAAGAGTGACCTGGTGTGCTCTTCTGCCGCTGTAGCCCTTCAAGGCTTTGATATATTGTGTATTCAGAAATGCTCTTCTGCATGCCCTGGTGTTGCCTTTCTATCAGCCTCATCTCCTCTGACTTCAGACATGAAGAAAGCATTTTCACCCAGAGAACTTGGAGAAGAGAACGTCAGCAGGTCATCTTGAACATGTTTACATACCTAAGTGTACTGAGTCACAACCATGTGATTGGTTCATTGGATATTTGTGAGCGGCCATGAGGAAATAAGTAATCAAGTGTTCTTTATTGTTTTTGTCTAGGCTAAGTTTTTGTTGCCAACTAGCTGTAACAATGCTCCAAAACAGAACTCAAAAATCTATTATAACATATCTGAAGAGATCTGAATCATAGCTGTGAACATAATGGCCTGTGGCCATCAAGACTTCCTAAAATAGCCATTTTGAATCTCTCATTAATTTAACCTGCTAGTGAAAAACAAAATGGGCCCAATTCCCGATCAGTGTGTGGCCAGTCAGTTAGTCCGCCTTCTCTTGTCTAATATAGAAAAGATTACTAGTAGCTGAGTTACTGAGTAGCTGTTGAAGAGTCCAAAGCTTTAAACAACAAATGTGAACTCTTGCAAACTGAATACAGATTTTTGCATAAGTAAAACTTTATTATTATCTCCTGCCATAATACTCAGACCGGCCAACCTGGCATCAACCTGGTTAAAGTCACACTTTTCTTCTCCATTCTGATGTTCAGTTTGAGCTTCAGCCGGTCACCTTGACCACATCTACGTGCCCAAATTTACTGAGTTTCAGACATGTGATTGGCTGATTAGATGTTTGCATGAATGGGTGTTTAAACAGGTGTACCTAATGAAGTGCAGCTGAGTGTAGATCAGAAAGCCCCCTGAGGCAGGTTTGTGAATAATTTCTTTTGCTCTTTGCTTCCTTTTTCAGCTGATTGTAACTCTCAGTCATCATAGACGGTAATCCTATTGCTAACTTTATATTTTGGAGAAAGCCAAAATAACCTTTTTTAATAAAAAACATGAATAATTCCTTGTTCCTTTATTGCCATGACTCGGGAGAACAATTTCATTTAAAAAAACACATATTCTGACTGCCTAGGGTTAAGGTTAGGATTAAGGCTGATGGCTGCAGAGGATTAAACTAAGTTTAGAAAAACAACTTTTAGACTTTTCTCCAAATACTTTTCCATTTTCGTCATTTGGCTTAAACTGGTGGAACATTTCTTCCTCCCCTGTCCTTGAAACTTTAAAATTGTTGAAAATGCTGAACAGTCACCCAACAAAAACGCCAGTAAGGACGCTCAGAGCTTAATTTTGAATCACACTCTAACATGCAGCAATTTGTTTGTCATTTTTTTTGGCATTGTTGCTGTTATTTCACGCTCTGATTTAGTTTAACCTCAATTACCTGGTTGGATGATTAGTCACAGTAAGATTACTCATGCTGGATATTTTGAGTCCCTCTCTTAATAATGTGCTGATCTCAGAGTACTCATTGTCTCTGAAGTCATCACAGTAAGTTTGGAAGCTTAACTTAAATCATGTGCATTCAGAGACTGTTTTTTAGAGACTGCAGGTTAGCATCGGCATGTGATTTATGTTGTGGAACAAGCTGTGCAAACAGCACGAATGATGCAGCAGATGACGTGAAGGCAACTAGTGAAGCTGCTGCTGCACATGAAGCAGGGTATTGCTGCACTTCCACTGGTTATTTCATCACTCTGCTCCCTCCCCAGTTTTACACCATCATTTACACATCAAGGCCTGGAGAAACAAGATGAATGTATGTTTTCACTGTTTGCCTAAAGGTCATAAATACACAGCATAAATAAAACAGGACCATTCTGCAGTTCTGAGGAAACGGGAAACATCTTGTTTACCACTCTAACAAATTAACACTGTGATTGGAAAAAAAAAAGAAAAGGAAAACAACACTGACATATTGGAAATCAATACCAGTAACTGACTCTGCAGACCAGGCGCAAGGTCCTATTTACCATCTCCTACCGCCAGCATGTCCTGTGTTACTCACCAGATTCAAGGTTTCCTGCTACAGACTTCCCCCCCTCCTTCAATCTCATATATATGGGAAGGATGCAGCCACCGGTGGCCTTGCACCCGTCTTTATCTCCTCGGCGGAGCCATTAAAGCCTTGGCTGCTGCTGCTGCTGCTGTGGCAGACATCTCTCCAGATGTACTGGAACAAGACCCCACATTAGGCCTGTTGATGGGGTTGAACTGGAGGACAGACACCCTTTGGTGGAAATTAAACAGAAGCCAGCATTGGCACAGAGCCTTAAGGTTATTCATAGTTTCGTGAATCTAGAGTTCATCAGTTTTATTTCTGCAGGGGAAACCTTTATGCAGCTTATGCATCCATTCCTGAATGCATTCATTTTAACTTTAAATGCACTTTATCCAACCTTAGTTTAGGTTGGATAAAACAGAAAGTCTGAATGTCCCAACTTTAGAAACAAAAAAGAGTACAAGATACAAATTTTAGTTTTAGCGTTTTTTCATTGCTCCATTCACTGCAGTATCACAGAAACACTGCTTTAATTAACAACTCTAAGCAAGTACATGCATAGCGGTGGGTTTTGATTATCGATTAAAATCGATTCCAGCTTGGATAACGTAAAATCGATTCATTAAAATCCTGAATCGATTTTTAAATATAATTTTATTTTGCCCGAAATGCCAGAATCTCAGGTTAAACCTCACAAAAATGCAATAACCACAAAACAGCTAAAAATGAGTAAATGAGAGCAGGTACACGGATTCTGCACAAAGACCTAAACACAGAGCGCGGCCTGCAGACGTCGGCTTTCTCACCCGACGGCACGGACACGGTCGGGGCTGAAAGCCGACAGCTCACTGATTCTGATCCGTCGGCGGGTCCGCGCTTTGTGTTTACGCCCTTTTTGCGCTAGATTCAGAAGCTGCAGGTTTTTATCTCTCTCCAAACAATATTGACTGAACCAGCAGCAAAAGAAGATCCAAACTACACTTCACATTTCGCTTCAGCTAAACATCATCATGAATCCACTCTTAGTTTTGCTGTTTTGCTTCCACCACGATAAAATCAAACTTCATACAGAGCTCGCTGTCTCTCTCTCTCTCTCTCTGTACTTCAAGAACAGTTTCCCATCTAAAAATCTGTTTTCTGCATTATTCGCTTGCTTGTTACGCACAAGACTACTGTTGTTTACAGCGCTGTCGGCCGCTGTTCTTTTCCTTTTCCTTACTTCTGAAAAGAAAGCCTCATTTCTGCTGTTCAATACTGAACAAATTGAAACTTTTTAAAATTATGCAAAATTGCAAAACGCTTAGCTGTGTCTCTAATCAAACCTCTGTAACTTTGCTCTGCTTCACTTCAGCAGCATCAGGTAATGTTCATATGTTGATTAATGACTTTCTTTCGTTTTTGATCTACTGCAGAATATTTTTAAGGACATCTGCTATAAAATCCCAGGCAAGGAAAGTCGCCTTCATGTTTTTCTGTGTTTTATCCTCAGTTACTTTGACACAAAGGCATCTGCTGTGATGCTTACACTTTTTATAAAGTTTCGCAAGTGTCAGCTTTCTTTTTATAGATATAAAAATATGGAAATGTACTGATACGATCAGAATTATAATATTTCTGACTGAGGCAAAATTTCCCCCGATTCAAATCGAATCCAATCGATTAGGGACCTTGTGGATCGGAATCGAATCGATTCTAGAAATCAGCACGTGACTTTCGCGCATTGCATTGTGGGTACCAGTGGCAACAAAATCAAAACACTGCATCAAGTGCTAGCATTTCCAGCACCGGTAATCATTAATTCTGCAGTTTTAATCCCTACTTGAATTTTATTTGCCCCAAAAACAGTTATGTACAAAACGAAGGTGAACACGGCAGGTTCGTACAAAGACAGACGTGACGAAAAGGCATTAAAAAAAAAAAAAATCAAAGGCGTAATAGGGTTAGACCCATACCAGCATACAGAGTGGAGTAAGGACATTAGCGTCCTGCCCAACTTTCATCACGCACATATTTATTATTATATGGTCCTAAGTTTTAGTGCATACACCTACAAAATGTTTAGTAACTTCAGATCCCTGCAACAAGCCCAGGTCCAGTTTACTTTGGTGATTTGGACTATTCCATTTCACAGCTGTTGTTTTTTTTTTTTTCCTTTATCTCCTGTACAGGCCAACGCAATCTATTTGTTGTTTCAGGTTGTAGTATTACACAACATTTTCGGATCTAATAGAAAAAAAAATGAGTGTTTCGTAATTCATTCAATTTATTGTCTTTATTTATAACTGGCATTATTGTTTCATTCTATTATAGAATCTTACAAGAAAGATGCAAAATTGTATTCCATTGTGCTTTATTAGCTGCTTCGGTGAAAAACAAATCAACAATGCAAAACAAACAAACAAACAAACAAACAAACAAAGAAACAAACAAACAACAACAACAAAACAACATACTGGAAAATATGTCTGTGAAGGTTCTCAGTCATCCAGGTCATCGTAGCTTCTTCAGTTCTTCTTCAGAACTGAAGAAGCTTCTTGGATGAGAGGTGAAACGTCTTCAAGCAACTCAAAGAAGTCCAGACGCTTTTCTTCGCAAACCCCTTTGACAACATACTGGAAAACAGTTATTCATCACTTGATTGCTTCAATACAACACTTGGGCAAATATATGCAGGACTTTTCGTGGCTGTTTTGATATCGCCCTCTCTCTCTCTTAACCGATCAAATCTCGCTGTGGTAGCAGCTTTAAACCCAGGTTGATAGAGGGTGCCCAGTCTGGATCGCATTCCAGCATTTTGTAGGCTGGTTTTCCTACAAAACACAACAAACATTAGCCCGCAAAGCCACAGTGAACAAAGCAGCATAGCGCAACGAATTCAATTCAAATCAATATAAGACTTATTTGTAACCTACATCAACAATTATGTTATGATAAATTACGTAATAACTACAACAGAAGACTTACCTTTGTGGGAATGCTTGGAGCAGACTAACATGTGAGCTGGAGTGTTCTGGGACGTTATATTTGGTCTTCAAATGGCTGCAATCCAGGCCACCCATCCGCTCTTTGTTACTTCGGAAACATGGCTTGAACAATTTCTCTTCCACGACGGAATCCGTTAAAAACTGATCTCTTTACCCGTCGGCTTCCCGTGGCTGTCATGCGACCGGCTATTGCAGTTAATAACACAACAGTGACGCTGTGTATCGCTGTGTGACTGTTTTCATGTGAAAGCCTGCGTGCGCTAGTACCTCTTGCCACTCCTACCTACAATCCTTTGCGGTTTTACCCCGGAATGACGTCACATTTTCAATCTCTATACATGCACTCATTAATTGCTTTTTTAAAAAATGTTTTTGAGTGGAGATGTATAATTACTTATCATTTCAATTAAAGATCTTTGGCTTAGTCTCTCAAGGTTAGCTGTCAAATAAATAGCAGGACTAAAATCAAAGCTTCTGCCAGGACCTCAGAGTCTCTCAGTGTCTGGCACGAAGTCAGATGACACCAGAGAGCCTTGATTAAATTTGTCAGACTACTTTGTATTTATATCCATATTTCTTTATATACTCTCAGAACTACACTCTCCCAACATTAATGCCTTAAATCTTGTTCCAGGATGTCGTGCAGTTTGGATTCAAAACATCCTGAGGTGAATACTTACAGTTCAGAGCTGGTACACGGCGCCTTAAAGAGCATCTCTGTGCCAAGCACTAGACCAGTGCCAGGTTGGCATATTAGGGGGATGTGAGAACACAAAATAAAATGAAATATTACCTCTATATCTTCATGAAGGTCATATGAAAGTACATTCACTAGAGATGTAAAACACTTTTTTGTGTTTCACATTTAAGAATTCCTCCTAAAAAGAAAGGAAAGTTGCTCACATATCCAACAACCTCCTTACATACTTGAGTTGAGCATAATATTATGAATCCCCATACCTGCACAGTGTGATGGTTTTTGGTTTCTTTTCTTAGTGATTTAGTTTCTAATCCTTTTCAGTCCTGATAGTTTCCCTTCTGCTCTTTGTTAGCCTTCCCTATAGACTGTAAATAAAAGATGGTCTGAAAACGTGAAGCCTATGGGGAAGTGCTGACAAACTGCTTTCTTTTTCATGGTCACCAGAGGGTAAATTCTCTAGCTGCAAGAAAACTCTGGGTTACAAAGAAGTTTATGGAAAAACTGCACTTAGCTCGTTGGATCTGTGACTTAACTGTAAACACATTAAACATGCGCATGTTAGCATTTAGCTAATAGAATATCTGTGAATATAGCCTTGCATGGAACATGAGAAGTGTGCCTGCATCAGCTGCATCTCTAAGTGTCTTCTGTTGTCCATTTAAAAGCTGTTTAAAGGTCTCTAATATTTAACTTCCTGAACTTGAAACTGCAATAAACTACTATTCTTTGGCTCATTGGAAAGTCGTGACAGACCTGTTTCTATTTTCATGACATTAAGCTACACAAAACTGTCATTTTTGCCATGTGTTCATGCTGAGTGGTGAACTACCCCTAAAAACCTCACACCAGAGACAATTATTAAAGGCAGCTCATCTGCGGCTGTAATTCAAGTGAAAGTGGAAGTCTGTGAGACTCAGCTGTTCGAGAGAAATTTGTTCCAGGCTTTGATCAGAAATCACCGTTACAGTGATGATTTATTGAAGAAAGACGGGCCAGGCTCCCTGCCAGCATCTCAACAGGCAGGTAATCGGGTTTGTTGCCCGTTTGCCACACACTCATAAACAAGTGCTGCAGGCCACAGAAATGGGGCTCTGCAGAAGAAAGTATTGCACCACACAGTTATATAATACAGCTGTATGAGCTAACATGTGCGTTAAATAACGTATGAGCAGCGAAGCATTCTGGGTGATTGCGTGCACGCCACGAAGCAGATGATGTACAGCACGAAGGGTGGAGCTGGCTCTGATATTTATCAGGATCCCTTTAAAAAGTTTTGTCTGCTTACGTATTCTTTGGAGAAATTAATTATAGAAGAGAAACTGCCTACAGGCTTGATAAATCTTATTTTTTCCCTCAGTTTGATTCCTACAGGGTATCAATCCAGAGAATCTAAAATCAGATTCCTGCTCAGCCAGAATGCCTGAGCACATCTTGGATGTCTCTGATCGCTGCACGCTGCTTTTATTAGAAAAGCTAAATCTAGTCCTTCGGTAGAATTTTAAAAATATTTAGAATTCGTACAACAAATCATCTGTGCTCTGCACTTTGCAGATAAGAGCAGCTGTGTAGCTCATCAGGATAAACAGAACCCATGATTACTTGTGGTTTGAAAGGCCTCAGCAGAACAGATGGAAAACACTGCTGCGAAGATGAAATCAGTTCCCCCAAATTACCAGGGTAGTTTTATTTTTGTATTTTCTTGTGTTAAGGCGCTGCGGTTATTTCCTGAGATGTTGTTCTGGCAACAGATGTTGTCAAGCTTTTGCACGTCATTGTTTTTAATGTTTGGAAGCACCGCTCCCAGCTGACTTTGTAAGGGTCTGAGCTACTTTGATGTTCGTATGTGGACACTTTGCGCACTCTTATCAGAGGCTGCTTTTTCGTGGTTTTGGATTATGGGCAGTGTAAAAGAAGGGCATACAGGGGGACTCAAAAGTGAAGTTGGCAGGGGCGACCCCTCTGGTTGCAAACACTCTTCCTGTCGTAGAGTAAATGTCTCCCTTGCTCTTTGGAAACACTCCTTGGATGAGTTTATGGCCTCACACGTTAGTTTGAGGCCATACTGAATAAAGCATGAAGTTCATTTAATAAATTTTGGTCCTTAGGATTCAGTATAAAGGATATTTTTACATGCAAACTAGTGAAGTGGCCTCCTGGTCCTCTTTCTGATCCTTGTTCATCATGTGCACTTTGAAAACACCAACATGGCTTCATAATGGCACTTTACTAACAAATGGATCATGTCTGCATTCATACTTTTAAACCTCATTCTCCTCAGTTCCGCTACAAAGGCACTCGATGCTAGTAAATTTAATTAACGGATTAATTAATCTACGCTGTGGGTGGAGGCCAAAGGAGTAAGAACATGGATACAAGTGGATAAAATGAGCTTTGTCAGGAGGGTGTCAGTGCTCACCCTTGGAGGGAGATGTGAAGCTCAGTTATTCAGGAGAAGAGCTGCTGCTCCTCTTCATCAGTTAGGATGTCTCCTGGACACTTCCAAGTTGAGGTATTTTGGGTATGTCCAACCAGGAGGCTTTCATAGAGCATATTCAGGACATCCTGTAGAGATGATGTCTCAGCTGGGGAGAGGGAGGTCTGGGCACATCTGCTAGGAATGCTGCCCCTGTGTCCCACACCCAGATAAGCAGGACAAAATGAACGAAGCTTATTTTTTCCCATCTGGAAAGGAAACCTCACCGTAAGTCTTCAGGCAGACAGCTGAAACATTTTGTTTCTGACTGACGTCCTGTGGCGTTTCATTCATGCTTTATTTACCCTGAAGGGAACAGTTGGTTACAGAACTCGGGCTGCCAGCTTTAACCTTCTCATCAAATAAAAGAGAAACTTTAAATACATCCAGTCCAGAGTAAGTGTTCTTTTGTGTTCTGCATCAGTTTCCACAGCGTTACCTCAGCTTTTAAGAAAAAGTGAATTTTGTTTTTATCCCCAGTGCAGACTGATAACGCAGCATGATGACTGCACTTCATTGCACGATGGTAAATTGAAAACCCAAATCTTTCCACTCCTGTCACTCCCACTGCTCTTCTAAAAAAAATCTTTGGCATGAAAAAAGTGTAATTAATCTCATTAAGATCCCTGAATTGGGTGTTGAAGGACTCATCCAGCAAGCCTCGGAGCCTAATTGAAATTGACTCCATAAAGGCTAATTCAGCTGAGGCGTCACATTTAGCAGACACACATTAGTGTGGTGGATTAGCACGGCAGAGTCGTGCATACAACCTCCTAATGATGTGTGAAAACACAAAGCTGTGTCCTGATGCAGTGTGTATAACAGTATTGTGCTGCACTGCCTGTGACTGAAAGTAAGTTGAATCACAGAGACATTTAACTCCTGCCAGCGATCCTGCAGGAAAATGGATCTAAAATGACAAAGAGACATTTTGTCTAATGTGTGCAGCCTGATATGCAGCCATGCTGGCAGGTCTCCAGCCCAGCAAACTAAATTATGACTAAGCAGCTGTCATTATTTATTCAGTTAACTGACTCACAGGTTCATTCAGGGGTGACAAACACAAGGCCCGGGGGCCACAATCAGCCAAAGATCTGCAATCTGACTCAGTGGATAGCTTTGGGAAATGTTTAGGAGCGCATAAATTTTGGACTTTTTAACCAAATTTTCATATGTTTTAATGAAAATCAGTTGAAGAAGACAGAATGCATGAATAAAGTCCATTATTCGTCCTCCCCTCCTTTATTCATTGTTCTCAGGTGGTGTTGGCTGATTCTGCTGGAGGTTTCTGCCCTTGGGAGGAGCCTCTTGGAGCCACTGGTGTCATGTGCCACTGTGACACAAACTTTAAAACGGAAGCAGTAAATTTAGGTCAGAGTAATGAGTAATATACCAAACTAACCACCTTCTGTTAACAGTTTTAATTAATTTTTTATATAAATAAATGCATAAAAACATAACTGTACATACTTGTGAGTAATTTCAAATTGAATTTGTGTTAATACTGCAGTACATTCACAGCCCACCAGTGGACCCTAGCCAACACTTCGGGAATCACTGCTCAGGTAAAATATCACCAACTTCAACCTCCGCTCAACATAAAGTAATGAAATAAAATAAAACAGAGACAGCACCACCCTCAACACAGTGACCTCTGTCAGAACAAGAGTTTGACGGTTTCAAAATCTAAAGCTAAGAAACTTAAACGTCTTAACCTCAGGCTGATTCAAGCCTGAGACCAGTATTGCCACGGCAACAATAAGTGCTGCTTTGAGTGGTGGCATTCATAAAAAAGAGGAAACAATGGCTCTTAATTTGTGGTTTGCCCACCACAGTGAAAGCAATGAGAAGGGAAAGAGTTTTCAGAGACTGCAGTAACATGCTGGGAATATGCTGCAGTGAGGCTGTCAGCTCTTTCTGTTTACCCGAGGAAACTGCCCCAACTAATGGTTTAACAAAAGTACTGAGCCCTGTCAAATCAGGAAGCCACTGCATCTAAGGTTTGCTACTGGTTTGCATTATATCAAGATTTCATACAACAGGAGGTTCGCTATGCTACCTACAGTACAACAGACTGTAGTCAGTTTGTCTCCTGTAATTTATTTACCATGTTATTCCAAAGACAAACATTAATACCTTTAAAAAATGTTGAAATTCTAATTATGTCTTGGTTCTCTTGGGTCCTTCAAAGTTACTCTGTGATATACTTGGTTGTAGAAAAATGAAATGTTCCCAGTGCTCATTAGATTTTAACACACACAATGCCAAAGAGTCATTTTTGGAGTCATTGTTATTGCAGAATATGTTGTTGAGTCTTACCGTGATCGTCTTGATATACTGTACATCCTACTGAAAGAGGATGTTAGGAGCAGATCTGATGTGGGGGAGAGTCACACCTTTCTGTGAACCATGTCAGATAGGAAGGACGAGGCTGATTGATTTGATTGGAGCAATGGAAGGAAGCACTGCTGAGATTTCATGATGAAACCAATCAGTGCACACAGGAAGCTCCTGTAAAGATTTACTTCTTTCTAACTTTCAGGAAGTGATACGTTTCTAACCACTGACTTGTTGCCTTACACACTGCAGGAGGTTTAATGTTTTATACTTTTTATTGTGCATTGAGAAATGGCTGGGAAGGAAGGTGAGCAGAAAGATGGTCAAGATACAACAAAGCATTGTCTGTAAAATGGTTTGCAGATATGTAAATTTCTCTAAATGGGAAAACTTGGAGACAAAGTTGCAGAAGGAAACTCTTCCTTTTGTTAATTTTTTAGGAGTCAAAACAAAACGGTTCAGTGCCTTTGTTAGATGGAGAAACAGGCTGTGGGGCAGCCAGCAGGGGTCTCAGCTTGTAAACAAGCAAAATGACTCTTTTTCTAATATAATTCCACAAATTAACAATCTGCTGCATCCAGGAGCAACATAAAAGGGTGCTGTTAGAATCACTGTGACACACTCATTTAGGGCGTTATCTGTTTCCTGGCAGTCAGCACAATGCGCTGCTCCTGTTTCTCCCTGCAGAGTTTGTTACTGGAGTTTGTGCCTTAATCATTTTCCCTTCCCCATGGGCATTGTTCCTGCCTGCAGGACGTAGGGGTAACTCCACCACCCAAGCAGATGCTCATGAACAAACATTTAGACTTCGTAATTAATTAGTCTTCAATATATTTGCTCATGCATTTTAGAACCTTGAGAATAACAGCGCTGATTTAAGCACACATTTAAGAAAGTGGAAAAACTCTGATAAAAGAATCACAATTTATAGAAAAACTGATGCTCCAAATAAGGAATGTGGAGGATTTATTTGTGAAATAATAAGGAAATCACAAATATAGAGTGTCAAAAAGTGTTTGCCTCCTTTCTGATTTCCTATTTTTATATGTTTGCCACACCTAAATGTTTAGATCATAAAATAAATGTAAATATTAGACAAAGACAACACAAGTAAACACAAAATGCATGTTATTATAACATAAATAAACTCTTGTGTATGACATCTTTGGAAAGCTGAGCTCAGTTTCTCTAGCCACACCCAGGCCTTATTACTGCCGCACCTGTTCTCAATCAAGGAAACACTTAAATAGGACCTGCCTGACAAAGTGGAGTAGACCAAATAATCCTCAAAAGCGTGACATTATGTTGCAGTCCAAGAAAATTCAGGAACAAATCAGAAACAAAGTAACTGACATCTTTCAGTCTGGAAAAGGTTATAAAGTCATTTCTAAAGCTGTGGGACTCCAGTGAACCAAAGTGTGAGTCATTATTGGCAAATGATGAAAACATGGAGCAGTGATGAACCTTCCCAGGAGTGGGCAACCAAAATTACCCCAAGAGCGCAGCGTCAACTCATCCAAGGGGTCACAAGTGACCAGAGAACAACATCCAAAGAACTGCAGGCCTCCCTTGCTTCAGTTAAGGTCAGAGTTCATGATTTACAATAAGAAAGAGACTGGCCTGTATGGCAGAGTTCCAAGACAAAAACCAGTGCTGAGCAAAAGGAGCATAACAGCTCAGTTTTGTCAAAACATCTTAATGATCCCCAAGACAACTTTTTGGAAGGTGTGTGTCATATCTGGAGTAAAAATATCGTAGCATTCCAGAAAAGGAACATCAAACAAACAGTAAAATATGGTGGTGGTAGTGTGATGGTCCAGGGCTGTTTTGATGCCTCAGGTCTTGGAAGACTTGCTGTGGTTAAACCATTCGTGACCTCAGGCTGAAGCACACTTGGGTTCTACAATAGAACAATCATTTATGGTGATCCAGGATGGCCCAGCCACTTATTAGGTTTAGGGGCAATCACTTTTTCACACAGGGCCATGTAGGTTTGAATTTTTTAGTCTTTTTCATCTTTGTCTAATATTTACATTTGTTTGATGATCTGAAAATATTGTGGGTAAAAAAACAAAACCAAAACAGAAACAAAAAAACATACAGCACTTCAAACCACTATACATCAGTTAGCAACATATACTGAATGTGAGCAGCATGTAAGGATGTGAATCCTGTACAATATGGGATTATGGGATACAATGTGCTAAGTCAACTGTTCTGCTTACTTAGCAGATCTGCATATTCAGATGATGTAACAACAAGTAGAGATTTTTTTTATCATTGGGTCAAAGATAATTTTTTTGTATTTAATTTAATTGTTCTGCCAAATGGAGACCCTTTCCCCTGGAAACTGTTTGTGTAATATTAAATATTAAATCCGGTGCAGGGCTCGCAAAATCGCTAGTCCGACGTCCTGGAGCTAGCGATATCTCCGGTCGGGCGACCAAAATCTATCTCAGCCCCGCCCGTCGGGTTATCATATAGCATATAGCGATTTTGCGAGCCCTGCTGTGAGTTGTTCTGTGTTTTTCGAAGCTGAAAACGATGCATGCTGTCAAAAACTGCAACTGAACTTTTGTTTCAAGAAAGAACTTTACTGGCTGCACTCCTACCTGGAAGATGGGCACTAATATGAAAGACTGTATATAAAAGGTGGACATAGCCACCATGATTGTTTTTTAAAGCTTCTTTGGAAGTGGATCTATATCAGCTGGGGCTAAAGTTCAGCACCACCCCCAAGCTGTACTTCTCTTGTTTATGGACCAGATATGGTGCCACCCATGTTTCCTGTTGGACACTCCTCATTATTGGGGCAGCCATGTGACCTCACTGAACATTCATTGATGTCATCCATTGGTTCTGGACTCTGTTTTAGTGTTTTTGCTACTGCCATGTTGGGTTCTGGGAGCCAAGAACCCGACATGGCAGTATCCGACATATTTGGACAGGAGACCAGAGCTGTGTCCCAATTCAGGGTCTGCATCCTTCGGAGGCCACATATAAAGGCTGATTATGTCACAGCCAGGCGACGAAGGCTGTCCCAATTCAAGGGCCACTCCAAATGTGGTCGACAAATGGATCCTTCATTTCCCCGGATTTGAAGGATGGGTCGGGTGCATCCTTCAAGCCCAACCTATCCCAGAATTCATAGCGCGACCCAGCCAATTCCAGTTTCCAACAATGGCGGCAGCTACTTAGTTTTAATATTACTCTTATTACTCTTACTGGGTTGCAAAATAAACTTTTAGCATATTTTCAGGCGAGAATGTAGCTGTGTAAACTTCAAATATCTGCTCGATTTATCGAGACATCGCATATTTGCAAAAGTTCTCCAACGTTTTCAGAGACGTCTGTTACCCACCCGCTCGATCGCGGGTGGTGAGATGGTTGAGAATTTACTCCAATGTCCTGTTATATTTTAGTGAGCAAGGAGCAG
This sequence comes from Pelmatolapia mariae, assembly GCF_036321145.2. NCBI lineage: Eukaryota > Metazoa > Chordata > Actinopteri > Cichliformes > Cichlidae > Pelmatolapia > Pelmatolapia mariae. The sequence continues at coordinate 3,676,289 of NC_086234.1, read as the reverse complement.
ACTGAGTTTATTAAACTCCACCGAGACAGCTGGCGACGCAAATCTGAAGGCTAGACCGTCCCATTTTACAGCCTCGCACTGCCAGCTTTTTTGGTCTTCGAAGGACCCGGCCCATGGGTCCTTAGGCCCAGCCAATGGTTAGGGATGTGCTTATGTTTATATATTAGCAGATAATTAATGCTTTACTGAAGACTAAACCTTGATGATAGCAGAGTCTTTATAACCACACCTAAATGTCACTCCCTCAGACACCATTAAACACAGCAACGGTCTGACCAATAGGCTCTTTCAAATGTATTCAACACTTCTCTGATGGGTTTTTAAGAGAGAGGCAGGAATTCATAAAATATTTCCAGTCAATAGAATATAATCTACTAGAATATTCTATTCGATCGAATATTTTTAAGTTGGTGTTACAAGCTTGTTGGAGCAGATGCTCTTTACAGGCCCCACAGAGTGAAAGCAGAAAGCAGTAACTCAGGATGTGGAGCTACCTCTCCAGAGGGAGCTGTTAAGGCTGGGTTCAAAGCCTGCCCGGGGCCACTGCGATCCACCCTCATCGCCCCCCTGGGACAGCTCTGAATTGTGGGGTGAGGATGAAAGTGGACGTGGTGTCAGGGGTGAATTGCTTTTTAAATTCCATCAGTGTAATTCAGTTTCTGCTTTACCTGTCACAAAATACATGCAGATTGATTTGCATAATGCTTTGGGTGTAATTAGCTGGCTAGAAAAATACATAAAGGCACAAAGATTCAGCGCAGCTCACCTCAAGCTCTTCCCACTTGGTGTAAATGTTAAGTAAGAGGAAAGCACTGTCTTCTCTGCTGGCATTTCAGAAATCCATCTTATCCTCTCCTTTCTGTTTCCAGGGAAACCGCAGACATGCAACACAATGTATCAGTGAGTTGAATATGACGTGATGAGACAGTGAAACAAGAGGAAGAGGAGGAGGTGGAGGAGAAGTGAAAAGACTTAGAAGGAATATTCCTGTCAGAGAAATCAAATATCCAAAAATAGGAAAATATAGACTCTTCTTCATCTTCCACATGCCGTCCTCTCCTCGCCTTCCTCTGCTTTCACTGTCTCGGTACACAGGTACACACGTACACACAGAGAAATCACATCTAGTACTTTATAAAATACCAATAAACTTATAGATCTAACTTAATTTAAAGGCTATAGAAAGTCAGTTCTTCAGCAAATATCCTTTTTAAGCCCCCACAGATTAATTTTTGCACAATATTAATTTACCACCATCAACACAGTCTGGACTGGTAGACCGAGGTGGGGCACTAGAGAAGGTACTTGTTCTTCACCCCCTGACTGTCTACTTAGGCATATGGCCTTAGTTGAAGCTCCTTTGGGAGGATGGGGTATCAGGTCCGCTGTCAGGGACTGTTTGGTGCCTGTATAGCTGCAGGGAGATCAGGGTTTGGATTGTCAGTAATAGGCCACACTCATTGTCGGTGGTTGCTGGACTCTGCCAGAGCTGCCCTGTGTTTATAACTTTTGATGGACAGAATTTTGAGATACTACCAAGAGCCAGTGGGCGTCCAGTTTGGTAGCCTGATCTGTTGTGCTGAAGAGAGAACTGAGTGTGAAGGCCAAGCTGCTGATTTACATCCCCACTCTCATCTGTGACCACAAGCTGTGTGTAGTGACTAGAAGAATGAGAATGAGCTTCTTCTGAAGGCTGTCTGTACTCAGAGATGGGATCATGAGCTCAGGCATTCAGGAAGGGCTCAGAGCAAAGCCGCTGATCCTCCACAGCTACAGAACCCAGCTGAGGATATGTACTTTTGAGACATGCTGTAAGAGAGAGAGGAATGTTTGAGTATGACCTCCACAGTAAACCTCAACTGAAAGCCCAAGGAAACAATATGTTTGACTGAACCCACGTCATTATCGTAAAGCCTCCAGTACAATTTCACAGACTTAACAAATGTATGCTGTTCATTCTCAAAGTGCACAGGTGTGACTTTGGTTATAGCTTTGGGGCATGTTCTTGACCCTAAAGCACTAAAACTGAACCTGGTTCTAAATATGCACCTGAGGTACTTTTACTATGTTGTTTGTTTATTGTAGGATTTACTTTTTTAAATTATTCGGTCTATCTCTGCCTGCCTATCTAGGTGTCAGCTATCTAAATATCAGCTAACAGATATAAAGCATGAAACAGATACCTCACCCAGCCTGTGCTACAAAATAGTTTCAATCAGTTTCTGCTCAATTAAATAAAAATAAAAGAGTAATGTATTTTTCTACAGGTGTGGTTACTTAACCTTAACATTGATTAAAAACCCAGCATGATAAGAGGTGATTAAAATAGTCTTCACCTTAGGAAATGTGCTTTTTGCCTGCTTGAGGGGCACTTTCACTCTTGATGCTTGAGTATGTTTTGCAGCTAATGTTTTTTGCACACCAGTAAAACTGTGAATGCAGGACTCTCATGCATTAGAGGTTTTTATATAAAACATCTCAGTGCTTCAGTGGGCATTATAACAGGGTTAGGGTTAGACTATTTTGGGATCTGCAGAACAAAGAAGAATGTAAGATGAAAATGGCCCTTCAGGACATACCGGCTGCAAAGTAATCTGATCAGTGAGGAAACCCACAGACAGCTGAAAGGGCAACAAGAGGGAAATAAAATGCAGGCATGAAAGAAAGCTTTTAGAAATGAGCATTTGTTGAGATGTATTTCTCCTTTAATCAGGCCCCTTAATGTCTCAAGACTTCATCATCCCAACAGAGCACTTTGCTCTCACACTGCAGCCTTACCTGAGTTTCTAAAAGTAGAATGACAGGCTGAGGCTTCAGGTCTGGATTCAGGAGACGGGCACAAACTCTGGATCAGGTGAGCGTGTTGTGCTGCTATAGTCTCAAGCTGTTCGGTAACATGCACTCATGCACTGAGTACTTGTGTTTTGTCTTCCTTTACTCCCTTTCCTCTTCTTATTTCCCCTCACCATCTAGCTAGCCCCTGTTGGAGGCCTCTTCCTGTTAAAAGGGAGTTCTTTCTTCCCACTGTTGTCAAGTGTTTTCTCATAGGAGATCATCTGATTTTTATATTTTCTCTAACAGTCTTTACCTTACTATACAGAGCACTTTGAGGTGAGTGTTGTTGTGAACATGTATAGTTTTGAATGAAACTGAATTGAATTTGTCACCCAGAAACAATTCTTACTTACACAGCACTGATGATTTTCATTTTGCTCTCTGTGTTTCTGGCACTTCAAGTAGGGATATTCACCAGGACTAGATATCTATTAATAATAAACTATATATTGCATAACAATTCATCCATGCAACAAAGAGCAGGGTGCACAGCTACAGTGATAGAAAACCTGACAGAGAGTTTGTGTTTGTGCTTTGAGCCATTATATTTATCCCTTTTCTTTCTTTGGCAGCTCAGCCTGTGACATCTCTGTGGCCCAGCGTGGGTGAAGCATTACAATCATAGTAAGGATGTAAGATACACAAGGAAAAAAAAAGTTAACTCCCTCTGGTGCAAGGAATCCAATCTGATGAGAGGAGAGGAGGATGGGGGGATTGGCTGAGGCTGAATGCTGTGGAGTGGGGGGAGGGGGCCTCATCCAACATGTATGAACAGCAGGATTAGAGCGGGGATAGTCCTGAGAGCCAAGTCCTGCTGTGTGCCTTTCTCCTGCATTACATCACAGCCTGTTCATGGGAGATTTTCTAAATGGCTATCATTTTACTCATCCATGGAAAGACACTGCTGCGGGCTCTGTTTCTACAAGCATAACACAAATATAGTAACACCATAGAAGAAAAAATAGAAATGAAGGTGCGGCCTTTACGTCAGTAATGGCAAATTGTCTTTTTAGCAGGAAAAACAAATGTTTCTCGCTGCTGATCTTTCACTTCAGTACTGTATATGTCAGTCAGCTGAACTTGCTCAAGCAGCACAGTAGCCTATCCACAATCTCCCTAGCCCACCTCCCCCCTTTTTGCAGACAGGGCGCAAAAACGCTCCATAAATTCTCTTTGGGTGCATTACCGAGCAAGATGGCGCTCTCGCTGTCAGCACCTCGGATAGCTCCGGCAGCTCTGACAGAAAACTGAACGTTTTTCCCGTTTTTATTTATTTTGCAGAGGTGTCATCGTGTGAGATGTTCGCTGGGAGCTCTCAGGTGATGTGAACGGCATCCAGGTGTCGGGAAACTGAGCAGCCAAAAAAGAAAGAAGAAAAGAAAAGGAGAGCCACAATCCACAAATCAGGATCAAGTTAACAGGACTTTTGCAGAGGTGAAGGAAAAACTAGATTTTGGAGGTCGGGAGAATTTTTATTATTATTTTATTTTATTTATTTATTTATTTTTTTAAAAAGCCCTCAGATTGTGGTGACTTTATATTGAAGGAGGACTGCGTCTCTGCCCGCATCTGTCTTAAATCACACCGATAAGAGGAGGCATGGAGGGGCGCGTTGCGAAATGGCATGGGTCCGCTTCGGAAGGGAGAAATGAAGCCATGCTCGAGAAATAGTGTCGCCTAATTTGCTTTCCTCCGAGTCCTGCATTTGCTTTCTCTTTCGGTCATTGCCACGCCGGCTGTGAAGATGCTGGCTCTCCTGATGATGATGATGATGTCTTCAGGGTTTTTCAGCCCCGGCTTTGCTCTCAGCTCCCATTTCAGCTCAGGTGAGCCGACGCAGACACTGTGCTTTTATTTAAGAATGCTCCTTAAAGCACTGACAAAGCGAGCACATGTTATCATTGCTGAATGCACATCATTATATTCTATAGAAACGATGTGATATCCCCACCTGCGATTGTATGTCCTTGCACTGGGAGGGAAAAAGCGATTTAATGAGAAATTGTGGCTTCAGCGTGTAAACGATGCCTATTTTTAAAACCTCTAGACACACAGCTCTAATATTTGCCTCCATCCAAAACCTCAGGACAGCTGAACAGTTCAAAGGTGCTCTGGGTGGAAAGGTGAAAGGGGGTAGGGAAGTTGAAAGGTGAAAAGCAATTGTGGGAGCTGAGGAGCAGAGGCTTCCTCCTAATTGGAGCAGGGAGAGGAGGAGTAGGCTAGCTGGACTTATCCAATTAATGCTGACAAAGGAGAGGATTATGGGAGACAATGAACGGAGGCAGATTACCTCACATAACGATGAAATAATCAGAAATCACCGGAAACCAAAATGCTTCCTTTTTTATGATTCAGCGTAAGCAACTGCTGGCCTGTCATTTAGGTGGTTTCTATGGCAACCAGGAGGCCGCATTCTGTAGCATTCCCATTTGTTTTCTGTCCACCTGTGAATAATACATGAACGTATTCCTACAGTCTACAACAGCACTTTCAGTTTTTGGACCGCTTTTTTGAACATAAAGCCTTCTGTGAGCCATAAAACCCACACGTCTAATGCGCATGTCTGTTGTCTTCCCTTTGCTATTCGCCAAATATGCTTAAGTGCATCCCCGCCGCCTTCCTTGCAGTGGCTACAATGGTTTCATAATGCCCTCCTGCCCTTTTCAAAACACATTATCTGAATTGCATAAATCCCTCTTCCCCCATTCCAACATTTAGCCTCTGCAGCATTCGGTTTGTACCAGGTCACTAAATGAGAAAACAACTCTGTATTGTCAGAGTCCCATTTGCTCAAGAATATGAGTCATGACCTGTTTGTGTGTTGTGCCTATAAAAGTGTTGAATTTAATGCTTATATTTTGAGTTGTCAGTTGTGATGCAAATGCATCTTCCCCATATGGTTTTATAATTTAGAGTGCTATGTTGTGTGTATAAAAACGTCTGCTGGAGCTGACCGAGGTGTATCAGACTCTCTCATGTGGTATCAACATATAGAAACAAAGCTGGCCCAGGAGCCAGAACCCAAAGTAACTACTTTGCAAAGTATATATAGAGAAGTGATGACATTAATTACTCAAAATTTTCAAGAAAAAGAAACCGCTTCTGCTTTTGGTTGGGATGCTACTGTTAAAAAGGAGTGAAAACAATGGATAATTAGAAATATTTCTACAGCAGACGGTTTGAATCATAGAGACGTAAAAAAGATTTTTTGTTTAGCTGCAGAAACTCTACATTTCTAAGTTCTCTCACAATTAAAAGCATACTTTTAAAATTGCACTTATCCCAGACTATTTATCATGTGTATTGTAGTGTATACACAATATATTGTATTTGACTTGGACCTGTGCTGTCAGCTTCTTTTAAAAAGAAAATCTTGGCTATAGGTGAATTTGATTGGCCTTAAATGTAAATACTTGCAAATTGGGTTACTGCTCTAGTGTACCTTGTATCAGTTTGAGCTGCATTTAAATGGCCTGCATTTGTATAGCGCTTTTCTAGTCCATAGGACCCCAAAGCGCTTTCAGTCATTCACCCATTCACACACTGGCGATAGCAAGCTACATTGTAGCCACAGCTGCCCTGGGGCGCACTGACAGAGGCGAGGCTGCCGGACACAGGCGCCACCGGGCCCTCTGACCACCACCAGTAGGCAAACATAGGGTTAGTATCTTGCCCAAGGATATTTGGCATGCAGCCAGGATGCAGCCTGGGATCGAACCACCGACCTTCTGATTAGTGGCTGACCTGCTCTGCCACCTGAGCTACAGCCACCCACATTTATGTAGCACATGGATTAAAGTGAGTTTGACATCCCTTCTCTAAAATAATGTCAAAGGAAAACTGAGAGATTTTTCAACCTATAGGCCAATTTGTCATATAGATTTGGGAAATGCTGACTCTCAATAATTTATAGTAAATCTACCTGTCTTTACCTCAGAGGTACAGACTGTATATTAAAGATGGACTTGGCCCACTGGTTTTAGATTCTGGGTTTTGAAGCATTTTAGCAGCTGCTGTTTTAGGGGGCCTCATCCAATTTTTTATGTCTTGATAGATTAGCTGTTGTGTTCCTTTTTGCTTTTCCTTTTCTTTGCATAATGTTTCAAATGCAGTTAAAAATTTAGCTTTTTTTTTTTTTTAAATAAGGGAAAAATCAAGAGTAAATCAGCATGTAAGATTTACAGAGTCTTAACAGTTTTAAACCAAAACCATACGTTGTCGGTTCCTAACCAAATAAAACAAATTTATTGATCCTTATTGTTTAGGAATGAGGATGGGAGGGTTAGCTAGTGGAGGGTGGCAACTGCAGAAGCTGCCTGATGTAGCTGAGAAATAGAAATGTCAAAGCAAATATGATTATAGAAGGACAAAGTGAAAGAGAGAAGGCTCTCCCTGTGATGACCGTTGTGTAAGAGGGCGGATACAGGGATGACATCACAGCCCAGTAAAGGCAGGGCTTGATGATGATGGTGTGGGTGATTTTTACTGGCAGCGCTGGCTCGTTTCCCGGGCCCCAGGTTATCCATTTCATATTTCTCAGTGGGCTCTTGGCTACGCATACAGCAGCACGCTCTAATTACATGGACACAAAACAGAAGGGGAAGCAGGACACGGCGTGTTTGAAACCCCCAGCAGACCTTCATCTCTACAGGCTATCACTAAACAACCAGGTCGAGCTGCTGGAGGACGCAGGCAGGGAGCCAGAGGAGCAGGTAAAACCCAGTTGAGAGGGGTTGTTGACTCGAAGATGTATGACAGGAGTTGGTCGAGAAGGGTGTGTGTTGATCTTTGATCTTCACACTGAGGAAAAAACTAGGTTGCATCCAAAAATCAGGGATTAAATGTGATTGAGCAGCTGATGTTGAAGCTTTGATGGAAGAGGAAGCTCAAACTGGTGGCAACCTACAGAAGTGCAAGGTACAAAGCTATGATTATAATTTAAATTCATGCCATTTACAGCAATTGAAAAGCCTCTAAAAGCTTTCTCCTCTGATCTGCACCTTAAAACCTCCTGTTAGGAACAGCTCTCCAATACTCACACTGATGTGAAGAGATGAAAGGACTGTGGCACTCTTAAATTGTGAGTCTTTGCAAGCAGAAGCTGCTTTTTTTCCAGTTGTGTTTTCAGTTTCTGCAGCTTGTTAAAAAAATCATTTCTGTACTGAAAGACCCGGAGTGTCTTAAGTGAGGCTGCAGCAAACATGCCTCTGATTACTAATAGCTTTTGCACTCAGAGAGAGCTTCTTTGTGTTTGTGCGTGCATGTGTGTGTTTGTCTGAAGAATAATCGCTTCTGATTGCACACAAACTATTTTTCTAGACGGAAACAAACAGCCTCCTACGCGTGTCTCCACCTTGGTTCAAATTAAGATCCAGCTGTTGTGATTTAAGGTGAATTCCTGTCAAACTCTACTTGTTTTAAAAATTCTTGAGTTGCATTAGTCGAAAAGCACAAACGTGCTCTCAGCACTGATACGTTAATAGCTCGATGCAACATAAAGATGCCATCAGTGAATCGACCAGCATGTCCAGCCAGGCTGTTTACCATTGTCTGAACCCTGAATCCTTGAATTTTTACCATGGTGTCTTCTAAACACTGTACATCTGAAATATGTCCAACATATTGTGGACATTGCATTATAACTGCTGAACCTGCTGCACAGTTAAGCTTCTGTACCTTAGAAGACTTTGAAAAAAGAGCACAAAAGGTTAAGATCTGGCAGTCTCTCACATCTAAAGACAGCGCTGCATAAGCCAGAGTTTTTAGTTATAGACTATAAGATTTTGCAAAGACTGTGGATCAGTGTCTCAAACACTGCAACCAGAATCTTATAGGGATTATTTCACGTCTTTCTCAGTAGGCCTGTGCTACAGATCTGCAGGATCTTGGGTTTAGCGAGGGAATTTCAGATTTAACCCAGGGTTATTTATTTATTTACTTATTTTTTTTTAGAATTAGGAAGGTGCTCATTTCTTAACAGGCTGCATTCACAATGGTAACAAATGCTGCAGACCTAACTGGCCCCAGAGCAGGTTCAAAATAAGAGACTGGTCAGTTAAATGGAAAATGAGATTGTCTGATGTCTGTGTTTTTCTCATGAGAATTCAGTCATGAAAAAAAAAAAAGATTTTTAGGACAAGCTCTATTCTTTGCCAGCTTTCCTGCTTCTGCAAACAATTGTAGCCACATTGCATTATTTTACAAGCCTTAGTATGATTCCATAATCCTAAAACATGATTCTAAGCTGTGCGTGTAGCAGGCAGAATGTGGACCCACATGCAAGACTCGGGATGCAGGAACAAATTCAAAAGGCATCTTTAATGCTGTTACCTGCAATAATAAAAAGCATACATGAATAGAGGGCAAGAGCTGGGAAACAAAAGAGTGGAAAACATGGATTCAGAAAACACACACACCATGAGAGAGGACACAACAACAGACAAGGGGAGACTCAGACAATAAATATACATCGGGTAATAAAGAGAGAAGAATCAGCTACAAAATACAGCGGGAACAAATCAGGAATAACAGGAAAGGGGAGGTTACACTCAACACAATGCACAAAAGAAAAAGAGACTACCAAAATAAAACAGGAAATATAAGTAACACAGAGATGGAGGAACAGAATCTTCAACAAAACCAAAGGAAGGAACAAAATGCATAAAACAACAAAAATGTCAAATAACAACAGAAGACTAAAGCCTGCTTATAATCCCTTCACAACAACAGATGTGTAATCCACCAAAACTCAAAACCCCGGATCCAAGACCCAGGGACCGTGACAAAAGGAAAAGCTTAATTTAAGTAAAACCTTAATTTAATTATAGTCAGATCCTCTCTTGCCTTAAGGATCGGGTAGTGATACAGATAAGTCTGTTAGCTTACACGGCCAGCTTTCTTTTCTGGCATTTATGCAGCACTTCTCCAGCCTTACTGACCACCAAAACCACTTAAAGTGCACAAGGATTCATAGCGCGCACGCACGCACGCACGCACGCACGCACGCACGCACGCACGCACGCACGCACGCACGCACGCACGCACGCACGCACGCACGCACGCACGCACTGCTGGATGAATGCAGCAGCTCTGTTGAAGTATGGCACGTTTTATTGTTTAACCGCCTCAGAGTTGCTTTTAATTTCTCAAATATTTTCACTCCTCTGCCTCTTTTATGTGAGAGCAGTGGGTTGACTTATCACCCTGATCACCAGCTTCTTGTGGAGGTATCTTGGCATGTTGGACTTGCTCTGTGGCTTTTGACCACAGCTGTGCTTGTTTGTGTGAGAAACAACACTGCACAAAGTGGACACGACACTGGGTGAGAGAACAAAGAGAGTGCTCCTGTTGGTTGTTGATGGTGTTTGCCTGATGATAATAAAACTTAAGATGGGTTTGATTTTCTCAGAATGTTAAAATGAAGTTTTATGATCTCTTAATGCCAAAAATGTGAGATGATAGGATGAAATATTTGGAGAAGTTGTTCAAAGTAAGGGCTCGGATAATTCAGTGACTGCAGGAACATCAGGAGCCAAAAGTCTGTTTAATGTGCTTTAGTTTTCTCACATAACAAATTAGAGCAGAACAGAAAGTTAAACATTCATCCCTTTGGATTTGGGCGTGTGTCATACCAGCTGTGTGTAAAAAGAGCTGTGATGATTTTAACGTCTCGTGGCGATTCAAAGGCAAACTCAATGAAATAATAATGAAATGTAATTCTTCATTGATCCTTGTGGGGAAATTCTCTTGTCTTTCTGCATGGTGGCCAGGGTCACCCGTAACACAGCAGCATAATAGACTCATCAGGGTCCACTTCAGCTTCCTGCCTCTCTGCTGCCATACAGAGATGGTCCAGCATGAGGCTCTGTGTTGGCCAGCAGTGTGATTGCTGCTCTGTAAATGAAGTGGGATTCATCTTAGTTCATGGGTGTGTGGGAGGTGGGACCACCTACTACTGAGCTGAAACCACATTTAATTAAAAAAGTGTCACGGTCCACGCAGAAGCTCTTTTTCCACACAGGAGCACTGCTTTAAAATGACCTCCTGTCGAATATCAGTGTTTCCAAAACCACGGTGACTTTGATTTATATTAGTAGGTATTCAGTGTTTTTTGTAGCTGCCTAACGTTCAGTTTTTATACGCATGGCTGGGTCTATGTGCATCTATGTGTTGGCTCTGTGACAGACTAGTGGTTAGCCCAGGTTGTACTATCCCAGTGAGCATATAGAGCAATACACGCTGTATTGTACCTGTTTAATTTTTTGCATTTTTACACTTTCAGTCCAGTAGAAGTCAGAGCTACGTATTCACAGTTACAGAAGATGCCCCCACTGATCACTAAGGCAATCCAAAGAGCTTTAGCAGCAGTTGGCATGAGCTAGTCACTAACCTTGCTCACAGAAAACAGGCTGATTACAGCTGATTACAGTGATCAGCTTCTCCTTTATTTTGATGTTGGACGACAGGTTGCACACACATCCACCTGCTCTCTCGTTTATATAACAGACTCAACGGTAAAACAGTGCATAAGCCCTAATGATGATGATAATGGATCACTAGAGCTTTAATTTTTACCACAACGGGAGTGTTTCACCTCCTGATCCTCTCATTGATTGTTTCTGTAGATATTTCTACACAGCTGGAGAGTTTTAGGTTCATTTCTGCTCTGATTTCAGATGCAGCGGTGCCCTTGAGCAAGGTTTATTATCCTGCGACTTCCATCTTACCCTGTTCTGTGTCTGACTAATGGGATGGATGATGGAGTGTGACACCCATCGCCTTTTTAGATCTCTTCTGTGCTTTCGCTCTAGCTCTGTGCCTGGATCCATGTCTCTGCAGGCCCTGATCAGGTCCACTGAATTTCACAGTTGATCAGAGAGATTCTGGTGTTGTTGACTAAATACACAGCAAGCCTGATGGGTGTTTTGGCCTCAGAGGCAGCTGAAATAAAAGTTATGTTGCCTTCCTGTCATACAGCATGTGGGATGTTTTAGCACTATGGGCAGCTCCTGATATGAAAACAAACGAGGCCCTGAGTTGAAGAACAGAAGGAAGTTTTGTTTTTCATTTTTCTGGCCTAAAAACTGAAAGTGCAAATCCATTATTGATCTTGAAAACATCTCCCAGCGAGGCATAATTAGCAAGTCTTCTGGGGTATTTCAGTATTTCAGAGATGACCTATTTGGGAAAGTCCAGTTTAGCCACAGAGCACAAAAGGGAATTTTCAAACTCAATGAACCTTTTTCTTGCAAACAAACATGCGGGCACAAAGTGTCTCTCGCTCAGCTCTCCCCTCTTATTGTGGCACATGCCCTGGTATTGATCTGTTATGTCCAAGTAAAATGTATGAGTTTTTACAAGCATGTGTATTTGGCATTGGATTATATTTAGAAGAAAAATTATATTTAGATGCACAATATTAAAGCAATGCGCCTAACCCAAAATACAAGCTGCAGAGCACATCTTGCCAGCATGTCCATGAATGAAAAATAAACTATACAGTTAAATACTGAAAAAGTGAATCAAGAGGCACTTGTAAACTTCTCAGAATAGTTTTTTTTTAAAAAAGGTTTTAGATTAAATATGTTTCAGCTTAAATAGCTGAATCAGGTCATTAATATTTCAAGTAACCTGAGCAAAAACTGCCACGCAGGTTAGAGAGGAAGCTGGACTGCTTCATACACATGAACACGCACCAGGCTCCTCATGTTGAAAATTTTATATAACACATTTTATACACAGCAAAACAAACAAAAATGCCCACTATTGCCTCAGTACATTTTTTTTGTCTAGCAACACCCGTGCTATCAACAAAAGGAAATGTGTGCGTTCCTAGAGCCTAAAAATGGGAAACGCATTTCCCTTTTCCAAAAATATTCTGAAAATGTAATTTCTTAATAAAATTCAAATCCTGTGTGCACCGCCATGTTTGCTTGCTCGAGTCCATCTCGCTGACTGTTGCTGGTGCATTGCTGCATTTCTTGGCATTTTTTGCTCACCAACTGTCGATTAGCAGAATAGTGTGAAAGTGTTGGCAGGAAAGTAGCTGCATGCACATTTGGGCCTCCCATCAATGTGCTAGTAGAGCAAGAGTGAAACCAAATGGGACCAACTGCTCAAAATATTATTCTAAAGAACTGCTGTGGTCAAAAGAGACATTCATGTTAAGAATGCATATAGATGATAAACCTTGTATTGAAATGTAAAATTACAAGCATGTTGGTTACTTGATGCATCGCTCCAACCTCTAGGCTGTGGCTTTAATCGCACCTCCAAGTTTTCCCAGTGCTTTTATTCTGAAAAGGAGCAACAATGTGGTCTAACAGGCAGCCATCTCTGGAGTGCAGCTGTAGTTACGGTTGAGCCTGTGCACATCAGGATTAAAAAAACAAGCCTAAAAAAGCAATTTGTCCTCCGGATGAAACCATGCTGTCTATTATTTCTTTTATGACTTTGTCTGTCTGTGCAATCATGAGTGTACTGCAGGAATAATTCCATTTCCTAGTCTCTTTTTAGCCTCTCAGTCGTGGCATTAATGGCAAATTGACTTGCTATAAAGTGAAACATCCAGTTATCGTCTTTGCCCTGTTTAGTCTATTTGCACAAGAGAGGCTGATCACTACACTACACAGTCAGCACATGAATGGAGCCCTACACTGACTGATTGGAGACTTTTTGCAGATTCAATCAATACACGAAGATGCTGATTGCTTTTAATCCTCGTCTTGTCTGCCGCTATATGTAGTTTCCTTTATCTTCCTCGAGCCTTTCTTCTTAATGTCTGTCTGTACCCACATCTCTAAATCTATCAATCTCCTCCTCGCTATGAATTGTTTAATGGAAGCCCTCACAGTCCGCGCAGTATCACAGCAGGCTGCTAAGCTAGTTATTTAGAAGGATTCGTCATTGGCCAAGCTTAGCTGGCTGAGCAATGGGGTGACTGGTTTTCAGACTCCAAGTGCATCCTAATGCAGAGAGAGATGAAGAGGGTGTCAGCAGAGGAATAAACATGAGACAGAAAGATGAAATCAGCATGTCAGTGAAAGAACTGGGCAGACTGCGATACAGATGTAAAGCTCTGTGTCGGCCAGGACACCTAATGTGTTACTGTGGTTTTAATCACTACAGGTGGCTGGCAAGGTTTTAGTAAATGTCTTACATTGAAATGCAGATAATTCAAAGAGCCATAAGAACTACACTATGTCAGTGCAGAGCGCTGCAGGGACGGCATTTCTGTAGGTCAAACTGGAATTTAGAAAAATTGGATTTTGGACGTGTGGTTGAGGCAGACAATGTTGATACAATAATGTTGACAAACTGAATTATTATTCTTTTTAAGCATCGATTTTCTAACAGAGAGAGAATTCAATTTATTTTATTTTATAGATTAAAATGTGAAAATGTCTTAAGCTGCAGTTAACCACAGAAATGTATCTAAAAGTTATTTCACAATTTACACTCTTAAAATTATGAAAGCCTTGTTTCCCTAAGTCACTGCAGTGGAATTCCTTCTTCTGAATCACAAGGGCAATTATTATTATTACTATTAGACAGCAGTATAGCCTTTTCATGCTTATTTATCTTAATTACTTGCTTTTATGCTGGTGATCATGTATTTTATTTGTAAACCAACTGGTCTTATAAAGTGCTCTTCAGCTCTCAGGGCATTTTCTACAACACGTCATTTTTTACTCACATGTTCATGCAAACACTTGTTTCTATGTCAAAGTGTGTTCTATCTATTATTCTACTCCAACACACTGGATACTTTGGCAGACTGAAGCAACCAGACCGCCCGCTCTACCTCCTGAGCCACCTGGTTAGCACTTAGATTGCCATGGTTACTATTTTATAAGAGCCCAATTTGCCAACAACTTTTCCTAAACATAACAGTTCATTTTATGGCGTAAATCTAACCAAGCACCTCTTAGTACCTAAATTGAACCAGAGAGTGAAAGTAAATGTAAAATGCAAGCAAATGAGGATATAACTAGTACACTCAAAACACACAGAGTTACTAAACAACTGCTTTAAGATCTCTTGCTTTGTTTGTGTAGTAAGTAAAACAGTCAAACAAACCGATCAATTTACAGTCAAAATAGTTATAAACCAAACCCAAGAGAAGAAAATGAAAAAACAAGAAAGGAAAATGGTTGAAGTCCTTTTGTTATGGTTTCATGTGGACATTTTCAAACTACAAAGTTGCTGGTTTGTCGGTTTCAGGGTGAAGGTTGTTCTGTTTGTTTCCTTCTAACATGGCTGCCATGGAGAAAAAGAAAACAATGTCAGTGACCACTTGTTCACAAAGCCTTTATTGCTGCACAGATCAGAGGATCATTAGCTGACCTGAGCACCAGGCTCCTCATCAATTCTTTTCAAGGCACCGTTGAAACCACCCACACACTTTCTGTTGTAATTAAGACTTCTATTAATGAACCTTATCAGTTATAATTTTGTGACACCAGGCTTGTACCATGCCACAGCTATTTAGGATGCACACACAATGTGTGCAGGTAACACACTCGTTTGCGCTCCACGCTTCGGATGTGGCCAGGTGTTGAAACAGAAGCAGTCAACAGGAAAATGACACAACTCCTTTGTCTTTCTGTCCCTTGTTGTTCCATTTCGAGCTCCGCAGCTCTTCATCAAACGAGACAGAAAAACAATCGCAGTAAAAATAAAGAAAGGAAGCAGATAGGTGAAAAATTAAAGCAAAAAACCAACATAGGCATCTATCTTTGTCTTACAAAGAGAGCTCTTATGTAAGACCACAGAAATAATGACTGCAAACTTTAAAATTTAATGAAACGGTCCACTTAAAATCATCTGACGTCTTCTTGAGAGATGCGGTTTCTGATTGTCTTTGCAAATATGTAACCTTAAAAACATTTAAGTGAGGTCGAGGTAATTATGTCTCCCTTCCAATATCTGCATACCAGCCTGCCCTTTGTCACAGCAGGCCATCCTGTGTGTGCTACCAGAGACACAAAACTAGAGAAGGAAACATCTGTAAAGCACTTTCTGCAGTATCAACCTCAGATGCAGTGAGAGCAGAAACCACAAATGAGTGAATCATCCATTTTACCAACTCCATAGCATCCTTCATCTTATCTTTACAGCTGCATGATGCTCTTCAGGGAATTTAGTGAGTAAAAAACTGATATGGGATATGCCCATACCAGAAATCACATATGATTTATTCTCCTTGTTGTGCATGAGTCAGCTTTTTCATTGCCTAGAGGGACTTTTTGTTTTTTTGTTTTTTTTTTAAAAAGGACTTGTGCTACAGACGCTAGCGTCTTTCTTATCACGAGGAATCAGTATCAGTTAAAATAATACAAATCTAAGTTACAGGCCATCATTCATTTGTCCTAAACAGTTATCAAAGCATAAACGTACTCAAGCAGATCACATTTTAGCCCCAGCTGAATTGGTTAACCTTAAAAACATTTAAGTGAGGTTGAGGTTATTTAGTCTCCCTCCTAATCTGTATACCAGCCTATCCAGGGAGAGAAACCTGCAACCTGTTACCAGATTAGCTTATTATTGCATCACACGTTCCTCTTAATTTTCATATTGAAACATAATCAGCCTTATATGGTGTTACAGCACTACTGTGGTGAATATTTGGTGCACATGCATACTTTTTAGAGTTTATGAAATAATTTGGTTCACAGCAGGTTTTCATTAGTGCTGGTTTAGCTCAGTGGTTGAGCAGCAGCAACATGCTTCAAGCCTAAATGGAGTGGTCTGGGTACAACTCCTTCCCCCACTCTCTTTCTCCTTTTCATGACTCCTTCACAATAAGAACAATCTCATAGGTTATCAGTGAAACCTTGACCTCCTTCATGGCTCCTTCTTTGCTCCTCTCACCACTAGAAGTCAGTGCCCCCTGGCTTTGAACGAAACAACTAGTGGTGCCTCACACAACACCTAGAATTCTTTATAATCTTCAGAAAATATAGTATGTAAATGAGCCCTTATCAAAAATACCTAAAGATGTTACTTTACAACAACAACAGATTATTAATAAAATTAAAAATAAACGTCTGTGGGAGAATTTTGAAATACAGGGTCATTAAAAAGCTTTTTAGCTAGAGGTTCATGACCATTTCATCTGTATGATCTGTCTCTCTGCTCATAGCAAAGGTGGCTCTGAGCAGAGAGATGGGGCTATTAATTTATTCATAAAGTGAATTAGCACACTGACACCCCCCCCCCCCCCCCCCCCAACCCAACAACAACTTAATTTCGGGGCAAAGTTCAAAGGTATTGAAGCAGTTTTGATTAGATTGATATGGTTTGTATGAGATTTGATTATATATGTGCAGTTTTTGTGTCCCTGTGAGCACTGAGTGCCACAGGATGAGTCTTCTAACCCTGAAATAAGTTGCCTTGCATTAATCAGACTCATGTAATAAAGTCGGTGGCTAAAATGAGCTTCAGACACTTCTACATTGTGTCTTACAATATAAATAAGTTGATAGCATCCATCCATTCTCTTCCACTTATCCAATTCAGAGTCATGGGTGGGCTGGAGCCTATCCCATAGGGCGAGGTACACCCGGGACAGGTCGCCAATCTGCCACAGAGCTAACATGAAGAAACAGACAACTGTTCACACTTAAATCCAAACCTATGGCCAGTTTATCACCAGTTAACCAAACACAGTAACTGCATATCTTTAGACATGGAAGCTGATACCCCCTCATGGACTCTGGAAATGCCCCAGAGGAGGCAGTTGTCAGGATTTATCCAGAGCTGTTATTCAGCATCATGCTGACCAGAGGAGCTTATTCTTTGGAAAATCAAAAGCAGGTTTAGTTCATTTATAGTTAGCCTTTTACTTCTCGGGATTCAATTTAACCTTCAAATGCCAAACTGTTATTTCCCCCAGTCCCTCTGGCTTGTCATTAAGGGAAACACAGATTGTGTAACTACCTACAAAACAAAGTAATCCCTGCAAGGCCATAGAAAGTAATGTTGGCGCTCTCTGCCATTCTTTTAGTCTTAAAATGACCAAATAACTGTCTGAAGGCATTTCAAAGATTGCTTCTGAGTGATAAGACTTCCTTCTTAAAGGACTTTTGATGAAGTTAAACCACTGAGCAGCAAAAAAGCCTGCTTCACTCCACGTGTGAGACCTGCTCTAGAACATGGAGGACTTATTTATGTCATTTTGTTCTTCCTGAAGGGTCCACTTTGACACATGGTAGGTCTGCATGGCAGTTGACCTGTGAGGTCAGCGCCACTGACCACCCACACAGCCTTTTAAACCGCCATCTGCATCAGTAGCTGTTAGACTGCAGATACTCCATCAAACCATCTCCATGGAAACACATCTTCCTGGCTCAGCACTGCCATTCATCACAGGTTAATTCAGCGTTTTCAGAGCCCTTTTTACCAATCAGCATCTGAGAAAGAGAGAAAAGAGAGAGAGAGACTTTTTATTCTATCTATAAATCTGTATCTGCTTGCTCTCTCACTCACATTTGCTCCTGAGTAGTTTGCACGTGAGCCGACAGCCGCCACACGTGAAGGCGTCGCACTTGGAGGAGTTTGGCTGTTCATGTTATGATAAGGAGTGACAATGAGGAGTGAAGGATGCTAATTTACATATACATTCATTACACATTCATAAAGCATCTGAGCAGTGGCAGTAAGCTTGTCTGTACACAGAGTATTAATTTCAACCTGAATAGAGACTAAAAGAAAAAGAGCATCTGTGTAGTTGCTGTGTGGGTGGATGTGTTAGCGTTCGCATTTTGTGTGACAGCATTTGCTCCAATTCATGGTGTTTTGGCCGTTGCCCCTTCCTCTTCTCAGTCACAGATGAGCTCATCCAATATTTAGAACATCAGCGACTTCAGTGTGGATCAGTATTCCCTGATCGCAGCCACGCATGGCCGAGTCTGGAGCCAGCAGTCCCTGAGATACACGGCACACCTTTGATTTCATTTTCCTCTTTCACTTTACCCCAGTAGTGGTAAGATAAGCTGAAAACAATGCAATGGAATAAAGAGAAGAAAATGGCAGGTAGAGGAGAGGAAAAAGAAGCGGTTCAGAGAAATGTAAGTAATGAGTGAGGACCGAGCGAGCCATGAATTGGAAAGTGCCTACATCAGCTACAGATGAGTCATTCCTCAGCAAAAACTGAAGTCTGAGTCTATTGTCTAGTCTATGTTGAGTTACTATAGAATGAATGGGAGGCTATTTCAATAAATCAATAGGTAACTATAATAAATTTATTCATTTCTGTATTTCATAGTGAAACTTTGTACTTTTGAATGTGACAATATCAAATGCAGCAATAAAAAAGTAACGACCCAGCTCATTTCTTCCCATTCATGGCTCATTAAATAACATCAGGATGTCAGAGGCACTGTTGTCACTGCCCAGACACACTGGGTTATAGCAATAACGAGACGGGTTCCTGACACACAAGGTTAATGTTGTGAGGCCTGATTTATTTGTTCATTTTACTCAGATTCAAAGTCTTTTCAAAAGGCAACCAATTATTTTTCAGCACCTCGACCTACGTCAAGAAGACTTCAGAGCCTAAACCTAAGTGATGAGTAAACATGAATTTTCAATTCAATTCAATTTACTTCAATTCAATTTAAATAGTGCCAAGTTCCAACAATTGTTGCCACTGTTGCCAGGTGCTTCCCTATGAAGAAGCACCTGGCAACAGTGGGAAGGAAAAACTCCCTTTTAACAGGAAAATACCTTCCACAGATCCAGGCTCAGTAAGGGGCAGCCATCTGCCATGACGGGGGTGAAGGAAGGAAGATAGCACAACATATGAAGAGAGGCAGAAAGTAAAAGTAAGAAATAATTAAATGCAGTGTTGTATAAACACAGTGAGTGAAAAAGAAACACATTTCATGCCATAATAAGGATTGATCAAGGTAAACACATGTCTTTATCTGACATGAAAGGTTTTCACACCCTGGGATGAGAACACGTTGAATGATCAAGTTGTTTTGACGCACCTGCAGGATTTAAATTGAATACTATAAAGTGACATGAATAAAAAGCTTACAATGTGTGTCAAATATGGTTGTGCCATGCAGTTTATACTCAAACCAGTAATACCACAAAATGACTGCAATGAAGTTCCAACAAACCACCGAGAGACAAATATTCAAAAACAAACCCAAAATGAACAAAAGAAATTTAAAGAGACCACAGAGGCACAATTAAAGGGATGCAAAGGCACCAGAGCCATTGTTTATTAAGGATGTGTGGTTACTAGTTTGTGCTGCTCAGCCCTCAGTGGTGGTTTAGATCAGGAACAAGTTACATGAAGAAAGTCAATTCTGTCTCACAGATATTTATGAACTACCCCTCACTTAATTATTTATTCATAGTTTCGCTCCGTCTCCAAGTAACTCATCATTATCTGCTGTACTTGATTCTGTGTTATTCATGCACTTGTCCTTGGTGATGTGATAATTGGGAACTTTTTATTCTGATCTGCCCCTCAGTAACTCGTCAGTTATTTTTTTTTTTTGCACCATGTAATGATATCTCAAGTAAAAGGAATAAAGTAACCACTGCCTGACATGTGACAGAACTCGTCCTGATGAGAGACCTGTACGTACGCTATATTATTTACTGCCCCATGCTCTTCACATGGATATGAACTTGAACAACATCCCATTGTTAATCCACAGGGTTTGGCCAACATCCACATGTGATGTTGGCCAATTCTTTGTGGCTATAATAGCTTCATCTCCTCTGCTTTCCATGAGGGTTAGGACTGTTTATGGGAATTTTTGACCATTCTTGCAGAAGCACATTTGTAAAGTCAGACACTGATGTTGGATGAGAAGGTCTGGTGCACAGTATCCGCTCTAATTCATCCGTTCTATCAGATGGAGAACAAGACTTCAACACCAAACTGGCTCATCCATGGCTCATCTTTATGGACCTTGCTCTGCGTAGTGGTGCAGTCATGTTGGGAAAAGAAGAGGTTGGCTCTAAACTGTTCCCACAAAGTTGGGAGCATTAAGTTGTCCAAAATGCAGCATTAAGAGTTCCTTACACTGGAACTAAGAAGACGAGACTAACTCCTGAAAACAACTCCACACCATAATCCCCCCCTTCACTTGGATGCAGCTGGTTGCCATGGAAACCCATTCAATGAACCTCTTTATGCACAGCTCTTGAGGTAATCTGAAGGCTACATGAAGTTTGGAAATCTGTAGCGATTGTTTCTGCAGAAAGTTGGCGATGCATGCTCACTATGCACCTCACCGTCCACTTCCACTTTGCTATAATCTCAATAACAGTTGACTGAGGAATATTTAGTAGTGAGGAGAGTGAACTATTCTTTTACAAACGTTTGTAGAAGCAGTCTGCATACATGGGCACTTGATTTTATATACATGTGGACATGGAAGTGATTGAAACACCTGAATTCAATGGCTTGGGTAGGTGCCATATGTGTGTCTATTCACACATGCACTCACAAGGATGGACAGAGATAGCGGACTTACCTAAAGCCTTATCATACAAGTTCAGCTGGTCCATGTTTCATGTAACTGAGTTATATAAAGCTTCCTCTGCTCTCATAAAATACCATACCTGTTCTTATTCTAGTTCCAAACAGGAAGTTCTAATTCTGGTCCCATCTCTTTGTAAAAGCACTTTAAAGACATAATGTTCCCAGCCATCAACGCACTTCACAAGCTGCAACACACTAAAATGAGGCAGCCTGGTATACTAAAAACATTTCCATGGCAACCATGCTTGGAAACCTGCGCACAACGGGGGGGGCACTTTAGAGCGTGTCCGCTGCCTGTGATCACGCATAATCACGGCAGACGCATATCACAAACCCAGCCTGCATCTCTCATTAATACTTGAAAAGATGCTGCAGTCTGTGAGGAGACGCTCCACAGCCTCTGTGCTCTTTCAAAGTGAAGACACTTGATTAAGTAAAAGGTGCTTTTATGCAGATGTCCAAGAGAGAAGGAGAAAAATGCCACCACATTTAAACACTCCTGATGAATCGGAATTTGCAAGTCAGCTTTTTAACGTCTGCAGTAATGAGTGTCATATATTTAACTCTTGGATTCAAACCGATTGTTCTTTCCTTTTCTAAGAATTGTAATTTTCCTGACAGGAATTTCCTCATCTCCACTTTGTGTTTTTAGCCATTTGATTTCACTTTTTGTGTGCTTGCTTGTTGGTTTGCTTGTTTGTTTGACTGATTAAAGCAAAGGAAATCTATTTAAGAAATCAGAAAGCTTTACAACTCACGAAACTCGTTCGCATCTTATTACATAACCTTATTAGCATTTGGAACCCGTCCATCCATTTTCCTAATAGCTTATTCAGCTTTAGATTTGTGAGGGTGTTGGAGCCTATCCAAGCTGTCATTTGGAGAGTGTCAGGGTACATGTTGCCAGTCCATCACAGGGCGAACACACAGAGAGGCGGTTTAGGATGACCAGTTAACCCAGTGACTCTCAAACTGTGGAGCATACGCCTACTCCAGGTAAACCAGGTTTAAAAAACAAGAAGTGCAATGAAGCTGAATGAAAATGTTTTGAGGGAAAATAAACAAGCACTTGTGAAGGACTTGTGTTTGACAATGCTGTTCTACTGACCTCTTTTTTTCTATTTCTTTCTAGTTTATAATGATTGATGTGTCAGAACAAACAAACAAACACTGAATTAAGTTAAGATGTGTGTCTTTCAAAAACCCCAGAACGACCTTTGACTTTGAGTTGTTTGTTATTACAGCAGGATGAAAACTCAAGATTCCCGTGTTCACAGTGACCAGCCAGGCTAGCACAAGAAAATAACGCACAAAGGCAACGGATGCAGTACAATCTAAACGTGTAAAACCCTAAACTCAAAATTAAAGAAACAAATCAGAAGTGATCAACCTAAACTGAAGTGACATCAGTTCTGTAAATATCACATGTAGTCAAGGCTAAATAGTTTCTATCTATATGGAGGAATTAGCTTCCTGTTGTAAAAGGAAAACATTAAACAGTTAGCGCCATAATAAGTGACAAAAAACTGGAAAAATATAATAAAAGAACATGCTGTTATACTGCAAAAGTATTTTTTTCCTCATTGAAATAAAAATGCATCCTGCAGCACAAACTGTAACTTCCCCTGCTCTGCTGCTGGGTTTAAATTATTATTATTGCTTTAAAGTTATGAGTCAAATCTTCCAATTTGACTCCTAACGGGCAAATGGCATTTATAATGAAGTAGCAGCTGTAAAGGGAAGATGACTGTGAAGGAAGTTTGTAATGTACGTCCCATTTAAACATTTAATATAATCCTCTAAAGGAGATACAATTGTGACAGGCTACCCTGTGATGGAGTAGTTCACTGTAGTGTCATCAGGTGGTGCTTCCTTGTGCTGTATTTCCAACAACCACTGGTCTGCAGCACCATACAGTGGCTTCTTTGTGCTTTATTGTTTTTTATTTTACTGTCTCAGAGTGGACAGTTACATGGTTATGCAAGCTGAAGCACGAATATATGATAAATGTCAATAACGCTTTTTAAACCGCTTAAAAAAGTCACAACACACATCTGGCATAGATTAAGTTTCATTTGGCCACTAAAAAAATCCTTGTTACTCTTGTTTGGTCTCCACCAAATCCTAAGATAAAAATATCCTCCACCATGATGCTCACTGTTGCTGCTGTTTGGTGTTGAGTGTGTAGTTCTTGGTTAATCTTTTCATTTTTATCATTTAAAAAACTTCTGGTTGCAACATGTCATGAAAACCTAATGGAGCTGAGTGGGTACTGGTGTTATTAAATATTGTCGATATTACCTTTTCTAAAACTATAAAATATATTTATATAATAAATTATACGCTGTTTAACACCTGCAGGAATGCACCGCTGTAAACTTTGATATTTTTATATCTCACAGTAATATAAAATACCACTTTATAAATTTGAAGTATGCGTGTGTGTTATGTAATAGCCCCTGTGTGGCATCTGAGATGTGATGTCATATCTGAGCGCGTGCAGCAGCCGAGAGCAAGAAGAGGAGATTCATTCTGCTTCAGTGGCTTCTCATCCACACACAAGAGGAGATGGGGATGACAGGAAAGAGACAGAGAAGGGAGAAAAATCTGTGAGCGAGTGAGAGACGAAAAAGCAAACAGGGGAGTTTTTGGGAAGTGTAGGAAGGCTCCTGGGAGAGAATAGTGAGGAGGAAGGAGGAAGTCAGAGATTAAAGAAGTAGATGGAGGACCAGAGGAGTAAGTAGGCACAGAGGAATATGTGAAAGCCTCAGCTCCACAGCCTGTTATGATGGTTTTTATTTTCTCTGCTCCATTAAGTCTCACCAACTGTGATGATTCATCCACATAAGAACCACTAACAGCAGGACATGTTCATGCTCTGCTCACATGCTCACCAGAGTCGCTCAGGTGAACCATCTAATGTTCCAGCATGTTTCCGACGTTCCCGCGTACCACGGTTCAATTTACCAGACGTCTCGCTTCCCTTTTAATGGTGCCTGTGTGTGCATACATAACAGTCATCTACATGAAGCCTTGTTGTGTTTCCATGCTTCGCTGCACTCGGAGCTCAGCTGCACATGAACTGCACACTCCAAAGACCCATCGTGCCCTTCTGTGCTGCTCTCCAAGCTGCGAGGGCTTGATAAATGTCAGGATTTCACAACGTATCACACCGAATAATCTTCTCAAGTGAACATCTTGACAAATGAACTCAGTGAGGCTGTGTGCTGAATACTTATAAACAAATTAAATGCAAATCAGGAAAGAGACAGCGGTTCATTTTTTTTTTACTAAGATTCTCTGCGCCAGTCTTGGAGATGGTTCTTCAGCTAATTCTTTTTAATAGTAAAAAATGACTTTAGGGTTAATGTTCACTCTGGATCCATAATTCATCCATTTGCATTATGCTAAATCTAGTCCCTAAACTTGACCTCTCCACTGTGCTTGTGGTTTTGGAGCTTTTTTTTTTTAGAACATTTTAACTGAATTATGCATCAGATATGATGAGTGAAGCCCAGTATACTACTTAGTTACTTTTCAATAATTAGATAATCGGCTATGCATTGCACCTGCACGGTTTGTGAATCAGCTGGCATTAGCTGATAATTCACCGCTCCATCCTCTCATCAAATGAGAGAAAATGAACCTGGAGGCAGCCGAAAGGATTCCACTGAGGCTTCAAAATGCAAAATCCAGAATCAGAGGGTGCCATAACTCATCCACAGTTTGTGGTAATGGATGAATACTTGTGTGACTACTATGACATTTTTGTAACCCTAGCAACCTTGGTCCCTAACAGATTACCATGACTTGTCTTCAAAAACCTGCTAACTGACCACTGGGTGGCTCTGAAACCATCCAAGATGGCGATGGCAGAAACACTAATTTTGGGAATTCAGGAATCAGTGGGTGACATCATGGTGGCCACGTCCATCTTTACTGTCTATGGGTGAAGTTTTTCTTGGCACCAGTGGTTGGCAGGTGGCTTAGATACGAAAACCACTTAATTAGTTTACGAGTCATATTCTGATTTAAGTCAAAATAGACCTTTCAGTAATGTTAGAAGTCAAATTTCTCTCCATTTTGTTCCTTACCATGTGCCAGTGCTTTTCTGAAAAGGACATTTTCACGCACTTACTCACACTGCTGCGAGAAATAGCATTTATTAGTCAGAGACGCTTTAATGCCCTTCAAAAATCAGCGAGTATTGTCTTTTTCCTGGTGAGGTCGGGCAGCATTATCCACCAGCGTCTGTCTCCTCACTGAAAGCAAAGCTTCCTGTTGAGGTGTAATGCACCATTAGGCCATGAATGTCAAATGCAGTGATGGCACAGATGTCAAAAACATTTTAACCATTATCTTCAGAGCACATTTCATTAATATTCACATCCATGTGTCACATTATCAGCCGACACAGCCACATTATCTGCCCTTGAGTGTGAGGTTTGGTTTTTTTTTTTTTACTAGCATTCAAATCCTCGCAGCGGGTTGTCTGTTTCTCCTCTCTGTGACAAAGCAAAGCCCACAGAGAACAATACAACTGCTGTTTATCCCCACACAGAATAAAATAACCATGCTCCGGCTGTTTTCAGTGCAAGGCACCCACACATATACGTACAACAATATCCCATCATCCCAAGGGACAGCGATGTGTTATGATGGAGAAAAAAGAGCAGAGAAGACGAAGGCAAACAAAGGAGTGACATTCATGTTTGTCATGATGGGAGGTCAGAGGGAGGGACTGCACCACTGGTTTTTACACTGCTGTGACCTTTAAAAGATCACAAACACACACAGAGAGCTTACCATGGGGCACACTTTCAGATAAATGCCTCAGCATGTGAGTGTGAGAACACTTCATTTGAAATGTAAGAAAAGATAATGGAAAGAAAGTCAACGAGTAAGAAATAAAGAAGCAATTGGTAGAAAAAAATAAGACAGAAAAGAATCAAAAGGAGTAAAATGAGAGAGAAAGGTCAGGTAGGAGAAAGTGCAGACAAAAGATGGGAAAGAAAGAGGAAAAAGTACCAGACGAAGACAGGAAATCAAAGATATTATGGAAAAAGGGAAAATCTAGTGTTAAAAGGGGAAAAATAGAGAATTTGGTAAACAAAGAGAAGAAATTGGTGAACAACAGGAAGAGAAAAATGAGGAAAAATGAAGGACAAGGACAGACAAAGAAGAAAGAAGGGAAAGAAAGGAATACACAAAGTCAAGAAAAGGAAAGAAGGCAGAGAATCGGTGAAGACGGGAAAAGCAAATGAGAGAAAATGAAGAGAAAGAAAGAAGAAAAGGGAAAACAAAGAAAATAAGAACAAAGAACAAGAGAAACAGGACTTGAAAGGGAATAAACAGGAAGAAAAGAAAGCCTGGTGAAAATGAAAAAGAAAACAAAACCAAATGAAAGTAAACGAAAAAGAGAAAAAAAAAAGTGTGAAGGAGAAAGGTGGAGGAAACTATGTACCACTGCTGGACATCCTGCTGATGTTCCCATCAGGCCCTCCAGAGAGCTCTGTGCTGAATAAACCAGACGAGACTGTGGTGTTTCTGGGCAGCGCGTTATCAGGGGAGGGAAACGGGAGCAGAGCCTCAGGTGGAGGCTGTCAGACAGCCGATGATACGTTCAGCATACTGAAGTGTAGTTCTGCCACAGCAGGGCAGGGGGAATCAGGTAGACATCACATTCATGCACACACACACACTGAAATAAATAAACTCCTGCAGGCAGAAGTGCCGACGCGGGTGATCCGGAGGACTATTCTCCTATTTGTACAGGGTTGCTGAGCAGAGATAATATGGCTGCTCCGGGAGATGTGTTTTGTGGTTAGCAGCTCCAAATTACAGCTTCCTGTGTAATTAGGTTACAGTACGTGGGCCGCCTGCTTATATGTAGGGAAGGCAGACCCGACTCCCGCGTGATATGAATAGCTAATCCTCCATATCCTATGTGTCCGTACAGTGTAATTGTTCTGTGACTCCACTCGAGGGTCTTAGGTTGAATGACAGTGAAAGGCTTCGGGAGAGGAAATGAAAGTGGGGAGTATTTTTTGAAAACATCCCATAAATTCTGGAGAGCAGCCTGCATGACTTTGCAAAAAAAGAGCATACATTTGGGAATGAGGGCACCCGCTGATGGAGTGTGGCTCTTATCTGTGGTAAGAGGCAGGCAAAAGATTACACTTCCTGAGAAACAGTCACGATACTGAAGAAGAAGGGGTTAGAGGATGGGTTTTATTCCTGGGAAAGAGGGCTGTGAGTCAGCTGGAGATGTCCACTGTCTGTGACGTGATGGATCACAGAAACCCCCCCAGTCCTCTACAAGAACAGAAAGTGTTGGAGAAAATAGTTTCAGTGGGACTCCATACATGAATGTGGAGAGCTGAACAGAAGAACCCGTGTTTATTCATCATCCACTCATCAAGAACAGTCTTACTTCCAATTCCTCACATGTACGCTTGGCCATATATTACAGCTCTCGCCTGACGAGTCCCCTTCTGATTGGCTGAATCCATGGTGTGGCCTGTTGATGTGCCAGCTGTGTCCGGCCACTGAAACCCCCCCCCGAAAGCCATCATATTCACATCAAAAAGAAAATGCTGAGCAATTCCTGTTTGTTTGTTTGTTTTTTTATTTAAACTGATTTCTATTTGTGCATCTTTCCAAATCCTCCTCCATATTATTCCACAAAGTCCCTCCATAGACTGTTGTTCACCCTGGAGTACTTTACATTCAGGTTTTGGTGTCTTGTTCTTGTCTGAGTTTGCATTAATAAATAATACCTTTAACCAGTGACGTCTGGTTACATCCTTTTAACTTCTATTTTGCACTCCCCTCCACCTAAACAGAGGCGTAACACCATACCAGAACCCTTGAAGACAGGATTTATCATCCTGCACTGTTGTTCATTTTCTTAGCTCTTTGTAGTTAAATTCAACCATTTCTGCATATAAGTCTCCAAAAACCAACTGCTCATAGCCTAAGGGCAATTATGCCTTGTAAAACACTGATTTATTGATAAGTGAACAGGAAGAAGAACCTCAGAGGAGTTCACTATGAAAATGAGAAAGCATAAAAGAAAAACTCAGACATTGAAAATTCAGAGGTGTGACACTTTTATACAGCTGATCATCTTTTCTGATGATCGGCTAATCAGGTGCATTTGATTAGCAACACCTGGCCCCTACTTACCCTCTTAAATTCTACAGAAGCAATAAAGGAGCACTTTTCATATGAATGCACATCATTGCCACCCTCCTACATCCTCCTGCAGTATTTCTTGTGGTTTCAAACAGCAGCAGTTATTCCGGATGGTGCATCACAGAGGATTTTCCCTGCCTTTGACAAACTGGCACTGCACTGTACCTGGGAATGAGAGGGAGTTGAGTGACAGTGGGAGTTGAAGTGAAAATTGTAACTTCATTAAAGCAGACATGTAGTGAATTTAATGCAACACACTGACTGCTGACCGCTTACAAAAATGTCAAACTTACCAGCAGTGGGGAATTTGCTGGAAGAGCTCATTAAAATAGAAGAAAATATGTTTGGTGGTGTCAAAGGAGCATTGTAAAGTGTGTTGTTTTGATGAAAGGATTTTGTGTGAAATGTAAAACTGAAAACAGAGCGTTTATTCTCCTCATATTTCTTTGCTTTACAGTGTAGTGACATTGCTGTTGATGAAAAATGTTCAGGTTTAATTTAATGGATCCTTTGGGTCCTCTGTAAACTCTTCATCTCAACCTCTTTGTGTTCATTATAAGCAGGAATATTATTATGAGGGTTATTTTTGATAGCTTCATAGGAACTGTAGTCAACAAATCTCTGTGAAAATGCCCGTAAAGTCATCATAATTAGCAGCAGATGGTAAATTAAATTACCAACATTAATACAGTTGATTCAGCCAATTCAGAAGGAGCTGCATGGTCTCTGCAGTTTGCTGATATCAACTTGTTAATGAGCTAGAAATGCACTGCACTTATTAACAGTGATTTCAATAGGCGGAAATCCAGTGGGCCGGGAGAAGTTGAGTTTAGCAGTGAAAAGTAAGAGTAGGTGGGAGAAACAATAGCACATGAACTTTTTAAAAATCAAAGCAAGGTTTGAGTCCTTCCTGACAAAACGGGTCCTGAGGCTGTGTTACAGTGAGTCACAGCGACAGCGTCCCCTTCTTTGAATAAAGAGTGCCTCAAAATCCTGCAGAGCTTTTCAGAGATGACTTAAAATTTTAGACAGATGATTTTTGGACGGTGGTAGAGTGGCCTCACAGAAAGAAGGTTCTAGGCTTGAAACAGCAAGGCCTTTCATAGTTAAACTGACACGTTCTCCCTGTGCCTGCCTACATTTCAATGGTGATCAATAAGCTGTCGGTCTGGATGTGAGGGTAAATGGTTGTCTGCCTCTATGCATTAGCTCTGTAATGGATTCAAAACCTGTCCAGGATGTATCCCACTTGTTTTCCAGTTTGCTCCCAGTGCTAATGTCCAAGTCCTCCTAGAAGCAAATCTTTTTACTTTATTTATACACAACATTAAACAGACTGCATGGCAACAATTTACTCCATCCATCCATCCATCCATCCATCCATCCATCCATCCATCTGCTTATACATCTGCTTATTATGGGGGGTCTGGAGCTTAACCCTGGACAAGTTGTTTGTCAACATTAGTCAAATAAAAGTTTTTAAAAGTTAAAAACATAAACAGTAAAACAAACAACATCAATAACAACTGGGACAAGAATTCATTTAAGGAGATGCTGGGAAAACTGCGGCTGCACACAAAGGACTTAGCTGTGAACTGAACCTAATCTGAAGCTGGAAAGGCCAGCGAGCTAACGCATGTTTTCAGCTGGGATTTGAATATTGTTAGTATGTTGGATGACCTAATTTGGAGGAGGAGGTTGTTCCAAAGTTCCAGAGCTGCAACTGAGAAAGCTGAGGAGCTACAATAGGAACTGCTACAAGCTGCTGATTAACTGACCTGAGCAGGATATACAACTGTGAACGACAGTATTTTAAAACCCAGTATACACAGGATGTCAATGTTACCATGCCAGAAAATATGATGTCTATGTTTCCTTCAGTATTTTGAAGTGCAATTGTAATATTAGTAGTTTGTTACATAAAACAAATAAGTTTTCATTGGGCCACAAATAATCTGGCCCAATGAAATCTTTATTGAATGTGTTGGAGTTAAAGCGTCACTCTCAGCAGAAATGTCATTTACTGTTGTATGTCTTTATCGCCCACCTTTGGCAAAAGTAGATTTTTATGACAATTCAAGGCACTTCTGAATTCTTGCGACTTCAACAATGAACTTATCCTAATGGGAGACTTAAATGTAAATTGGAATAACAAAAGCGACAGAAAGAAACTAAAAGAAATTACAGATAATTTTGGTTTAACACAAATGATCAGTGATCCCACTAGAATAACAAATCGCTCTAGAACTCTAATAGACCTGGTGTTTTCTAACAAACCGGATAGAATGATAAAAACATATAAGTTTTTGACTGGCTTGTCTGACCACAATGCAATATTCTTCTCTAGAAAGCTGACTAAAAAGTGACTGAGAGGTGTCAGTAAAAGCATGAATATATATATATATATATATATATATATATAAATACATTTATTCCAAATAGTCAAGAAAAACATTTAATGGCAGCTCTAAATAATTTTGATTGGACTAACATACTATCCTATGATGACACTAATAAATGTTGTGATCTATTATACTCTGCTATTAAAGGGGTCTTTTCACAGTTTCAGAAAGAGAGCCATTTAAAGAAACGAGTTTATTCCTTGCCTTGGATTAATACGGAGTGTTAACAGCTTATGAGACTCAGAGACCAGTTACTTAAAAAATCGTTACAATCTGGATTAAATACCAATCGATTAAATTTTATATCTGCAAGGAATAAAGTTACACATACTTTGAGAATGGCAAAAGCAAATTTTTTCATGAATGTTATTAATAGCACCAAAGGAAATTGTAAGCTAATTTGGGAAAATATTAACAAACTCCTTGGTAACAGTAAGCATAATGCTGATAAAGACCTTGAACTTAAATTTGCCAATGAACTGGTATCAGAGCCTCTCAGTCTAGCTACTAAATTAAATGATTTTTTCCAAAGTACCATTAATGAAATTACACAATTGTTTTCTAATTCTTGTGACCCTCAACAAAATATTGGTAATACAGACTCCAAAGAGGATGTTTCTTCTCAAGATTCAAAGTTCAATATTCAGAAAATTATGAAAATGAAGTAGAAAATATAATCTCTAAATTAAGAAGTTCTAAAGCAAGGGATGAGTTTGGATTTGATACCAATTTCTTGAAGCATTATAAATCTTGTCTTTTGGTGCCTGTGACCAATCTTATTAATTTATCAATCACGCAGGCAGTCGTTCCTCTGAGTTGGAAGGTGGCAAAAGTTACACCTACTTTTAAATGGGGTGATAAAGCAGACCCTGCTAATTATTGACCTATTAGCATACTCCCTATCTTTTCAAAGATAGCAGAAAAATGGGTTGCTAATTCTATCATCAAACATCTTAATGACTCCAATCCGGATTTGCACCCTATGCAATTCAGATTTCGCACTCTTCATTCAACTGAAATGGCTGTCTGTGTTTTTGTTGAGAGAGTGAAATCTTACTTAGACAAGAGCAGTTATGTTGCGGCTGTTTTTCTTGATTTCAAGCGTGCGTTCGACACTGTGAATCATCTTAAGCTCTTGTCTAGACTGTCGACATTTAACTTTAGTAATCACACTGTTAAATGGATACAGTCTTATCTATCAGATAGAAAACAATGCGTGCAAATAAAGAATAGCAAATCACCCTATCTTTACTGTACGCAAGGTGTCCCTAAGGGTTCAATTCTAGACCCCCTGTTATGACTTGCCCAATGTATGCAAAAATGTGGACACGATTATGTATGCTGATGATACGGTAATTTTTACACAAGCCAAAACTGCTGATGATGCAGTCCATCAGCTTTCACTGGCATTACATGATTTACAAAAATGGCTGAATGACTCATGTCTGTGCCTTAATGTTAAAAAGACCGTATCAATGTTTTTTAGTAAACCTAAAACAACCATGGCTGCAGTAAAAGTTTGCTTGGGTGCACAAGAACTAATTAATGTTGAGGAATTTAAGTATTTGGGAGTGCTACTAGACTCAAAATTATCCTTTAAAAAACACGTTAAAAAAGTAGTGAAAACTGTAAATGTTAACATACAGAACTTAAACATATCCGCACATCATTAAAAGACACAGCAGCGATTACATTCCTGCACTCTATGATACTGGCTCATGTTGAATACTGTACTATAAGTTGGTCCTATACGAGCTTTGCTGCGATTGGGCCAACCGAAGTATGCTACAAAAGAGCATTGAAGATATTAGGTAAAAAACCTTTTTCATATCACTATTGTCAAATTTTAGATAAACACAAGTTAATAAATTTTACTAATTTCAAATTATTTAAATCTGCCTGTGTAATATACAAAGTTATACATGGTCTGGCGCCTCCACCAATGTGTGATTTTATTAAACAAAAGTTTAGCAGCGTTGCCGGGTCTCGACTGACTCGAGCCACTGTTAGAGGTGATTGTGAATTGACATTCAGACGGACCACCTTTTCACAGAATGCTCTGTCATATCAGGGAGTGAGCTTCTGGAATAGTCTTCCACTGTCAGTGAAGGAAAGTCTACCCATCTTTAAGAGTCACTTAAAAGGGCGGCTGAGGGACACACAAACATGTGATCATGTTTAATAAATCATTCTTTATATTGGACGTGAAAAAGAGTTAGTGTAATACAAAAAGGGAAACAACTATTAGTGTAATGGTTCAGTGCAATATCAGGACAGTCAGGGCATGTGCAATACTGGGGTTTGTGCAATATAATTGAAGTGTTTCTGTTATTGTTATCTATATTGTCCTCTGTGTCCACTCTTCTTGTCATTGTTTGTTCTAGTATAATGTGATCACTGTTTTTGTCCTTGTCACATGACCTGTAAATAGTGTCTCTGTATGCTTTTACTAACTTGTGTTTAACACCAACCTGCCAGAGGGTCTGCAGATGGAAATTAGCCCAAGGCTGTAATCTGGCATATTTACATTTGTTAAAATGTTCATTAATATGTAATGCCCCTCTTTCTAAATAAAATAAAATAAAATAAATAAATTACAGATTTGATGCCTAAAGTTACATAGAATGTATTTGCCTGAGATTTACAATGCCAAGGATCAAAGTTATATAAAAGCCTCTGGGCAGGTATACTGAGACCACTGTCTAAATGAGTGGAGAGCCTGAACATTAATATCTATGATCACAGGAACATACAAACTGCTTCTATTGGATTGTCAGTAAAATCTGAAAAAAGGCTTTAAAAAGTTTTTTTTGCCTGCAAGTTCTACTTCTATAGAAGTATTGAGCCATAAATCTTAACATTTATGGTTCAACTCAGAGTGGGACCATAATCAGTTTGTCTGCTCATCCCACAAGAACACTGAAGAAATGCCATGGTAATGCAAAGCATGGACAGGCTTCAGGGTGACGTTGATGCATCGAGATGGTGATAAAATGATAATAAGATGAAGTCAGTCTGGTAACAGTTTGAGATTGCGTCAGACTGCTAAGATGACCCATTCTGTTTGTGATTATGTGGTGATAAATCAGCAAAAATCACAAATCTGTTGGACAGAAATTCACATTAAACACAAATTAATATTAACCACTTACATTCAGAAATTACTCAACAGGTTGTGACATGGTTGCTGCAGAAAAGGACATTGTCAATTGTATATTGGAAAATAACCAGAATACAACCAGCTGAGTCAAGTTCCTTATTGCAAACAGTCTGTGTTTATACATTACATGACAGTTACTGCATTCACTCTTGGCAAAGGTTTGAAGTGAGTCCAAGACAGACAGCGATTGTTTGGAGACAAATTGCCAGGCAACCTGTGCAATCATCTTGTAATCAGAAGTGGTTTCTCAGAGGTTGAAGGTGCTGCACGCTCAGTCTTTCTTTTTTCCCCCTCCAAGGTCTCAATGAGGTTGCTGTCCTACTTTGACTCTATAAGTGACGCCATAAGTGAATTTATTCTGTATTCTAGGGTTAAAAGAAAAAAAAGCACACTTATTTATATCGATACCATAATAACAAGTAAAGTCACATGCCTGCTTCCACACACCTGAAACTGTTGTGAACCTCTGCTGTGGTAACAGATCTACTGGCTCATATGTTTCCCACTTCTACTGTTAATTTGCTCTTTTGTTTCTATTGTTTGAGAGCAAATGTGAAGCATGCTTGTCGCCTGCATTGTGTCGAAATGTAAGACGGTTTTATAGAAGAGTGCGTGAAAGGTTAATTTTCTTTCTGCTGTCAGGGCAAGTTCTTCTTTGTTTTGGCAAGGCATCTGTGAGGATTATGAGGGCATTTGAATAAGTCTGAAAGGGATTTCAGGGGAAGAAGTCACCATGGAAACCATTTGATTTTATTTTTTTGAGCGTGCTCTTGAGTGAGAAATTCCAGCAGCTGTTTGCTAGCATTTGGTCCTGTTTACATTCACGTTGGTGATGAGAAACTAAACCTGCATCACTGTTGTTGTCTTTCTGTCTTTTTCTGTATGTCGCTCTGTCAGTATGAAGAATGACCAGAAGCAGAAGTGTGTGCCAGCAGATGTACAGCAGATTGGTTTCATATTTGTCCCCCAACGCAGATTGTTCATGACCAGATCATCAGCTTCACGCAGTTCACATGTGTTTGCCCCAAATGTTCCTGTTTAACTATCTATAACCCTCCCACCACCCATCTGTTCTGCCTCCTGTCACCATACCTCTCCTCTGTTGTTGTTTTTTTTCTTTAATAATGACTCTTCCTGGTGCCATCTTGCTCTCGGTAAACATGGATGTACCAAATGATGTCAGTAGGAGTTTTGCAGGGTAGCAGAAGACAGAGGAGGGGTTTCTGTAAGACTTATTTCACTAGCACCAGCATTTTTGATAAAGTGGCTATGTTGGCTGTAAGAGCAGAAGCTTCGTCTCTGTCACCAGTTTGGCACACAGACACTCATACATTCAGGAGCTTCTACTGATTGTATCCATTCCTTAACTTGTGATCCCCATTCCTGTTGTCTGCAGTGGAGATTGATGTGTTTCTTATGAATTTATTTAGAATTCACAAGACTATTTTAGGTGTGATGTGCATGAAATAAATACAGTATTTTTTATGCTGTAAAAACCCTGAAGGCTGCTTAACCAGACAAAAGTGAAAAGTAATGGTTGCTCATGCTCCTCAGATTGCTCATAAGATATTAATTAAGGGCTTTTCTGTTTCTGATTACTGCAGACTGTGGGAGATTTAAGAACTTATATTAATGAAGCTCATGTGTGTGCAAAGTGTTTTTATTGATTCTGATAATAATCTAATATCTAAACTTCTATCAATTAATTATATATTTCCATTGTGTATTGTAGGATATGCATAAGCACCATTTGAATCATGAAAACTTAGTGGTGATTTCCATCCATCCAATTCAGTTTTATTTATACAGTGCCAAATCACAACAACAGTCGTCTCAAGGCAACAAAAACTCCCTTTTAACGTAAAGAAACCTCCTGCAGAACTCAGGGAGGGGAAGCCATGACCGGTTTAGGTGGTGCAGAGGGAGAAAAATCCATCCATGCACCCATCTCCAGTTTTCTCCCACTCCCATTTTAGACTTAGACTTTAGACTGTTTTTCCCAGAAACATTTTCCAGTTCATCTTAGCGGATCTTTAGGTACCTCCAGGCCCTATTAGTTATATAATCTCTTCAGGGAGCTCTGGGACTATCCCAGGATCTCCTCCCATGTGGGTGTACCTGGAAATCTTCCAAAGGTGAGATACGAAGCACCCAGCTTTCATTCTTGTACCACCACAGCTGGTGACTTGAATTGAAGAAGGAGCTGCTTTACTCCAAGATTTCTCCAGATACTTGAGTGTTTTATCTGTAAGGATGGGTCCAGCCAAGAAACTCATTCTTTGGGACTCTACACAGTGGTCAGTACCACATGTCAGTCTTGGAAGCAAGTGCTTTATGGTGCTGAATCTTATTCTGGCGAACCCAAAGTCAGTATAAACAAAAAAAGCCAAACCAAAAAAAAATATTTAAAATGTCAGGACCTGTACTTAAAGTACATTCTGTGTACCTATTAGCCTTTATGGGACTTTAAGGCAGATGATGTAGAAACATGGCCAATAAACCTCATGATAGAAGACAAATGAGGTCACACAGTGGGGAAAACATCAATCCTAAACATTTTTAAGCTGATTTGTTGTCTGTTGTGGTTATTTTACTTCTGTGGGTTGCAAACATCACTCATTTGGCATTTTCTCATGTTTGACTGTCACTGTATTTAGCTGGCAGTCATTACGTGCCAATCAGCCCAGCAATGCCTCACTGAACTGATGTTGAGATGTGGTGTGAAAGACAACAAACCATTTTCTTGAAAAGACATTCAGAAAAAGATTTTATTTCCCTTTATTTCTTTATAAAACTAGTGAAAATATACTCCCTTATTACAGCACCTCTAAAAACTCAGTCCAGCATATTCAAACCCAGAGGAGGCAGCAGAGCTGACCACTGCCCCACCGCGCCAGCCAAGCATGTGGGAACAATAAGTTTTGGCTGTAAGGAGTCTCGTATAAGTAAGGTCATCATGCAACTTCCAAGAGACACAGTTTATGAAATGGCACACACATTTTTAATGTATATAGTAAAAAATTAATATCTGGTAATACAACCCCAGTGGCCTAATGGATAAGGCACTGGCCTCCTAAACCAGGGATTGTGGTTTTGAGTACCATCTGGGCTGGGGAGTTATTTTACAAAATATCCCTGGGGATTAATAAAGTATTCTGAATCTGAATAGTCTGTGTAAGTGATGTTTGGCTATCTGATTGTGAAATATATCTGTTGTAGGTGTGATCCACATCTACCACACTAAAGTGATTTTAGCCTTGTCAGGTTCTTTTAGACCTCGCTATGACATGTGGTCGCCTGCTCAATGCACTGAGCCCAAAAGGATGAGATTTAACCCAGAAGTCAACGTCCATGTCTGCTGCTTGGAGGATATTTTATTGGAGCATGCCTGGTTGGTGACACTTTAAAACAAAACCAGATACAGTATGTTTGTTTTCAGGTAAATGCTGACAGTCACAGAGAGGAAAAGTTATTTTTTGGTTGGCATACAATTTACATCCATGTGTGATGTAACATTTTAATAAAGTTCAGTTGTGTCCAGACTGATGTAGTATGTGTAGAACGGTGACCTTTTGAAGATGCTATCGGCCACATTCGCATCTAGCTCAGAAAGCTCCTTGAACCCCGATCTGGTTTCCATGTTCTTATCTTAAACATGAAGTTTGCGCGTGACCTTTCATTTCTTTTCATTGAAGGCTCTGTGACCTCAAATGATTTTCAGATATTTTGTCCTTTGGAAAGCCTGATGATTACTGATTAAAATGTCAAAAAGACCATCCTGCCCGGCTTTCTGGAATGAATATCTTTATTCCTCATCTCTTTTCACTCTCCCTCTATCAGCCTTAATTGGGATCACAGTGCTAAATCTTTGCTCTGGCCTTTTTCCAGCCCTTCAGGTGATCTCACCTTTCTCTCTGCTGAGCTTTAGATAATTTAGCTTTGTCGTGGACAGTAACAGGCCCGATGATGGGTGAAGGGTGTCAGCATTCCCCAGGATATACTTCCTGCTGATCGCTCTCAGATGGATGTGAGCGGCCAGCTCAGGCTGAGAGCCAGGGCAGAGCTGCAACTATTCTGGCTTTACCTCAGGCAGTGAATAGTGTCCCTGTCAGCTACTGCATAAAGTCGGCTATCAAAGAGGGAGTAGGCTTAAAAGGAGTGACACACTGAGAGCTAAATTAGGTCTAGAAAAAAATGCCTGTAATGTAATAATACAAGTGAAATTGTGTTTGCTGGAAGAGCTTTTGTTTCATTCTCTTAACACCTGCAGAGTTAATGACATAATGGGTCACCCCATCCAGGCTGATAGCCATGGTATTATGTTGACGAGGCTCGGAGTTGAAACTTGACACAGAGGCTGTCCGCTCCGCTCTGATCGAAATGACTGATCTACCCCTGCTTCACTTTAGTGCATCTGACAAGACGAGTCACACCAGCATGGTGACTCAGAGCTGACGGAGCTGAGTTGCTTGTTGGTTGTGGAGTATGGAAAATACCAGCTTTGCTGTGTGTCAGTAAGAATGAAACCCCCAGGCTGCATCCAAAGTGATGTCACCCACTGGTTTCTGTTTTGAAACCTGAAATCTTGTGTTTGGGCTCCTGCCATGTGGATTAATTTATTTATATGTTGAAGACAGTTCGAATAGGAGGCATCATTTGAGAGAATTAATTGTGGTTTACTATGACAGAGAAATTAATTAATGTATTTGGTGATTAAACTCCAGTGATGCAAGATGGCAGAATCAAATCCAAGTGGTGATAGGACTTAGGAATTGACCCCTCCAGACACCTCTGGAGTCTAAATGCTGGAGCTGGTAAAGATGAAGATGGACCTCTAATGCAGCAATGGGGGAGGGGGTGGGTTGCATGAAGGAGAGTCTTAAAGGAAAAATAATCAAAGAGCTCTAAGAGTTAAAGCGCACAGAATGGAGCCTGCGGAGACAAGCAAGAAGATGATTAGACTAGAGTAATGATGTCAGTATTGAGTTTGACAGAGTGGGAAAGTGGAAGTGATGTAAAGAACAGACTAGCAGCCAAACAGCCAGGAAAGCAGGCAGATGAGTGATTACAGACCTTACTTATTGAACTTACACATAAGCTTCATGTGGAGTGCTAAGTTATTAGCTAAATCACTCAAAATCCATTTCTTTTGTGTGTTAATTTTATGAAAAACGTAAACGGTCTCTGTTTTCAGTTTGCTTTGCACTTCAAGCTTCACTGTTGCTCACTGGTTGGTTAGCAAATATTTGCGGGTAAATTTGTGTTTTCCAGCCAAAGTACTGCTGCTGATCACTGCTAGTGATCAAAGAAATCACGAGGAAGTTTTTGGTGCAACATTTTTTTGAAACTGATTTCACCTACTGACAGCCAGCAACCTCTCATCAATCAGGGGAATACGTGTTTTTCCCTACATGGTGGCTAACTGGTCTCCTGATGTCAAATTTTTAGTCATAGAATTTTGCTTAAATGCTCTAAAAAGCACAGACAGGTGAAGTCCAGCAGACACCTGGCACCTACAGCAGCAACACACCTGTCAATCAAGCTAGCGATAGTTAGCAATAGTTATGAAGGCTGGAAACCAAAACTATCCTCAGGTCCTTTTTTTTTTGCAATGACATTGGCAGTTTTATTTATAAAGCACATTTCATTACACATAAACTCAATGTGCTTAACATAAAACTGCATCATGCACATGGAGTTGGTGAGAACTTTTGGACCCTTGAAGGGCTTTTAGTACAAGAGGTCATTTCACCGAGCGCTTTCACTTTCAGCAATACAACCCTCTTCTTGTACTTGGCCGCTGTGGCATTCCTCAAAGAAATAGTTTGACATTTTAGGAAAAACCCTTGCGCATTTCCCTGCAAGGCTTTGGATGGAAAGTTGATATGACTCTAAATGTAAATATGGCCTACCAGCCATGAAATTATTCTATCATCATATCTCGGTTAGATTATTCTGATGAAAACACAAATGTTAAAAGGACAAATTATGCTTGGTGGACACGTTTTTTGGTTGGTGCTTTGTCATCACCATGATGTTGCCAGGCAACCTGTGGTGGCTAAGCTAAGCTAATCACCTGCTGACTTCATTTTTAGCTTGCAGAAATTACAGTAGTTCAATATTCATTTTCAAATCTCAGAAAAATGGCTAGTTTTTCTCTTTCTCGAAATGTGAAGTCTCTGCTTCAGTGCAACTTTTTGAACTATTGCTAGCATTTGATATTGCAGCAATGCAGAGCTCAGAGGGTTTTGTGGTGCTGGGGTTTTCTGGAAATCAGTCGGTGTCATGGATATAATGCGGCAAACTCATTAAGCTGGAAAAATATCCCGAGTGGTTTTTCACTCAGCTCCGTCTCTGTGAAGGCAGAACAAACACGTGAGGCTGTCAGATAGACTCAGTTTTTTAACACTCTGCAATTTCTGCCTCTGTCTGCTCTCCGTTAGACTTCGAGCTGCTGCTCCTCAGCTCATTTCTGTGTGGAGTACTGAGATGAGATTCTCTCGTGGGAGAAGCTGCAGAGTACACAGCTCTTTTCGTCTTTCTCAGATTCTTTCTGCCCTCACCTCGTCTCCTCATGCTCGCACTCGTTTCATCATTTAGTCATCAAGATGTGCTTCAGCGTTCTGCCAAGGGAGGCTAAAAATGGCTACCACCTCTGACTAGCTGAGAGCTATATGGTGCTCAGGCTGCAGGCAGTACTAGTAAAGTGAGAGAAAAAAAATGCAACATCCACTAAAATGTGAGTGCACCTTCTTACTTGTTCACTCTAGTCTATGTTGGAGTGTGCTTAGTGAAGTTCCCTAGGGGGCCTATCCAAGTAAACTAACTGACCTTAAGTACTAAACTTTTGTCCCTTTGGTTCTTGTCTCATTACAGTTAGCAAGAGAATGAATCTTCTCTATGTCATTAGAATTAGTGGTCAATAGCATTGATTTTACACAGCTGGTGAAGAAGAGACAAAAACAAGGCATTTCTTTTATATTCTGGACCGTTACAAAGACAGACTCAAGCATTACCTGTCACATAACATTTACAGATCTGAACAGCAGCATCGCATGACTGCACCAATATATTATCACTAACCTTTCTCTCTTTTTCCTCCTGCACTCTCTTCAGATATAGCAGCCTTACTAACTGCTGTCTAAGCTTTTTTCAGAGTCTACCTTCATTTTTCCACTGGAAAAAGCTTAGGCATAAGATGGTAACACTTTCTTTAACAAACTACTTCCCTATATCTACACAATCCCACTATGGCACACTTTAATTTGCATTTTTTTAAAATAATGCTTCATAAATTTGCTATATGTAGGTATATGCTATACTCTGGGAATACACTGGTTGCATCAATTACCTTCCCACCCACTCAAGACAATGTTTGACATTCAACCAGCCACACGAGAAGCAGCTCTCTGCTCTGCATTGCTTAAAATAGTGTCAGATGAATTTTTTAAGGAGGTCACCTCCAGCTGCACAGAGCAGATGAGGGGCACAGGAAGTCAAACACAAGAACAGCTTTAGAGAATACAAATACTTCACTTCCCAAATGTCCCAGGTATGATTTGAATCACCCACTACCCTAAAAATCAGTTACCTATGCAAACCTATGACGCTAGCTAGCTTGAGGTGCTTTACCCTGTCCAGGTGAGTTGCTCACCTCTGTTTTTGGTGATGCCTGCTCTGTTCTGTACTGTGAACAGAGCCAAACGTCCAAATATAAATCGGTGGATCTTTAACAACTGTACAAGTTTAGGTGTCCATTTTCTACAACTGTTTAATGCACATGTGACACTCTTGTGAATACTTGGAGCAGTTGGATGGTGTTGACTTTGTAATGAAGACAGCTTATGTGTGCTTTTTTGGCAAAAATGAAGCAATAATATAGGATAGCACAAATACAAAATTGCACCAGATAATAATGCTTTGTACATGTAGAAAGAAATGTATAATAAGAGGTAGTAACATAACAATTTTACATGGGCTCGCAATGAAAATGCACCAGCGGGGTTTAAATGCTCTGTATTAATTTTTCTGGCAAATAGGCTGTTTGTAGTCCTCAGATATTAATATACACTGTGTGTGAATTTGACAGCAGGAGAGTTTTAAATAAACCACAACAGACTTGGGCTGTGCGTCTGTGCTCTGTAATTATCCCCCTGACAATAAAGGTAATTGAATGTAAATCTTCTTGTGTAGTATCGCTAAGCGCTAAATGGATATTGACTAATTTTAGAAAGCTGACTTTTTCACCTCTTCCTCCCACTCGATGGCATCATGCTTCACTGTTAAGGGACCACTGGTTTATTTTTCCAGTTTTATTAAAAAAAATCTGTAAAATTCAAATTCAGAGGCTGACTTCCAAAATCCCCTGAGCTGGCCAGCTAATCCTGTATTTAACTGTTAAATTTGCATGTTCTCTTCCTTCTTTCTGCCGGCCAGCCTCCCAAACAACAGTGCTCCCTCTCTGTCCAATTATACTAAGAGCCCAATACTCACTGAGAGCCAGTTGCACCAGCTTTCAGAGGATCAGCACAAACTGGCAGCAGAAATGACTCTGTGTGCTCTGTTTATTATGTATATATATGTGTGTGTGTGTGTGTGTGTGTGTGTGTGTGTGTGTGTGTGTGTGTGTGTGTGTGTGTGTGTGTGGAGCTGGGTGGCACTGGTGTTGGCAGAAACTGGTGTGAGAGATTTACAGCTGAAGGCAATCCTGCCTGGCTGTCCTTCCAATCTGTTTCCCTGGTAACGGTTGCATTTCGGAAGCTGTCGGAAAACGAGGGGGGAATAATGCTCTACTGCCCAAAAATGTCCCCAAAACTGGGAACAAGATTTTATTTATGAGATTGGACAGGATGCACGAAGCCCACATGGAGGATAATTCAAGCCACCGAAGCTTTGCTTTGAGACAGAGACTGAAGAAAATACCTCACGAGAGAGCAGCACTGGGTTTCTGAGCCAGGATTGGAGTGTGTAAATATTATAAATCAGCTTCATTAATATTGTAACATGATTACATTTGGATCTTGCTTTTAATTATACCACCGGGTTGGTTGTCGAGATTTCTAAGACTGAAAAACTGTGAATTTAGGAGAGCGAAGGTGCTTATCATCTCCCTCAATTCCAAAGTGCCTCACAGGGTGCCGTCAGTGTGGTGAACTGCTTTTTCAGTCCTTTTTAATTTCTGCTTTGTTGTGCATGCTATGATATTGTGTGTGAAAAGCATTTCTTGTAAGATTTCTTGTAGTGTGAACGTGTGTTCACTTTACCAGAGTGAACACATGTATGGTGTATAAAAGCTCCCTGAAACCCATGCTATGATTACCAAACAGGAAAGAAGCTGATGTGGTAGTTAGCATTTTTTACAGGTGTTGTAATAGAAGAAAAGGAACTACATAAAACTATAACATAAGACTATAAAACAAACTTTAGCTTCCAAGTTGGAAAGATAAAAATTGAAGACTCTCTGTAAAATGTCCCACATAGTTGTCCAGTGTTTGACTTAATGTGGGACTGCAGAGGATTTGTATGCCTGGTAGGCCTGTCCCACATCCTGAGACAGTGTCCCACATTTTCATTTGCTCAATTTTGCTAATATTCAAAAGTCAGCGGTGCAGGACAGACATTATCTTCTGGCTTTTATCCAGAAAAATCTTCTTTTTTTTTAATCTTTATGACTCACAGAAAGCAAGGAAATCTCTCATCATGGATGAAGTGCACGCTCCACTTCTGCTGCACCTACACCAACACTAACAGGGAACATTTAGAGGGTCCACAAAGTTACGCAGGTTTCAATGAATGTGATGGAAACCACAAAAACATATACAGTGGCTTGCAAAAGTATTCGGCCCCCTTGAACTTTTCCACATTTTGTCACATTACAGCCACAAACATGAATCAATTTTATTGGAATTCCACGTGAAAGACCAAAACAAAGTGGTGTACACGTGAGAAGTGGAACGAAAATCATACATGATTCCAAACATTTTTTACAAATAAATAACTGCAAAGTGGGGTGTGCGTAATTATTCAGCCCCCTGAGTCAATACTTTGTAGAACCACCTTTTGCTGCATTTACAGCTGCCAGTCTTTTAGGGTATGTCTCTACCAGCTTTGCACATCTAGAGACTGAAATCCTTGCCCATTCTTCTTTGCAAAACAGCTCCACAGCTGCCCTGTGACGGCCTTTGAGGTTGTCTAAGAGAATATTGGGAGCAACAACACCATGAAGTCCAAAGAACACACCAGACAGGTCAGGGATAAAGTTATTGAGAAATTTAAAGCAGGCTTAGGCTACAAAAAGATTTCCCAAGCCTTGAACATCCCACGGAGCACTGTTCAAGCGATCATTCAGAAATGGAAGGAGTATGGCACAACTGTAAACCTACCAAGACAAGGCCGTCCACCTAAACTCACAGGCCGAACAAGGAGAGCACTGATCAGAAATGCAGCCAAGAGGCCCATGGTGACTCTGGACGAGCTGCAGAGATCTACAGCTCAGGTGGGGGAATCTGTCCATAGGACAACTATTAGTCGTGCACTGCACAAAGTTGGCCTTTATGGAAGAGTGGCAAGAAGAAAGCCATTGTTAACAGAAAACCATAAGAAGTCCCGTTTGCAGTTTGCCACAAGCCATGTGGGGGACACAGCAAACATGTGGAAGAAGGTGCTCTGGTCAGATGAGACCAAAATGGAACTTTTTGGCCAAAATGCAAAACGCTATGTGTGGCGGAAAAGTAACACTGCACATCACTCTGAACACACCATCCCCACTGTCAAATATGGTGGTGGCAGCATCATGCTCTGGGGGTGCTTCTCTTCAGCAGGGACAGGGAAGCTGGTCAGAGTTGATGGGAAGATGGATGGAGCCAAATACAGG
The DNA here is from genome assembly GCF_036321145.2 of Pelmatolapia mariae. Lineage (NCBI taxonomy): Eukaryota > Metazoa > Chordata > Actinopteri > Cichliformes > Cichlidae > Pelmatolapia > Pelmatolapia mariae. Next base: position 3,631,311 of record NC_086234.1, on the reverse strand, counting down.
GCAATCTTGGAAGAAAACCTCTTGGAGTCTGCAAAAGACTTGAGACTGGGGCGGAGGTTCACCTTCCAGCAGGACAACGACCCTAAACATGAAGCCAGGGCAACAATGGAATGGTTTAAATCAAAACATATCCATGTGTTAGAATGGCCCAGTCAAAGTCCAGATCTAAATCCAATCCAGAATCTGTGGCAAGATCTGAAAACTGCTGTTCACAAACGCTGTCCATCTAATCTGACTGAGCTGGAGCTGTTTTGCAAAGAAGAATGGGCAAGGATTTCAGTCTCTAGATGTGCAAAGCTGGTAGAGACATACCCTAAAAGACTGGCAGCTGTAATTGCAGCAAAAGGTGGTTCTACAAAGTTTTGACTCAGGGGGCTGAATAATTACGCACACCCCACTTTTCAGTTATTTATTTGTAAAAAATGTTTGGAATCATGTATGATTTTCGTTCCACTTCTCACGTGTACACCACTGTGTATTGGTCTTTCACGTGGAATTCCAATAAAATTGATTCATGTTTGTGGCTGTAATGTGACAAAATGTGGAAAAGTTCAAGGGGGCCGAATACTTTTGCAAGCCACTGTATCTGTCCTTGACATGCTAAATAATTGGAGTGTGTTAATTAAGTGGAACATAAAAGACTTTGAGATTAGCTTAGCCAATTAGCAGCGTGTCCCAAATTGTCTCAGACAAACACACTCTTTGATTAATTTTCTTTGTGTTTTCTGTATTTTTTATTGTTACTGCTGCTGCATTTCTAAAACACAGATGACACACAAACACAGAGAAAAGTAACAATGCTCATTCTGCAAAACAGGACATTGATTAAAATACATGTTTATGACAAGCTGGTAAAGGTAGGCCCGAATTTACTGTACCAATCCAGTTTTATTGTTATATAAAATATTACATACATATTACATGCTGATTAGAATCTACAGAATAATTAGTATATTACATAAACAAATAAATGTATAGGAGAGTAAAAACAAAAATATCTGACTGTGAAATGCAAGTACAGTGTTTGAGTACATGTACTTCCTTTGTATAATGAATTTTTGAAGGGCTTGATCTCATTATTTGCTCATTATTTGAGTTACTTTCAGGGCAGCCTGCAGGAGTGTGATGACCTGGGTCTATGACAGGCACTATTTGTTATGAACAGACTGAGTTTCTGTATCTGGAGAGCTGATTAGGAGGGAATCCATGAAGCTCTGCGTGACATTAGAACTTGTGAATTGTATGACCATGTTTCCAGTTGTTTATGTTGATGTCCCAAAGACATCCATTTGTTTTTGGAAATGATCAGGTTGTATTTCCATAATAACTCCATTTAGTCTTAGCAGCAGACTTTGAATAGGACAGAATAGAAAACCATCATAAAAATGCACATCAGGCGGAGGTTGTTGCAGTATGAGTTTGTTTCTAGGGCACTGCAGTAAAGCAAAATAATAATGCTTCAACTCATCCCCCTGAATCTTATTATACAAAAACATCCTTTTTATTTGGTTACAACAAATTAAAGTTAGCCAGTGTCATTTCTTTTTTCAAATCACCATCAAATGTCTGTATTGTATATAAAAAATGTAATAAAAAAGCAAATTCCACAACCTTTCATTTCGGCGTTGTACTGTGCAGAGGTGTAATGTGGTTCTGGGTAACTGCTAGAAGACTATAATGTTTCCGAGAATTTAATTTCCATCAAAAACACGACTTTAGGCAATGAATCAAGCATTTGACTTTTGTAAATGAAAATATGAGATATCATAAGAAAGAAATGCAATGAAAAGGCCTTAATGTCATTACATGCTTTAGTGCCTTAATAAGATGCTTTAATGTACAATTTGATCACATGAATCTCATCCCACTGCTAACACTCTCGTTCTGTCACTCTGTGTCCTGCAGATGGCGCTCCACTGAGTGAACTGTCCTGGTCATCATCCCTGGCTGTGGTGGCCATCTCGTTCTCGGGTCTCTTCACCTTCGTCTTCCTCATGCTGGCCTGCCTCTGCTGCAAGAAGGGCAAGATTGGCTTCAAGGTGCACCTCTCCATCTGCTTCCATGTGAAATATGATTACATCTGAGGCATAGAGTCAAATCACACATTTGCGCATAAATTAAAGCATGAGTTTATGGACTCTTGCATAGAGATGTGCATGCTTGCTTTCCCTGCCCATAAGTGTTACTGCAAATGGCCTAAAAGCAGAACATTCCTCACAGTTTGTTATTAGATGACCATTATCGGCACATACTGTCTTCACCCACTTATACTCATGTTGATGGAAAGAAGGATAAATAGCACACAGAGGTGGTATTGTCCGTGTCTGTGGAGTGGTCGGAGGCCTGCAGCTTTTCAGAACCGTCTTGTGGCTGATGTAGACCCCGTTTCTGAGCAGCACACTGAAATGGGTCATGGCACCCGAGAAAATAGGACAGGGAACAAGGAAGATGGTGTGTATGTGTGCATGACCACAAAAATACTTGAATATGTGCCCTTGTCTGTAGTTATTCTGTTTTATTGTGAGCTGAGTTTCCTTTTGCAGCTGTGCTGTAAACAAGTATATGGTTGTTTACAATCAGGGTTTGAATGAAAATCTGCAGTATATGCACTCACAGGTCGTAGCAGGTGCCTTCATCTCTGTATTTTTCCTCTGGACAGTCTCACCAGCAAGAAAATAACAAGAAACAGAGGGAGGTTGTTATTTAACTGAAAATTGTAAGATAGACTTAAACATTTAATAGAAAATTAAATAGAAAATAACAAAATCCACAATGGAAACTGTTTGAAACTAAGTTAAACTCTCGGATCTGCCCACTGTCTCCTCCCAGCTGGACATGCCTTAAAACATCTCACCTAACAGCCAACCAGTGCTCTGCCACGACTCATCAGGGAGTTCACTTCCTATTTGAAATGGGGGTGGGGGAGAGGGGATAGTCTACTTGGTCAGCAGCAATGCTTAGTGGTTGGTTCATGTCACATTAAAATCCATGTAATCAGGGTCCAAAGTTAGCCAGCAGAGTACTTGCATTCATCGTCATTCTCACCACCTCTTATGTGTAGTCCATGAGTTTTGACCGAGGCAAGGCTGAAATGGATTGGAGATGTGTCGTGGAGGGATAGTGGATAGATTAGACAAAGGATGCTGAAGATGAAGCTACCAGGCAGGAGAAAAAGAGAACTCAGAGGAGGTTTGTACAGTAGATGCAGATGAAGGATGACATGCAGAGGGTTGGTGCAACACAGAAGGATGCTGGGATGGGGTCAGGTGGAGGCAGATGATGATTCTTGATCACGACTGTTTTGCTAAGTTCTACACATGATCATTTAAAACAATGAACATCACCTCAGAAATACATGTATGAGTAATGCAAATTGTTTCACTTTCTATGACTGCAACTAGTGGCAGAGAACAGCTGTTCTCCCAGAAGTGGAGCAGGCGACACCCTCCACCTCTTTTGATTGTAAGGGGATTCCACCGGTCACCTGGTGAGAGGCAGCCTGTCTACAAACAGTCAGTCCAACTCGGACTGAGTGCAGTCGCTCTCAGACAGACTGACATGATTTGCAAATAATTGTCATCCAGTTTATAAACACACATAGATTGCCAAACATGGAGCGATCAATCTGAGCCAGTCTTTGCCAGCAAGGGCAACTTGTCTGCAATACATCTCTTTGCAACAGAAGACTCGGCTCAACTAGTTGGCAACTGGTTTAAACTGGTTCCTATATGGAAGCAAGGTTGCCAAGAAAGTATGTAATGTTTTAGTTAACTTGCTGTCCTACAGCACCTACATCACCTACCTGGAGTCCAGTCCAGGTTCTGGCTGGACTCTGAATGTAAGCAGTTAATTTAAATTCCTGTTTGATATAAGTCAGATTTACAATAAATGGAAACAGATTTGCAATTTTTACCAAGCACATTAAACAGACTGGACACAACCCTGTTTTCTCTACTGTGACTGTAGCATTACACTGACATCACCATGATTAGTGAAGACATGGCCTCTTCTCATTGGCTAAAAATTACTTGGTAATCATTTCCCTTCACCTAATAGCCAGCATGTTCACAGTCCAGGTTTAGCATGTTTAGCATGTTCCAAAATATCCTATTTGCACCTTTTTCAAAATGTGGGTGCAAATTTTTTTATATATATAGTTTTTTCACATTTCAAGACAACAAATATTTTTTAAAAAGAATTAATTTCTTTGCTTTGTTAATACGACATTCTCTTTGGTCTCCCACAGCAAGCCTCTACTGTGCTCCATATTAATACACGACGCTTGTCAAAGGAACATGATTAATTCTTTACTTTATTAATTTATGTTGCATCATTATGTAAGGAATTAACATAATTCAAGGCGCTTTAGAGGAAATTGCAGAATCATTTATGCTACTGTGAAGCTGTTGAATGAGTGTGATTAGGCCTGCCAGATAACTTTTCCTCACAGAGGCAGGGACATGCAAGATTGTTTTAATAATGAGACATGTTCGCCTTTAGGTACATCTCCATCCTCTCTCTCTTCTCATCTCCTTTTTTTTCACCACTTCCTCTCACTCTGGATCAGGAATGTCTGATTGCAGCAATGTTTCTAGTCATATTGCATAACATCCTGTTCTCTTTTCAGCACTAAATGCATGATGGGTTGTCAGGCTGTATGTTACAAAAACAGATTCCTAGTGAATATATATGATGTGCCTCATGTCTGGTTTTTGTCTTTGGCTGGTTGGACCACCCACCTTAAAAACCTGTCGAGAGGAGTGGGAAGAGAGGGAAGTGAGAGGGCGCAAGGGCGTGAGGAAGGGCATACCCATGAGCCTGCAGTGCATCCGGCCTCGGGGCCCCATCTGGAATTAGACACAACTTCTCCCTGAGAAGGAAGGGGGATTTTTAGAGATAGGAAAAAACACTTCGGAGGAGGGGGGCAAGAGCGAAAAGGTGTCTGTGTTTTACAGACAATAACGGGGAGGTGAGAGTCGAATTTAGGAGTTTTAGTCTGCTTAAACTGTTTGTTATCATCTCATCTAATTAAAAAAGGACGCATGTTACCCAGTACATAGATAATTTGATTCCTGTCAATAGAGCTGTATCAGACAAGTATGAAGCAAAATCTAAACTGAGCCACAAAAAGAAGCAATAATAATGTAACAGTAAACCTGCTTCTTAAATATCTTAATTTGCTGTATACCAGTCTATTAAAACAGCAGCAATGTTTGACTCAAACAGTTTTCATAGTGAAAGTCTCTCAGTTATACAGCTTAAGGTCACTCGACCATGAATAGTTCCTCTGCTTTTCTATTCTTAATGTACAGCTTCAATACCTCAGCGCCCTTTAATCCCTCTATCTGCTTCACATCCACAGCCAACGTCATCAAACCAGTTAATCTAACAAGCGTTTTTGTTTAGACTGTCGGAGGAAGCCCACAGGCAAGTTTCACACATACAGTCGGCACATGGAACATGATCCATAGCAAGGGAATTTTTAGAAAACCTAAATACATTATAGAGCTAGTCAACTCTAAGTGTAGACTAAGGTTGGTGAGGTCAAAGGTTAAAAGACAGAGAGAAAAGCAGTGAAAGAAATGTCCTTACAAGCATTGTGTTAATAAAAAATACATCTGGCTGGGTTTTTTTCTTGGTTTTGTGGAGAAGGGGACTGCCCCGCAGATGTTCTCTGGCTTTTAGTAGAGAAAGGAAGAGCGCGAGTGATGTCACACATATAATATGTGAATACCCCCCATCCCCCCACCTCTACTCCCTCACCCTTCATCCCTCCTCCTCCTCCTCCCACTTGTATTTTTTTCTCTCACACATTCTTCTGGGGGCTCAGTTTCTCCCCTCTCCCCTCATGAGATGACCATAAGTTCAGTCCCACTTGTGAACTAGGAGATACTGCTCCTCCCTCTTCCTCTGTGTGTGTCCCCCTCCACCACCACCACCATTCTGGTTCTCCCTCCATCCCCAGTAATCCCAGGGACACTCAGTGGTCAAGCTGCAAACCTTTCTCTTCCTTCTTCTCTGTGGAGCAACAATGAAACTCTCAGTGCAGCGTGATGAAGCCTTTTGCTGCAGCCGCTCTTCCTGCCACTGCCATCATCCTGCTGCCCTCAACCAATGGGAGCCCTGAAGTGGGGCGGGGGGGCACTCAGTGTGTATGTAAGGGAAAAAAAAGAGGTTGAGATGCTGTAACCCAAATTTGAGGGCATTTGGGATGTCATCTTCACCTGCAGATTTTGGGGAGAGGTAAGCTTGCAGATGATGTTGTAGAGAATTTATTTATTGTTACTAAGAAGGAAACTTTAAAGTAAATATTGGAAACAGACATTTTGCAAAGGAAATCCAAAGATGTTGAGAGGTTTTCTTTATCTTAACAACAAATGCATTTCTTATGTTTTTTTCCCCTTTTATTAGTTTTGAGATGATCGATTTTTTCATGAGTCAAGTAAAGATGACATTTCTATAAAGCATGATGGAAATCGTGTGCTGCTTTTATCTGTTTTATACGATTGCAGAACCTTTAGGTTTTGGACTCATTACAGGACAAAATTTGTGCACAATAACGAGAAGTACACATTTTTTGCAGCCATAGATTCAACACTTTGACTGCAGAACTCACAGAAAGGGATGCTTATGGTGTTGTGTAAATGCTGTTGTATGTGTATGCATGTGTGTGCGCAAGTCTGCAGTGACAGTGTGTGTGCCAGTGTGGAGAGTGAAACCACATGTTGAATAGGAGGGCGAGCAGGGCCGTGTGAAGATTTGGATCTGAAGAAGAGGGGGGGGGGGAATGCAGCGCGCGCGCGCGTGTGTGTGTGTGTGTGTGTGCGCGCCCACTTTCTTGGGGGACAGACAGGATGAGGCGTGAGATGGAGGTGTTTATGTGTGCATGTGTTTGTGTGGGTGTTTCAGAGGGCCGCAGAAGGTCAGTTTTTTCCAGCGATGGGACACCGCTGCTTTCCAGCTCCCATCTGAGAGATTTTATTCTGACATCCGGTGTGTGTGTGTGTGTGTGTGTGTGTGTGTGTGTGTGTGTGTGTGTGTGTGTGTGTGTGTGTGAGAGAGACCACCTCCCTCCCCTCCTCGTTCATTGCTTCATCGATGTGTGACTACGTTCAGCGGACAGAAGCTTTCACCAGCTCCTAAATGCATTTTTTTGGATTGAATGTTTAGAAACAAGACCTGTGACCTTTTTTATGAAAAAGAACAACATTCAAAAGAATATCAACAGCCAAAGTGACCTAATATTTAAAAAATGTGAATCTGCTCCAGAATTTAATGGCTTTTTCCTTTGACGATGCCACGCCTCTCCACCAAGTTTCATGAAATTCAGCTTTGCAGCTGTTGTGCAAAATTGTTCAGCCCTGGCAGAGAAAGAAGCCTTTTTTTTCAATCTTTGGTTGAATGCTGAATCTTGCATCTTTAGTTTGTAGTACAGCATTTATTCTTCACATTTCTCAATAGTGGTTTAGAGTGCAAGTTGATTTTTAGTATAGTTAGTATTATAGATTCTTCACTATGTTCATTCATACAACATTTTTACAAATGTGGGCAGTTTTTCTTTGTTTTTTCTTTGTTAACAATTTAAAACAAGTTACCTTACTCATCTCTTGTTTTCAGCTTCTTTCAAGTTCAATTTGATGTTTAACCATGTTAAAGGATCTGTCTTGCCAGGGATGTGGGTGTGACACCAACCTCCCTAATCCACTCACAGATGCATTGATCACGCTGCCTGCTGCTGTTTAGGGCCTGTGAAGCAGAGGGATTGGCTAAATTGGTAGTAAATCACGTTAAAAGACCCCCTTTGTGCCTTAGAGTTTAATAAATATGCTCACTGTCAATTTTGCATGAAAATGTAATTTAAAGAAAACCATTTTTTTTGTGGAGTGAAAGTAAGACAGCGAAGCTCTCGTCTCCAGTCTGTCCTCTACATGTTTCCAAAAGGCGTAAGTCATCAAGCTTATCTCAGAAGAGGATTGAGATACATGTAATCTTAGAGCTAATAATCTCTGGACATTCCAGACTGGCTTTGTTTACACTGCGACTCTCCAACAGTTTTACAAACAGCTCACAGAAACGCAGAACCGAGCCAGGACAGCTTGTTTCAGTTTATCTCAGCTCTGCTTCAGTGGTTGTGCCAAAATATCATCAACTTTCTACATAACCATACATCAGTGCCACAATAATCAGGGTTAGTGCAAACAAAAACAACAAAAATCTCTGTTTTCTGTTGTTGAGGGTCAGTGATGATAACTGAGGATTGCCCTGGCCCCTCCCCTCTCACAGGCCTAGAGCAGCCTGATTGAACTGTATGATGCAATCCAGCATGGAACAGTTTGTAGTGTAAAGCTGCAAGGTTAAAGGTCAGGTGCGAAAGTCTTGAGCTTTATATTTTTCTTTATATTTTATTATAAAGGAGCTTGTCAGTCAATATTTGGTATGAGCACCTTTATTTTTCAGCCTGAACTCTCTTAGACAAGCTTTCTTGGAAAAGAGGTTTTAACAGAAAGAAACCACCAAGACCGACATTCTTCCTGAAATGGTTAGGCACAAGGAATGGACTGATAATGACTGAAAAATAAAAGTTTCATTAGTGAGGTGATGCTGTTCCATTTCTTGACAGCAGCTGTGTTTGTTCAGATTAAGGTTCAGTCTGCTGCGACGACTACAACGGTAATGTTTCTTGTTGCACTCATGGGCTGTAATAAGCCATGAGCTATATTTTGACAACACATGGTCTGATGGGTACAGGTGTGAGGTAGTTTCAGTAGGCTCCCATAATGTTATAAAAATGGTAGTTAATTGAACTCAGGTTGAATAATGAAGTTGAGAAAACGCTGAAGTTTAAGTTATAAAGTTGTTGTTTTTTTATAGATTTAGGAGTCTGCTCATCATTTAATGTGGAAGACTTGTCAGCTCCCACAGACATCATTATAATATAAATGCACAGGGCCAAAAGCTGCAGTGTTTTCATTGGTATGAAAGAACCCTCCATGCTTTGATTTAACATGCACTAACACACAGCAAGTTTCCATCATGAATATTTTCCTCAAATTACAAAACGGGGGAAGTCTCTGGAGAATTTTCACTTCTAATGTGCGAGTTGCATTTTAAGGAGCTGACTGAACTCTCAGTTACAAATTCATTCAACTCTCAAATTAAATGCTGTTTAAGTTTGAAGTTACATAATTATTGAAATTTTACTCCACACTGTTTTACAGTTTTGAATTTTCATTTTTTTCATGTGGGAGCAGACTCTTCATTAGCTTGACCTTTGACCTTTTGTGCATGTTTGCCGGCGTGTTGCAGGAATTCAAGAATGTGGATGGGGAGGAGTACCATGCAGACATGTCCACCTTGGCCTCGCCGGCCTCCCAGGGTAGTCCTGACGTCTACATCCTTCCGCTCACTGAGGTGTCCCTGCCAGTCGCCAAGCAACCAGCTCGATCAGGTGAGTTCAGCTCAGTTTAGCTGAGCCAGGGCTGGAGCCAATCAGCTGGACCAAAATTTCCCTGCAATTCACCTAATGCAAGGGTATCAAACATAAGACCCGGGGGCCAGAATCGGCCTGGCAAAGACTCCAGTCCGGCTGACTGGATGGGATTGGAAAATTGGAAAATATTTCAGTCTCTTTGGTCAAAGTGGGCTGTATATGACCTAGGATGTAAAAACAGACTGCCATCTTTAAACTACAGCGTGTTTAATGCTCGATAACGGGAGGTAAATTAAGCTAAATAGTTAAAATAACTTCTCTGGATTAAAAAAAGAACAATTTTTATCTTTATTTTACTTTTAGGAAATCTAGCGTTGATTCCATTTCTGAACTGAAATAAAACATGTTAATGTTTGTTTGCATGCTAATTACTCAGCTGTGTTTTTTCTTTACAACATACTCGTGCTATGGCACTCGTTTCCAAGCAATAACTCCAACAAACATTTAGAAGCACAGTTCAGAACAGAAGCCTCTGTTTGTGCATCAGGAGCAGCTGGCTGTTGTGGTTGAAGGTGACTGCAATCAGGACGCTGCTACAACTAATTTCTCTGCTTGCTTAATTCATGCCTCAAATCAAAATGGTGGCTGTGGCTTGTGGTGCCATGGCATTACTAATACAAAGAATACAAACTTCTTTTCCTACAAATCTCTCTGTGCAGATCAAAGCTCCAGCAACACTTGCAGTTTAAAGAACCGTTTTGTTACTTGACCTTTTGGATTTTTTACTTTTAAATTTTGTTTCCACGGGGTGTAATGAGGACTTCCCAATCCACGAGTTTTTAAAGTTAACACTGTTTGTTTTCTATGTTTGAATCCAGTTTACAGTTGTCACATTTTATCTGGTTAATTTTTTTTAGCAAAATTAAAATTAAGCAGTTTATCGTCACTGTCATGCAATATTCTTTCTTAATATACACTTTTTAAAGTGTATTTTTATTTTTCACTTATATGTTTACTTTTAAGCGTCCACCATAGTGGATGTTTGAGAAAAAACTTGAAACGTCACCTCAAATTTACAGCGTTCCAGTTTGAGTACCAAACATACAGAGATATGACAATAGTCACACCCCTTAGATCACATGACCATATGCCCTGTTGGTGCTCCATTAGTGGATAAATATACTAAATGTAGGTGGTTGGGTGTTTTAAAAATGCCCACAGAGTTGAGCAGATATGATTTGCTATTTAAAATTTTTCCTATAAAGACTTTATTTTCTACTCACACGTGTTCTATTTAAAGTGCTGACTGAATCAAAACAAGTTTGATCAGGTAATAAAGCCGGTCATTATACTGCAAGTGTTGCTGGAGCTTCGACCTCTCTCGAACCATGCTCTTCTCCCTGCACATTAGAAGTAGTGCTCATTTCTATTCTCAAGCCCCCCTCTCACTTTCAACCCGACTCATGATATTGAATAAAATATATTGAATATTGCTGGGAATAAAGAATTTGTTTACCCATGAATGTTATATTTTGGGCTCCATATGACCCCATTTATTCTGGGCTCTTTTTTTTATACCACCAGCTATAAAAAACAAAAAATATATATATCTAAAAAAACACAAAAAAATAGGTCCCAGTGGGGTGGAGTTCTTCAGTTTTTAGAAATTCCTTTCAGTTCTTCCAGTAAACAAACAGTAACATCATATTTTCCAAGGAGGCACGAGTACTCCAAACACAGACACGGGCAGGAACTTTGAATTAAACTGGAGCATTTTCAAAGAGGCTGAAGAGTGAAGTCAGTGCAGAAGGGCTTTACTTGGACACTCTCTCTAGTGGCCAGTAAGGAGACAGTTGGAGAATAGGTGTGACCGTGTAGAAGTCAATAAGAAAACAACCCAGCTAAACACCTTCCTGATGAGTTCATAGTTTCAGTTCCTAGATTTACACCATTTTAAATTATGGTCCCCATTACTGTCAAAATGGACAATAAAGCAGGCCATGATTTAGGGCGGGCCTACTATTAGTTCAGTCAGATGCACGATGATGACGGCCAAAAAGGCTTCAAAATGGGAGCCAGCAAACCAGCGAGTGACAGCAGGGAGACAGTCTAACTATCATGTATACTCCCTATGGTTAAAAAAACATACAGGGATCTGTAAAGGTGTAAAAAAAAATCCTTTTTCAGGATTTTCTTCACCGGCTCTGCACTGGACAGAAAGGAGGTCAACAGGGAGGTCAAGAGGGCCATAAAAACTGCTAAACTGGAGTATAAAAACACAGTTGAAAAAAAAATCACTACAGAGGACCTCCACTCAGCCTGGCAGGGCCTCAAAACCATGGCCTCTGTGAATACTGCAGTCACCACCCCCAGAACCATCCAGGTGGAGGGCAGCAACCCCTCCTCCCTCCCTGACAACCTCAACGCTTTCTACACCAGGTTTGAGATGGACAACATCACCCAGCTTGAGAAGTCCAGATCTTCACTCAAACCTGGCAGCTCTGCCCTCACCTTCAGGACTGAAGACATGGTGAGAGCCCTCAGGAGGACCAGGGAGAGGAGCTCACCCGGCCCTGACAACATCAGCAGTCGAGTTCTGAAGCACTGTGCAGGGCAACTAGGAAGTGTGTTCCGGACTCTATTTCAACACTCAATTGACAGTCACACCGTCCCCCAGCTGTGGAAACACTCCACAGTCATCCCCATCCCCAAAAGAAACAACCCAAAGTCCCTGAATGATCTTCGTCCTGTGGCCCTCACCTCCCTGGTGATGAAAGCCATGGAGAAGATCATAAAACAGCACATCGTAAGAGCAACTGTCCCGCTGATGGACCCACTCCAGTTTGCTTACCGTCCATGCAGAGGTGTCGATGATGCAAAAATCTTCATCTTGGACTCCATCCACAAACATCTGGAGCTCCCTGACTCCTCCGCCAGACTTCTGTTTGCTGATTTCTCATCAGCGTTCAACACTCTGCAGCCTCATATCCTGGCCACTAAACTTTCCACCCGATTTCACCTGGATGATCAGCCTGTGGATATTGGACTTTTTGACCAACAGGACCAACAGGAAATTTGGGTCAACAACTCTCTTTCCGGTCTCCGTTCCACCTCCACTCCGCTGTGTGCTCTCCCCCCTGCTCTTCATCCTCTACACCGATGACTGCAGATCCACACAGCCTAACTGTCACCTGGTGAAATATGCTGATGACACAGTTCTCCTGTCACTGCTGTCAGGCCCCTCACAACACCACAGGCCCACTCTTCAGGAGCTTGTAGAGTGGTGTGACAGCTCCAAACTTGAACTGAACGTGAGCAAAACCAAAGAGATGGTGGTGACCTTCTCCAGTAGGCAGAGGGATCTGGTTGCTTCAGTCACCACCACCATCCACGGGAAACCAGTGGAGGTAGTTGAGGAGCACAAATACCCGGGAACCATCTTTGACAACCTCCTGAAATTCTCTGCCAACACAGAGGAGATTCTCAGGAGGTGCCACCAACGGCTATACCTCCTTAGGAAACTCAACTCCTTTGGAGTCAGCACACCCATCATGATGACTTTTTACTATGCCTTCCTGGAAAGCATCATGACCTTCTCCATCACCTGCTGGTTCCACTCCCTCAGTCTTCAGAACAGGAACAGACTGCAGCACACTGCATCAGTGTGCTCTAAAATCATTGGCCTGCCTGTCAGAACTCTGGCACAGGTTTTCAGCCAACAGGCCCTCAGACAGGCAGCCAAAATCATCAATGACCCCTCTCACATTCTTCACCCCGCATTTCAATGGCTCCCCTCTGGGCAACGCCTCCGCTGCATTTCCTGCAGGACTGAGAGGAGGAGAGCCACCTTTGTCCCCAAAGCCACCCTGCTTTTTAACTCCAGCCGATAAGAACATTTCCCATACCATAAACATAAACTACACTCTTCTTATACTACCGACACTTTATTCACTTTTAGTCACTTACAGTTATTTATTCATCTTTCAGTCACTTTAATTTTAAAACTGTGTAATTTTTAAACTGTATATACTAGAGATGGACCGATCCGATATTAAGTATCGGTATCGGTCCGATACTGACGTAAATTCCTGGATCGGATATCGGCGAGAAATTAAAAAATGTAATCCGATCCATTAAATATCAAAAAAGCACCTCACAAAACTTGCGACACGACGTAACTCGGCTTGTAACCGTAGCACATCGAAGCAGTGTGCATCACGTGATAGAGCGGCTGTGTTTATTTGTAGCCTCGCTAGCAATCCAGCATTTCATCTCCAAGGAAGTTATCCCAGAGAGAAGTAAAGCAAGTGTGTAAGTTCATCTCTGAATGTTTGTAAAGCGTACCTACGTTAAGCTTAACAACCGATATATGGAGCCTCTTCTCTCTCCCTCTCTTGCTGCTACTTCAATCATGAAACTGCTTAATGATCAGCTGATCGGCTTTTCTGTCGCGAGTCCGTCTCTCTTCTTTGTTTTTGGCCCACTTTGCACCAGAAAGAGGAAACCAGCGGCTGAACAACAGCAGCACGTTTAAGCTTGATAAGCTGTTGTTAGAATTTATTTAATATTACTTTCTACACCAGGATCCTTTTCTACGTAGCTGACGGCTGGTAACTGTGCAGGGGCGGATCTAGCAAAGTTTAGCCAGGGGGGCCGATAGGGCATGAACAGGGAAAAGGGGGCACAAAGACATACTTATCTTTCTTATTCTCATTTAAAATGTCTAGCTTTTAATAAATAATTATCTGAATCTTACACCCAAAGTTTTAATTTGATGTAAAATGTATAGAAGTCCATTACTGTATATAGTAACTGTTAAGTCTAATATACCCTAGTAAGCTATAGTACTTTTTCCTTTGGGAAAGTACCATCTGTGCAGTTTGCAATTCTGTTGAAGAAAGATGTTGAATATATTTAATTATTCTTGAAAAATAATTTATTTCTGTGCATTTTTTTTCACACTGCATCAAATTAAAGTTGATTACATCGATTAAGCATCATGAGGTGGAGGGTGGGGGTGGTTCCCTTTTTTTTTTTTGCTGGGAGTTTGCAACCCTATTAGTTAGGTTGCTTAATATTTCTGCTAAGTACTCTTTAAAATACCAGAATAGGAAGGATGGAGTAGGTTTAAGTTTATTAGATTGATCAGTGTTGCTGAACTATGAAATATTTTGGGTGCAGTGTATTTTTTACATACAGGTATAACAGAATAGCTTTAGTGTTGTTGTTTATTTAAACTTGAGTATGAACTTATACAAAATGCAGCAAGATATTAAAAAAAAACAGTTTTATTGATTAAAAAAACATACTATATCGGATTAATATCGGTATCGGCAGATATCCAAATTTATGATATCGGTATCGGTATCGGACATAAAAAAGTGGTATCGTGCCATCTCTAGTATATACTGTATATTCTGTGTATTTATTATTTCACTCTTATTGCCTGTTCTTATTGTCCTTATCTTCAACGTCATGCTGCTCTGTTGTTTGTTAATTGCCCCTTGGGGATAAATAAAGTCTTCTGATTCTGATTCTGATTCTGAAAAAGGTGAAGAAGTTGAACAGGGTCCTCCCATTTTCCTTTGCTGTTTTCTCACAGAGTAAATCTCAGAAATCCACTGATCAACTTTAAAGTGATTTGTGCTTTTTCTCTGCTGTTGGAAGGCATGATGTGAAATGAACCAGGGTTTAAAGAATATCCAATCCTAATTTCACTTGTGACAATTTGTAATCATTGGTTAGTCATTTATGTGTCCAGTCATTTACAAACTGATGCAAACCTTTCGGGAGTTTAGTAAAAGTACCAGAACTTGACACATTCAAGTGCATATCAAGGGTGTGAGAGAAACATAAGATGGAGGAGACTAGTGTGTCTGGCATTCGTCAACGTTTGTCCCTGGAGTGAACACCACCCTTACGCTGGCCTCGGTCAGCTGGATCTCCACCTATCCCACAATCCCTCACTGCAGGTCCCTACAGAATGAACTCTGTGCTCTTTAGCTTTCACTCTCTCCCACAAACATCTGCCTGTTGCATAATAATGTCCAGGCGGCCAGCCTACACTGCTGTTTGTTGGTATGTGAGGCATGCAAGAGCACAAAACCCCAGTGAGAATTCTCCCCTCTCACTCTGATGCTTTCTTTCTCCTTTTTGCTCGTATGTGACAATGGTCCTTGTTGTGTGTTAATGGGCTGATGCTGCCTGATAAACTTATGGCACTGGAGTGTGGTGAGACTTTGTGGATCGAGCCCACGCAAACGCGGGTCTGCAACAAAGCACAAATACACAGAAATGTAAATGTTTGCTCGGTTTCACGTCTGAAAGTAGTCGAATAAAAAAATAAAACCCCGAAGGGTAATTTTATTTTAATAAGGAAGAATCCTATTTCTTATTCTTTATGATGCCTACACAATATACCTTTAATGATAGATGGATGCAACCCGGGTCTGAAAGTCAGGTCAATTTTCACTTACAGAAAAAAAATAGATGGACATAGCAGCGTAGTGTCACCTGTGGTTTTGTTCCACTTCACTGCCTCCGCTCAGCTACACAAAGTGGTCACACACCTAAACGTAGGCCTTACTGGCATGCCAGGGGATAGGTTCTGAAAGCTGTTTACCCACAGCACGGTTGATATGGGGGAGGAAAGGGTCTGCAGACAAAACAGTGTTTTACTACCAGGCTGTAAACCTGCTTTTTAATGCTGTAATGCGTTTTATCACAGGAGTCCATGGAGAGTGACTCAAACAGCCACTGAAGGAGCTGCAGTTTTTGGCACTTCTTTGTTGGCAGACTTTTTCAGCCCCCAGAGGTTATCGCTTGGACTGTATAGAAACCTGTGAGAAAGAACTTCAGCAAACACTTTCCTCATGAGATTTTATGTTAATCACTCATTTCAAGGCTTTCCGAGTTCAAGGCTTTCCCCGTTAGCCGTGTGATTGACAAGTTGTTATGGTTTGATCATGCAGTGTCGCTCTTTTGTCAGGTAGATCCTGGTCACATCTGGTTTCAAAGACGTTCCTGATCACAGTTTCCAACATCTTTTATATACAGTCTATGATCTAGACAGGCAGATTTGGTTTCATGGCATCAAAAGCAAAACTTTGGCAATTAAAACCAAATTTATTTGTATACAACGTTGTGCACGTTAGACAACGTTCTCTTACTTATTTCCTATGATTTTGGAAACTGATCCTTTAAAGCAGGCGTTTTTTCTTCTGTAAATAATAGGAGCCATATGGTTTGTATTGTAGTGGCAGTCAGGGATTCATTACTGCACCTTGAGGACTGCCTCACCCAGTGACATCATTTGGGGGATTTTTTTTTAAGGAGAAATGAAGTAAAGAAAATGATCTGTCTCGCTCCATTTCATGTTTCTCACTTTTCTCATAATTTTAGTTTTCAGTTATTTGCTGCCATTTCATCAAGAACAGGTCTCATTTTACTCTAACGTCTCTACTTCAACTTCAAACTTATCTGTATATCTTCCTACAAACACAGTTTAAAAGGCTTTTTCATGAGGATAAAATATTAAAACTAAAAAAGAAAGAAAGAAAGAGAGAAGAAGAACGCTTAATTACAAAAACAAAGAAAAAGCATTAAAAAACTACAAAGGAAGAGCAGTGACTGCCACAAAATGACTGAGGAAGTGAATGAAGGGGCTCCAAGAATGAAAGCTCCTGACGTTACTTTCAACACCGTGCTGGTGTGAGTCTCAGATTTCTAATGTCTGATTATTCCTGAGGGCTGAAGCAAATAAGGAGGATTTCAGCCAATATTCCCATCTCTTCTGTCATTCTGCAGCGCTGTGGGGCTGTGTTTGGACTGTGTGAATAAGTGGAGTTCCTAATGAGACACCGGTATTGCGAGAGCTTGGCTCAGACCAGAGCCCAGTTTCAAGGACCCGCCCTGATGCAGCTGTTGTGCACTGCAGGCTGCACTGTAACGACTAATGGAGCTCACACCCACTCATATTACACATGAGAACAACTACACACACACATAAAACACAATGAGGAATTGAAGCAAAAAAAGGGGACATGTTCTACTCATTTCCCGCTTCTTTTATTGCTGGCCTCGGCGTAGTTACATGATTCACAGCTCAAAATGATCCTTATTTATCTCATACTTATAGAACAGTCTCGCTGCTCTGCAATCTGTAGCCAAACAAAAAGGATGGTTAAACGTTATAATTGGCTTTAAAAGATTATCCAAGGACAGCACTACAGCTCAGCACCTGCAGAGAGTGAACCATGATGCACTGGACTGTTAGGGGATAATGGGAATTCCATTTGGCCATGATTGATTTTGCCAACGTGCATCTCGCTAAAGGCTTCCCGGCTGCTGGGGTTTTTGAGCCTGATGCATTCTTATCAACATGCTCAGCATCTTAGAAAGGGCCGGTCAGTGCTGTCAAATGAAATTAACTTATAAATAGGATCTCAGAACTTAGCTCAGTAATGTGGAGGTTTTTTCATTTTAAGCACTCAGTGAGCATATTTTTCTGTTCTTATTCTGAGCAATTGTGTTTGGTCACAGGACCAAAACCAATCAAGCTTACATTGACATGCATAGGGCTACCTTTGTGAGAGTTTTGGATCAATTGACTGATTAAAATGTCATTAAAATTTACAACTTTTAGGCTTAGGGTTAAGATTAGAATTAGGCTAGGGTTAGAAACGTAGTCGTGATGGTTAAATTAAGGGCTGAAAGGCCTGGGAATAAATGAATTCATAAAGAATGCATGGATGCATGAACAGAGAGATCTCAAAGTATTAGTAAAATAATACAAAGACAGCCAAACATATGCTGCTACAGCTTCTTTTGCATTGTTATGAGTGAGTAAACATTTACATGTTAAGGAAAAATAATTCAATCTATTATTTCGCATCCATCCTCATACAGTATATATACTCCTATATATATATATATATATATATATATACAGATACCCCACTATACCTTATAAATGTCATTGCAGCATGCACACAAACCAAACGTGGTGCCAGAGACAATGTGAAAGTTAACAAATGCTTAATATAGTCTTTAAGAGTTTCTTTTCTCTCATTGTTCCGTCAGAATTATGAATATTTGTGGTAAACATGAGGGTGTAGGTGGAACTCATTGCATGCCACAGTTATCACCAAAGCTCAGTTCATTCTTATGTCATGGAGCTCACAGATAATGGCTCCAGTGTTGCTGACTGGTCCTAACTGGTGCCATGCTGCCCTAAGCAAAAAGACAATAGTGGCTATTCTGTTATGGCCCAGCAAGAGTGTAAGTGGGTGTAAGGAATGACCAGTCAGGGGAAGGGGACAGGGGTGCCCAATATGGCCTCCACACAGTGACTGGACTGTGTCGCAGTCTGGAGGGGGGAAGATAGCACCACAAAGATCTGTCTGTCTGCCTCTACGCCCAGAATCCAAGTTCCATCGTGGGAGACACAGAGTGAAAGAAAGAGATAGATGGTGAGGGGAGAGAGGAGGGGATGCTACCCTCAGTCTGTTTCATTCGGTGGAGCTGGGACAGGATGGGGCGGTTGGGCATGTTCAGCAAGCAGGAAGGATGCAGGTCATCGGGGGATGCTGAGAGTGATGCACCGGCGAGCTGGAGGACCGCCACACAGATCGGTGACAGAGACGGCTCGGTAGAGAATAACACTTAGGGGCAGAGTTTGCTTTGTCTGGGCAACAATGGGCAGCATCCACTGGCATGTGCGGATGTTTAGCTTTAGAGGCGGTTAACAGCAATCGACTGAACAGAGGATGGACCCTTCAGTGGCTACTTAACAACCTGGATCTGGTGCGTTGTGTCATATCATTTCTTCATGTTGTTCATATTAGTCTTTTGGTATATGTTTCAGGTTTAAGCACATCCTCTCTTCATTTGGGGAGGTTTATGGAAACATATAGTCCAGTCATTATAATAGAAAGTAGTAAAACCAGGAAATCATTTATTATTAAAGAATAATCCATTTTATCTGTATTATGATGAAACAGGCAGAGAGAATAAAAAGGATAAAGAAATGTGATCGTGATAAGATAAAAGATCTTTTTTTGTTCTTTGGGAAATTGTCCCAGGCTCAGAGGAGCTCTCGCATAGTTTTAGAGAGGTTAATAAACTTATGATGAACTAATAAAACAATAAAATGCATTAAAGTGGGGTAAACTATTAAAAAAAGAAAAAACAGGAACCCCAGCAAATGCAGATGTTTTTTTGAACTTGCAGATGTTAAGAAATATTTAAATTAAGAACATTTTATTCAGTGTTTCCAGGTGTAAGACGTCTTTCAGAAGCCTTTAAATACTACTTTAATTAAATATTAATATTTTTTAAGTTAATAACCTTTTTAAAAAGGCAGTCAAGTGTAAGACGTGCACTCTTCTGCTGACTATTTATAATTGTTTAATGAACACTTAAACTTTTTTCGGCATTTGGTTTCCCTCCATTTTCATATAGTCGATAAGCACTCCTTATGTCTGAGCCCCGTTTGAGTAGTGAAATCCATCAGTGCCATCATGATTTTGTTGTGTGATAATGGAACATTAAATGTTTACATTGCATTACATTCTAATGATAATGCACTTTAGATCCAATATATCGTATGTACTGTCCAGTGAAGAAGAACCGATTGTATTTTTGGAAATGATTTGTGTTTAGTGGATTTTACTTTACTTGACCCATTCATTTCTGACTGACAAATACATATAACATTAAGATTATTAGTTTTAGTATGTTTAGTGTGTTAAAATTATGTAAACTGCACACATGGAATATGCATGTGCAGTTGAAATGGGGGAGACTGGGACCAGTTACACATTTTTGACCACTGAAACTTTAATGTGTGTACAAATGATTTATGCCACTTACAGGTGGATTCATTTTACATATCAGTGACAATCTTGTTTTTTTAATTAAAGAAATTAAATGTTACCACTGACACCAACTTTCCACAAGGACAGCTGCAATTCATTACTTGTACTTTCATTTTTTTTCTCAATGAGCGCGGTTTGAATAGTTTAAATCACTGACGATAACGCAAAGAAATTTGTAGAAAATGGGCAAAAACATGCAAAATGTTTAGTGCTGTGAGTGACCATGACTTCAGTTCAAAGGCTTTTGATTGACACTCACTAACTCTGTTACATTTTTTCTCTTTTTCTCTGTCTTCTTCAGTCCAACTCCTGAAATCGACAGATCTCAGCCGCCACAGTCTTCTCTACCTGAAAGAGATTGGGAATGGCTGGTTTGGGAAGGTAAGCCCATTTCAGAAACCTCAATCTTCATAAAAACCTGCTGGTAAAACCTGTCGCTCCCTGCCGGGTAGATGAAACGCAGCATCGTTGAGACTCACATCATGGCTGTTAGTCTTTGCTGTGATCCCGGCTCGTGCTCGGAGCGGGAGTCGGTTAAAAATGTCCGACACGCTGCGTTACCTGAAATGTCTGAGTGTGTAATGCCAGCCCGATCCTCTCGCCTTTGATGTCGGCTTGTTCCCAAAGTGATAGACTTAGCCCTTGAGAACAAATTTTACGCTGCTAAATTTTCAAAGTAATAGCCCTCCTTGCAGCCTAAACCTTCTGGTGTGTTAACATGTTTTTACAACCAGATAACATGTTGTTGTCATTCTCTCTCGTTTTCCCCCTTCTGCTTCTTTGTCTGCTTCTCCTCCTTTTCTTATTCATACTGTTCACTCATGAATATTCATCCACCCTCCTCATCCTTGTGCACCATCACTGGGTACGTCCATCTGTTTGTGCGTATTATCTGCACTGCTGAACTCCCGCATGACTGCTTCATCTCGTTTTGTCTGTCTTTGTGTGATGGTACTCCCATTTCATGTTTAATGCGTTTGCTTATGTGAACGTGGCCATCTGTCTGTGTGCCTTCCCCTGTATGCATTTGTCTCTACGTGTTTCAGGTTCTTCTGGGGGAGGTGAACGCAGGCCTGAACACCACCCAAGTGGTGGTCAAGGAACTCAAAGCCAGTGCCACCGTACAGGACCAGATGCACTTCCTGGAAGAAGCACAGCCTTACCGGTACACCTTTACCTCCTTCACATGTGTCTGTAGTTTATTCTTACATGGACAATTTAAGCAGTACATGTAAAATCTACAGTCTAAAAGTACTGATTGAAAGGGCAGAAGTAGTGCTTACATATGTCCAGTCTACATTTTAATAAAGTCTGGGCAAATTATACTGTATACTTCCTTAGGAATACATATGCAATGTAAAGCCAATACAATAACTCTGTCATAAACTCTTCTTTTAAAAATCTGATACTGTTTCCATTTTTGTTGGAAAATAAACAATCAGATGGAGGTCACGGTGTTTATATTCTAACGTGTTGCTGTTATTTTGCTCCTTTGTCGTTAACATAGGTTAAAATCTTCTCACCGGCAATAACAGTAACACATACAAGCTTGTAAAAGTATAATAATGACAGACCTCTCGGTGGATTGCATTAAAGTTGTTAAAGGTGATCGGTGCATAGAGACTATAATAAGAATAATAAGTTAGAATAAATGTATGCCTGGTACATGTGCAAGAATAAAATGCAGATCAAGGTTAAAATCGAATCAGAGTAAAAGAAAAAACACTTTAAATGTACTTTAAGGTTAAATAGAAAAAATAAAAGCAGAATATGAAGAATGAAAAATAAATGATATTACCACAAAACAGTACTTGTTAAATTAAGATGGATGGTGTCTCAGCGTGGTTGTCTAGTGTTGTTGTTGTTGTTGTTTTATTGTTCTGTTATTAACTTCCTAAATGTCACTATGGATATGTTATATACAGTATACTGTACATATATTTTCTTGAATACTCAAATATATCAGCCATATCTCAATACCGAAAGTATTTATACCCATGTAATATTAAAACATAAACTCGTGTTTAAAGGTGATAAATAATACGTGCATGCTGAGATCCTGTTCTCTTCCTGCCTTCTGCTCTCCAGTGCCCTCCAGCATCCTGCTCTGCTGCAGTGTCTGGCCCAGTGCACTGAGATCACTCCCTACCTGCTGGTGCTGGAGTTTTGTCCACTGGTGAGTATTCAAAGCCATCAGACAGGTGTGCAGAGACACTCTTTAAATCATAGTATGAAAAAAATATACAATACCAAATCTCAACTGGAGATTTTATTTTGACGATCCCAGTTTAATTTAAAGGGTTTAATATTTTAATAAAATCACAGTGTTTAACATTAGTTTATTAATGTCCTTGACAACTTTTTTGACTGTTGACTTTAATCCAAATTCTGTAGTACTTCAACTGATTGAAAGCATTTTAGTAATTTGTCATTGTAGAATGTTATATTAACTGTCCAATAAAATCATTCTTGGCAGCTGCTGTAAGTATTTGGCAGACAAGCAGTGAGTCAATTTACACTTGTGCCACTCCAACCACTTCCCAGAATCCATCACTGTGATTGGTTTAGTAGATTACACACAGATATTTATAGTAAATAATAGTAAAACCAAGAGCCTCCTGCTACTTTTTATCTTTTATTTTTATTCCCACTGTAGGTTAAGTGCAGGTGGGTAGTTCCTCTTATAAGATGAGGTCGAGTGTGGAAATGTTAGCAAAAGCTAAACCAAAAAAATCCCATTCAGATCTAACTTAGAGGAAACTTTGCAATTATTAGCATCAAACTTGTTATTTATTATGTAGACTCCAAACAGTCTAAAGCTTTAAGACAAACTAGAATGAAGACTGCCAAGAAGATGATATTTAGTCCAAAAGAGAAGCTTAATTCACTCAGATGGCCGGATTTCTCGGCTCATCCCTAAAATCTCTAATTATCCATTTCCATAAAGAAAAGTGAAGACAACAAATTTGCTAGTTCGTCTGGTCTTCTCCTGTGCAATGTTCCGGTTTCTGACACCAATCAAGGTTTACATGACTGGACAAAGACGACATAGTAAAATAGTAAGACTGCCCTCCAGTGGTCATGCAGATGTTTTATAGCTCTCTTTTGTGTGCAGGGGGATGTGAAGGGTTACCTCAGAAGCTGCAGAACCTCTGAAACCATGAGCCCAGAGCCTCTGATTCTTCAAAGGATGGCCTGTGACATTGCCTCAGGCCTCCTGCACCTGCACAAACACAACTTCACGCACAGGTAAAGAGTCATTTCAGACTTAAACCTGAGAAATCCGACTGCTGTCACTGATGCTGTTCAGTCAAGCAGGCAGTCTCTGTTTACCCTATTGCCATTTCCCTTGTCCATAAATAACACAATTATTCTATATCATCAGTCCACTTTTAGCTGAAGCTGTTAGTTTTGTGTATGCCTCAGTTCTGCCCCAGCACAGGCCCCGACTCACTTTCAGTCTGATCTTAACCAGAGACTTTCAAAATGCAGACCAAAAGGTGTGACTCTCGTAAATGCCTGTATTTTTAAATATTTTAAAACGGTCCAGACTGCTATGACTTTATTTCCAAATCGTCAACGTATTGTGTTAGAAAGACATCAGCTAGGACTAGCTCTTGTCCATATTTCTAAAACGAATTTTTACCAGAAGGTGGTCAAAGTTATTAAGAACACATTTGTATTTACCCTGGTGGCCTGGAAAAGAGAACTTCTTTAGGAAATGCAGAAGTTAGAAGAGCAGTCACACATGTTCAAAAACATTTCTACCCATTGGTGAAATGCTGCCAATTTTTTTTGAAAGTTTGCAGAGAATATTTGCACAAAGTTACCCGACTACCACTCTTTTGGTGTCCAACAGATACTCAGGTTTTTGCCCTGATAACGATCATTAATTTAAGAGTCACCATCTGACTCATCTGGTTTCTTGGACAGTAGAAATAAAGGACGTCTTTAATTTTAGCCATAAGGTTCTCGTCTCTGTGATCTTGCTACAGCAGTGAGCCTGTATATCATAACTTACTGTTCTTCAATACTGATAACAGATTTCACAGTCATCACTGTTCAGTGAGAACACCGGATGGCTTTACTAACAGACTAGATGCAGTCATCTAATGCGGTTTATTTGTAGAGTATTACTGCTGAAGTAAACTACCTCACACATGTCCATTCATTTAAATCTGTTAACGTTCAGTGAATGCTTAACCCAACCTTGATCTGCTTTCATTTGAATGAATCAAAAACCCTCCTCAAACATGTCCTTCAAACTTCTTGAAAATCCAGCTTTATTAACCGTTTTTCATATTTTTGTGTGCGTGTGTTATTTTTCTGTGCTCATTCAAAAAGATTTTTTTTTTAATCTCAATGAGATTTTTCTACTAAATATTACAGATTTAGATCTGAAGGCTCAACCACTATCTCGCTCTGAATTTGAGATTAGCCTTTTGCCTCTCGGTCGCTTCCTGAAACAATATCCTGGTGCTGCCTGAGTGCTCCCTAAAGACTCCAGCATCAGTGATTTTGTTGCAGGCGGTGATCCCTCCTCTCCAGGACTCCAGTTTTTGTATTGTTTTTCGAATAATTTATTGTTATTTTATCTAGTTTTCATTTCACTTTATACTCAAAAAAAGAAAAAGTTGTATTTCTACTACAGTACACCTGGTTTTATCATCAAAACATACTTAAAGTATTCAAGTCATGAGGATTTTTTTACTGACTTTAAATCATGGTGGATGGGTTTACCTATAATAGTATAGATTCATATTCCAAATGCAAAATAAGAAGTACCTGAAGCTTTAAATGACATAAACAATGCAAGTAATTACTCTTGTCCTATTGGGCACTTACGCCAAGGCATTTCCTGTATATTTTATTTCATTTTAGTAAAATTTACTTAATTTATTTTGTTTATTTTTAGCCTACTGTGAAAACACAGGACTAAATGCTGTTGTTTGCAGGACTTTTGTACATTGATAAAAATATTCTAGTCTTGTTGTTTTATGTTTGCTAATATTAGAGAGACATAACAGCTGTTTACTCCCCTCTCCAGTGACCTGGCTTTAAGAAACTGCTTGTTGACGGCTGATGTCTCAGTGAAGATCGGAGATTATGGTCTGGCCCACGCAAAGTACAAGGTACACAAGAAGTGTGTTAAATGTGAAAAAGATCAGCAAACAACAAACTGGTCCTGTTGCTCTTTGTAAAGTTTGAAAATATATTCTGTATTCATCACTAGCAGGCAACAAAAAAGCAAGCTTGTTATATAAATAGTGAGTTCCCAAATGGTTCTGAGTCTGCATTAATCACAGTTGAGCCAAGTGAATTTCTGCAGGGTTATAAGAACGTTCTTTTCACTTTTTAGCATTATATCAGAAAAGGCAAAATTGTCCAGTAGGTCATTTAGTTTGAATGTTTTTTGTCATATTTCTGCAACTTAGCAATTTACCTGACCCTCCTTTCAGGACGATTACTATGTGACATCAGATCAGATGTACGTGCCCCTGCGCTGGATCGCTCCAGAGCTGGTGGACGAGGTGCACGGAAACCTGCTGGTGGCAGACCAGACCCAACACAGCAACATCTGGTATCTGATCAATGCACATAGACACATCTTTTGTATTTTGTGAGGACGCTCGCTGACATCATGTATAGCCCTTAACCATCATTTAAATACTGTACCAAGTTATCTAAAATAATCCTTAAGTTAGCTTACTGAGGATGTCACCAACGTGTCGTCACTCCCAGAAGTCTAAAACAAAATGATTATATTGTAAAACCTTCTCTTTCTTGAATGACTGCATGCATTCTGTTGAATAAGATTTAAATAATGAAATGTAGTTTAGGCCAAATATATATTATGATAATATTATTGTAATTCTCTATTACTTTCTGAACAGTTTGTAAGACATGCGAAATCGCCGGCCCTAACTCCATGGATATAAGTTATAAAGAATGAAACACACAAGAGTTTTCCCGTAAGGAAACTGTGCTTGACTCCTTTTAATTAAAAAAAAAAATCATAATGTAGATGTAAGATCCTTAAGAGGCAAGGTCACTGGATTTAATACACTAACAAACGCTTATATAGTTGTAAGTTTTTTACAGTAGATAAAAGGATGGACGTTACTGGAGGATTATAAGAAATGTATACATTAAATGTACATGAAGTCACTAATAAGATACATTTAATCTTATCCTGTGTCTCAGGTCTCTTGGTGTGACTATATGGGAGCTGTTCGAGCTGGGAAACCAGCCCTACAGACACTATTCTGACAGACAAGTGCTGACCTACGCTGTTAGGGAGCAGCAGCTGCGACTGCCCAAACCGCTGCTCAAAGTACCCCTAGCTGAACGCTGGTGAGTCACACATAAATGCAGCAAAACACAACACTTAAAGCTACACAATTAAATCCCTTCCAGGATGAGGTTTAATGAGCTTCCTATTGTTAGTCTTTTGCTATTGCACTATTGGACTCTGTTACTGTAGCCTTGTATGATTCACGGTTCACAATGAACATCGCAGTAATTTTTTTACTTCCATACTGGGCTTTGGTGCAGCTCCATGCCTCAGTTATGGCACGTGTATATATTTATTTTTTGGTTTGGATTATAATATAAATTTATGCTGCATATTAGGTTTTGCAATATTATTTTCTGATTTTACGTATTTGAGTTTATTATACATTTAATGACTTCATTATCACCCACCTTACTTTATAATTTTATGAATAGCATTTATTGTGGTAATTTTGGTTGCTACTGAGTGTTTACAGTGAGGCTGTCATTGGATAGTATGAGTCAAGGAACAGCAAAGTAAAACACTGAGTGCACACCAACACTGTTGGTATTAAAATGAACTGTAGCCCGCCAAACGCCCACAGCCCAGAGAGACTGAAGAACGCTACCACAACCAGAAACCAATATCATACCAGCCAGAAGTAGAAAAAAACTGATGAAATAGAGTTTAGAGAAGTCAATATTTGAAACTTTGCCCATTTCTGATATGAGCATGCACCATTGTTAGAGAATAATAGGTCCTCTCAGTATTAGCTATAATATTACAAACAGGAAACCAGGAAACAGTCTAAAAATCAAAGGTCAATTTCTGAGTGCATTGAGCTGATTACTTTTTACATTTTGTTTCTTTCATTTCATTTTAATTAAATTTTTTTTCTTTGTTTGTGCCTTGTGTTTTGGGTCCACAGGTTTGAGGTGATGCAGTTCTGCTGGCTGCAGCCTGATCAGAGGCCAACTGCAGAGGAAGTTCACTTGCTGCTCAGCTACCTATGTGCCAAGGGGGCCAGCGAGGCCGAAGAGGACTTTGAGAGACGCTGGAACTCCCTGCGTCCCAATACTGGATTCAACAGTCAGCGTGGTGCCTCAGCGATGTCACGAGACCACCCCTCATCAACCACCTCATCTTTCCCACTCTTAGAACCATTTTCTACTGGTGATGGCTACCACTCAGAGTCTGGAGATGACATACTAACAGTCACTGAAACCAGCCACGGCCTGAACTTTGAGTACAAGTGGGAGCAAGCCAGGGCAGACCAGTCATACAGAGCCCCAGACACTTCTAGTACCTTAGGTCAGGTAAACCATCATTGTCAGGAAGCATTTTACCCACCTGGAGGCATTGTGGGAGGCTGTCCCATGGAAAGCCTGAGCCATGGAGTTTCTCCTTCCTACTATCAACCAAAACATCTACACGCTCCAGGTGTACTTCCTGTCCTCAGTGCCCATAGCCCCTCAGTAAACAGTGAATACTACATCCGCATTGAGGAACCAGTAGACTGTAACATTGATCCAGACTACACCATGGTCTCATACAGCCCAGACTACCAGGGCAGCAGTGGGAGCTTCCTGACTGGGAGTGCAGACTCGGGTGAGTGCATGGCCTGCCCATCACAGGCTAAAACTATGGGTCCTTATTGGTCAGCTGACATCCATAAATCTGACATGTATGACTCCAATGACTCAAGTCCTGCCATCTCCCTGACAATGGAACCCCTTTTAGGTCAAGTGTCAGATAACAGCCCCCTACGACCCTGGGAGTCTAGTCACTATGTGTCCTATAAAGATCGAGATGGGGGCTATTATTTTGACCACTCACCACCTTTGGGACTAGATCACTATCTGATCGGAGGTGAGCTCTCCAGAGAGCATCATCAGGAAAGCTGGGGCTCAAGAAGCCTGCGTCAGGCTTTGGGGGAGTTGGAGAACCCACTAGGGATATCCCATTCTATAAACAGTCCATCTCAGCAGGCTTACAGAGACACATACCTGGACACAAGTCAGACGTCCATTATAGGAAAGAATGTCACTGGAGGTTATTATGACATGATGGGTTCCCTGAGGAAGACTATGCCCAGCCACACAAGACACAACAGTAACTCTGTCAGTATAAACATGGAGACTCAGGGGGCTCTCTTCATCGGACACAGAGACAGTGACTCAGAAGAGGAAGATGAGGACATATTTGTTGAGAGACACACTTGCAATACTTGGCCTTCGAAGCACCGCCACAGCAGTGCCGGTCACCAGAGACGGGCAAGCCATAGTTGCCGACAGGACACTTACGCCGATTTCCATTATACAATGCCAAGTACAGACATTGAGGACTCCTGGCCAGAAGGACACAGCCTGGCCTTTCACTCTCTACCCAAACCCATCGATTATCTTGAGCCACACCAGGTCAAAGATAATAGTGCCTGCCTTAGTTTGAGTAAACATCATGCTATGGTGCCCTCGGAAAACTGCAATGCCTACATTTACATGTGCCATGAAGGTGAGACTCAGGTGCCAACATCTGGAGAGTGCTGCCACTCACACTTTGTTGACCCACTCACTGGCTTGCTTGTTCGAAACACAAGCTTTTGTCAGCTCTACAGTCACACTAACTACAGAGATAAAGTCATTGACATGCCAAGCAATGAAGAGATGATCAATTTATCACCAGCTCCAGGAGGTCCCATCGTGGCCAAATCTGTGGACTGTGGAGAACAGTATGTCGATCTTACAACTGATGATGTCCAATCTAAAGAGAAGAGGGAGGACGTTATTAAGGAAATCATACAGAAACTGCCAGAGCCTAGAAAAGAAGAGGTGACTCTAACAATGACAAAAGCCACTCAAGCCACTCCACCTCCTGATGATAACACGCATGTGATGGTGGCGGTGACAGATCCACAGTCAGAGATGAGTCACACCAGTGACAGTGGCGTCGACCGTGAAGATTCCAATGTAAGCCTTGCTGACATACTCGACTGCAGTGACGATGACGAAGAGGAAGACATTACAGACGATATAACTGATGTTACTTCAGGCATCTTCGCTGATGAGTCCAGTGAGCTGAATGCTTCTCCTGCCTTCAAGTTGCTACAAAAGCAGGTAGGAACACCTGATTCCATGGATTCCATGGATCTGCCGTCTGCAGCTGGGTCTTGTGAAGGCTCCAGCCCTGCCTCATCCCACCCTTCCAGCTCACCTAAAGCTATGGACAGCGGCTATGACACCGAAAATAATGAGAGCCCCGAGTTTGTTCCCAAAGAACCTCATGAACCTCGTGAACAACCTTTAGGAAAACCTGCTCTTGATGCCAGCCTGGAGGAGGAAGAAGTCCTGGAGGAAGAGGGAATTGAAGTTAAAGTCGTGCCCACAGAGGGTGAGTCATCGATGGGCGAAGATTTGGCACTAGAAACATCACAGGCAGATGACCAAATTCTGTTACCCTTGAGCGATAAGACGCCATACAGAGACTCTGCCTACTTTTCAGACTATGAGAATGAAAAGCAGACTCGGCATGAGGGAGAGGAACTCCAGATGGGGAAAACAGATGAGCAAAACATTGCAAAAGAACCAAACATGCCAGAAAAGAAAGCTGCAAAAAGGAAAAATGATAGAGAGGAAGAACTAAAGGGTGTTGTAGTGAACAAGGACATAAAACTTGAAACGAAACAAACAGTAACAGACACAACAGAATTCTCTCCGGCACCAGAGATTGAGGAGTACTTGACAGAGGACTGTTGCGAAGATGAGACTTTAGGACTTCCTCCAGAACCTTCTGATACTGAGGGAGGACTGGATGAATGGCCATCACAGGAAGAGAGCTCATCCTTGGGAGACTGGGCAGCTGAGGTGGTGGGGGCCATGGAAGAAGCTCTTGGTGCCCTGAATGGAGATTGTGCCACCAACGTAAATTTAGATAAGGAGGAAGCAGATGACATAAAAGACTTTGCTCAAACTTCAGAAACTTCAGAGGAGGCAGCAACCGAGATGGTTCAGAACAGGCCATCAGGCATATCCAGTGAAATGCCACACACCTTACCCAAAGATGAGGTAGCTTTGCAACACACCTCAAACACCAGACGATTTTCCTCTTCCTCTCCTCCACCTCCATCCACCCCACCACCTGCAACAGAGGGCAGAGCATCTCCGGCCGACGGGGAGGAGGCCGACGAGGAGGACGGCGATACCGATGACAGCGACGAGTCGGACGAGGAGCTGCAAAGCTACAATATGCAGGAACAGAGCGGAGGGGAAGAGAGTGAGGAAGAGTGCCACCCAGTGCCTATTGTGGTGAGCGACAACAGCGAGGCCCATAAACTGCGAAGCCTGCTCAAGATGCCAGCATTGCTCACTGAGGAGAACCTGGAGGAGGAGCTCGAACACAAGAAGAAAACAGTGTCTTTTTTTGACGATGTTACCGTGTATCTGTTCGACCAGGTGAGTGTCAAAGAGGGAAGATCCAAATTTGAGGAGTTTTAGCCTTAATATTGGCTTTATTAATGGCACATCAATAATGTTTATTCTAGTCCACTCACTGACTCTTTTAATATCACAACTGCTAGGAAAGCCCAACTAAAGAGCTCGCCGAGCATGGCTTTCCTTTAGGAGCAGAAGGTTCTCGAACCAAACCCCAAGAAAGGGTTAATGCCTCAGATGACTCTTCAGACGGGAACATTTCGGAGGAGAGTATGTATTATTCTTTTACTTTCAAATGTGCAAATGTGAATATGATTACACACAATGCATTAGCACACTGAAGACTTTCTCACGTTAAGATATCAAACCATTACTTCCTCCCCTTTGCTGTTTTCTCTCAGGTGCAGGTTTTGAGTGGGAAGATGACTTCCCCCTACTCCCACTGCCAACATCCTCAGCCACATCTGAATCCCCTCCGCCCCGTTCCATCACCACAACCCCAGACACTAAACCAGCCGTGCAGTATTCCCGCTTTACCGTCTCTCCCTCCAGCGTCTCCCGGTTCTCCATCACTCACATCTCAGACTCTGATATGGAATCTGCAGGAGGTAGGTCACTTCTGCAAACTCATGAGAAACTCATATTTTTAACAATGGATATACATATCTAATTTTGCCTCTGTAAACTATCACAGTGAATTTTAAAATCAAGCAATCATCATGTGGACTTTCAGCTTTATTTCAATAGGTTTTATGAAAACATTGCAGTAAACATATGCTGATATGAAGGTTTTATAGTCTGTATTTTTTCTTCCCAGAGATGTCAGATGGAAACTGGCTAGTAGCTACATCTTATGAGATCACAGTTTTTGTGCATGATTGCTGACAAATAAAGAATAAAACTAAAATGCTTCTTTCTGCTGTGTTAGACTTAAACCCAGTCTGGGAACCTGGCCCATTAAAGATGCAATTGTTGGCTGCAGCATATTGCCAAAAGCTGAACTGCCATAATAATGAGAAAATACACTCTTGCCAAATGTCTTTGATATGTGCCAATGTTTGGGGGATAAAGATGCCCAGTGGCCTGTAAAAATGGGTGATGTACATTAATCCTTTCTGTCTCATTGTGTTTCTGCAGGAAGCAGTGAAGATGGAGACAAAGAATAAGAAGCTGTGGATATTTACTGCCTCTTTGTGACAACAACTCGGCCTACTAGCATGACTACTGATTTCATTTTTAACGTCAGGTTTTAGAAACACAAGACAGTGCCTCTTACCGCCTGTGGACACTTTTGAAAGGTCCGTCTCACCACCATGTAGGACTGGCCTAAGCTGTTTAAAATACTGAAAAGAGAATTGTTAATATATAATATTTCAAGAATATTAATATATACGGTATGTATGATGAGTTTAAGAAACCAGGGGGAACTTGTATGTTGAATCTACATATTTTTTTGGATTAAAGAAACAATGTGGAAGGACAGACCTTTGAAAAGCATTACATTTGCCACTTCTTTCACTTTCTAATTCGTCATGGGGAGCATTCATGAGAGTGTGGAGCCACCTGGACTTTTAAGAAAGAGGACTGTTAAACTGTTGCTGAGTAAAAGACACAATGTCAACTTTCTGACTTTTCAACAAAGGATCAGCACTTTGAACAAGACTGTACAGCTCTGCAGACTTTATACTTTTTAGGAAATGGTTTTACCTGTATTAATAATGAATATCAAAAAGAATCTTTAAAGTATCACAAGTAATATAATGTCAGTATTTGGGATCATTCAGAGACGTGCTCATGTGAAAGATGGAAGCGTAGGGGATCCTAATGGATCCTAATACAGGATGTTTTCTTTTTTTTTGAGGAAACAGCTGAGCAACCTTGACAACCTAATAATTATTTGTGACTTTTTTCATTGTCACATCAGGACCGCGACTGTACTGTTTTACACAAACATCATTTTATTTACCAAACTGGGTGCCAGCACCACAATCGCAGCCAACTCCTCTTTACTGTAAGCATCAGACACAACATTGTGACTATAATGGGAAGAAGTACAGAGGTAATTTCAGACTGAATTCATATGAAAGTTTCTTATAATATAGCAATGCATGGTTTCACATTTACAAGAATTTACGGCTAAGAAAAGGAAAGTGTTTTTATTTTTAAGGCAGGTACACAGGTCATTAAAACTGACATCGACTGAACCTAACAGTGATGTAAGCCAGTAGGGGTGGGCAATATAATGTAATATTTTATCATGATGTGCGTGTACTGGATCTTCAGCTCAAAAATATAGACAAAATGTCTGTTTTGGTTAACCAGCAGATGCCTGACAAATCAAGGCACTTCATCACATTGATGCAAAGATACTGTTAATCCAACATTGCTAGACAGCAGTAATACTCACTGAAATGCGAGAAGATGTAGTACAGCCTACGGAGGTACTGAAGGCATATATCCCTTTTCCACCGACACAGTGTTGGTTCACGGTATTAATAAAAGTAATTGTTTAGTAACAGAAAACTGCTGGGCCTGCTGGTGTCAGTGGTCATGGGAGGGGAATGTACCAAAAACCACAGTTCCTATCATGGCCACTTGAGGCTGGCTCCAATAGGAGTCAGTTCCCATAAACTTCCATGTATAAAAAATTCAGCTTTACAGCCTTAATAAGCACGTGTCCAGCTTGGTACAAAAATGGTTTAGGTCTCTAAAGATAGATTTTGGTATTGTTGCATTTTTTGTTTTGCTTTTATTAACTCAAGGTCACTGCATGACCTTCACCCTGCATTGGAATGATTTACAACTGAGTGTAAAACAGCTGGGATGAGTGTCAGCACCTCTAAGTGTGAGGTCATGGTTCATTCTCTATTCATCAGGAGGTGGAGGATGAGATGGATTCGTTAAACATCAGCAGTGATGTGGGTGTTGTACTGGACTGTTGTGGTGAAGAGAGAAGTTCTTTATTTAAGAGTCTATGTTCCAACCCTCATCCCTGGTCATGATATCAAGGTAATGACCGGAAGATTAAGGTAGGGAATACAAGTGGACACGTTTCCTCTGCAGGGTATCTTTGTTCAGCTTTAAAGATGTGGTTGAGGTAATTTGGATATCTGGTTAGGGGATCACCTGGGAACTTCTTTCAAGCACACTCAACTGAGAGGTGACACCAGGGTAGACCCAGAATCCAATGGAGAGATCTCACCTGACCTGGGAAGGTCTCAGGATTCCCCAGTCCAAAGTGAAAGTGATGTTATGGAGAAGGACATCTTGAATACCTTTGCTTGCTGCCACCATTACAAAACTTTAAATAAGTGGACATGGATGGATGGACGGACGGACGGACGGACGGATAGATGGATAAATAACTCCATCTCAGTACAGGAGTTTAGGGGCGTAGCTGCTTTTCATACCTTCACCCTCCAAATAAATATCTGTCTCCAAAGAAAGGCATGGTAGAGTGAAAAACCACAATGACTCAAACCTGTCACAATGGTTCTCAAAAGACTCCAAGGCAGAACTGCCAGGAATGCCAGCACCACATTGGTGGAAAAGCAGTAACAGATACCGTGGTAGAAACATTTTTTCATTGGTGTGTACCATCATATTGCCCATCCCTACACGCTAACGTCTCAAATTACCCAACAACATTTAAATACTGTCCGGTTTTTGTCTGCACTGAGGTTTGTCTGAACAAATGTGATTTTTGTGTTTGTAAATCAGCACATTATAGATCCAGTATTTCTCTGTTTCTGCCCATTTACCTATCATGTTATGTTTGGAACAACTTGTTCGGAGCAGATTTGTACAATAATTCTAGGATTAGAAGTTGAACTGTTGGACTTTTTCAGACTAAAAGGAAAAGACTGTTCAAAATCATTATCACACTCAAAAACGAATCCCTTTGAGCCTCATTGTTGTTAAGTGAGACTCTGTAATAAGCCTAACTGGTCTGATCAGCTTGTTGAAAGGCCACAGAGGGCTAATGTCATGATGATAAGAAAATGCTGTCATGCTTTGCTCTGTTTGTAAAACTGTGAGAACGAGAAAGATTGATGGGTTGGTGTGTTTGCTGGATGGAAAAGTTGGATTCCACCTTTGAAAGATGCCCGGTGATCAACATGTAGTGTCTTAAATGTTTGTTTGCCTTCCAAGGCTTTAATATTCTGTAACAGTTTAGCATAGAAACATCTAGATGGCTGTCCGTAATATTTTTGTATCTCAACAAAAATACTTTTTAGAGTATTGCTGTACTGTATCTGTGAGGGAGGGAAGGTTTAAAAAATCTCTTATGTTTATTGTTGCCAAAGAGATGCTGTGCGTTTGGTCCGGGGAGGGGGGGGAAAGAGTACAGTTTCTATGTTTTCACCCCATTGTGAGGACAGACAGGAAGCTCACTGGCCTTGAACCAAAGGCGCAAACGTGCAGGAGAAGCTTTGGTTGAGATACTGTCATAATGTGTGCCCCAACAATGACCTGGTCACATCATTACTTTCTGTACCTTCTATCAATTACAAATAAAATCTGGTTTACACATGTTAAATATATTGGCCATTTTTTAACGTGTTTTTAAATAAATGAATTTATTTACACATGTAGACTCTAATATCTTACAGAGTTGTTAAAGAGTTCAGATGTAAAATTTAAAGAGTCCTTAGATTCATTTTGGACAACCAACAAATACTGAAGAACTCTGATATTAAATATAAGTTTTTAAAACTCCATTTTTAAATCCATGTATAAAACAAAAAAGTCTCTCATCTTCGTTGTCTATGTTAAAAGGTGCAATGGGAACCATTTTTGCACTCAAAACCTATTAAGCCACCAAATTCCAGTCACATGGTGTGTAAAGTCTTCTATAGTATAAATGTACTGTATATTATATCAACTTAACAGGAATGTAAAAATACAGAAGATTAATATGTTTTCAGGTTGCTTGTGAACTTCCTCGGGCACAGGAAACATTGCATTTTACCCAAACAAACGTCGTTTCAGATAATCGATGTTATTTTTTCAAAACATTTTAGCATTATAGTTCTGTTATAGGACTTCAATTTGGGCGAGCGGGTACAGTAAGTAAAAATTCAATATAAGCGTGGGTTAGAAGAAAGGCAGAGGATCAGATAGAAGGGTCACGAAGGCAACCCATTATATGAAGAAACTTCTTGGTGAGTGTCAAAACCAACACCCATTTCCATTTGTCCTTAAACCCACAGGAAGACGATCTGAAACTAAACTCAGTGTTTTTCCATACATCTGTAAAGACTTTTATATTTCAAACAAGTGGATTCCTTTAGGACACAGGTGTTGAACTCCAGGCCTCGAGGGCCGGTGTCCTGCAGGTTTTAGATGTGTCCTTGATCCAAAACAGCTGATTTAAATGGCTAAATGACCTCCTCAACATGTCTTGAAGTTCTCCAGAAACCTGGTAATGAACTAATCATTTGATTCAGGTGTGCTGACCCAGGGTGAGATCTAAAACCTGCAGGACCTCAATGCCTGGAGTTCGACACCCCTGCTTCAGGACATCAAATAAAAAGTAGTAAAGTTTTAATCTCTCAACCTCTATCCTTTTAGTTTTAAAGATTTTACTCTACCAGCACTATTGTTCTTCAAACTGTGTTTTCTTCTAAGTGAATCATCTCATAATGGGATCAGATGACTCTGTGTCAGCCCCAAAAGGTTACAGCCCATCTGAGATAATGTGCCAGGAATAAAAATGGGATTTATCAGGTGTAGCATTTCGCCTGCATGCAGGATGACTCAGGATATCCCAGCAGAATATCCAGAGAAACTATGCTGTTGTTGTCAGGTGGAAGGGTGAAGTCAATGCATGGTACATTCTCATCATCTGTACACTCTGTGTCATGCAACTCATTGAGGACAGCATGTTAAAGGGAGCCTGTTATGCTCATTTCCAGCTCCATGTTTTTATTTCTGAAGAGTATCAGTCGAGCTTTGCGTGTATCGCACTTTACAGCTATCCTTTTTTATCTTATTCTGTGCTAAAACTTTGACCACCTTTAAAATTAATGAGGAAAAGTGTAACAGATCAATTTTAAAGTTTGTCAGGGTTAAAATTTTGAGCATTATAACAGATAAAAAAACAACAACAACACTGCACAATATTGTTAAATACTTGATTCTTTATTGTCAGAATTAAACTAAAAAACAAACAATTTGTTTACCATCAACTCACATCATTGTATAGTGTAGACTGCCAGTACAGTACTCCTTATGTTACATTAACGTAGGTTTTATTGGTTTTCATATTTCTGAGTCACATAGTTTTCAGCTAATTTCTTATATATCTCCCTGAAACATAACTGTAAAATGAGCTGGGACATGTGGGATCATCTAATAATAAATAATGCAGATATTTCCAAAACATCCCGTGTAATTTTTTATTAACTATAGGGAAACTGAAGATAGTGCTTCAAGTGTATGAAGACTTGATAATTTTAATTATCAAATATATTATAAAAAACAATAAAGCATATAGTTGAAGTGAAAAACCGTTTTTCATGAATTGATCTCAATAATCAAGAACAATTTCCTTAGAAAGACAATTAAAAATGATTATCATAGCAGGTCAGAGCACAAAACAGAGTGAATAACTGAATCACCCAATGCAGGTGAATCATTATGGATATATAGTTTATGTACCTCTGTACTACACAAGTACTCTGATATAATGAGAAGGTACTAGCATGATCTCTGCAGACACCAGAATTTTATTTTTCCTCATAATTAATATAAAACAATGGAGTTTTTTGGAAATATCCTCAGACATATACAGCTGAATACCAGCTGACTTTGGGGAAAATATGTGTGAAAAAAATCCAGAAACTTTAAAAATAGCCTTAAAGAAAATCTCTTTTTTCCTTTCTAACTGTCTACATCCAGGTGAGGAAGTCCAGTTTTATTGCCATCTAGTGGTGGATACATGTTTTGCATGCACATACAATAAGGTGCATGATAGTTTTTATGTGTAGTCATCGGAGTAGAAAGAGCACAGCTGATTACATCCATGTGTAATAACAAGCTCCGTCGTTCACTACATTGGAGGTACAGGTGCTTTAATAAGGGCAGAAAGTACTGAGGCTAATTCTGCTCTGCTAATATGAAAAGTATAAAAACAAATAAATCAGACTTGCAATTGTTGCTTAAATCGGGTTTAAAACCAGTTACATTCAAATTTGTTTCTTCTCAAATCTCAAAGTCTTAATTTTTATTATTGTGAATAGGAATTCACCTCATAGTCCTGTTAACTAAAATTTACTGATGAAATTCATCAACAACTTAAAAGAAATCTGGTTCTCTGAAGGCTAAGAAAAAAAATCATACGTTCCATTCATGTCAGTTCATCACTTATTAATAGGACTTAAAATTTCAGGTCTCTTGTGTTATTGGTTTTCTTAAAACATATTTCAGTGAATGACCTTCATCCACTAAAATATTTTTAAAGAGGTATTTTTTTTATATTCATGGAGATATTTTAAAATTCCATTAGGATATATTAAAATACTCAGATAAATATGAAACTTTCAAAATGTCATATTTTGAAAATGAGCCTTTCACAAATTTTGGATATAATTTTAAGAAACACATACTCGTACATGGTTGAAAGATGCAAGGACAAAAAATTTTAAAAACAACTTTCACATCCTGGAATACTTTTCTGAAAAAAAGAAATAAAATAAAGCATTTCTTTTTTTAAAAAAATAATGAAAGTTGAGACCTGAAATTTTGCATAATTCCTGATGTGGGTCCTTCCACTAGATATATATTCAGCAGTTAAGTAGTTCAAACCTGTTTTCCAGTTTGCTATTCCAACATGAAGGTAAACCAAACCTAACCCGAGCAGGTATAATTTCACATACCCACACTGGACCCTAGAATATCATTACTATCAATAAGAACCATGACACTTACTGAAATCACATAATTGTTCATGCTAATAAAAAATAATCAATAACTCAATAAGTGGGAAAAGTAGAGGGATGGTGTGATTTTTCTAAATGTAGTTTTCAGTGCTTTATTAAGTTATTATTACACCCCACTTAAATCTAAGATTTAAATGTATTTTAAATTCTTAAACAAGTAAACCACAGACACCGAAACGAGCACATCTTAAATGACCTCGGCTCAGTGCAACCAACACAACCTACGTTAGCGTGACCATGTTTGCCTGTCAACGATTACCTTAAACTAGATAAACAACATGCAATTACAAAGTTTCTCCTGTTGATTGTATTACTGAATTAAATCTCAGCTGAACATGTTGCTTTAAGAAGATCTAATAAAGTGCTTGTTCACTACAAACAATAACAATCAAACATGAATCTGAGAACCAGTGAAATTCATTATTAAGTGTAGGTACAAACGCCTGAACGGCTGCTTATCTCTAGTACTGCAGAAAGATAAAAGATTTCCTGTGAGTACAGAATTAGCTGAAGGTACAGTACTACGAGTAGTGTGCTTATCAGCTGTGATGCTATCAGCACAAACGTATTCTACAGATATCTTTTTCCATATAATCTACCTTTCTGATGTGTTTCAGTACTTTTTTTTCTGCCGTCGTGCTTTAAGATCATCGGTCTCTGAATAAGACGTTTCTTACGGTGCATACACTGGACTGTTTGACAAGCATACGGTGCTCTTGCCAGGTGAAAAGGCAGTATTGAGAGGTGAGGCTCAAAGGTGAGACACCCAACATGGTGTAAAGCTTAGCAATTTTAAAGCCCTTTCATTGACAAGGCAAGAGGGGAGGAGCTGCATTTTAAATGCACAGAGATCGGCTACCGATCCTGTGAGTCTACATGGAGCTAGGCATTAGTCTTTGGGTAACGATACGATACAAGAGGCAAGAATTCTGACTTTAAAATGAACCACATGAGCCAAACGAGTAAACATCTGCTCTCATTCTACTTTTTATACACCACATGTTCCTTGTAGGCTTTAAAACCTTTACAAAAGTGAATCAGCTCCACTGCTGCTCATCTAAAATGCCACTTTACCAAAGTCACCAATCAACAGGAAAACCTCATCTTTAATTTTTGTAACTTTTGAATGTGGCTTCCTTGCTACATGGTTAAATATAAAGTCAATCCTAGTATTTATTTACATTTTCTCCGGGCGATTACAGCGATTACTGTTGCCGTGACATGTTGTAGTGGACTTTATCTGCTGATTATATTTAATTCTTTTCATTTTGTAGCATTATTGTAATACCGAGGGTAAATCAGAGCCTTCCAGTTTAGGGTTGAGGGTGAAATTGTGCCCCAGTGATCCACCTACAGCTGGTTTACATTAAAAGAAAGCTCAGAAGTCCCCTGGAGGACTGGAAGTCTTCTCCAAGGAATCATAGTGAGCTTCATCAAGGTGGTCCTCCTCGATTTCATCCTCATCGTCGGAGAGGGGCGGTTTGGCTGGGGCCTCCACAGCCGGCTCGCATGGTGGATCATCACTAGGAAGAAAAAGAGCAAAAGGGATTGTGGTTTTTATTTGTTAAAATGTAAAATGGTAATGGAAGACGAGGTCAACAAGAGCACAGGATGGAACAATGGGTTGGGGTTTTTTTTTTCAGCCATATTGCTGCTGAAAATAAAAAGGTCTGAGTCATGCAAATAGAGAGAAAGCTGAGGTGAAGAGCATGATGCCGAAACAAACAACACGTTTTTCAGGGAAAGTGTAACAGCCCACAATCAGCTGATGAGGTCAGCAGTCACGTCACATTAAAAACAAACAAACAGCGATGGAAATAACCCAAAAGCCACTCCACAGCTCGCAAAGAAAACACAAAAAATGAAGCAGCTTTCAGTTATAATGAAAAATTCAAAAGCAAGTGGATACATGAAGACACTTTAGACCCAAGATTATTCACTTACGATGGGCTTTGGTCACTCAAAAGCGGGCGTAATCAGGCCCTGTACTGAAAGGCAGAAACAGTCCCCATGTGTCAACAGTCAGGATCAACTACCAACTCACATCTTCCAACAGGAGACAGGGAAATAAATTACTACACACTTCCTCCTAACATGGCTGCACATTATAAGGCATATATATATATTTCCTGTTAATACAAGGTATCATTAAAGGTATTAAAAGGGAAAACAGACCACGACTGAGCTGACTGGAGCCTGTATTTAGAAGGTACTATTGCTCCTTTTGTTTGATTTTTTCCACATTATTATCTGTAATACAGTGCCAGATATATTCAGTGATAACACTGTGAGACTTTTAAATGACTGCTCTGAAAAGCACTTTATATTCAGTGCATACAGTTTTCCATTATGATCTCACTGCTGTACTTTTACTGAGCCAAAGGTTAAGAAGGATTTTTTCACCAACACCAGCACCACATTAAACACAGTGTCTGCAGAGGCTGCCAGTCAAACTCAGTAAAGATCTTGTTTAATATTACTAAATTAGCCAAAATTATTGTCGTCATTTACTTAGATTAAATTAAAACATGACAAAAAACACATCAGAACTCCACAAATTCACCGAGACTGTTTACATTTAAATTATGACCAATACATATTCACGTGTGTCACATGGGGGGAAAATAAAGATTAAATTAAAAAACAGGCAAACAGGCATGTGAACCCACCACACAGTGAAGCAAAACAACTACAAAAATTAAAAAACACTAAAAATGAACACGTTGTGTTGATCGCAATACACAAACACACACACACACTCACTCACACACAGTTGAGTTGAAAAAAGTACCTTTGCTAGCAGCAGGAGGAGCAGGCCAGTGGGTGTGTATAGCAGGTCAGGATGCAGTGTAAGTACTACTGTGCACAGAACACACACACACTGTACATGCAACAAGCCCGGTGGGAGGTTATGATGGGTCTCGGTTCCAGAAATGTTGATAAGAGTGGTGATATCAAATGTGCAAGAAGAGCCGCTTGTTAATGTGTTAAAGCAAGAGGGCGATCCCCAGTTTGTTAGCTGTGAGAAAAGATGTGGTGACTAAAGTTTATTCAGCCACAAACTTAAAGCCAGAATCGAGAGTTGAAATGCTGCCTGTCAATGAAAGTTCATTGGTTTTAAGAGCTAGTTTGGCACTTGAAGGCTAATTAAAAGCTTCTTCAAATGGTGTTTTGTAAAAGTTCCATCATGTCACACCAAAGCCTTCAGGGAAAAAACGAACAGAAACAATAAAAATATCCAGCTGAATAAATTTATTTAATACTTTGTAAGAGTAGAAATTCACCATACATTTGAGGTCATCAGTGTTACACTTTTTGGTGCCCCCAAAGCATGCATATACATAAATTCTCTATACAATATTTAGATGTTTTTTCTTGTAACTCTTTTACAACAAAACCCCTCACAATCAGAGCACGTCAGTGAATGCTGGCGTTATTAGCCACAGGTGATTGGTGTGCTATCTCTGCAGCGATGTCAGCCATACCTTGGACTATTTTAGTGGAGAAAGAAGAAACACTGGCAGCTTCCAGTTGTTTGCACTCGACTTTTGTCTCTAAATTCATCAAAACAGAGATGAAAAAAGACGGGGGGGTTGGCAAAGCTAAGGGGGAAGACGAGTGTTAGGTGACAGACAAACGGAGAGGAGAAGAAGAGAGCACAGAGACAAAAGACATATGCAGCAAGGAGAACATTTCTACAGTGCAAAAAAAGGTCCGTGTTAGGTCTCAGGCAGAGTCTGAAAATATTTTTCTGTCTATAAGTGGCAGATCAGAAAAGCAGCACTTGAAAGTTGTTTTTTTAATGCATGTGCCTTACTTTTTCACATACTTGCAGAAAAATATATTGCAAGACTCTTCAAACAATTTCCCTCATTAACAATTTAGTAAAAGACAAGCATTTTTTGCAGTGTAGGAGGAATGGGAGAGATGCACAGTTTCATTTTTAACCTCCTCTCTTTGGTGAAGAAAGCACTCAGACGAGATTTCTGTAAAAACTTCATACGAGTCAGAAGCCAAAACTACGAGTTAAAAAAAACCTCACGTCCCAGCGGGCTAGCTCGTGGACACCAGATGTCAACAAAGGGACAGTGGTTAGCACAGACAGGCACTAACTGGGCCGACATACAGACAAGCACGCCGGTATTTTTATTGAGCACACAAAGAATCAGACAAACACTTCTCTTGCCGTTGTTAAAACTTGACATTCTTTACTCACTGAGGTTTGGAGAAAAAAAACGAATCAGGCTTTTAATCGCAGAGACAGCAGTACAAGAAGGCTGAATGAGGCTTCAACCACAAATTAATTCCTTTCCCCTTCAAAGCTGCAGGGCGGCTGTGCCTTTAGTCTGTACATTGGCTAAATGCAGCACAGTATAATCACCACTCTGTAGCCAGTGTAGTTTTTTTTTCTATTAATCACAATACCGCTGATGCCTTATGTGAAGTCTTAAGTTCCCATAAAACGACATTAATCACAGAAGTTAATCGACAGCAGAAGCATCACATGTGAATATTTTTGAAAGTAGAAAAGGATTTTGAATCTTTTAAATGAACTTTATGCCTATTTTTTATTTATGATAAAAAAAACCTTTTTTAATGGTTTCGGTATCATGTGTACTGAGCAGCGCCGCAATACCAGTTGTCTTTTCTTTCATGCATGAACCAGAGTTTGCCTCCAACTCTAATCATTTTTATGAGCAATTAATCGATTAATCAGACTTGATTCTTTCTTTTTTAACTGGTGATGTCAAAGTGATATCCTTCTAATGAGCTCAAAACCCAAATATATTTCATATAAAAAACAGAGAAAAGCAGCAAAAGTCTGTATTTGAGAACCTGAAGCCAACAAATATTTGGCATTTAAGCCTAATAAGTTATTTCAAACATTTAATCGGCACAACACATCAGTTAACTGACTAACGAACAAACAGTTTCAGCACTAAACCCGACTCAGAACCTCATGTAAGTTAGTTGACCCCATTCAGCCTTGGCACAATATTCAGGCACCACAACAGACAGTCAAAGGACCCCGAGAGTGGTGTGTTTGTGCGTCCATCCGAGCGCAGAGGCTCACACTGAGAACGTTACAGTAAGTTTGTTTACACACAGTCAGAAATATAGACTATTACTTCCATAAGGTGCATTTTTTTATAAACTGATCATAGATACTGCATGACAAGCACTTCTGTATGGCACATTTATGTACAGTAAACATTCCCATCACATTTTTTCCCCCCACGTTTCATGTGTGAAAACATTTACATGAGCTGTTCACTACTCGCGATACATGGCCTCTTATGTCAGAGGAATACAAAACCTCACAGCATGAAAAGGTAAAATTATTGTTAAATACTGAAAGATCCAGTAAAAGCATTGATTGCAATGTCATTTTTACATAATATAAAAATCCTCTTTGGGATCAACCACTTTAGGATTACACCCTGATTTACAGATCATTCTTTACACTGTCTTTCTAACTGAGAGCACTGACATTAGTGAAAATCAGGTTCCTTCGTTGGGAAAATATAACTCCCAGCAATATATAAAAGAAATGTACATGCATGAAAGACAAGCAAAGGTTACATTTTCCTCACAGAAAATGTCCATCACACTGATTTTGAATATGCGGATGGCACAGAGTCCACTTTGTTCTGGTTTTGGCTTGGCTCTGCACCAAAGCTCCACCAGCGGCCCAGTGTGGCTACTGGCCAGTTAGACAGCACAGGGCAGGACTGAAGGACGAAGGGAGGGAGATCAGAGGGAGGAAAAGAAAGAGACCCAAGCGTCTTCCTCGAACTGACCGGCTTGGGGAGAGTTTATTGTCGTGAGAAGGAGGTAGGGAGGCGGGAAAGAGGGTGGGTTAAGGATGACAGATGGGCAGCGAGGTGCATGTCCTATCGTGTGGCTGAGTCTGTGCCTGTTTGTCTGTCTGTCCTCACACTGTCGAAATCAATTTGCCCTCTGTGGA
Source organism: Pelmatolapia mariae (assembly GCF_036321145.2). Lineage (NCBI taxonomy): Eukaryota > Metazoa > Chordata > Actinopteri > Cichliformes > Cichlidae > Pelmatolapia > Pelmatolapia mariae. The sequence continues at coordinate 3,586,392 of NC_086234.1, read as the reverse complement.
ACTGTGGACACAGAGAGGGAGAGGCTTCCAGGTGGGCTGGCTCAGGAGAAACAACAGCAAACACAACCAGGACACACGCAGACGCAGGAACCTCGTCTACCCTCCGACATGACAAGTATAACCTACAAGTTTAACTGGATCTGAGCCTCATTTTAAAGCAAAATGTGGATGTGGTTTTAACGAGCAGGGATTGGGTGAGTGCAGTTAGCAGACAGAAGGAGCTGCATGGAGCGTGGGGGGGCGGTGGCGTGATGGGAAGGTGCCGTGGAGTCAAAGCATGATTTTCTTTCTTAACTTAATGAACAAAAGGAAACTTAAAACGACTTACACTTAAATTAATCAACTATTTCTCTTCCTGAGGTCTAATTAACTGCCACTTTGTCAGGTGCCTCCTGTGACTCCCCATTTCATGCACAATGTCCTCTGGACTCAGGAATACTGGCTTTTTGGAGCCCAGAAGCAGAGGTCTATCAGTTAAGGATCCTAGTTAGGGCCCAGATCGAGACTACATAACAGTCCCCACTTTTTTACTTTCACTTTGACTCGGTCAGGGTCTGGGTTAGGATTAGCCATTAAAAACTACTTGGTTTAGGTGTCTAAAGTATGGTTTGTGTTAAAACAGCAGCACTCAGTACTAAACACCAGAGGACTCACTGGGCATGGACGAGCCACACGGTGGCTTTGACAAAACAGCACTAAGTGATGCTCCAGAGATGATTAATGTAATCTAGTTTTACAGATAGAAACAATTGTCACTAATGGATGACTTAAAGATAAAGCCAGCCTTCTTTAAAACCACTATGCAGTCAGAACTGCACCATCTTATCACCTATGGTTTCCTATCACGCTGCTGCAAACAGAGGAGAACTAAGAAAAACAACACAAAGAGTGTGGTGTGTCCTGCTGGTTGTCTGTTTGCGGGTCTGAACTTGGCGTGCACCAGGATCTGTCCCAATCCCTCATCTCTCCATCTTCAGCTGTTTGGTAAACTAACTCTCACTGATGTCTCAGATTCCAGCCCTCGAGCCAACGGGACAGAATTCCACTTTGGCTTCCCACCCACAAACACTGCCGAGTGCATTTGAAATGACTGAACTGGAACTGAGTTGAAACTGATTCCTGGCACAAAAAAACCACTGACTGAATCAAGCTGAGTGGTTCTTACCTTGTGGGGAAGCGGGGCTCATACTCTTCGACTCCCTGCTGCAAAGACATCATCAAAGAAGAAAGAAACGTTTAGTTTGTGCACTTTAAATATGAACTCTGAAATAAAGCATGAAAACCACATTAACTGTCAGCCATACCAGTATGATTAGATAATATAAGCTAATAAGATAATAAGGTAAAGACAGTGCTTAACAATTTCAACTGTTTATTAAAAACAAGAAGACACAACTGTAAAAAATCTGTAAAAAAATAAATTGTTATTTATTGAGCAAATAAATATTAATTAATAATATTTTTTAAATTTTACTTTTTAAATTTTACTTCGTTCTCTCTTAAAGGCACATTTTACAAAATGTGCTCTTAATTTTTTATTTTGGTTAACAAAAATAATTTTTGTTGAGTTTAGTTGAGCCCGGTTCTGAAACTTAGTGAACTGTTGCAATGACAAAAGCAGTCAGAAGGTGGCGACAAAGAAACACAAAGAAGAAGATGCAGCCTCATCAAACGAAAACTGGAGATGTTAAAGAAACTGTATAGTAGGAAAATACACTACAATATACATCAGCCCCTCTCCTGGTTATCATCTCATTATTCTTTCACTGACTGGTTGAAATTGATGACTTAAAAGTGAAACATTGTAAAACATATTTAACATATTTTCCATTTTTATGTTCATATAAAACAAACAAAATTTTGTGCTTTATTAAAGATCAAATCAGAAGTGAATGACCGAATAACTTCCACGCATACATATCCTTGACCAAAATTACAAAACACATTTTTCCTTAAATGTCAGCAGAGATGTTTCAAACCTTGATGTTACATGACTGCTGAGCAATTAGGCATCGCCCACATGTAATGTTCCAGGTGAGGCGTAGGAGGGAAGGTGGGCCAATAGTGAAGTTTACCATTGCGTAAGGCTACTTTTGATTTTTCCTTCTGAAAAATTAAGCTGCCTCCATCACCACAGCTGCCTTCTCTTTAGCCTGGCTGAACGCCGACTCTGTTATCAGCTGATGCCTGTCAGAAGCACTTCCTTCAGCGACAGCAGTAGACCTCTGCAATCTGAGCTGTGCCTCATCTTACACTCGACCCTCTGTGACCAGGAATGTGAAGCGAGGCAGAGCTGATTTGTGCGTTTATGTAAGCTAATGTGCCAGAGCGCTCCTCCATAAGAGACAGCGAGTCAAAGCGAAGCATCTCCGGCTGGCAGCACGCAGGGGGAAAGCTACCTCCAAACTTTCTGAGACAGACGAGATCTTTGCCAGGTTTCGTGAGACTGCTCGTGTGTCATGTGTGAACCCATGTGGGTGGATGCGAGTTTGCATGTGTTTGTGTGCTTGTTTTGCAGGCCCCCCACCTGTGAGAAGCCTGGCACCGCCACACTGTAGGGGCGTTGTTGTCTGCCGTGCAGCGCAGCAGCGCTCTGTGCTGCCATACGGGAGTGGATGCCGTAATCAGGGACGGGGAGAGCCATGTCTTCTCTCTCTAGAAGGTTGCCCGTGCTGCTGCTTTTGCCATGGTGGAGACTAGAAACACAAAGAAGTACACAGAAAAAGAGGAAACTGTAAATCATGTGGTCCCCCATCGGGCAACTCCTCCTGGGCCAATCAGGTGCTAACATTTGATGTCTCTAGGTAGGGAAGGTGTATGGGCGAGTCATCAGGGGACTGATTTTGATTTTGGAAGTACTTTCATGATTGGTTTACTTTTACTGCAAGGTACAATATCATTTTGAGTGCTGGGGCAGTACAGTGCAATCACATTATATTTATGCAATGTAATACAATAACATGTATTACTGTTCCCAGTATGAGTAAATCATATTGCAGTTTTATTCTGAGGCAGTATCGCCTAGAGTCTGATATTTGTATATAGAGTTTGTTATGTTTGTTTGTGTGTGTGTGTGTGTGTGTGTGTGTGTGTGTCTGTGTGTGTTCCTGTCTAGCTATCTTTGTGAGGACCGAAATCTGCATTCTACTGTACTTGTGAGAACCAACAGTCATTTGTGAGGACACACAACCTGGTCCTCACAAAGGCATTTAAAGCCATTTTTGAGGCTCAAAATGTGGTTTTAGTGTCAGGGTTACAATTAGGTTATGGTTAGGTTTAGGGTAAGGGTTAGGGTTAGGCATTCATTTTTAATGGTTAGGGTTAGGGTAAGGGGCTAGGGAAAGCATTATGTCAATGAAGGTCCTCACTAAGATAGCTGAACGGGGTTGTGTGTGTGTATGTGTGTGTGTGTGTGTGTGTGTGTGAGTGTGTGTGTGTGAGACCACATCCCTCCCCTCCTTGTTCATTGCTTCATCGATGTGTGACTACGTTCAGCAGACAGAGGCTTTCACCAGCTCCTAAGTGCATTTTTTTTGTGTGAGATGCTTCGTCTTCGGTGGGGTTTGTGTCATCCTTCACACAGCATCAAATCACAACCAAAGCATTTCAGAAGATTTTAGCCAGGGTCTTTTATTTTGAAAATTGATCAGCTTCCTAATGCTGTTCCTGCCCATTTCATCTGCTCTGTGCAGTTTGACATGACTTTGGCCAAAATACACTCGCTGTGCATTTTGTGCCACACAGAACAGAGAGCCGTTTCTGGGATGCTTCTGAAAAATGCTTCAGTGCATTTGATGGAATCACAAGCACTGTACGTGGGCACAATTACATCAGTGCTGAAATACAACGCAGCTCCACCTGGCTGCCCGAGTAAGGAGTAACATCTAACATTAATAATTATGTAAAAACCCCAACTCTACTGGTAAAGGAGGTCTGGCAGGTTAACCAACAAAATCATTAAGTTTCTGTGAATAATATTAATATTTAACTTAATAACATTCAGTTTGATGATGCATTCAAAACAACGAAGTCTGCAAAGTGCAAACACCCACTTGTGTACTCGAAGTTGCCGCATAGAGTCTCCTTCGCCATCAGTGATCACCCGTGTGTAGGAGAAGGGAAACCAGCCACGCCTGCAGAAGGAGGACATCAAATATAAACAACACAAAAATCAAATGCACAGCATTGGCTGACCTGTTCACCTACAGTCTGCAGTTGCCGCTGCCTCTGCAACCCACTTTGCAACCCTTCTTCGCCCCAGCTCCTCCACTTCATGCTAATCATGCCATTTCTGACTTATTTAACATTATGTCTGTTTGTCGCAGAGTCCTCTATTCTGTCACTCCTCTCTCCAAGTGGGCAGAATATAAATCACTGCAGGTGGAAATAACGATTCAGCTTTGACTACAGTGATCCTGACAGAACTGCATTTGTCGCTTTTTTTGCTGCATTTCATTTTGCACTCACATCCTTGTCTTCTCATTCTCTCCATAGTGCCAGCCATCACGGGCCTCGGGTACCAGCAGGGTAATCACGTCGCCCTCAGCGAAGCTAAGCAGCGTGCTGTTGTCACCGGCAGCATGGGAGAAGACGGCCTGGACACGAGTTCTTCCGTTTCTCTCCAGACCTGCTGCCATGGAGCTGGACCGGGGCAGCGTGCGGGTCTCTGCTGTGGAGATGAGGAGGAGGAGGAAGAGAGTTGTTATCACACTGCCATAAACTTCAGTTTTTGCTACAAAGCCCTTAACGATGTTTGAAACATACAGAATGTCTACAGGGATTTTATTCAATGTAGCGCTCACTTGTTACATTTTTATATTATTCATATTTTTGTGAAATATTCTCCTCTGAATCTATTTTTACTCAGAAATGTACCGTCTTACTTTGGTTTTATTATCACATCTCCTTCTATTCCCACTTGCTTTGGCCTCTTTCTTATTAAAACGGCACCGAGCATGTGTGTGGCAGCCGGGTCATCTCATTAGCTTTTTCTATATCTGAGATGCAGTAATTCTTTTCTGGAAATATACTTTCCCAGTACATTCACTGTGATTAAAAGCACGCTGAATGCCAAGTTAAATTTGCTTTTCAAGATATTTTCATTTTGCCACTAAACAGCAGAACAACTCCACAACAAGCTGGCAAACTCACCGCCCTGAAATAACACTGGCTCGCAATATTCTTATGCCAAGCAAACGATGTCTTTTCATATATCCAGCTGTCGGAAACAAAGAGAACCATTTATTTAGAGTGCCGTTTTCTATCCTCTTGAATATTACTGCTGTAATTATGTCGTTTTTTTTTCCTCAGACTTTGCTCTTTTGTGTTTTCACCTATATCTGACTGATTTATATTTGACTGCTAGAGTTTCCTTTCTTCTTGAAGCTAAGTCTTGTCGTCATTTTGCTGTTTATTGCTGTGCAGAGAGACACTGTGGAGCTTTCTTTGTGAAAAGAGCTGCTAGAGCTGGGGCTGAAATAAGGCTGATAAGACTGAACCAAACTGCAAATGTTCTCTAGAACTAAAACAGCCATGCAGGACTGGAGAAAGTGTCTGCCACTTTAATATTACATATAGTCTTTTGAGCCTTTCTTAATTTTAAAATACATTTAGGATTGTGAAGTCAGTTAACGAGTCCATTCATCAGCATCCTTGCTCAGCAGAAAAGTGCAGCGTTAGTGTGATTATTGCCAGGACTTATGTTAGATTAAACACCACAACAGAATAAATGTAGCCCACAGTGTGTGTTCTTACTCAGTGTGGTCTTGCTCTTGGCTGGGGCGGCCTTGCGCACAGGTAGGGTGTTGGAGTACACCTCGCCTCCATGCCGCTGAGTCTGCGGTGAGGCTTTGCCCTGGGCGATTTTGCCCTCCATCCACTGCTGGTAGTCTTCTCCTCCATGAACGCCGGCCGTACCATTCATCACAGGCATCCCTCCTTCCACACCTCCCATCAGCCTCTGCATGCAGGCAATTAAAATGCAAACATTTTTTCTCGTTACGTCACAAAAGGCTGTTACGCAACATCTTGAAGCTCATTAGTGATAACGAAGGAGGAGAGCAGATCTGGGTCGTGAAATTGTGATTAGTGAAAACACTATTTGAGTTCACGCTGATTTGAAGATAAGCTTAAGGAGTAGCTGGGAGACGGCAAAAAGAATTTCAAAGTATATTTAGTCTGCCGTTATAAAACTCTACTAATCTGCACCACCGTAATTAAAATGATGAAGTCTTTGAATCTTGAAAGTCTGTGTTGATTTTTGAGCCTGCAGGAGAAGGAAGGGGGCAGGGTGCCAAAGAGCCTGAGGATATAAGGACCAAATGATTTCATTTCCCTTGACCCAGATTTTGTGAGGATGTGTTGAGGGATTCCCCAATGCAGTTGACCGCTTGGCTGGGCTTCTCATTCTCAAACCTCAAGAGTTAGAAAGTGGCCATAACCTAAAACTCTTTAAAAAAAGACTGACATAGCTTCTGGGTGCATTTTTTCTAACTGCCTGCAGGGGGCGACTCTGGTGGTTTCGGGTTGTCATCGGCAAGTCGATTAGCTGATGAGCTTTGAACTGTGCTCCAGTTTCAAATGGCTAGAAACAGTGAAAACAGCACAAGACTTCATGGAAATTCACTAACCAGTGAGTGACATCATGGTGGCTACACCCATCTTTTACATACAGTCTGTTGTACATTGTAGAGTCTAAGCTTGAATCCTGAGTCCTCTCTATCACAACAAACCCACAGCGAGCTCAGTGGAACACAATAGTAACAGATGTTTATTTCTAACACGTAAGTGAGCGTGAAGAAACAAAGCACACGGGTGTACCAGTGTTTGGCAAACTAAATCAGGCCAGAAGAAGAACTCACCTGCTGTCCCATGCCACCGCTGGCCCTGAGGGCTGCCAGCTCTGGAGGCACTGGCAGGGGTTTAGCACCAGGAATAGGCTCAGAGATGGGAAGGCCGGGGTGATGAGCACCAGGAGGCATGGTGCCCGTTGCACCACTCATCTGCTGGGCCAGAAACATGGCACGGTCTGGCAGTTTGTTGGGCTCGGCACAAGCCTGCTGCCACAGTGGGATCTTCTGAGTTAAAAGGTCCTTCCCCTGAAAGAAAGAGATGAGAAATATTGGTAGTCAAAATAATGTATAAGTTTTAAATCATTTGAATCTGTAGCTGAAAGGAAATGAGAGGGTACTAGCAGAGCGCAGCGGATCCACCAAAGTCAGTACTCACTTTACAACTTCTTCTGCACATGCGCCGTATGCCACTTAAGCAGTTATGTAATATTCCAGAAAGAAGTAAAATATTCCTTATTTGTAAGAAAAAAACTGGCTGACAAAAAGAGGAAAAAAAGCTCACAGATGTGCTGTGAATATCACTTTTTTGTGGCGCAATAAACAGGTAAAGCTGGAGCTCCACATCGTGAGTTGTTAATTTTTCTGTTTTTTTGGAGCAGCGCTTGCCCCTTTTTGCTGTGGGTGTACATATATTTCTCTAGTTTGTTTACCTTCTGAAATAAAGCCGCTTTTGTAAGTGTTTTTTCCCCTGTGGGCATCAATATAACAACACTTTTTTTTTTTTTACATAATCCGAGCAGACAAAAAGGTGATGCAAGAAAAAGGGAAAAGGAAAAAGGAGAAAGAACACGCAGTCAGCGCAGGCCACGAGGGATGAGGAGCCATACATTATACAGTAGTTCAGTTACATAAAGATACTTCTCATTTGCATTTGTCATCAGTGAATAAATGATGAAGTTCTGAGTTTTCATGAATAAAGAAAGACGGCGAGCAGAATCTGCTCTGCAAACAGCTTTTAACCATGCCAGGCTGGTGTGGAGGATAAACACAGCGTGGTTCCAAGGTTGTCTGGCCCCGCTGAGCGCATGTGGGCCACAGTGTCAGGTGTCCGCGTGTGGGTTGGATGATCAAACAAACTCACACATACACAAAGGAAAAAAAGTGCAGCAAGAACTAATTTGCACTGATAAAGTGACATCATGTAAGTGGCGATTCAAACTTGTTCTCTACAGAGAGTTTGGTCGACGGGCTCAGAGACGGCCATGTCAGCTCACGCCTCCTGTGGCTATAAGGCTGTGAGTACACAACATACATAGATTATCCACAGTTAATGCAGGGTTGTTTGGAGTTAGAGAAGCTTTTGTTGTTTCAGGGAACTTAAATTATCACTGAACAAAGCAGGTCAGAAGGAAACACTGTTAGCGTTTCCTTTTTGTACCTGCATCAGTGAAATTGCGATGAATGAAGTACGACCCACGCAAAGCTTTGTGTTTTCATCAAAATCTTTCTCGGTTCATGTGGATGTTGGCGAAAAAGATGAGTCATAATAATCCAAGTTAGCTTTTCACATAGTTAAGGTGGAGCGTAGGTGGGCAGAGCTTTAGCAGTGATGACAAAAATCGACAAGGAGAAGGCGGCTCTGTTTTCTTTCATTCTTTCTTTTCGGCTGATTGACAACAGCATGAGAGAGCCGCTCGCCTACAGTAACTAATAAAACACGAGATTTCCCAAAGTAACAGAGAGCTTCAGCAGTCATCTCACAGTACATGTACTCCTGAGGGTAACTAAGAAGTACCGGACCTGCAGGGTTTCATCAGTTCAATGGAGCTAAGCAGCAATAACTTAGGATTATATTTCATTTCTAATACTCTTACAACCAAATACCCAAAGAAACAACGACATAGTGATACCCCAGCTGCTTCCCTGAGTATGAAGCAACTACCTTCACAACCACCCAAAAATACATTTACATAAATCTAAATGTATTTATGCATAAATAGGGTGACTACAAATGATTATTATCATCACCACATGAGTTTAATTCAACTATCAGAGTCATTCAGAGCCTCACATCCACTGAAAAAGCTGAAAGTGGGAACAGTTTTTCTTGATTTTTCAAAAATAAGTATTAATGTGAAGTCCTCTAAGACAATTTTTTTTAAGGCTGTTTTATCATCACAGCAGCAGTTTGTGTTCTGTGCTTCCTCCCTCTGTCTATCAATCACCCATTCAGACACTTCACACCCACACACAGTGAGTCTGAACCAAGTGTTCTTGCAGAAGTAGGTCACTCTCCCTCCCACCGACCTCCACACTCCCTCCCATCCTCCTCTTCTACATCCTCTCGCACTTCCCTTTGCCACTTTTTTTTAAAAATAATTGACATTTTACATTTGTACAAAACAGACATAACAGGAAACAGACATTTTCACATTTTACCATTTGTGAAGGAGTGCGATACAGGAGAGAGTAGTGATTGGCTGATGCATCTGAGGTGTCCTTAGGGTTTTTTATGGAATTAATACATGAAAAATGCAGAAGGTCGCCGCGATTGGTAAAGGAAGACGATAAAGCGGCACAAGCCTATCACAGTTTGTACGGTATGTGCGGTAAAAGTGGCAGAAAACATGATCATTCATTTGGAGTGAAATCCAATATTCCCAATCTTTGGGAATATTGGATTTTAGTGCTTTAGTGCTTGTACTGCGTAAGGGTGCAGAATGGCTCCTCTCCACCAAACAAGTGGGAACATACATTCATACTTTCACCGAGGATCTGAAGCCAAACAATAAGGTTGAAGCTCAGTTTTGGCCTTTTTTTTCCAATTTCTTGGTGATCTCAGAAACACAGCTGTGGGTGGGCTGGGTGGTCCTAAAGTTGTAACAACTTAAAGGTAAACATCTTTTTTAAGACGATGAAGATAAACTGAGGGGCTGCGTAAAGACTCACTATGAGATAAGTAATGATTATTTTGATCTACGCGTCATGCAAAACTATTTCATTTGTTTCCAGGAATATAAATATGAAGCTGATAAAGCCCCAAAACTCAATTTTATTTATTTTTATTTATATACTGTAGCGCCAAATCACATCAACGGTTGCCTCAAGGCGATTTACATTGGAAGTTAAAGACCCTACAATAACACAAACCTGTTACACAACTGGAAGTCCTAAAACAGCATTTTAGCTTTCTACCCTTATTGGGAAATGCCTCAGTTACCAGTGAGCTATGGATGTGGTCCTACCACGACCAACAATCAATGAGAAGACCAATCATGTTGTTGTGATGTCACAGCCTTGTGACTGTAAAAACAAAGATAACTAAAAAAAACTAAAACTTTTAAAACCTATAAAAGTTCTTGTTTTTTAAGGTTTTGGAACAACATAAATGATGGTGTCGTAGGAGCAACAGCAGTTGCACATATCAAATATCTTCTCACCTTGTTGTGGTAGACGCTGCTGTTTTTGGCCACAGCACACTGACGGTCCACCAGGAAGCAGTACCTCCTCCTCTCCTCAGACAGAGCGTTCTTGTAGCCCTCAGCGATGTAGTTATCCAACTCACTCTGCTTATTACTGATGGCCTCCACATACTAGGAGCAAAAAGAAAGTACATGAAACAAAAACATGGAGGAAAATCTTAATCCAGACTGATAATACAAGTTTCAAGGAAAAAGTAGGACGCCATAAACTGGACTGGAAATGCGCAACATCTACTGTGGTGATTAATAAACCAAAAGGGTTGAGCTGATACACTCTGGAGTAAGTTTTTAAGAACAAAATCTCTTTCCAGAAATGTATTTTTACAGAAGTTCAGGGATGCGGTGTCTTGATTATTCTCAACCCCCCCCCAAAAACTGTTATGTAAAGTGGGTGAATCAACCGTTTAACAATCAAAGCTTTAAATGACTTCAGATAATGGACAGAATTTCAATAGCTCAGGCATCATACATCACAATCGTGACATATAAAAAGCAGACAAATTGGGCTTTCGTGTGCCGCCTTGAAAATTAAATCGAAAATGTCACAGCACATCAGACCTGAAAACCGTGAATTAGACAGAAAGAAGTCAGGCCCCTCAGGCTGTCTGATCACACATCTATTATGTGATCACAGTGACTGGTGCTCTAAATTTCCCGCAGATTAGTTGAAATCCGCTCTTTCCGAGCTATATCGAGCTTTTAAACTCATTCAACCTCCTTCACCAGCTCAGCCCACTGAGTCCATTTAGTGCTTGTACTGCGTAAGGGTGCAGAATGGCTCCTCTCCACCAAACAAGTGGAGCCACTCGTCCACATCCACAATCACCTTGAGGCTCACAAAGGCAAAAGTAGAATGAACCCAAACTTTATCGCAGGCTCGCTTACGTAACTGAAAACATTCAGATTCCCACGGTGTCACATAATGTGAAACAACATTCTCCGAGTGCCAGACAGCAAGGAGCTCCTGGATGAGGCGTTAATGACCGCGGCTCGGTGGTTTGCAGGGAAACTTAGAAGCCTACGCACTGTCATGTGCAACTGGCTGTTTGAACTAGCACCAGTGCTGTGGATGGCAGACTAGAGCTTTTAAAAAAAAGAAAATAAAGACAAGAGAGGTGACTTTTAAGCAGCACTTAAATTACCTAACACCTAACCACCATCACACATTAAGCAGCACCAGATGTACTAATTAGTCCTTTAATGAAGCATAATCATGTGTTCTTTAGAAAATATTCCTGCCTCACCATCAACATCACACTTACCTACAACATGGGAAACTGAATGTATAAAAAGAAATCATCTGAGGTATTTTATGCAATACTGAAATTTACTCTGGACTGCTTGAATTCTTTGTTATCAGGTTGCCCTAAAAGCTCCCCGGAAAGCCTTCAGTTGATCTGGAACGCTGTAGCGAGAGTACCAGCCAGTACTTTATTGGCTTTCTATTAAATTCAGAATTTAATTTAAAAGCCTTCTGCTCACATGCAAGGCCTTAAATGATCAGGCTTCAGTATATCTTAAAGACCTCATAGTGCTATATTATCCCAACAGAGCACTTTGCTCTCAGACTGCGGGCTGGTTTGGGGTTCTTGGAGTTTCTAACAGTAGAATGGGAGGCGGAGCCTTCAGCTCAGACCCGTCTCCTGTGGAACCGGTTTGGGATCACCAAACAAACACCCTCTTCTCTAGATTAGCCTCAAAACTTTCCTTCTGGATAAATCTTATAATTAGGGCTGGATCAGGTCACCCTAAACCATCCCTTAGTTGTGCAGCTATAAGCTCACGTAACCTTGGGAGTTCCCACAGAAACCTGAGCCCAATTTAGGTACTATTAATTCACGTCATTACCTGACCCTTGAATACTTTTGTCCACAGTTTGCGTTTTCACAGCTCTTTAAACTGGTTCACTCCAGTTAAACTGATTTTACACACTGTAAATGTATTTTATTGACATGATATTCATTTTTGTTTTATCTGTGCCAAAAATCCCTTTTGGGGTTGTGTCAGGAAGAGCGTCTGGTGTAAAACTCATGTGGAGCTAGTCTCTGTGGCAACAACCTCGTGACAAAGGGGAAAGCTGACTGTTTTCTGACTCTGTAGAGTCTTTAAAAAAGCTTCTTCAGGACACTTTTTCTGTATATAATTGAATAGAAATAAGAATTCGCTGAACTTATTAAAGAAAATGTACATTTTAAAAGCAAAACTGAACAATATCGTCACAGTAAGCTTGTGTTCATGTAAAGCTTTTGCTCATCCTTTAAATAGTAAGTGCTCCAATTAAAATGTAGCCATAGCGCTCTGCCGGCCGAGAGATTTAATTAAAAAATCATCTGTGGAAATAAATGTGCAGGCACCAAAATAACACTATCACGCAATCTAATGCACAGAGATCAACATTAACACAGGAAGGCTTTCACTTCCGGTCGTCCTTATTGAGAAAATTGGCCGTGAAGACATTACTGTGAAATAAGAAGTGGGGGATTTTCTAGCTACTGATGTTACATTTAGGAGTTAAGTGAGGGGTTTTGCAGAGAGTTGTTCATCATGCATTTAATTGTTTAGGCTTGTAATTCTCTATGGAACTGACTAACTCTAGAAATATTTCTTTTTCCTGCTTTTTAACCAATAACACTCTCATAACCATGCAGTGTTTATGACAGTGTAATACTGTGCCGAACCTTAACTACATATGCTCGTTAGCTTTACGATAATCCTTCACTGGGGGTCATTTACACACTTTATCACTGCGAGTGCTTTAAAAATCTGTCGAGATTATGACTGTAATAAAAGTAGGAATAAATAAGAATATGGTACGATTATTTGATCTATGTCATCTCCACTCCTTACTGAACCTGTGTCTTCATACAGACGGTCACTGGTCTTCAGGAAGAAGACACATTCACAGCGATCGGCTGTCTGTGCTGGTGTTGGTGTTTAATGAATCTAATAGACCCCGACTGACAGGTAAGATGTGGCAACAGCTGCAGACAACCAGCAATTAATCTCATCCTTTCACTCTTCACTACAAAGTGATTACAGTTGGAAGCACAGAGCCCCATTTGTGCCGGAGACAAGGTTGAGTGCAGTCATGAAAAATATGCATATAATCTATTCCTGTGACATATTTGATAGTTGACATTACAAAGATTTCGGACATCTGAACTATTTAAATTCTGGTTGGGGGTTTAAATCCTACCACACGAAGAGACACAAGCCCGGTTTTCTTTTGCATTTTAATCAAAGTTCAGCCACCTTTTTGTTTTTTCTTCTACGTCTAAGTTTTATGTTAATTATCACCAATTTCAGATTAAAATTAAAACAAAATATTAGTAAAAGAGCATCCGTTACTTTGGAGACAAAGTTAGAGAGGGATGGCTGAGATGGTCTGGGCATTTGCAGAGGAGGGAGGGTGGATATACTGGACAAAAGGTGTTACAGAAGGAAAAGAGGAAGACCTCAGAGAAGACTCACGGATGTAATGAAGGAAGACATGTCGAGGGTTTGTGTGACAGGATGAAATGAAGAGAGATGATTCACTGTGGATTAAAAGTTGACAAAAATTAAGCAACTCTTTTGTTAAAAACTGGATACTATGTAAGATACTGTCTACAAGTATCTGTAGTTTAACCAAAGACATAAAGCATGACTGCTCATGCTAAAATCATCCTTTTTTTCAAAAGTGAAACATATACCCATTAATTATGAGCCTCTTTCACCACCCAGTCTCTGTGATGGGGTGAATAATGTGCTCTGTGCACCCCTCATAGGCAGGTGGTAAAACTCAGTGCTACAAAATAAAGACATTCATGTGGCTGAATCTGGTTATTTAGCAGAAAAGAACAATCTCTTAGAACTAAACAAAGTTGTTTATGTGGGCGAACAAAGGCTGAACATGCACCAATCACCCACACTGGAATATTAAATGGTGACAAAAAAGTGGCAGCAGCAGAGGAAGATGAAGGCCATTCATGAGTCATATAAACAGTGGAGGTGGAGCCGCTTGCAGGTATCGCATTCCGACCGTCGCGAGGTTAGAGCGGCCAAAAGGGTGCAGTCAATCACCGGGAAGTGACTGATGGAGCGGTTCTCCCCTCCGTCAGCTCTCTGCCTGATTTCCTGAGAATTTTACTCTTTAAGAGTTACAGGAAATAAATCTGCGGTTTACCGAGGAGGTCACTTGTTTATTTACTAAATTCCTCGTGATTATGTCATCTTCCTAGAATGCCATGTGAACTCAAAAGGAAACCGAAAACCGTAAAAGGAGACATTTAAATAGCAGAAGCTGCCAAACCGGTCTCCTCTATCTCAAGCCTAAAGCCTTCCTCCTCTAAGATCCTTTACTCACAGTATGTAGACATATAGGGCCGCAAGCTTGGACTAAACTGTAGTCCCTGAAAAATGTGTTTCCGGGGATAACTCACTTAAATATTTCCATACTGTGAATCCCACTTCTTCTTCTTGTACTTTTACTACACCTGCAGCTACCTTTTTTCATCCATGATTTGTTTGTTTGTGTGTGCTTCAAACACAAAGATATTTAATTTTTTTTATAAAATAGGGAGAGCGAAGAACATTTGGGCTCATTATTTGATAGTTAACAATAATCAGTTTTCTCTCTGTCTGTCAGTAACTAACTGCACTTAGAGCTGAAACAAAGATCCAGTCTTGATTCCTGAACATGGGGGAAAAAATATGTGGCTAGCTTTTACATAAGCAGCAGTTCTGTGTGTGCAAGGTTTTCTTTATTCTATTTAGGATTTACTGCAGATGTACTGTGTTATAACGGGGTCGTGTATTAAAACCTAGTTTAAAAAGCCATACTGTACTTACACATGGTTGATCTATCTAAAGAGACTGTATAAGGAAGGGGGAAAATATTTGGCAACAGCAGCTTTTTGGTTTAATTACGTCATCATCATCATAATATTGCATAATGTAATAATAATTACATTTAAGTAGGCCGAAACAATGACAAGTAGAAAAATCAAGTGTAGCTACAGTAGAAGAATCAAAATAAAACTTTAACCTCCTCGAAAAGACCAAAACCCTGAATAAACAAGGAGTATGTCAATGTAATCTCTCAGATCATGAATTCTGTTATATCTTACATTATCCTTATGCTGCCATTGCATATGCATGAGAAAGGAACGTATATGGAATATAGGATGCAAATGTTTATAAAAGCATCCCTGGATAATTGATATACTGTACATTCAAGTGCATTTATTCGCCACAGCTCCTTCTCCATTATTCATGCAGCTTCAGTACATTAAGCCTGATCACCCTCAGATATGGAGCCCTAATTAGATTCCTACTTGCTTTTCATGTTACTGCCAATCAGCCACTCTTCACCCAAAAGCTCCCCCTTTACACAAATATAAATCTGGCCAAACACTGCTTCTGGTTTCTGCTGACAGTGAGCCCGATCAGCATTTAAGGCCTGTGCATGGAGGGAGATGGTGTCCAAGTAATCACCGAGTTTTCACATTAAAGATGGTCTAAATCGCTGGTGCAAAAACTCTGCTGAGTATGAAACATGTCTGTCTGTGGTGGAAACGGCCATTCAAAAAGCTTATCGGTACCGTTTGCAGTGTTTTCTTCAAAATGACACCGAACTGCGCAGAGGGATGTTAAGCAGTGTACGGCTGTAGGTAAATTCATTCATTACATGGAGAGGTCAAAGGATACCTCCACATCCAGCTCTTACAGCTAAAGCTTTCTGTGTCTCACTGAGAGGAAGGTAAATGCAAACTGCCAAAAGGGCGAAAGTAATAACAGGCTATTGTGTTAGCTCCCTCCAGAGGAGCCTGCCAGCTATAAAAATAAGATGAAATGGATTTTGAAGTCTCAGCACTGATCCTAGTCATAAGAAACCCAAATAGTAAGGTCCCATCTTCATGAGCAGAAGGCCTACGGCATATGTGTTTCAAATAAAACCTGGTTATCAGATACATGTGGCAGAGTTCTAACAACAACAACATAATAATAATAACAATAATAAAATCCCCAAAGGGGAGTTGATCCTATAGACGGTACATAAAAGATGGACCTAGCCACAAGCAATGTTTTTGATTTTTTTAAAGTTAGAAATCATCCAAATATAATTCCCTCGAAGTCAGCAGGTGTAAATTTATAGCTGGAAACAGAATGGGTGACATTGTGGTTGCTATGCCCATCGTTTATATACAGTTTAGCAGGATAGTCTTGAACTCGGATATCAGAAAGTAGCTTAGGATATCTAACAAGCAGGGTTTAGGGTTATTAAACTATAATTACATTTACAGTATAGAACCTATTTGTATTTCATGCTATATTTGGTGGAATGTTTTACAGCTGATCAAACATTACATAAATCAGTATTGTAATGTGAGCAAAGAGTGTGATTCTATTCTTTGCATCTGAAATGATCACAACAAAAAAGCGTCGGCACATAAATGTAGAAACAACCGCATCTCTTTCCATTCGTAACATTTCCATTAAAGCGACTTATCAACTGAAAGCGAGCCTGGTTATGTAACGCAGAAATGTGTCTGATGGAGCCAGCTAAGTGTGTTTACACGTGAAGAACAAGAGCACACAAGCGACAGAGGGAGATCATTAATCACAGCCAAGCTGGCTACGAGCTGACTTCCTCTTATCTTCAGCAAGACGCCCATAAAAAAAACAAACACACACAGAAACAAAGAAAAAGGTTTTAACTATGCACAGTTCTCACTTACCCCTCATCAGCCTCGCATTCCTCTCATGATGAGATTGTAGTTTTGATTGGTGTTACTGCTGATTAACGTGAATATCTGTGACATCGTTGCTCAATATGCAGAAATATTCATTAAACAAATGTCTGCAGATATGTTCTGTCCCTTTATGAAACACACGAAGGATCCGTGTCCTAAGCTTGGTCATCTCACAGTTTCTGTAAGCTGCACATAAAATGGACGAGCTGAAGTCTCTACAATCAATCAGTGTGGGAAGTTTCAGAGTTGGCCCCGAACAGAAGAGATCTCAGAAAGATGAGACTTTCTTCAGAAAAGTGTGGAAAAGCGTGCTGGTGTATTTTTCTCAGTAGGACATCAATGATTTAGGAGACGGCAGTGAGTCGAACAAGCGTATCAAGGGAAATGGCTCTGCGCTGACGAGAGGCCACCGGCGAGACTTCATTCAAGTGCCAGTGCGACTCGATTAAGGCTAATGATAATGCAAATTCATCAAATACTCTTTATTACTTACTAGTACTGTCTCTAAAAGTGGTAAAACGTCATGTCAGTCTTGTTTTGTAAACACTAGCATAAAAAGCACAGAGTATATTTATTTACAATAATCTAAACTCACTAACGCTCATATTTGACAGGATGATGATACAAATATTGCTAAATTACTGAAGATTATTCTGTTATGTTGTTTTATATTCAGTGTTTTCCTGAGTTTAGAGTTCATGAATATCACAGGAGAAGAAAATGGGTTTTTTTAATTCTATTCAGCTTTTTTAAAAAACATTTTATTTCTCTTCTTATCATCCTGGGATTCTGCAAATGTACTGACCTTGTAACTCTTGCAGCATTAATCATAATGTGAAGTGCTGATGTTGATATTTCGGCATTCTTTCCATTGAAACATGAAAATGTTAAACTGGAGGATGAATAAAACTGTTCTAATGAGCATAACCTAAAGCCACAACTTACCTTTCCCTCTAATCCGAGTCCAAATAACAAACACATCAGACTGTGTGCTGTGCTTAAAGAGAAGCTCTGAGTTTTGCTGCCCCTGAGAACTGCCCGCTTTAATATTAACATCAGTCTTGAGCTGGAGGAACGAGCAGCAGTTACTTTAATCTGTGTTTTCTCTTCCTCGCTGCTCTAGAAGGCACCAGTGAGCTGTGCCATCATTTAATTAAAAGTTAGACAGTGGAGGATGCTGTAGTGATGGCCTCATTTCATGGAAGGAAGTAAGCAAACTTTCAAGCTTGCTGCTGCCAGAAAACACCCAGATCCATGCTGTATGCCATGCTACATCTTGAAAAAGGCAGATCTGTGTTTCACCTTTGCCTGGTGTCACTTGTTCCTGCCAAGACCTGATTCCCATGAGAGCCCTTATGATGTACAACAAGAATCTGGCTTTTTAAACATGCTGTTGCCCTCTGACTGTGCTAAGGCTAGTCAGGAGGTCCACAGTACATGCTAGCATACTCAAAAGGTGAAAACGTGGCTGTTCTCGTGGGAAAGTTAATTTGCCAAGAGATCAACACCATGAATACTGCATGAACAAAGCAGCACCACAGACTAGACCAGTTCAAGCATCGTTAACTCAGACAGCCTGAATTGCTAGTTACTAAAGCACGTGAAAAACTTTGAGCTCCTGCTGAGTAGAGGCATGTGTTTAAAAAAAAAAAAAAATCTGCTTCCCGTTTTCCTGAAACTTCATAGGAATTTGACTATAACCCTGTTGAAAAGGCTGGTGTCTGTAATTAAAATTAGCATGGCTTTAGATGAAACAGCATGCGCGGCAGGAAAGGAGAGTCATCTCAGCTGAGACCGGAGCTTTCACACCCAATAATACATTAAGGCCCAGAGGGAATGACAGACTTTGGGCCTGAATGTCCCTGTGCTGGTGTTCCTCATGCTGCAGCTGAACCCCCCCCCCCCTATCGATTTTTGGAACGACCGACTTGGCCGCCCCCTTCATGCTCCAGCAGCCATCCACTGCAGCAACACTAACAATTACACAATAATTACCTCCCCTGCTGCTCCCACAGAGCAGCACAGGGTGACTTCTTCAGCCTTTATGTGCTGCACAATTAGCTTTTTAACCTCTGATCCCTGTTTTCTTTGCAGTATAACGATAAGTTAAAACCACATTGTGCATGACTTTATGATATATGATGACCTCTCTTTCCGTAAATTTTTTCCTGCATCACAAGTTGTGTAAGTTGGACCAGAACTGATCTCTAAATAGTATCAAGTCAGCTAACAATGACCATAATACATTTCAGGGGAAGGGAACTTTTACAGGAGCGCTGGGGACAATACATACTTTGGACCAGTGCTCTGTTCGAACAGCAATAGCTGATGTGACAGAGAAATTACTTCTAAAGAGACGTGTGAACCTCTGTTTTTACCCAGTGCAGCTGCAGGTAAGTACTTGTTTTGTGCTTGACAGGCTGTCAGCAGATGAAGCCCCATATTCCCCTTTCCACTGTGAGTTTAATTTGATATCATAAGTGCTGACAACACATATAAGCTTCAGAGGTCCATCAATCATACATTCAGCATATTGCTAACACCAAAATATACAAACAGAAACAAGTGTGTGTGACATTTGAGTAAGCACACAGCCAGCTGTGGAGATAGCAAAATCTGCCTAAAACTGACTTTATGACGCTGCAGCTGTAATAAAAGCGATTTCCGGACTGAAGCCAATAAAGGCTAGCCTATATAAGGCTGCATACGTGTGCAAACGTCAACTAAGAAGCATAAGAACATAAAAGGATATCATCTTCCTTCCTTTTGCATCCTCACTCTCTATCAGCCTCTCAAATCACAGCAGCTAACAGCAGCATCTCCTGTGCAGGTTGTATAAGAGGGCACGCCCACCATGTGTCACCGCAACACCTACAGATGAGAGCGCAGAGACTTGCACCGTCTAATCACGCCTCCGCTCAAGCAGTTACCGGGACACGAGAGAAATATGCCTCACTCAACCCATTCACCTGGCCTAGATACTGTCAACAAATATTATGCAACGCCGATAAGTGCAGCAACTAATGACACAGATAAATTATTAAAAGTTGTGGGAGTGCATTGAACAGTTACAAAATAGATGTAGCCAAGCTCCTTTTATCATAATGCTTGGTTTTTTTCTTTTAAATTAAACTGGTGCAACACCGGCGATCATAGCCATGTTAGCTTTGGTTAACACGGCTATGATCATATTATATTGGTGCATGACATAAGCACTTTTTTATGCATCAGCATCTGTTTTGCTTCTGTTGCTTTGTCAGATCTTTTCTTTAGGTGCAACATCTCTACAGAGATTCTTTGATTTATTAGTATAATAATTAAGAGTTTCATCACTTTTTTCCCATAGACTTTTTATTTGGGTCCTTAAGATATTTTATACACATTTTAGAGCCAACATTTAAACAGCATGTACAGGATGATGCTCGTTACCCAAATCATCAATCTGGTAGGTCTAAAACCCACATGGCTTTATTTTGTCTACTCTATTGGGGAGTAGACAAAATATTACTATGTCTGTTGGCATCTATTGGTGAGATACTGTTTTGTGATCTACATTAAAACTCCAGTCTCAATTAAAATTTGTGTGTTGTTGTCTGAGTGGTAACATTCGCTATCTCCATTTCCCCTCAGAGGCCGGGTACACGAAGCACGAATGCACGGTCGGGGGCCACATCCCATTCAGCTCAGCACGTCCTATCCCATCAGCACCGGCAGCAGTCACGGATTACTAGGCGCACTGAGGCTCAAATCCCATCAGGAGGAGGGAAAGCATCTGTGAGCCAGGAGGAGCCGAGTGTGTGGTAGACTGAAAAGTCAGCACGAGTTCACTAAAAGTCTCTGTTGGCGTTTCGAATTTTGACACTGCTGAAATAAAGATGGAGTGAATTATGTGAAACAGACATTTTCACCAGAAGCTGACTGGCAGGTTGTCTGCGCCACATGCTGGCCTGAAGCCAGACGGATCACATTTTTTTGGCACTGGCATTTGTAGCCATGCTGCCATGCATTTTTTAAAAGAGGTCCTGCAGATAGCCATACGGATACTGGTGATCCATAGACATCTGCTTTTTTCTTTATTGATCCACTGAAGAAGCTGCACACATTTACAGTGACCGACACACACACTCACACACTGACCTGCATCTCCTTGTCCCCATATTTGGACGGGTGCTTGCTGCCCTGGCTCTTCCGGCGCAGTTTCTTTAGCTCTGCCTGGCACTTCTCCAAACTCTCCCCTTTGCTCTTGTGCTCCATCTGGTACTTCTTCAGTGCAGCCTGGGGGGGGGCAGCACAAAGTCAGCAGGGGCACAGCAGTGCTGCTCGCATGTGTCAGCATCAGCAGATGATGTTTCACACTGACAGAGGCAGACATTTATTTGACAAGTGGTCAGCTTCTGCATCACTGAGACAGGAGAACTGAAGGAGGTTTCTTATTTCTCCTCCTCACTCCCAATATTTTGTTTCCTGATCGGATGTTTTTCTTTTCTTTGTGTATCACATGTATGTATCACAACATCAACTGTAGCGTGTTCATGTCAATAGTATGCATTATGTCATATGTTCCTAACAACTTAAAGGAACATGCAAATCAAATTAAAGCATTCATTTGAAAATATATTTGAGTGACATTCATCCAAAGCCCTCCAAGAGTGCTTATAAATTCTTTGTTTAGTATTACATAATGCTCTGGGGGCTGATTCCAAACACAGATCACCCCAAATAAATTCCTCCACTTAATTTTGTTCTTTTTGTGCAAAACTACTCAGTTTCGCAGAATTTCTCACTATTCACGGGACAGAATAGGATGTGATTTATGTAACTTGCTGCAGTGGTTTGGATGAAAGCTGGCGGAAAATTAAGGAGTGCATTTTGTCTCCGAGCCAGTGGTTTTATGAGAATGTGGTTCATACTGTATTCCACATAAATTCACTCCCATGAGAGGTCCAACAGGATGTTTTATTCAAGCTCGTGGTGGGGCAGGTGTCCTGTTACATAATGAATCTGAATATTATGCCATCAGAATCTCCTCAAGCAGTAATTCTTATCACAAGTGGTTTTCATAAAATTCATGCAATTAAGCCGGGATTCTTTTTTTCCTTAAAATGAAACATGAAGAATTACCCAACGAATGTCCATGAAATGCTTCAGGAAAGCACAAGGTAGCAGTAACTAAACGGTATCATTGTCTATGAACGTCTACAACATTTTAGAGATGAATGAAATTGACTGAATCAAGTAAAGGCTAGCTAGTGTCCATCAGCTAGAGTCTTCTTTTAGCGCTGCTTTGGTCTCCACCAGTTTCTCCAGGTGGTTTCTAAACCAGTCTGCAGCTTTGAAAAATACTTGTTGCGTGCTGTTGGAATCAAAGTGATGAGTTTGAACTAAACAGCAACAGTGTAGCTAAACCAAAACAATAAGCTAGAAGAGGCTGAAAGGCCCATTAGAGCGGCACAGTTTAGTGACTTGTGAAGAAGGGAATCTCACATTCAGGTATCGCGCGTCCAGCTCGACCTTCTTCTCCAGCTCTGTGAGCAGCTCGTTGTGAAACGACTTCAACTGCAAGACACAGAAAAGCCTCAAACACAATGCAAGAAACAACAAAATGCACTGAAACCTCAAGCAGTCACATGATCGACCACAGCAGATTATTTTTAAAACAGGAATGTCACTCATGAGTTAGTGTTGGTGCAGAGGAATGCCTTGAAGTGTGAGACTTTTCCAGTTACAATGCAAATAAAGGAGGGTGTCTGGCAGTGTACACCAAGTTTTCTGCCCGTGTGCACGTATAAGCTGAGAGAACACAGGACAGTATAGACTGGATTCTGCACATAATATACTGTGACCTTCATTCTCTCCTTTGGATATGTTCATATAACCCAAGTTCTATTTAACTTGCTGAGAGTCAGCACCGAATGAAATATTTGCATAAAAATGTAATATTTGCTCAGTTTCTAATCTGCATCTTGTACCACTGCACTAAAAAAATATCATCATTACCTTGAATCTTTGACACCTATTATCCAAAAGATCAAAGATTCCAGTTTCAAAATACCCTTTAACACAATTTGCATAAACATTAAAGACAGGATGCTCCTCGCTGTTTCTTTTTGTTGACTGAGCGTTTCCTTCTAATGTTGCCACAATTGGCCAATTTACTCTTTGCTGGATTCAAATAAAGACCTTTTGGAGAAGTGAAATGAGAATGTTTTCAGTCTGTAATGACTGTAATTTACATATCAGAGTATCAGTAAACAAACCATAGCAAATAAAGAGAGTTGCTGCCATTAGAAACTGGAATTACAGTAGAAGCTACTCGTGTACAGTAGGGAGTGTGTCTTGCTGGGTATTAAATGTTAAAATATATCGTGTGACTCCAAAGCAACAAGCCCACAATCCGTCTGGCTCAAGGCTTAAGAACTGCTGATTTTAGCAACACCACCACCACCACATGCTCACCATCTCCTCAAGCTGGATCTGGATCTGTCTGTGCACTTCAGCCATCTGAAAGAGCACATCCCCTGGAGAGAGAAGACAAAGAAAGACAATAAACAAAAAGAGAGAAGGGAGGGGAGGGAGAGAGGGAAAAAAAGATAGCGATATTAAGTCATTCAAACTCTGTGTGAGAGCAACACACATCGTGCAAAAAGAGAGACCATGCAGCTGCGCAAAACAGATGAGAGACAGGTGTACGGTGTCGAGGGAAGAGGACAAGGCAAAGGACAAAATGAGACAGCTCGTGATATCGACGAAGCAGACGAAACTCAAAACAGTGACAAAAATTAAAAGTGCACTCGAGAAATATGCACTAATGAATGAAAAATAAGAGCGTTAACCAAGAAACCTACTGAAAGTATGTGGATTTCCCTTTTACCAAGAGCTTACAACACTACTGCTAAGAAACACACAGGAACAGCATGGTAAAAGAAAAAATCTTTAGTATTTCATCCTTGCAATAAGACATATGTATTACTACAACATAACAGGGGGAAACACCAAAAAGCAGACCCCAGAAAGAAATCAAAGCTAAAAATAGAGAACAAAACAAAACACAAAAAACTAAGTAGAAAGTAAAGGATGATTCATGCAGCCAGGGAGGTGCGCATTGTTTTAAGATACCTACATGCTGCCTCTTCTGAATACGCAATGCATTGTAAAAAAACAAAAAACAAAAAAAGGAGCAAAAAGATCTAGTTTGAGCAAAGAACAGAGGGATAGAGACCTGAAGAGACAGTGACAGATCAAACTACCCCAGGAAAAATGAGACACACAACAAGATTTCACACAGAAAAACACTCAGACAGGCAGTTAGTCTGACCCTGCCCTTACTTACAAACCATCTACGTGCTCTCGGACACTGGATTTTTCATGCAGATGTTAAGACTGACTAAAAACTGGGGTATTAATTTGGTCGTGAAATTTATTATTTAAATGTTCGTGTCGGCTTCTTGTTTGTCAAAGAAATACTGTCCAGCATATGGAAATCAACACACGTAAATAGGGATAAACTGATATACTGGCAATTTTGACATTCATTAATAATTTTGGATTGGCTACATTTTAAAAAATTGTGAAATTACAAATTTCTTTTTAAACATATTTTTATCTGAATCCAAGCACCTTTTAAAACATCAGCCCAGATCAGTGCATCCCTATTTGTATGCTTTGTAAATTCTCAAATTTCAGTATCTGCCTCAAAAACCCAGCATCAGTGAAGCTCTACAAACAAGGTAATATACTTTAATACTAAAAAGTAATGTTCTAGTAACATTATATATAATCTATAAATGAAAGGAAACCTAATATTCTCACATGCCTTAAGAAAATAATAGTTAACCATCTATAAAAAAAACAAAAAAAAAACAAAACACATCTCATAGAACATCCTGTACATGTACTGCAGTTTCTTATTGCACATCTACCATAATATTTGGAAATACAGAAGTTTTTCCCTTTTCTTAGACAATATAAGGATATAATATTAATAATATAAGACACTAAGTAAACCGCTCTTGGTATTTTTATGAAAAAGCCTAAATTAAAGTACATCTTACAGCTGCAGCGGCACCATAAAGCACCCGATTTATTCCAAATGAACCCACTAATATATATTAATGTCACTCATCTGCCTCCTGCATAATGCATGCTGACATTAGATAATGTACGCCGCTGCAGCGCTGACTTGAAGTGAGTCTGAGCGAAGGGTGTACGCGAGTGTGTTGGTAGACCTGTGAACACCGGACAGTGGACAGTCAGAGGGGACACAGAGAGTGGGCTGCCTGGACAGGATTAATGGGCTTAATGGAAGTGCTGTGTTCATGCAGATGAGATAGAGGGGATTTAGGAAAGGTCGGAGCAGGAGGAGGTGGGGGCAGAGGTGGAAGGAAAAGAAGTTTATATTTACTTAAGGGGACTGGATTTAAGTCTGCATCCAAGCTTCTGCTAAATAACTTGAGTACTTCAGATAGATGTATAGCAGCTGAGGTCACTTAAATTCTCTTTAATCATAGTAATATCAGCCTTTTTTCTTGCCTTTATTCTTTCCTACTTTCTCCTATGCTTCATTTGCAACAGCTTCTGCCTGTCACTGTCAGTATAATAAAGTAATCTTATTAGTTCTATAAAACACACAAAGTAAATGGTTTCTATTTTTTTGCTAATAGCTATCAGAGCCGTGCAGCAAATCCCTCTTTTGTAAATTTGCTGTCACCAGTTTCTCAGCACAAGATTTTAACTTCTGCAAGATGTCATCCTGGCTGCCCTTTAACCTCACAAAAATCCAATGTCACACACGAGGCAAACCTGACTCATGCATGCAGAACAGAAAGCCACACAGGGGAGTTTAGCCCACAGCCCTTCTCATCCAATGCACCAGCTTACTTTAAAGCCTCCTGCTTCCACCCATCTCCTTATGAAAATGCACCAAAAGGCTATAACGCTGTGGAAGTGTCTGACTGCCGGCGAATAGGGCGTTGGGGCCAGCGAGGCAGATAAATGCACTGATGTGTACTTTCAAAACTCTCCTTTGATTCTTGGAGGACACCCAACGCACATTCCCATCCCATCCATTAATAAACAGCCGCTGGCCATCGACAAGTGACGGCGACCGGGCTGAACTCAAGCACCTCTATCACACACAATTGCACCAATGTTGATTTCAGCCAGAGGGGGGTAGCAGAAAAGAGAGGGGGTAATTAAAGGGGCATTTGTTTCTAGAATATAACAAAATATCAGATTCTTGGGGAGGATTCAACTTCCTTGTTAATTTATTTCTATTATTCTAATTTCTGGCCATTTTCCTTTATATTTCCCTCTGAGAAAATATTCAGAATTTCTCACCATATATTAGCAGAAAATGTCCAAATAGAGAGAAATGAGTGTGTTAAATCACACAGGGAAAGTAAGGCCCGCTTACTTTCCCTTACTATCTGAGGTAGCCCTCAGACATTAGTTTCCATACTTCCTCCCTCACTGCCAACAAAACTGCCTCTCAGCTGGTAATAACATTTAAAAAACTGGCCTTGGTCATATTTCTGGGTTTTTAAATATGTACCTGCAGGCTAATTTACGCTGTTCTTCATTGTCCCTGAGGAGGAAGACTTCTCTCTCTGATTCTCATCCCCTTGCAGGTCAGAGTTCAGTCTCCACATCAACATACTGAGAGCATCTCACTTTAACTTTAGAGACATTCACTTCACTTTAAACTTTAGAGCAGCAGATGGTGACTGAAAGGTCGCCCTGCCACCAGCTGCTGAAGCATATAAAAATAAATAAATCCTCGTTTGAGCTTTTATGCCTCCAAGGGCAGTTCTGACTGATAACAAGCTGGCATGAGAGTATAACTATCACCACAATGTCTGCAATTTAGTAAGAGACAAGCAGCTGAACAATGAAGCAACGCATATGTGCCAAAAACTGCAATACCTCTAATGACCACTCGAGGCAGGCTCTAAAAGTGAGTCAATCCCCACAGACTGTTACGTTTAAATATTCAACTTTACAGCAGAAATAAGCAAGTTTACAGCCTGCTACTAAAAACTGAACCACACAGCTTAACTACATTTGTGCTGTTAGTGCCTTTATTGGCACTTTTATCAAATTATCTGATAAATATGCTCTACTGAAAGGTAGACCTTCAGTTACGGTGGTGTTCTGGTGTTTTATTTGTCAAACAGCACAATAATAAACAGCAATACACTATACAGTGCAAAGCCAACAGCAGATCTCAGTATGGCTGCACCGATCTTCTATAAATAAGTAAAATTTGAAAGGCATCTCCTGATCCATTTGCCAAAGTTCAATACTATTACAGCCAATGGGAACAAGGGTCAAAAAATTAAAACCAACTTGTAATAAAGAAGTAACTGCAGGAAAAAACTGTTAAAGAGCCAACAGGTCTCACAGTGCTGCTCTGTGGCTTTGACCCACAGGCTTTTATCACCTGGAAAATCCCCAAATTCCTGGAAGTTCTTGTTTAATTGCACCCATCTAATCCAAAATCTCTCCACCTTGCATTGTGAAATATCGGACTTCTACCCGGCAGAAGTAAGCTGCTTACTGTTAATCAGAGCCGATCACAACATCTGAGGCTTAAAGGGGAGTAAAGCACATTGTTGTCAGCACTCAGCACACGCAGGTCCAGATCAATTAAAGATTAAATACACAATCGCTCCTTTTGTCTGCAAAATGTTCTCGCAAACCAAGACTCAAGCAGGCCACACTCTCACAGTTAGTCGCATTGTCTTCCTCCTAGGATGACATTGTTCCTTCATGCTGTTCTTGGAAAAGTTAACACAAAAGGACACATCTAGCTAACAAATGAAAACCTAATGCTCAAAAGCAATTAAGTGAGATTCAGAGGTTTACAGTACACATGAGAAAAACACAACAACTTAACAGCCTCTAAACCCATCATAGATGGGCTGAGAAATAATGACTCATAAATGCTGAGAAACCAAAAGTGGAGTAAAGTTGATTTTAAAAGAAAAAAAGCAGCAATCACAGTTCGCTCAACACTCCAATGACTCAACTGCTAAATCACACTCTGTCAGTGGATATGTGTACAGTAAGAGCAGTTAAGACTGCAGGGTGGGAACAAGCCCATTATTCATTTGGGCAACCAAAGGGCAGCACTAACATCTGGCTTTATTACCCCAGCTACTTTTCCATGCAGCTCCTGGGCTTTAAAGAGTGAGAAGGAGGGAGTGAGCCACAGTTAATGGCCATATGAAGGAAAGTGTTTTATGTAGTGTGCATCTCTGCAGGGACTGTATTATAGAAGGCTGAAAGCAAACAAGCAGCTCTAATCCCCAGAAAGCTGCAGTGAAGGGAGTACAAGGTGCTGCGGGGAGATTTGTCCTCCACAATGCCGCATGATTGACACCATTATTGTTGTGCTCTTCTGGGTCTTTAATTTTGCTAAACACCGGCTGCATCAGGGTGCATATAAACACCCCCGAGAACATGTGCAAATTTCCCCAGAAGTAGTAACAATGCTTGATTTAGCATTCAGATTTTAAGTATCCACTTGACAACAAAGTAATTACAAGTTTTTTTGTTGTACTCGCAGTTAATCAGCATAACATTTGGTGCGTCTGTAGTCCAGCTATAATCCTGCACTCCACCGGCAGTAAAAACCCAAGATGACATGTTAAAAGCTGTCACTGCGTTTCATGTTATAAATTACAACAAGGGCACAAATCCCACTGACGTGAGTGTAAACATGTCATCTTAGATCTGGGCTGTTTGACGTCTTCGCTTCTGCAGTTTATCGGAAAGAAAAATGAATCTTTTAAAAGCGCGATCGAGCTACAGGAGATCGATAGGAATGGCTGGCTATACATAATCATTACGTGGTGGCTGATGGGGTGCTAAATGAAGAGTGATCATCTGTGGCAGAAGATGCAAGCTGCTACTAAGACACAGGCACAGAGTGGTGGATGGGATTTTGACAAATCAACAGAGACCCTGGCAGGTCAACACAATTCTTGTCATCTTAAATCATTACTTCTGACCTCTAATTGTTTCTCACAGTGAGAAATGTACAAATAAAGAAAAAGAAGATATATTTGCTTTGTGTGCTTGTATAGAGTTAGCACACTGAGGCACAGGCGACAGTGGGAATCAGGGTATAATGTGGATTTCAAGCCTACAAACATCTCTTCTTCCACTAAATGGGGCATTGCTTTAAAAAGGCATGACAGATGAGAATTCATTGACAGCTTCACGCTACAGCTTGGTGACAATAAGTTAATAATGAGCTGACAAGTGCCACTATGTTCGGTTTTGAAATGGATAAACACGCAGAAAGAGAAAATCCCACAAGCCTGGGAGGAGACAGGCATCAAGAGCCTAACAACAGCTTCCTGTGCGAAACAACTCGCATGTATGAAAAGTGTCCGTGCGCGGTGCCTCAGATCAGAGTCTCTATTATCAGCATCATTAAGTCACCATTTGGACGACTACCCACATCAAGGACAATGCGACAGCTCAAGGACATTTTATAGTCCAACACATTATTAAAGCCACATTACCATCCCATTAGAGACATTTGCTAAATTAATCACTACACAATCCCTCGCTGATCTCTTTTTTGTCAGTTGACTGGCACCCAAAAAGACGTCCAGCTCACTGTTGACAAGACAGCTTGTTTTAAAGTGCTGATGAATTGTAGTGGGTTGTATTAATGAACGGCAGGTGGAGGTGATCAAAGTGCTGGCGCTCCGGCCTGTGTGCTCACTTGGCAGTTTGGTTTTGATTTGCCAAGAGACTGGGTGGAAGCTGCTAACGAGCCGGGAGCACATCGCTTCCTGTCTCGCCTTCCTTGCTCTTTCTTCTGCATCTCTTTCTTCATCATGTCTCTTGTTTCTTCCTCTTTTTGTTTCTCTGCATCCTCCCTCACCACCTGGGGTGACATGAGGACAAAGGCAGGAGCAGCAAAGGGAAGCTAAATTAGCAGGGCAGCTCTGCTCTGGTGATGTCCGGACAGAGGAAGGATAGTTTGGTACCCAGTCACAGATTAGCCACTTGGGTTTTCGGTTGCATCACCAGTTAGGGAAAAAAAGTGGACAAAAACTGTATCTTAAGCCCTTTTGGAACACTGCATGTTTTGGTTCTCTTCTAATTTAGTCCGATATATTGAGGAAGTGAAAACAAAGCCAAACAAAGTGTAAATCATGAAGCTACCAAACAGGACACAAACAGGAGTCTCCTGGCTGACAAACCTGTGCATTTTTTTAACAACTGGTAATGACGACAAGAGGGTAGCTCCAAAATATTTATATAGTATATATTTTGGAATATATATCAAATATTATTTTTTAATCACACATAAGTTTGGATTTTGGTAAGGCTTAAAAGTTGGTGGCACAGCTGTGCTGGCAGGTAAACATTTAAGCCTCGCCCGCCTTGATCTGTAGTCACGGGTTTTGGGTAGTGAATGAAAGAATGGGATCACAAATACAAGCGGTGGAAACGAGCTTTCTCCAAAGGATAGCTTCCAACTAACTTAGCGACAGGGTGAGGAGTTCAGTCACTCTGAGTAATCAGAGTAAAGCTGCTACTCCTCCACATCAAAAGGAGTCAGTTGACGCGGTTCGGGCCCCTGACAAAGATTCCTCCTGGGCGAGGTGTACTAGACATGCCCATCTGGGAGGTGGCCTCAGTGTAGAACCAGGACATGCTGGAGAGTATGCACCTTCAGCTCCTCTGAATAAGCTGGACGAGGTGACTGGAGAGAGGGAAGTCTGCACTTCTCTGCTTAAGTTGGTGCCCCTATGACCCGTCCCCAGGTAAAAGGAAGAAAAATGATGGCTGAACATCCAGCAGCAGCTAAAATGCTAAAGTTAATTCTTCAAAATGTTGAAATTTCAGTGACTATGTCCATCGTTTATGTGCAGCGTAGAGCATTACTCGACCACGTCCCCTACCACCCGGCTCTTTGCACTCTTTAGAGTTTTAAAAGAGGACTGAAAGACTAAATTGCTGCATCCGGAACATTAAAGTGCCAAAGGATACCTTAATGCATCTCTGCAACATCAGTAGTATCTAAAGGACATCTAAAGGGCAGTAGCAGACACCCTGGGATGAGATGGGATGTACTTACTTCATTATGTACTGAGACCTTCAGGAGAAAAATAAATTATAACTCTCCACAGAAAAAGGAAAACTGTCCTTGCTTCGGCATGAAAGCAAACACTAACCTAACCGATTTATCATCCTGTACTGTGTCCCTCATCATTCCAGTTGGGTGTAAACTCCAGTAATATCCTTTCGTTTTGACTTTGCACGTCAAGCAATGGTTCAAAATGCTGCAATCAATGATTTTTAAAGTTATACATGGTCATAACCATTCCCGGTTTGCGCTCTGAGATGTTGAGGTGACAAGGCCGGGGGGAAAAAAAAGTAAGAGTGCTCCCGCTGCATTTTCTCCCCTCTATGCAGAATGAATGCTGGCTGAATTCAGATTGGAGCTGAAGCTCAGGGGAAATTCTGCCTTTGCTGGATCAGAAAAATGAGGGTTACACTGGGGTCAACAGCTTTTTTTTCCCTTAAGCTGAGCAGCATGAGATTTCAAGCAAGACACATTTGGAGGGACACCAGTTGTGCATATTATGGAAGAATTTCCCTAAGCGATGGCCTTAGAATGTCACAAATGATGTTTTCATGTCCCTCTTTACGAGCCGTTATTATTGCTTTCATCTTGTTTTCTCTACCTCTGCTTCAAAAAGCGAGTGCTCATATTTCTGCTGCCGCCATCCAGCTGTGCAGCATGAGAGGCGATTCAAACCACTTCCCTCTGCAACACTAGCCAATTATTTGAGAGACAAATGAGGGGAAAATTATACAGTGAAATTTGCTGATGAATATTGAACCACAGGAAGGAATTTTTTTGTCTTTCTGACCCGTCAGAATTACATTCTCCCCACCGTTGCCTAATTGAGACACTGATTGCATCTAGCCCCTGTTCCCATTTGTGAAAGCGTGCTATCCTTTAACAGTATGTTGGCTGAAGTGGAGAAATATGCCTTAAAGGTCGACACAGTCCTCTAATATGTGTTGCAATGAATTAATCAACCAAAGGGTAATTGTTTCCTGGAACTTAAATTTGGCCATCTAAATTAACCTTAAATTGATTTAATGAGATGGATGTTATGCTACAGAGTGCTCAGCCCACGGCAATGAGAAGACATGGGATAGATTTTAATTTGATGAATAGGAACAAAATGAGCATAAAATATGTGGATATACTACGATAATTTGCTCACAGGCATCCCAAGTGAGCTGGAGTTCTGGTGGAAGATAGTCAGGAATCATGAGGTCTTTGTGCTTACTATGGAATTAAACAATAATTAATATATTTCATGAATAACAGACACAGAAATATAAAAATCTACCTAAGAGCTGATGTATAGTGAAAGCGCTATAAATCAGTGCTTTAGAAAATAATGTCCTAATCTAATTGTAAAAAAGACAGAATGGGGGATGCTGCTGCTCTGTTGGCCTCATCGGAATATTACCATGAGAACATGCTGGAGCAGTTTGCAGAAGACTGTGAGAAACCCGGGATCAGAATCTATGCTGGAGAACAGTTTGTGGCTCTCTCTGGACTTGTTAACCGGTGAAGTTCAGTTATCTCAAGGTCTTACACAGGAGTGATGAAAAGATGGAGCTTGAGCTGGACCGGTGCGGTGATGTAAATGTTCTACCAGAGAATCCAAGCAAAGACAGAGCTGAGCAGAGCTGAGCCAGAAGGCAAAGCTTTTGATCTACCAGTCGATTTACGTTTGAACCCTCACATATGAAGCTGCATTTTTGCCACTGGCTGTCCTCAACCTTAAAGACAGACATCCAGAGGAGGCTTGAAGCTCCTGCTCTTTCATATCAGGAGGCGACAGCTGAGTTGAGGTAGTTTGAACATCTGAATAGGATGTCTTCTCCATTTGGATCTCATCTCCATTTGCTGCCACCCCAAGCAGACTTTGTATGAGCAGAATAGTTTTAATGAGGTCATCTTTTATAAGGCTCATAATATTAATCCTGTTTTGTTGAACAATCCTGCTCTATGTTCTACCTGCGCTAAGACATCCGTGAAAAGCCTGAGTAATGATGAGATTTTAAAGTAGATTTTAATGACAGGCACAGACGCATAAAGTGAATAGAATGCAGGTTTGGATGTACAGTCTGCTGATTTTAAATCAGCTGTACTGCAGGAAACAATAAGAAAAGCCAAAGGGCTGTTTTTCCTCATGCTTCCAGCAGGTTTTGTGTCTGAGCACAGACCTGAGTGAGTACAATCCCTGCCTAACGCTGCATTTGAATGGCAGAGACCTTATATGGACAAAGGGGAACCGGAACTGCAGGAGCCTCCTATTTTTTTGCTCACAACCATGCCCATATTTAGTATACGGAAGAAGGATAATGTCATTTTCATCGATACTGACATCACCGGCGAACCATGTTTGGGCTGCGGCTCGCGCGCCGAGCTCCTCTCTCCTCCTCCTTTAAAGCAGCTCCAGTCGATGCGTTTCACTTAATCTATTTTTAGAAATGTGTGCAGAGTCGGCGTGTTCTCCCAGGGCTGCCTGAGCTCCCACATCAAAGCGGGGGCGTTCACAGACACAGAGCGTAGTGAAAGCGGAGAGGATGAGTGGGATGACACTCCACTCTGCAGTCATGGAGTATCTCGTCTCTCCTCACAGGGAGTCATGCAGCAGAGCAGTCGTTCAAACTCTGACAGCATCGCGTAAATTAAGAACAAGTGAATGAAGCACAGCGGTGCATCATTTCCTCTTCCTGTGCCAGTTTTTTATGTGTTGTTTAGCATGTATGACACCACACGGTCCATCTCTGTCCCCGTGTGGAGATATGTGTCAGTTTATTTTAAGGCTGCAGGAGTGGATAATAATCATGTAATGCTTTCTTGCTTTTTAGTCAGTTTGATTATGGCCTGCTCTGGCGTGTGAGGGTGTATGCTTGTACAATAAGTCTATTTATGAGTATGTGTTTGTGTGTCGGCAGCTCAAGTCTACTATTAAACTGTTCCCATGTCTCCACAGCTGCATTTTAAGTGACACACAAAGCTGCCAAAGTGTTTAGTTTAAAAACACCGTGGTGAGCATCCCTGTGTTAGAACTTCTTTTGCAGTTTGACACATTCATATACCTCTGCTGTTAATAACTGGTGCTGAAAAATGGGTTGAAAAGCAGATTGAGGCTTTATTATGAAACATGCATTAGTCCTTATTACATTTTTTTTGTAACGCTATTCATGGGTAAAGGCTGGATTAGTTCAGCGACTCACGCTCAAATAGTAGAGGCGGTCTCCCACTGATCGCAGCTTCAGCTTCTCACTGAGACATCGAAGCTTCACTCAACATATTGAACCCACGATCACTTCTGATGCATCCATCAGTGTGTGAACATCCATATACTCCATATATAATGCTGTATGTGAAGGATAAACGCCTTGTATGAATGAATGAACATGTTTTTTGGTGTAAAATGCTTAAAGTGGCCAGTAAGGAGAAGAAATCCACAACACTATTTTACCATGTGTCACCGGAAATCATTAAGTCAACCTTTTTTGGTGTATATTTTAGCATATGAGCTGACACACCAAGTCTAGAACATAAAAAAACCCAACAAACTATGTGTAAAGAAGCACAGATTTAAGGATATTTCAAGGCTTACATTTTGCTTTTTTTACGAGTCATATTTTGGTGATAGTGCCAGAAACAGAACAGCAAACCCATTTAGAAGTCCTCAGAGCTTGAAAAAAAAACACAGCTGGACTTTTTAAGATGTTCCACCTCTCATCTAAGAGGCTTCTTCAGCTCTGAAGAGGTAAAACATCTTTTCAGGATCTAAAGGTTAACGTGAAATGGATAACTGGGAATATACACAGACAGAAGTTTCAGTTAGGAACAAGTTCCTTCGCCACACTGAAGCCAGGCTGTCCGCACGGTCCTATGGCAACTTATGGTACTGGTCGAAGGTTGCTGCCACTTGGGGTAAGGCGCAGAGTGCCTTTTAAATCAAACCACTAATTTTCACCAAATAAGTAACTTTCAATGCCTTAATCTAACCAAGTGGTTTTTATGGTTGACTTACCTGTGACTTAGCCTACCTCCACCCTTTCAGCCTCCTCAAGTGGACTCTGCAGACCAACTTAGGACAGGCAACCAGTATTGACGAGGTGCCACTGCTAAAAAATGCCTTGTGCTTAATGATTAGGCACAAACGCCATCTGACAAAGTGGATTTCACCATTTACAATTACAGGGCAAGAAAAACTATCACAGACTCATAAACTGCAAACGTCAGCCTCAAAGATTCATTCACAATTTCATTAAAACATCAGATCTTCCATAAACATGACACTTATTGTAACTTAAAGCTGTTTAATAATGCCTAATATGATCAACTTTCACGCCATCTTTTATTTAAGAGGAACGGCAGTGATCCATTTAGCCTGGATAAGATCAGAGCTGCTAATGTGTGAGCCAATTCATCAACAGTCCAGTGCTTTTTCCATCCCACATTAATTTTTTTTCTTTGACCATCAAGGTCAATTTCTCAACCTGACTTCACTCCCCCTCCTCATTTCACCCTGTCACATGCAACTCTCCATCCTCTGCTCATGTGCTAATGCCATTAGCTGCTGTTCATCTTAATGCGCTGTGATTAATTACATTGTTTCAGAGAGTACAGTCGGAGGTGGCGGAGCCTTTCTGCCAGATTTCACTTTGAGAGTTCAAGCAGTCTGTAGTCCGGCCCTGTTACTTCAGCTCCACGGTGCCAACACATTTTCTCCTCAACAAAACCCAATTAAAGGAACAATTACAAGTTGGACGATTTTACAAATCTGCCTTCATTCCTCATTAATTATGAAGTGTGTGGTAAAGGCCTGGATGAGTGATTATCCCCGGCAACACGCACACTAACTCACACACAGTTTTGCTTATCTGGGATTCTGTGCTCGTGGCTCCGGTCACAGCTACAGACATGTGCCAGCTGAGGAAATTTAGTTCAGTCACACACACAAAACCAAACACACAACCCTTGTTATCTGTTAATTAATAAGCTGGCAGGCTTGGGAGTTTTTCCACATTATGCAGCAACAATAGTGCTCAGTGTTTCCTCCGGCTTCTTCTGGAGCAAAACCGGCAAAACTGGCAAAAGGAGGCTGTTTACTTTATAACGTATCATTGAACTGGTCTAATGAGAAAAATTGGATAATTATCTCTCATCGCCCGCTCATGTATTTTTAATAATTCAGTATCTCCAGAAAACGTTCATATTTGTCTACTACTATTGCAGAAAAGAAAATCCCATTGAGACACTGTCATCTATGGATTAACCGGGAGAACTTTGATATAAGTTGCTCACTTCATACCGAGTGACTGCAGAATCATCCACAAACTAAATTTTTCTTCTGTTTTCATCAGGTAATTCAGTAAAGCTGTGAGGCTCAACACAAGTAATGGAATATGCTAAAGAATCCACAGAAGCAATAAACGCCGTCAGAAGGGCTCCCCCTCCGCTCTGCACAGACCACAGCCGCTCTGAGCGCTGCTGATATGCAGAGACGGCATCAATCCATTTTGCTCAGCCTAGTCTGTCATTTCACTGGAGGCGGAGGGAGGTTCTGCTGAGTTGTTAAAGGGCTGCTGAGTCATGGTTAGGCTGCTAGAAAAAGAAACTGAAAAAGAAACACAAACATGCAGACAAAAAGACTACAGAAGCACAGTCGTGGAGGACAGAGAGCATGAAAGGCAAACAGAAGAGCAACCAAGCTGATGGAAATGGGGATGCAGAGATGGATGATGGGATGTCCTGTTAAGGAGTTTGCACACAAAGTCAAAAATTTGCATTTTTAAAAAATAAAAAATCATCTCTAATGCATGAAAAGCATTCATGTGTAGTGCATATTTGATTATATACACAATAAGTGAATCCTACAAACAGTTGCAAAACACTGTGACGGACATTTTGGGAGAAATATTTACTCATGATGAAAATAGTCTTGGTGTGCAAAGGCCTTTCCTCCTACTTTTAAGTGGCTTTAATGATTTATATTTAAAGTTAGTCACCGGCTTGGATGTTTAAACATTCAACCCTAAAACAGTGTGATATGAAAATGATTCAAACTAGATAAAAAATCATGGAGGCGAAACCGAATAGATAAAGAAAAGAGCTTTTCATATTGGAGCTCTACCAGGTATTTACTCAAAGAGAGAAAGGGAGGAAAAGCGAAAAGATGTAGCTCCAGAAGAAATGCAAGGAAGCCCCCAAAAAAGGTCCTCACATGAATAATGGATGCAGCTTTTATATCCTCCTCAGTCACCTCAGATATGTCTGTTTCACACTCCTCTAACCATCTCTCCATCCTTTCTTCCTCCTCCTCTCTGCTGATTCAGGACACGCCTGCTATCTTACATCCCATCAAGGTGAAGGAAAGAAGAAGCCTCCATAATCCCGGACTAACAAAGACTCTGCACACGCCCCGGCATGTGACCTGGTCTACAATTATAACAGTGCTGTCCTGCTTCATACAACAGCTATCAGCTAGTTCTCATCAACACCAGTTCTCACTATAGCTGCGTCTATACCAAACAGAACCAGAGCTGATCCAACCGAAACCAGACGACACGCTGCGTGAGAGCAAAGGGAGCTGGGAAATTTTTATCCTGACAACTTGCTGGAAGCGCCATTCAAAACAGGAAGATTTTTCATTAGCACTGTAAATATATTGAGGGCTTATTATGAATAGAAAGCAAATCCACCTCGCCATGTGCGCTCTTGTGAATACCAAATGCCAAACAAATTTGTAAATTTATTACTCGCTCACAGCGGTGCAATAAAAAAGCGACTGGAAAGCCTTTATCTTTCCAGAATGTGAGGAAACAAGGGATTAACCAAATGGGCAAGCTGTGACAATCATGCAGAATTAATTCTTCTCGAACCAGAATGTGTTTCACTGTATGAATTGGAGGTGATAATGTATCAAATAAGCTCTGAAGTGCAGGAAAAGACAGGCTAACGCTCATCTTTAAGATTTACACATCGTTCTGAAGCACTTAAATGCTAGAAAAACATCTGTGAGTGTGTGTTTGGGTGTGTGTGTCCAATTTCAGGTTGGTCATCAGCTGCTTCTGCCCTACAGCACGATCCCATCCACCATCTGCTTGTGTAACCCCCCTGTACCCCATCAAGGGTGCTACTGCCACTACAAGGACTCACCAAGATCCTTAGAGCCTTGACTTTCGCTGGCCATCTCGCCCATCCGCACCAGAGCGTCGAAGTAGCCCTTTGCAGCATATGTGACACCTGGAAACATGGAAGCATTGGGCATCAGATCAAGGGTGCGGAGTTGAAATGATGTCTTCTTCAGCTCTGCAACCATCCCCTACAACCCTCCCCTCCCCCAGAGAGGTAAGGTTGGGAGATCGACAGGCGGAAATGGAGACCAGGCGGGAAAAGAAAAAGCTCTATGGAGGCAACTACAGGAAACAGAAATCTCAAGACTGCCAGGTTAAAAAGCAAAGCAAAACCTTTCACCACAAACTACTTTGGAAAAATCAATTTTAAAGGATTAGTTTATCCAAATTACAGGAAAATAAAAAACATTTTATTTGTTCATCTTCCCTGTTCTAATCAGTTTTAAAGGATTTCTTTTTTGGTCAGATTCTGGGTCAACAGAGAAAATGTAATACGTTTTTTGTTTTCTTGCAAAGTGAATACCATCCAGGTAACAGGTTTCCTATATTCAGCAGAATCACTGAGTAAATTTCCAAATTTGAAATGTGGGCATTTTGAAATCAACGACTGTGTGTGAGAGAATTTCATCTCTTCTACTTAATTGACTTTTTTATTTCCTATTTACCTCATTTATTATTACTTTCCTCTTTTATAATTTACCAGGAGAAACATTTTTAATGCTAAAAAAAAGGAATTTTGTTGTAATTTGCACAAAGGTTCTTTTTAAGGTCATAAAGGGAAAAAAAGGTTTCTCTATTCTGGGCTATATACTGACAGTGAGTTTGTTTCTTAGTTTC
Organism: Pelmatolapia mariae; assembly: GCF_036321145.2. Taxonomy (NCBI): domain Eukaryota; kingdom Metazoa; phylum Chordata; class Actinopteri; order Cichliformes; family Cichlidae; genus Pelmatolapia; species Pelmatolapia mariae. Next base: position 3,547,332 of record NC_086234.1, on the reverse strand, counting down.
CTCACATCATATAGTAATCCTATGTTTAAAATGTGAAAACAATGCAGTTTTCAAGTAGACATCACATTGAAGTAAACCGACAACCCGACAAATCCTGCATTTTACTGATCTAAATTTTAGGTTTATAAGTTTTTAATCATCATCATCTGATACAATCTCTGATTGGAGTAGGCAGCACTCAGAGGGCTCATATCGTGCGGAAATAGTCATGTGACGCGCAAAAGCACACACAGAGCGTGACAGAGAGAGCAGGAACTGAGGGGAGGAGAAAGAGCTTGGGTTTTTGGTATGGAGAGAGCTACAGAATCGTTTTTATGTCTGCTACTTTTGTTTATTTGATCTTTTTTCTGGATACAGTTCCAAAACTAAATCATCCATCAGTTACCCTGACCTGTCATCAGTTATAGACCTGCATCACATTCAGGTGAAATATCACCTCCCATTTAAACTGGTCTAGTTTATCAGAGTCTGGTGATATTTAGTCTCTGGCTGCACAACATTGTAGTGATGAAGACTTTGAAGATCTGTCTTCTAGTAGCTCATCTGTCCCTTGGTTATTCACTCAGCCAGGGTCACATGAGTTAGTCTAGGCTCAGTGAGAAAAGCCTCTTGGCTCCAGGAACCATCGTGAGAAGGATCTTATTCCATTCTTTGAAACTGATGATGACTTTGTCTATTGTGTTGATGTTGAAATTTTTATTTTATTTTATCGTTTATTTGTGGGTTGTGAGTGTGATACAGATGATTGGAGGAGGAAAACTCAGCCTAAAATCTGTCCTACTGCATAAAGGCACTTTGCATCCGTCCCAAAAGGTCATTCTGTATATTTAAATAATAATAATTATGAAACTATACCAGCTGTGTTGGAGAAGTGGAAATACAATGAGCAGAAATGAAACATAAATGAAAAAATATAAAATTATGAATATTTGTATCGGGTTTTTTTTTTTATTCAGTGCCATGTAATACGAATAACGTGAGGGCATTTTAAATATTGTTTACCCTTATGGATCCAAAACCTGTTTGAATCTGCTCAATAATGCTGTAACAAACTACAAATGGAAAAAAGAAAAGCTAATGGCACTTGTAACTTATTTGCAGCTGCTTGAGATAAATCTTAAAACAATCCAAAGCCGATTTTCTCATTGTCTTGATAAAGGTATGAGGCACCAAACTTCAGGGCGATTATCAGTGTGTGAAGTTATGATTTTATGTGACGTGTCGCCCTCGCTTGTCCAAGACAAATTTCTCCCAAGGGAGGACTAATCTAATCTAATCTCATCTAATTTAATCTAGACCAGCAGAGTAATGTTTCTTCTCTAGTTTAATAAACTAGCTGATTGAGTTAAATTACTTTTGGTGGTTTAAAACTCCAAGTTTGTCCTTCATATACAGGTTATAAATGTTTTAGTCTAATCAAATTAACAGTTATGAACCTGGACCCTCAGATTTTGGACTAAATTAAACAGATGCTGTAGAGGTTCTGAAATAGTAAGTAAAAACACCAAGTAGGTGAACAATATGTTTGCTTTTTTGAACATGTGCCATTTGGTGCACTTGAAATATACATTATGACAGACAATAAAAATGATTTGCATGGCATAAGCAGAAAAAATAAGTATTCTCGTAATTTGGATGAACTAAAGCTTTAAAATCCTAATGGCACCTCACATCTTTACAACCCCATACATAATAATATGCTGACAAACCCTTTCACAGCAGTGATGCGTAAGCACTCTACAATTCAAATACTGTCAACCATTATTCTCTGCGGTGTATCGCCACAGAAGCCGGGGACACGAGCCGAGACACGGCGGTGACTCAGGGCTTAGAAATGAGGGCAAGACAGCCTCAGGCAGCGGTGACGGTGAATTAAAGCAGGTCAGGGGTCAGCTACACGGGGAGTGAAAGTCATGATGACAGAGGACACATGCCCAGTCAGGATATACATATGGATGAGCGCTGAGTTTATTACAGGGCCGTCATGTTGATGAGTGTGTTTTTAACTGCCAGAGAAGGTTCATGCACAATCCCACAGAGAGAGCAGGAAAATGACAAGTATTCATATACCCGCATGGAAAACAATGAAAATCTATTCACATCTAGAAGTCCGCGGAGACACTGAGCTATGCAAGTTATTGTTCTGTAAATTAAGACAGCGTCTGGCTTCTCAGTCTGCACAAGCACTTAACAATTTCATTTCTCCAGTAAGACAATTTTGTGAGGACTTCTTTATGAAAACCATGAATAAAAAGCCACAAAAGTCTTTACACAGCAGTGCAACCCTCCTCCGTAAGCTATGACAGTGACAGGCCAAGACCCTTTTCCGGCTTCTCTGAAGCCTGGCTTGAGTTAAGCTTAGGTAGGATATGAGTGGATGCGAAAGCAAGGGGATGGAGGTAAGGCTAAGATGGCTGGGTGAGCAAGGCTAATTTAATCGATGTGCAGAGAAATCTCAGCCGGGAGGAGAGCAGGTCCAGGTGAAGCCGGATTAGCTCCAGGGAATGCTTTGCTTGTCTGTCAGCTGGAAAGTGACAGAGAGGCACAGAAGCAGGAGAAAAAATAAAGAAGAAGAGAAGAAGAAGAAGGCAGAGGACGAGGAAAAGGAGGACCTGCCTGTAAAGAGGATTAGAACAGTGATATAAAGCCAATACAGAGCAGAGCAGATGAAACATCAACAAGGTTTAAATCAGCTGAGGTTGGTGACACGTGACTCATGTTAATGTCATCAATTTCAAAATCAAGCTTTCCACAACCTCAATCAAGTCTCCTCTCACATTCCTCCACAGAAAGCAGACAAATCTGATTCAGCTCAAAACACACCCGAACGTCTCGTTTATAAATGGGCTAAATTTGGAAAAAGACAGCTCCTGATTACAGCTTCAAATAATCTCCTGTTTTATGGTAACTGAACCAAACAAGCAGATTAAAGATAAACTAAAGTTACTAGTTTTTAATTAACTGCTTTTGAAGAAAAGGTTGGCCATTACTAAATCACAGAGCCATCAGTAGACACATCTTTGTACTCTTGTAAGCTTAAAGGTTCCACTGAGACCAACGATTTTTCAGTGATGTCACCAAACAAGACTGAAATCTCAGTCTCAGCTGAACATAGCCCAGTTTTGACGTCTTCCTTTTATTTGATTTCACATGTGTTCTCCTCTTTCTCCACAAGCACAGCATGTTCCAGCCACACAGCTCCCACATTTCTGCTGCAGCCCTGCACCACGCTGCAATTAAGATTTTAATAAAGAGAGAATTTGGCTGAGCGCTACATCCCAAACCACACTGTCCTCATCGAGCCCAGAAAGCAGGCTCCTTCCTGCATCATTCTGGTCCTCTCAGTCCGCTGGGATGTCAAGCTGCCGCCCCAGTTCTAGTACGAGGAGGGGCTGCACTGGCATTTTTCCTATGACAATAGATGCTTGCTGGGTGCCCAGCCCCACTCTAAACTCTGCCTCTGTGCCGCTGCTTGGCATTGATGAAGTGTAATCCCCACTCAGAGAGTCGCAGGGCTATTTTTAGCCTTATCTATCAGACTAGAGTGAGGCCTTCTTTATTGTTCTTGCAGGCTGCCGAGTCTTCCCTGCATTTCCTCTCCGAGCACACAAAGGAGAGCCCGGTTCGAAACCGCACACAGCATGCCAAGCAAGTCTGCACCATCATTGAAAATATGATACGACCCCGATAACCTCCTCTTCCTCCTCCTCATCCTCCTCCCTCCACAGAGTGACATCTAAGAGCAGAGCTGGAAGGTTTTCTTATCAATAAATGAGCTCAACATGGTTGGAGGCGTGTCTTATCTAAATACATATACTGTACAAGGCATCAGTACAAGCGTTATTGGCCTGACCCAGAGGCATGAAATCACGTTATCCATGCTGACTGCGTAGCTTTAATTAATCAGAGTTTGTGAAGTTAAAGAATAAGCCACTGGACATTCTCCAGGATACCAATAACTGCTGAGAATTTCGGAATTTCTGTTTTTGTGAACATTTGTCTCACAGTCTTTTCCTTCTACCTTCTCCTTTTTTCAAAACATTTTTTTACCCTGTCTTGTCCTGAATACCGGCTCTGCTCGTTCTCATTTCTTGGGCCTCATGGGGTAGGGGTACCGTTATTCTCACGACTCTCCCTGTTCCACTTTGCATTGGCTAATGCTCCACTTAGCTCCCTCTGGATATTTCCTGTGTTTTGTCTTTGACCTTGACTGAGTGTATACCTCAGTTTCCCACACCTCCCTACTCTTTGCCCCCCACGCACACACAATCACACACAAACACACCAATTCAAACCTCAAAAAGCAATGACAAAGGATAAAAAGGTAGAGACAGACGTTAATGAGAATGATGAGAGGAACTGCTGGTGGACAGAAAGGAGGAAGACATCACAGCGGAACAATCACAGGACATCACAGCACAATACTGAACGTCTGAATAAGATCTAGGCACAAACTAGTGTGTGTAGTTTAAAAGCTTCTGATGGGGATTGTAAGCTTGGCATCAACAACGCTCTTAACGTGAATATCTGAGCCATCGTCACCCTAAAGCTAACCAGTCTCGAGGTAAATCAAGACGATACAGAAGCAGCGCCAAGTGTCGGGTGAGCTGGCCCTCTGCCTGGACGACTGGAGGAACGAGAGACAGACGAAGACAGACGGTAAACAAGAAATGGTTGGTGTACTCACTGGTGAGCGCCTTCTCATAGCTTTTTGCCATGGCTATGAAGTTCCGTAAGCACGGGTTAAACTGCTCCATGATGGACTGGAAAAGGAGAGAGAAAAAAGAGAAGGTATGTTTGGTTAGAAGCAGGAAAGATACGATACAAACACCGACATGAGCTACAATGAGAGCTCTGCTCTTTACTGGGGCATGAGCACACACACACACACACACACACACACACACACACACACACACACACACAGTCGTAGACAGAGTCAACTGAGCCAACCACGAGGAAAAGGAGAGCAGAGGATTCATTTCAAGACTCCGAGCCTGACGATGAGGATGGATGGATGAAATAGAGGGAAAGAGTCACTGAGGGAGGGCTTATATTTGTATGTTTGTGTAGTGCTTTTTCCCCTCAGCTCTCCTGCTGTATGAATTAAAAATAAAACCTGGTTTTGGCCGCTGACTCCTTCAGCTCAGCAGCAGACCTGGACCCAGTGCCATTTCCCTCTGTCTCCCTAACACTTGCTGAACTCTGGCACAGTGCTCCTGCTAATTGCTTTTGTAGCCAAAAATAACACAAAATTTGGAACTTTTCACTGGCGGTCATCGAGTCTCAGAGGTCAGTACCAGAAATTCAGACAAATGAAATCAAGACGATCATCTTTGGACCCAAAAAGCCCCACTCATACATACAGGAAGTGAAATTAAACAAGCTTATACCATCTACAGCTTGCAGGACATCAATAATACATTTTCAAATAAAATATTTATTAAAACTACAAAGAAAGTTTGCTAAAATAAAATAAATAAAAACAAATGATTCCTTATGGTGCCATATACACCCAGCAACATTTTTTTCCACTTGTCAAATAGTCAAATATTTACTCACTTATGGCTAACTTTCAGTTTAACCTGTTAAAATCTACAGTGTCAACTCTCCTAGGGTTAGGGTTGGGTTTTATTTAGCCACATACCAAATAGGAAAACTTTCACAAGTTAGAAGATGCTAACTCCTAAATGAAGTCTCACACATTAACAATGTTTCCAAGCAAACAAATGAAAACAGTAGTGGCCGTTAACCTAACCCAAAACCCCAGAGGGTCAGTGTTGGATATTAAGAGGTTAATGTCCAGTACTTTAGCTGCTCTTTCTGTTCAGAGTTAATCATCCTGATCACATACGGAACGGAGGGTTTACCAAAGCTTCTTTAGCTGGAAGAAGTTGCCTGCTGCTGGAAATGAGATTGATGAGAGCGGTGATAGTGAACCAGAACAGTAAAATTGCTTAACGCTTCGCAGCTCTGAGGCGCTGCGGGGCAAGGTGATAACTCTCACATTACAAATCGCTTTTTCCATCATTAATACAAAATACAGAGAACACTAACACTGAAACTAAGCACCCCAATCTTTGCTTATATGTTCTTGTACAGCACAGCACTTCATTTTTTATTCAGTGAAGCATTAAACAGAATAGGCAATTCCGAAAAGTCAAATTCTGTAGATATCTGCTAAACGGAGTGGGGGAGATTAAGTCAAACATCAAGAACAGCAAAGTGGGTGAAGACAGATCGCGTGTTTAGATGAATTTGCTGATTATTGCCTGTGAAACATTCAGCAACATAACACGCTGCTCTGGGAGATTGGCAGCAGAGAGAAAACGTCACAGCTGGAGCTGCATTAATAGAGAAGACAGGCAAAATACTGCAACAAGCTGGTAATACGATGACTAAAAATGAGCAACGCTGTGACTTAAAGCACAGTGAAAAACTGCCAATATCCAGTTCAGACTACTCCCCAACAGATATACACATAAAACAGTACATGAATCCAAATCTCCTTCCTTCATGACAGATGGCCAAGCATTGGTCAGCAGTGCACAAGCAGTGGAGTGCATCCACAACGAGAACAAACAAATAGAGGCCCGAGGCCTTGTTAGGAAGTGAAGAAAAAGTCAAGAACAAATGTGTAATGAGTTTTACTGTCTGTCTCTGCAGTGACTCAGCCTCCCCCTCAATCCAAGCTGCCCTTTCACTCTCGCTGCATCTCCGGCCAAACCCAGCAATTTAAAAAGCAGAAATGTTCTCTCTGCAACTTTCTTTTCAAACTTGCCAGAGAGGCAGCACGGATGGAAGCAGAGGGAAGGTAAAGGGAGTGAGGGATGAGCGGCATCTAACAAACAGCCTTAATCTAAGCCATCATGACTATGATCCAAATCCTAGAAAGTGCAAAAAGCACTTAAGTAAATCAGTTATGGCACACTGACTGATGAGGTGAATAGAACATCACTCATGTCTTAACAATCAAAGCCTGTTGGAAGTTAAGTAAACAGTAAAAGTCAGCGTGTTCAATGGAAATGATGATAGAGAAATAATAATTGGAGATTATGTATCGGAATTTCAGGAGCAGGACCACGCCTCCAAACACGCTCCTTCCGGTTCTCATCCATATAGGTTCCCCCAGTTCTGCAAGCTGTTCATTCTCATTTACGTGCCCCACCCTCCCTCCTTGTTCTCAATTCTTTAACTTTTTCATTTCTATTTAGTGCATGGGGATCTGCCAGGCCCGGGAGCTGTCGCCAGTCCCCTTCGAGGCCTTCCCCAAACCGCAGCTCAATTCATATCAAAGCATTCACTTTTACCTACTAAAACGCTGTCAAACCTAAAATGAGGACGTGGGCCCAGCTATTGAAATACAAAAGGCCCACGCTGATTTTGGTATTTTCAGATAGTAGAAACATTTTTGTAGTTCTCTAGTCATTCAAGGACGCGCCCCAGACTTTCCGTGTGAGCACTGCAGGAACTACAAACTGCAAAAACTTCCTGGAGTATACATAGGTCCCCTTAGACCATTAAAGTGGGCCCTTACTTCCATGTAAGTACCCCAAAACTAGTAAGACACAAGGTCGAAGTTTGCAGGGTTTCTAGTGTGCTTGAAGCATTTGAAAAGGTCCTCTGCAAACATCCATTTGCCAGATACCACAGGGCACCTTGGTCTTGTAGAGTGCAAGGACCAACAGATTCTGAGAACAGCGGTCTTGATGTGTTTAATCAGTGAATTTAGAAGCATATCACTGTTTGATATTGGCTTACGACTTCAGTTGAGGCAGTAAGGATGCTTGTGTTCTTTTCAAAGTGCCTGAAGGAAGAAGCACAAAGGGACAGAGCAGACAGAATAATGAGTATTCCGCAAAGGAAGAGTAGTGTACGTTTAAATTTGATGGATGCCTTTTTTTCCAAGTCAGCCTGCTACACGGGACGCCTGCTCATGCCCACCGGCTGACGCAGAATAGTCACCTTGGTTCACAAACCTCTCCGTGATTTCAAAGAAAGGGAAGCGGGAAGTAGGACAGGACGACACAGGGGTGCAAGAAAAATAGGCTGACTGCCCGGTAAATGAGATGAGCTTCAAGGTGCACAAATGAGATGAGGTTGGTTTAGTTTGGCACCAAGGAAGAGTTAGAGGAGTGGGACATGCAGGGAAATGGACTGAAACTAAATGCATAAAAGTATTTTCAGCTTTGCAAGGTTCTGGGTCCAAAACTGGTTTTGCATGTGATCAGAAGCACCCTGCTGTGGATACTGACATTGCTGCAATGCTACAATATGATGTCATAAATGCTTTAAATGCACATAAAGAAAAAAGGCCATTGGTGGTGTTTCTTTGTGGCTTTCCTGGCAAAAACAAACCTAATTATATCCTGATTCCCTCTTGCCCCTCTCTCCCATCTCTGGGTGCATTTTCTGTTATGCAAGGCGTCGGCTGCTGAACAAACCCAGTACGGAGGAACACTCCTAGCAGTGGTAATCATCACCATGGCTGTACCACCAGTTGGCAGGAAGAAAGGTACGATCAACAAAAGAATATAAATAGATGATGGAAAGCGGCCTGGATCTCATGTCTAAATAAACAGAGCGAGGAACGGGGAACGACTGTGTGAAGAGGTGTGTGTCTGTGTATGCGTTTGCGTGAGTGTCACTGTGTGAGCTGCGTTATGTAATCACTGTCAGACAGGTCCAGCTTCATGTGTTGCATTCCTGATGATGATGATGCTTCCTATTAAAATACCTTTACTATTTCATATGCGCTACTTACTGACACATTCAGCTGCACACTAGAAACAGTCATTGTGACCACTGTGTTCACTGTAAGCATGGAGAAATAATAAAACAGAACCTTGCAAAGGAAGAGCTCTTTGCTTTGATGGGTCAAATTATTTTATATATATTTTCTCTTATGCAGCCCTTCAGTTTCTCTCTTGTCTGAAGCGAGCTGTTTAAGAGCTAAAAAACTGTCCGAAACCAAGCAGCTACCTTAAGCTTTAGCCTCACAGAGATTACATGTTCAAATACTGAATATTGGAGGAAAATGAAGAAAAATCTAGTATCACCCCTCCTTTCCATTACTAGTATATATTTGGGATACATGTTGTGCATTAATAGAATACATAGTACAACATCTAAGAAATAAAATTCCTGTATATTGCAGAGAGTTTGAAGAGACACTATTGTCATTCCAGGTTTAGCTTCTTTAATGAGGCAAAGAAGTCAGTACTGACAAGAGAATTTATTTAGTGTAGACAAAGAAAGTCTATATGCAGTGGATTCAAGGTAGTCAAAATCTAAGCTTATATTCGAAACACAGGGAAGTGAGATCCAAATCACATTTTTAATTCAATTCAATTTTATTTACATATCACCAAATCACAACGGTCGCCTCAAGTCACTTTTTAATTTAAGGTGAAGAACAAGATGACCTCCTGTGAGCATCACTATGGTGACAGTGGGAAGGAAAAACTCCCTTTTAACAGGAAGAAACCTCCAGCAGAACCAAGCTCAGGGAGGGGCAGCCATCATAATAACTAATATTAAATGCAGAGTGATGTATGACCACAAAGAGAGTGAAAAGAGGTGAGTGAATGTTTTATTTGCTTATGTTTTTATATGTGGCACTAACATCTAACACAGGTCTGATTCTCAGCAGTGTGATATCAGTCAAATCTGAATTCATGCAAGATTTATGTCACCCACCTGACCCAAGTGCCTTTCTGCCAGAGTGAGCGTCTGAGTGATATCGACAGATGTAGTGTAGTTACAAGTGGCCCTTCACATGCTGAAATTCAGCATCCTGATCCAACCACCCCGGCTTCAACTGCACACCCACCAAAAACCTCTATACACAACAGAATACACTCAAATAGATATGCCAGAAATCCTGACTTTAAGTAATCTGATTACACCTAAATGTTTTATGTAATGTTGTTACTTAAGCACAGTGTAGAAAATTAACTCCATGGAATCTGGTCACATTAAATTTACTTGATTTAATTGTTTAATTATATGAAGTAAGTAAGTAAAATTTTATTTACATAGCACCTTTCTAGATAAAAAGATCTCAAAGTGCTTCACGCAGGGATGAAAAAAATATAAATCAAAAACAGACAGACGGTAACAAAATGCAATTCTAAAAAGATGTGTTTTTAGTTGTTTTTTTAAACGAGACTACTGAGTCCACAGATCTTAAGCTCAGTGGGAGAGAGTTCCAATAACTAAACCTTCAGTTTTTTATATATTTTAGTTGCATTTTACTCCAAGAATCTTTTTTTGTGCGTATTGCATTGGGTGCATTTTTCATTTTAATGAAAGTTGCTGACTGCAGTCTTGAAGTCAAACATCTGTGCAGAGGAACAGTAGCATACTTCACTGAATACCAATTCACCACCAATTTTAAGTTCTTGACCTTTTCCAAGTTCAGTTTGGTCCATGCTGGAGTTCTACAACTTTGTCCTTCACACACACAAACCAGGTAACAACTGTGAATAATGTAAAGAGCAGAGACTCTCAGCCGGCACCAAACAGTCAGTCATTATCAATGCAATAAACATGCCATAATTCGCGAGTTCTCCCCTGGTCACGACATGCTCATGCGGTTTAGGGGATAATCTAATAGGATCATTAATTTGCCCGGTCCTTGCTTAATCTACACTCAATCAGTCGAGATTGTTCCTTCAGCAACAGGGACTGAGGCTGATTAGCATTCCACTGAATAAAAGACCATATTTAACTGACTGCATGGGAAATGAGAAGGATTACAGAGCAAACGTTGCTTTGTCTCACTTTGCCCGTTTGCTCCAGTCACGTGTTTTAATTGACTCACTAATCACTCTTACCAATTAAGCATCAAACCTCCACAACAATACAGGGATTGTCTTATCACGTTGCAGCTTTGGGGGAACACAAGTGAATGTTATCTGGAGGGAAATTATAAGCATATCTTCAAGAAAAAGTTGAAAAATTGTCATCAAGACACAAGTGATGACAAAGATACTCTGATTTCTGCTCTCTTCAGATCACGATACTTAGATCACGAGTTTTTAATCAATCATTAATGGACTTTGAGTGTCACTGAGGCAGCAGTTTTTTTAATGTGACAAGAGCAGACTAAATGCCAAAGAGGAGCTAATCTACCGTGAAGCACATCGCTGATCCCAGAGTGAAGATAGAAATGCTAAGCAAATAATTAGCTGACTAAAGAGCAAAATGGAATTAACCTTTGGGAGGGCCAAGAGATAGTAACTGTAGCAACATGAGGCATATTTAAGAAAGAAACAAATGTTCATATAATTATTTAGTAAAAAAAGAGAGAAAATTAAACTTTGCCGAGTGCACAGCAACCATCTAAGAGAAATAACATGCATTAATAGATCAAATGAATTATCAATCCAATAGACAGACAGAGTACTGGAAGCACGTGAGCATCCTCATGCAGTCTCACACAGACTACGGACATGACTTTAGAGAAGTACGATCCATCTCCCTGACATGTTATCAGTCTGTTCGGTGACTGAAATATTTATCTTCCCCCACATCTCACCAGCACTTGGCGAGGCAGATGTTCATCCTGGAAGCATCCGAGTGTGGCAGAATGACTGTTTGTGTGCGTGTGCAAAAGCACAAATCTGGAACAACCTTCTGTTTGCAGCACTTTAATGGTCCTGTGTGTGTGTGTGTGTGTGTGTGTGTGTGTGTGTGTGTGTGTGTGTGTGTGTGTGTGTGTGTGTGTGTGTGTGTGTGTGTGTTCACAGAGCACTGTGCTGGCAGGAAGGACTGGCTGTTTGCAATTTCTGCAAGGGAAATGAGGATTTGGGCCTGTGAGTGTTTTTGTTAAGGGTTTTTTTCCCCGTGTGTGTGTGTGTGTGTGTGTGTGTGTGTGTGTGTGTATTGTTTGCAGTTTGTGAACACCTGACAATTAATCCATTTATCTCATCCTCTGAGGTTTGAGAGAGAGCCGCACCAGGCATTCATAACTAAACAGAGTGTGGGTCTATCTGCCGAACTAAGGATTGCATTTTCTGTCCTGACAGCTTTATGATTAAGCTCCGGTTGTGGTTAGGACAGTAAAAATAATTGGTAACCACCGGAAAAACATGTTGGCTTAAAGAAACCAAGATCAAATGTTGGTATGAGTTGGGATGAAAACTGCAAAACAGCCAATTTGGTTATTCGAGACTCGGTTTAGCTTTTCTCCACCACAAAAATGAGCTCACGAGAGACCAAGCATATTTACCTGACATTACCTCAAGAGCTGAAGAGCAAACGTGAATTTAAAATAAAAGGAAAACAGTACAGAATCAGGAGTCTTCCACTTTGAGCTTGCTGAAATGATCAGCTGTTTCAGGTGATAAACGATGAGTCTGAAACCAAAGTCAGCTGATTTCACTGCATCTTCGGCTCCAGCTTCCCTGCGAACCTGAACTGGAGGAGCAGCTAAGAAGATTTCTCAAATCCTGCATTATCATTTTATTTTGTTTTTGTGTAGTTGGAAACAAAACGTGTGTGTAGTAAACACCACCTTGGCCACAGGTACACTGGGATTTTTGGCGTACCTTGTTTTCAATTTAACATCTTGTTTGAAAGGTGTGATTTGCAGCTTCATCCTGTGAGAGACACTGGCCCTGTTAATTAAAAGGAAAGAAAATATAACAAATGTTGAACTGATAATGAAAAGAGCTGCCTTTGTAAGCTGGAAAGGTTCTTCAATGTTCTCCTTCGCAGTTTTTCAAAGAGCTTCTAAATTCTAAAGTTTGTCAAATTCTATTGAAATGGATTATTTTGTTCTCTCTCTGAGCCTTCTTCTTTTTTTTACATGAAGTTTTTATTCAAAGGGTTAAAAAAGCGACTATCCAAAAATCCCACACACACAACCTAAATCCACTGATATTTTACTTACTGCTGCCATGGCCATAACAGATTGCTAGTATGATGAGAAGGAGATTGAATAGGTAGCAGCTAGCCCTCAAAGCCAAGGTTAATAGATCTATCAGAGCAACATCGCAGGGCACGGACACCACGTCCCATGACAGATGAGTGATTTGGAATAGAGGCAGAGGTTATACAAGCTATTAATAACAGAACAAGGGGCAGCGTGAAGGAAAACTGGTGTTACTCTGCAGCGTTCATGACAAGTTAAAGTGTACTCAAACATACTGAAGAATTATATACACAAACACTTAGAGCCCACACATGCATAAACCTTTGTGAGTCTTTATCCCAAGTTAATTTCGGTGGTAACAACCCAAAGCTCTGTCTGTGGTAAATGCTTTAAAATCAATTTAATTTGTTAAGATTTTGTTTCTTTTGATCACTCAAGGAAGGAAGGCAACAAAGCAGGAAAGAAAGATGCAGAACAAGGTCAAAATAAATAAAGGAGAAAAGAATCTAGGAAGAGAAGCAGAGAAACAGAAACCTTCTAAAAAAGAACATCTAGGTAGTGAACCTACTTCAAAAGACCTACTATCTGATACATGCCTCCCACCCAGGTATGGATGGGAGAAACACTTGAGAGAACAAAGGAAAGAAAACAAGCAGCGTTAAGAACATTGTGACCTAGCTGCCTTCATCAGCGATGGTGTAGAGAAGCCAGTCTACATGTGTGTGTGTGAGCATATATGTGTGTGTGAGCATGTGTCATTTGGTGGCAGGAGACGAGAACGTGGGGTGAGTCAGAGCCTACATAAACAGCAGCAGGTTCATATCATGTCGTGGCGTAAATTACTGTAAAGCCAAGACAGCCATGTGGCACCATTAGAACCTGCTGCGGCGCTGGCTGCCAAACAGATTAACCAGCGAGAGGAGATCTGGCAACCCCAACGAGGACGGAGAGGCAGGGACGCACCAGGTGGAGACCGAAACAGACACTCTACAAAAAAAAAAAATGCAAAAATAAATGAGTGAAAGCCACCAGCCTCAAGTTATTTACTGTTAGCATTTAATGAAAATAGATGTTCTTTCTTCTGGTTGGCTGATCAGGAACCCCCAAAACTTCATCGTTCTTTTAAAAAAAAAAAACTGTTTGCAAGATGGGCCAGCAGAGTGGACTGGCACCTGCAGTAATGTGGGTATTGTATTGTACTGTTGGCATGAAGAAAGCTGAGCTGGTGCTTCTATCATCCAACCCTCAACTGGGTAGAGACCAACAGAATAAGGTCATAGATGCAGGGCTGCTGTGCTCTGCAGCGTGTGAGGGACTGCATGGACCTAGTCAGGGTTTACACTACAATGCATCAACTGTGCAAGCGCTTGGCATTGGACTTCAAGCCAACTTCAATTAATTATAACAGAAACAACTACTCAGCCATCATGTCTGTGTCTGCAAACCAAAGTATCAGTCAAAGTTTTGCAGATGTCAGAAAGAGCCATCTAAGAAGGTGTGGGCATCTGATAAGGATGCCTCCTGGGTTCCTTTCCTTCCTTTGAAGAAGAAAGAAAAAGAGGTCCATATCTGATGTGCAGCTTGGGAGTTATGGGGGGGAACTTTCCTCGATGTATTTGTAATATTTTAAAACACCATTATGGCAAAAGCAGTGTTTTTTTATTGCTTATTTTAATGACCTTGACTTTCTCCACCCATTCTACCTTACAAAGAAAATAGCACTAACATCATATTTTGACCACAACTAAAGCAGAGATGGAACAGTACGCAGTTTGGTTTCATAAAAATATTATCTTAAAGAAAACCTTTGTTTCTCTGTCACGTGACAAAATGCACTTGAAACAAAAGTTTCAACTGTGTTTCTGAATGAGAAAGCTCCTGGATAACAACCACAAAAACACCAAACTGTCAACAGTTGATAAGGAAAGTTTCCACTTTGTTCTCCCGTCTGGGTGGGATACAAAATGTAACCAGATTAAACACACACAGGAAAGGTCATCTGCTCTATGTGGTTGCCACGGAAATGGGGAGGGCTCATGCGGCGCTGGTGTGTATTTGACTACAGTCACATGTCAAGGTGACCTCCTGCCATCAAGTTTTACTGTGCATGTGTGCGCGTGAGCGTGACTTATCTTCATATCCTCCTGTTTCTCATGGCATCAGCTGGTGTTGAAACATTCCCAGACATGGTACAGACCATGTACCATGGTCATTGTGTTTATTAACATATTAGGTCTCCGTTTGTGTGCTGGTAATGACTCAGACATTTCTTTGGTAGAAGCTGCTTTCTACCAATCTGGCTGTTCTGTTTTTTGTGTGTGCTTTATCACAAAGTCCCACTGATAACCACAGAGAGGTCTTTATTCTCACGGTGGAAACGATCCAAACGGCAGGAATCTGATTAAAATGGATGCTGGCATCACCTCAGGTGCTTTAGTGTCTCTTGTGAACATTTGAACAAATCAGATAACCGGGAGTACGCCAAGCGCTCTTTAATGAGGAGACAACAATTTCAAGGCCACTTGCACCTAATGTGAAAGTTCAAACTGAAGTAGTAAAAATGATGAGAACTTGGGTCCAATTCAGCTGCATGTTTCACCTGGACGCTTATTACCTGTACCAAGGATGTTCAGCTTGTCTGTTTCTCTGTTTGTCTGAAGGATTACTCAGACAGGTATAAATGGATTTGCATGATAATATTACCAGAGGCCGGGCTTTGGCCAACACAGCAGGGACTGTTTTAGTGTCAAAATCAGATCTGCATTTGTCTAGGAATTTTTACTATGAAGAAATGAGAATTGATCGGACAATTCACATTATATCTTCACAAACACATAAATTTAAATAAGAAAAACTGGGGGACAGCCCTCATCTCTTTCTGGATCCAGTGACTCAGTTCATGCATGGTGTGGAGGGAATGCTCAGCCTTGGTGGAGGTTATTGAATGCTGCTCGTACAGATGCCTGCAGGCAGCCCTTAAGCAGATTGTGGAGACAGAGAAACCAACAAATATCACCCCCAAAGGGTAAAACTAACAAAGAACAGTAAGGTTAGAGAATACACCTTACTGCATTCACTGTATTTTGTAATTTTCAAGGGTTGGATGGAGAAAAGTGCAGCCATGGTTTCAGTCTTGTTTGTTTGTCCGTGTGTAAGCCTACAAGACATTCAGAAGGAAAAATTAGTAATACATTTTAATTAAATCTGGTGGAGTGTTGGGACACAGGCCAAAACACAAGTGATGAGTTTTTAGTTTCAGATCCAGGAACCACTGAAGTATTTTTTCAAATTATGAATTAGATCATATTCTTATATTTCTGCTTTTCCCGCCTTACCATCTCCAGATACGTGCTGCTGATCATCCATCACATATCAACAAACACATATACAGAGGGGGGTTTTTAGAGCTCCCAATCACCAAAGCTTTAAAGCATGTGACGCACTGCACAAAAGAAGCAGTGCATAACATTGCTGCTAATGTGAAGAAAGCAATTAGCAGTCCCCTACTGCATTATATACAGCATGTGGGAGTGATGAGCTGATATATATGCACCGTTATGTACCGTTAGTGCTTTGCTGCTGTCCCTTATTATTTGTTTCCAGAAAATGGACGTTATTTGCCTCTGCTCAGCCAGTGTGACAATCACGGCGCTAAAGCCCTCAGGAGACGGAAATACAGCGCCAATATGCCGTGTGTGTGCACGCATGTGCACGTGCATGTGAATGTGTGTGAAGTCAGCCAATTTCCCTTTCAGATGAGCTCTTATCTGTGTGCAGGCAAGCAGCAGGAGAGTCAGCGCCCCCTATTCCACAGATGCAGCTTTGGAAGGAGTGAGGGAGGGGTGAACTTCCGGCAGCCATATATGGAAGTGCTGGAATCTCCCCCCTTCCGTGACAGGGCAACCCATTTTTTATTCACCTCACGTTCAGCTCATTCCACAGGAAAGCTGACGGGGTGGTAGGAGAGGCGAGAACGAGGAGGTGAGGGAGAAAGGGGGGGGGTGATGGAAATAGAGGGAGTCTCCACGGCTGCCGTGTTGAAGGAGGGAGATCATCATCGTCATCGCCTCACAGTGACGCATCTGATTCAGCCGATGCACCAGTTGTTCTCAGATTTACACGTGAACGAATGCATGTTCACGCGATCACATATGTTCCCACAAAGTATTCATGAACACCGTAAACGAGGTCAGGCTTTAAATCTGAAAATGATGGGAGAAGATTCATCTTGACACCGCTTCCTCCGCAAGGGTACAACATATGAAAGCGTATCAGCACATGTGTGATGCCAAGATGTGCCGTTTATCTCAAAGGAGACTGTGTGTGTGTGTTAGTAACGAAAGGATCAGATAATGACACATTTCTGCTTTTTAATCCCCCTAAGCACATCTTCATCCCCTCTCTTCTTCTCTCAACCTCAAATTTCACTTTAAAAGCCACTCCAGAGCAACATCTCCAATTGAACAAGCACACATACATACATACAGCAATCTTCCATAAACACCTGCTTTTTCTTCACCCCTCAGGCCTTTCCCCTTTAATTACAGCCTAATTAGTGTAAGAAAAGAAAAGAGCAGAACAGGGGATCCACACCCTTGTCTCCTCACACTCTTTCTATTGAGATCCAATCCCTGCAACTTTCCTTTCATCCTCTGCCAAGCCCCTGCTCCCTGGCAGCATCCACCTCTCCTTATCTATCTCCCTCCAGCTCAAGTTAGATAACTTACCGTTGTGCTAAAGGCTGCTGACGTGCTGCAAACACACAGCAGATGCCGGCAGTTATGTTGTATGACAGCTATGGAAGCTGTGTCGTAACAGAGCAGTTGGTGAAATCTAAATAATACAAAGTGCAACTCCATGCACTGTGCACCTGCACTGAGCTGACGCCTTCTGGATGTTGATTTAGGGTCCAGTTTGTGTAGTCTATGTAAAGAAATGTAAAACAGCACAAAGGACGCTCACAGCTCACTGATATTTCTAAGAATTTCAAGTCCACACATTTAAGAGGTAAAATGGCTGAAACACAAAAAGCATCTCGTTTTTCTGGGTACATTTTGTTCTTTGTGGGTGTTCTTCTTACTCCCACAGATGACTAGCCAAACATGCACAATATTAACAAAGTAAAACGCTTAGCTACAGCTGCTAGCCATTTTAAACATCATCTGCCCTGTGATGAAAAGAGGAAGGTCTTCTTTCGACACTCAGTACTGAGGCGGGGTTAAACAGGCAGAGCTGAAAATTGAAAAAAAAAAAACTGAGTTTGCAGCTGTAAAATTATTACTGTTATTAACAAACACTCACTACCTTCTTGATCTCAACCGGTCACTTTATTAGGTACACGACCTTTAACTCTCCATAGCACAGATTAAACAAGGTGCTGGAAACATCCTCAGAGATTTTTATCCTTATTGGTGTGACTCACACAGCTGCTGCAGATTTATGAGCTGCACACGTGATGCCAATCTTCCATTCTACCACATCCCAAAGGTGCTCTATTGCAGCGGTCCCCAACCTTTTTTGCGCTACAGACCGGTTTATGCCCGACAATATTTTCACGGACCGGCAATAAGGTGTCGCGGATAAATACAACAAAATAAAACTAGTGCCGGTACCGAAAAAAAGAAGATTTATTCATAACACACGTGAAAAGACCCAGGAAAACTGAGTTAACGATAAAAACGATAACAAAATAACGCTGAAAACCGATAAAAACCCTGAAAACCATACATTTCACACCTGAGCCTCAACTCTCGCGGCCCGGTACCAAACGACTCACGGACCGGTACCGGTCCGAGGGTTGGGGACCGCTGCTCTATTGGATTGAGATCTGCTGACTGTGGAGGTCATTTGAACTCACCGTCATGTTCAAGAAAGCAGTTTGAGATGATCTGAGCTTTGATGTGTTATCCTGCTGGAAGCAGCCAACAGAAGCCAAATTCTGACCCCACCCCTGGATCTTCTATTGTCCAATTTTGGTGAGCCCCTGCGAACTGTAGCCTCAGTTTCCTGTTCTTAACTGACAGAAGTGACACCTACTGTGTTCTTCTGCTGCTGTAGCCCGCTGGCCTCCAACAACAATGTGCTATACATTCAGAGATGATCTTCTGCATACTTTGGTTGTCATGAGTGCTTATTTGAGTTACTGTTGCCTTTATCAGTCTGTTCATTATCCAAAACTGCTGCTCACTTTTTGAGAGTGTTTTCTGTAAACCCTACAGATGGGCTGTGTGGGAAAATTACAGCAGTTTCTGAAATACTCCATAATGTATTCAAATTCACTTAAATTCAATTTCTTTCTCATTCTCAGTTTAAACTTCACCAAGTTGCCTTGATCATGTCTACATGTGTGAACGCGTTGAGTTGCTGGCATGTGATTGGCTGATTAGATATTTGTGTTAACAAGCAGTAGAACACGTGTGAGTGTTTTTGTGTGAAATCATCTTGTATGGGATTTCTCGCAAAAACGAAGAAAGTAGATGTACATAAATAATAATAAACAGCAACAGATGCATTAAGCATCATAAGTGAAGCATTAGGGTACATTACTGTTGGTTTCATGCTGGAAGTGTTTTTTAAACCACTAAAGCTAAGAAATACTGTCCTGAAGTACTGTAAGCTGCAGTTACACCAAACAGCTGAATGCAAATTTAATAAAAGCAATGACTATTTGACAGAAACTGAAATTGTACCATCATATTAATACTTGCGAGATCTGTGTAAATAGAGAAACTGTGGAAATTTAGGATCGGCAAATTCTTGGCATCTGGCACTCTTGTGAGCTGCATGCTAACTGTAATCTTCCTTTTTAAGCAATCCTATTTAGCTCTGCATTTTTATTTTTTTGGGCTTTTTGCACACAATTTTTCAAACTTTTTTTTTTTTTTTTTACTTACTTAGGAAAAAGTTTTGCAGCCCTACAACTAGGTTGTTTGTCCAGTGTTCATATGCACATAAGCATCAGGCACTTTAGCTGCTCCACTTTCATGAAGATGTACTATACATTAAATCAGTCAATGCACAACAAATAAAAGCGCCACAAAGTGTTAGCCGTGACTCTGAAAACATAAATTAAATTAACTTTTATATCAAACATGTGCATAACTGCATCCCCTTCTACCTGCACTGCTCCCCACTTACATAACACCATCACACACCCCACAACGCTGTCAGAGAGCGTCACTGTGACGCTCACAAACACGACTGCTGCCCAACGATCAGTGACAAGACACACAAAGCTAGTACAAACCCTGAAGCTTGAGGAGGCACAGTTTTCTGCAGGGACTGAAGCACAAAGCCTGCGATATAACGCTGAACAGAGACAAAAGAGCTGAAAGCACTGTGACTAATCAGAGAAGAAAATCACTGGTTTGAAACAATTACACTGGAGTAATCTGGCCTAAGCAAAGCATCTGGATTCAATAGGTTTTTATGCACATGAGCAAAGAGGCCGGAGGCTTGTTTTCACCTCAGACAACCTTTCAAATGTGAACAAAAGGAAAAATGACCAGACTGGTTTAATCTACCCGATCGGTACAGAGGTGGGACTCGACCCAGAAATATCCTTTTGTGGTGTGAAAGAAGGAGGAGGAAGAAATCCTGCTGAGAGGTCTCTGCCAAAACCCCTTCACTTCCTCAGTCAATCCACTGCTAACCTTTAAGGTTCAATTTCCTGGCAGATGTCCTGCTTCTCACCTGTGGTGTTTTGCCTCCAACAACAGCTGTCCACTAGCTTATGAGCTGAGGTGAGAACTCTAATAAGAAAGCAATGAACTAATAAAACAAAAGGAGGTTGTAGTACAAAGAACAGAAGTTCTAAAAATAGCCAGAAACGATTAATGTTGGTAGCAGTTCTCTGCTTATTCGTCCACTTGGCTAAATTGAAAAGTCTGTGTTCATAGAGAAAAAAACCTGAACAGATTGTACGTGTGACAGTGGGGATAAAGTGTTCGGTAGTATTACTCACAACACTCCCAAAACACGCACACACGACAAAAATTCCTCCCTGGAGAACAAATACTTTGGGCTTAGTAGGAGGACTGCCTTATGTCTTTCGGAAGTTGGACCTGATAGTACAACAGTATTTTACGGAGGGATTTATGACTCCAATCAGTTGATAACATTCCCTGGTGACAGTCAGGCAATACAAAAACTAACATAGCATCTTAAGGAGAGATTGATGCTGCAATTGAGACACTTTGAAAGCTTCTGTCAATAACAGGAGAATCAGAGGTGGGGTGGTTTCTTTCATCACCTGTATATCTTACAGGGAAGCAAACAAGCGCCTATCTATATTTCAATCCTGTCTTTTGACAACTGCCTCAAATAATAATTTCTCCTCAGAAAATCATTCACTGCAGTTCTGCTTTAAGCAACAAAACAAGGCATGAAGTTATCACTTATTTTTATCAATGAATCTATGATTTTTCTTTTGTTCACTGAAAAAGATAAATGCCCATTTCACGTTTTCAGAGAATCTTTTGATTCCTGGTATGGCTCAACCAACAGTCCAAATCCAAACACTTACAGAAGCAGGACTCTGTATATGTTCCAGCTTGTTCACTATAAAAAGCAGTGAACAATATATAGATATTAATAATTATTTTGTACAGCGTTTCATTGAGATCGGTCCATCGGTGCCAAATGACCATAACAGTCGCTTTTATATTGTCCAACCCTCAAACAACTCCCCCATGAGCGAGTCCTCATACTATTCTAGCGTCTTTACCTTACAATATAAAGCACCTTGAGGCAACTGTTGTTGTGATTTGACAATTGATTGGGGGTTGATCGGAGGCAGATAGGACAAAAGGCAAACTACATGAGAAAGAGCCAGAGTTTAATAATTGCTAATGATTAAATGCAGAGTGAAGCATAAACACAGAGGGAAAGAGAAACACCAAGTGCATCATGGGAATCCCCCAGCAGCAGGGTCACCTGATCCAGCCTATATGCTTTATCAAAAAGGAAAGTTTTAAGCCTAATCTTAAAAGTAGAGATAGTGTCTGCCTCTGAAATCTGAATTGGGAGGTGATCTCACAGAAGAGGGGCCTTAAAGCTGAAGGCTCTGCCTCCCATTCTACTTTTAAATAATCTAGGAACCACAAGTAAGGCCACAATCTGAGAGCAAAGTGATCTAACGCATTGATAAGGTATTATGTGGTCTTTCAAACACACAACTTGTGCTGTGTGGCCAGTAGAAAAACTTTAAAATGGCTCAATGCATATACAAACGCCACAAACACACCACAAAAAAAAAAAAACATCAACTGACCTACTGATCTCCCTTTAGTCCACTCTCACCATCAAACACCTCAAACAATCGAGGCAGCCTCGCCCTGACACTCGAGCTTCATTCAACAACCTGAGCCTGCAGTACTCCTGGGATTACAATGCTTGGCTGAATACACTCCTGAACAAACATACAGATGGCATTTGTTCAGCAACCACAACAACCTGAGGAAACACAGTGTACACACACTGTCAGTGGGTAGCAAACGCGTCTCCGTGTAGTATCTACACACAGTCCTCTGGGACTTTTTTCTTGACATTTCAATCCACACAGACCGATAACTTTACTTCATAGTTTGGCTCTGTGATGATGTGCAATCTCACATCAGAAAAAAGCGCACAGTGCCAGCCACTCTCGCAGTACAGTACGGGAGCTGACAAACAAGTGAAACACACACATATAGTCATGAGGCACTACTGCCCACACACACTCACGCACACACACACTCACTCACTCGCATCCACTGATGTGAGTCATCCAAAAATTAGATTCAGCATCTTGCGTTTCAGCAGCAGAGCAGAGAGGTTAAGACTTTGGTCTTCTGCTGTTGAGTCCAAGTTATTTTGCTCTGGCAGCTAACAGTCAGGCAAACAAAGAAAACAACAGGAGGCACAGAAAACAAAACCAGTGTTCATCCACCAAAGGGTCATTGTGTGCTAGAAACACAAAGGATTAAAAACAACCATCATATTTACCACATAATACTCTTGGAGTTGTGTTAACAGCTTCACAATGACATTTGTAATTTATTTTCAGTTTTCAACCCTATAAAAGAACAACATCAAATTACTAGCAGACAATCCTCAAAGTTGTATTTTCAAAGTTCAGCCGCTGCTAAAGAGCATCTTGGACTGCAGCAGCTTATCACACTTGTTGTTCTGCGAGCTGCAGAGCAAAACCATTGCTGTCACTCCTCAAGTCAACTAAATGTTTTATTGTTTATTACAAAAAAGCATACACAGGTTATTTTATTATTACTTTCTTAAAGCACTCACCTGCCATGGATGTCTTCTGGGGGAAGACTGATTCTCTTCATAACTGCTTGTTACCAAGTACGATGCACAATGGAGGAACATAAACTTTCTAGATAAACACTCACGTTTTAGTCTTTGGCCACCATTGAGCAGAATAATAGGTGACCTTTCTCCACTCATAATTAAATCCACCTCCATGTGGCAATTAAAGGCAGCCTATTAAAGACTTACAGCTCACCAACACTGACACATTAAAAAAAAAAAAAAAGTATTTTTTGCCCCAAAATACAAGTAACACCTTTCTCGGACTGTTTTCTGTTCTATAAATTGTATCCACTTCATATCAATAACTAATAAAGCTTTTTCAAACACACTTAGATAAAACATGCAAATACTCAGTCTGAGGAAAAGGTGGAATAACCTGGACATAGCCAGAACATGATAAGATTAAATCAGCCTCTCAGCTAATTGTCTATGAATGTGCATCACAGAATTGGTGTAGCCTAACTAATGTTTTCAATCATTAAAAGGCAGGTCAAAGTCTAATTTAAACTGGGGACTTTACACAGAGGCATGCCCTTTGTGGGTACATGCTGTTAGACACTTTACCGCAATATCATGTTCTGTAAGAGATGATCACCATCCTAACACCACAGGAGTGCATTCCTGTCATCCCCGTCTGCGTCTTCTTTCCTCGGTGGAGAAACAGACGTGAGCGTTGAAGCACCTTCAGGCCTTTTCATCTTCCACGCTTATAATGAATTAATAAAGACCTGTTAGTTTCTTTAGCAGTCCCACACAAAGCTCATTGGACCAGCAATAACACACCCCAAGGCCTGCCATTACACTACCAACTGCCACACCAGTGAGCATCAGCCTCCTACAGTCAGCCCCCCATCAGGGGTCAGACTGGCAGCAGCGCTCTGCTTCAGCCTGCTGATGACAGGAAGAAAACCCAGAGCTGCATTTCTGCAGGTTGGCATTTTCATACCCGACCCCTGAGCAGGGCATTCGTTGGACAAGACAAAACCGCATCCTAACACAGATTTTCATAGAAGCTGAAACTGATGGTCACATTTTTTCTTTTTCATCTTTTTAATCCAACATAAGTTTACTTGTGATAAACATATGGCAGTTTATCTGACATTTCTTATGACCAAAGGGTCAGCGGCACATTCAGTTTGCCTGACTTATCCAACAAAAACTTTTTTTAAAAACGGAGTCAATCAACGGAGCTGTCCAGTCAGTTCAGTTCTGTTCTGTTTTTACTACGACACACCTCAGCAGGAGCGAGAGTATGGGGAAAGGGAACAGCAAAGAGTCAGCAGTTTGGAGGCGTTTCATTTCCTTGTCTGCTCCACTCCGTGTGTGAGGAGGTGCAATCACAGAGGAAGGAGAGACTAACATGGCTGCAATTAACAGCACCATGCTGTACATGTCTTTCCAATGGTGTAGTGGCGGGTATCAAACATAAGGCCTGCGCCAATCTGGCCTACTGGACCACTTTGTAGATAAAGAAGATCACCCCCATCACCATTAAGCACAGATTTAAGCCCAAAGATATGTGCTGACAGATTTACTACAGCAGCATTTCTTTATTATGTAGGAAAACTGAGATGTTCTGTTGAAAATGCACATCTTTTTCATATATATTAAGATATTCTGGGGATTAACTGTGCAGTTAAACCTCTTTACACTGACAGAAAGGGCAGTTTTACTGCTTCACCCCAGTAAAAACTAAATAAAGGGGGCTGCATGTGGCCTTTGATGCAAAATTAAACATCCCTGGTGTAGTGGTTAACACATTCGCTTGCGGTAGGATTCCAGCCACAGACACAAATCCCCTTTGGGGTTGCATCAGGAAGAGTATTTGACATTAAACTCTTCTATTTTAAACATGCGGCGTAATCTCTTTCTAGGCAGTAAAGACTCTCACACTGAGCTAAAAACAAACTAGTGCAAAACACTTTTTAAAATCTTTATCTAGTTGTCTTTCATTATTTTGCTTTTAAATATGAATGAATATATTTAACAATATGCATTGATTTGGTGTGTTTTAAGTCACAAAGTTAGGTTCTGGAGGGATAGCTTATTAATGTAACCCTGGTATCAGATTAGTAAAAGGTATCAGTATCACATCAGAAATGCAATTTAAAGTATTAACTTCAGCAATTCAATTTAAGATCATTTGTCATCAACTGACTAATAAACCTATCACAAGACTGCCTACTTCTCCATCACACAACCACCTTTTTTTTTTTTACCTATCCTCCTTCATCATCTTCCTCCTCCTCTCTGCAGTTTTCTATCCAGCTCAGGCTATAGAACCCACCCACAGGTCGCAACATAAGGCAGCTAGCCTTCTGCTTGTGCCCCTCTGATCCCTTGTTAGAGTCTTTTGAGGGTTTGTATATCTGTGTGTTGGCTGAAGTCGGCCCCAGTCTGAAAAAATTCCTATCATTTCCTTGGCAGCCTGAATGGTAATGTCATGTTACACCATCCCGCCTCTGTCACACAAGGAACCATGAACTCTTGCTGAACCGAACCCCCCTTCAAGTACATCTTTGGCTCAGTAAGCACACATGCCCTTCTCCTCCTGCATCCACCAAGTCGTGTCCTGCACGAAGAAGCTTTTAGGCACTCCGACTCTTCTCTCCGAGCATTTTTGCGGAGGCGTATGGAACGGTGACAAGTCTCCTCACATAAAAGGAAAGCCCTTGTCGTACTTCCATTGCTGAAATCTACCTCGCCTGGAAAGCTGCCCTGAGTGCAGTGAAAGTCAAGAGTAACACTTCTCCACCTCCACCACAGACACTGCTGAAAAGGGGCTTTGTTGTGGAAATAAAAATGGAGGACATAATCATTGCCACCTTTTGCCTCTCATCTTTCAACAAGTGCAGGGTGGTCTGCTCAGCGCATGCTGAGATATTTAAGAAACCTCTGACACCGAGAAGCAGTTTGTTTTCTTTTCAGAAGAGCAAAAAATTGAGCATGACTTTTCCAACCAGCATTTCAGATCCCAAATTGAATGCCAATTTGGGGCATCCAGAGTGCAAAATTACAGTTGACTTTTACAAATACCACCATGCTGATAATGACTTTGTCCTTTCTCTCTGAAGTGATCCAACTATCAACAGCACAGACACCTTAAGAAAAAAAAACCAAATGTGAAGACTGCTGGGACCAACGGGGACCCCTTTTAGGATGCGCAGACTCCATAAATTAATGATCAGTCTCACTGAGGCAGATAATGTCAAGTTCACCTGCTCACAGCAGGATTTACCACTGAGGCTGACAGCTTCTGCTCTGCATAGTGTTGAAATAAATCACCCCAGGGCAAACTGTCAGTTTGCAGCATTTACATAACTGGCTCCCTCATCATTATTGCAAATGTAGCATTGTAATGGGCACAGTTCAACCCTTTCCCTCAACCCTAAGGCAAATCAAATACTCCATGCCAAGCAATTTAAATCAATTACACCTCGAGTCATTGATTATCTATCGGGAATTTGTTACTCCTAACATTATTAATCGCTGTAATGTGACTTTGCTGATTTGACTGGTCTGACTCTGATTTATTATCACTTATAACACGTTATAGGCTAAAACAGGACAAATTATTCACCTTTAAGAATTTTGAGGCAAAGATCCGTCTCCAACAGTTCAAACTCAGAGCATCAGCTGTAGGAAAACGATGAATAAACTTGAGCTGTTCAGGACGCATTTCCTTTATCAGTAAATTCCTTCACAGCATATATAAACCGGCACTTCTATTACTACAGTGGTAAGACACAATGCAGGTCAGCTGAGACAAAGTTATCCGCTGTCTCTCCTCTGAGAGCGTCCTCTAAACGCCGCGGTTCACCGGTGCAGCAGGTGTCTCTGAGCGGCAGAATTACGCACGGTCAGCGGATCCGAAACAAACTACCAAACAGCCCGGCTTACCTTGTAGACATTCTCCGTTATACGGTGCACCTCGTCGGTCCGGGACATCCTTGTAGGCGTGTCAGTCAGAACCATAGACTAAGATTTCCTTTCGGATGAGGCTGGGAGGATTTTCCGAACTGTAACAAGGGGAATGAAACAGCTGTTCGCGGGGAAGAGCGGCTCCTGTCTGCCGTTCACTGAGAGAGAAGAGCGCGTCTGGTCGTGGGATCCCTGCTTTTATAGGAAAGTCCTCCGCTGCGCCCACACCGGCTCCCCACGCAGCCAGTCAGTCAGTCGGTGCCTCTCGGTTGGAGCGCAGAGGCGGACTCACTCTGAGAGGGGCGGTGCTGCTTTCAAGGGCGGTGGGAAATAGAGTAACTTGCGACCTAAATTACAACAGTACATAAGGATGAAGCGGCAGGAGCCATCATTCTCCAGCGTATCACATTGAAGCCTGGGGGAAGAATGAAACGGATGTTAGCCTAACAATAAGCAGACAATAATTTAAGAATTTCCCCCCAAAAAATAAGAAATACGCTTCGTTAAAAAATCTCAAAACTGGATTTTGGCATGTGGATCTAAAAGAGAACAAAGCAAGGACGGAGCCAAAATGGAGTCCAGGGGTGGCACTGGCCTCCGTAAAATTTGCTTGGACCCCCAAACCTGTGCTACCCCAAAACGGCTGAGGAGGTATGGAGAAAAGGTGTGGTCCTCCTAAATACACTTAATCAGTGTCCCCCAAATCTTGGTTGGTTCCTCTCTGGTAGTCCAGCTTCATCCCACAGTACAAAGACGTGCATTAGGTTAACTGGGGACTTTGGGTGTAGGTGTGAATGTGTGAGGGTGAACGGTTTCCTGTCTCTCTGTGTTAATCCTGCCATATATTGGCAGCCTGTCTGGGCTGTATCCTGCCTCTTGTCCTATGACAGCTGGGATAGGCTCTGGCCCAGCTGCAACCACGAACTGGATACACAAAGAAAATGGATGGGCCCCACATAAAAAAAAAAAATCACGTAAACATCCCTGAAAGAACCCACCCTAAAATCTTCATCATGGCATCATACAGTTGGTCCTTATATTCTGATTTAGCAGGATGCAGCAGAGCCCCTGACAGTGCGGCAGCTTGTCCAAGCTGTACTCCACACCTTATTCTATGATAGCTGGGATAAGTCTCCAGCCCCCCACAAACCTGAATTAGATAAGTGGATGTGAATAGATGGATGTATGGATAGATTTAGCAGTAAAATACAGTTTTTAATTAAATTAGCACAGATACTTTGACACGCTTTCTTTCATGGCTTTTCCCTGTTGGTAATCTGGCAGGTGGTTTCACTGCTGAGTTCCTCCTATTAAAAAGCACTAATCTCATTTAAAATGTAAAGGCTGGTTTGTACTGTTTGACAGACTTTATAGGAATCACCTTTTTTTCTTTTTGGGAGTATAGACAGCTTGCTTGACATTAAAGACTTGAAGTCGGGTGATTTTTTTTGTTTCAGTTATCAGTAATCAGGCATCTTTTTTTCCTGATAATTGTAATAAAACCTGATTCCTTCGCCCTCTAGCCAAGAATTTGTGTTATTATTATTAATATTGTAAGTCATCATGACTGAAACCACCAGGCAGTGTGCTCTTGTGTTATGATGCTTTGCACTGAGTCTAGAAATGCAGCACAGCTTTTAAAGAAGCCGCACCTGCTCTGCTGTGTCAGCCATCCCACGCCTCCTCTGCTACAACCATTCACAAGACTTGACTGAGCAGCTCCATACAGAAACTGCAACAGTCTTCATCCATTTAGTCAGTACAAATATTAAATTTTCCAGTATCCCTATTCTTATAGTGATTTATGCAGTCTGTGTTTATTATTTCAGTCATTTAGACCCTCCGGCTCAGTCTTCCCTCTACATAAAAGGGGCTGTAAGATAATGGAAAGGGTTTTTTTGTGTGTTTGTTTTGTGACAATGTAAGTTTTAATAAACCCACAACAGAGAAAGATTTTGCCGTGGCCCACATATGTGTGCCTGCTCTATATTTGTGTGGCGGTTGGGTGAGTGGGCTCTGGTTGGTATGAGTGGGATGGAGCCACATTTACTTGGATTTGTAAGCCCTGGATTGTGGGCCGGGGAATCCCACACATCACGATCTGAGAGCTGCTGAATGGGGATGTATTTAAATAAAAGAGACAGAAGCAGAAGATAAAAGAAGATAAGTGCGAAAGAGGACAGTCATGCCTTTTTCTTTTCTGCAACACTTTTTTTTCTCTCGTTTATTGAGATAGAGCAGATATTTAAGAGCAGCTTGTAGACCAGATAATAAAGTGGCACCGTGGATCTCTACCAGAACAGACTTATTTTGTTTTGTTCATCACATCCGATTAGAGCGAGTCCCGAGGAAACCAAACTGCAGACAGTTAGTGGAAATCAATCAGGCATGTTTGGTCTTCGCTGGAGCAAACAGCAGCCTTCCCACTGTCAGCGAGGCTATTGATTTACTCCTCTGTGAATATTCAATCCCCTCAATTAGTTTCCGTAATTGAATGTGAGCTGCCATTATGTTTGCTGACATCCAACCTATTCTGAAGTATAATTGTACACAAATTAATTAAGACATTGATTATTAATCATGGGTAGTTTGAGAAATAAACAAAGCTGGAGACTTAAGACTGAAGTCAGGTGTGAAGTGGCAAAAATGATGACCTGAGACTAAAAAAAATGACAACAACAACAACACAAAACATTTAACCATTAAACTTATCCAGTCTTTTGTTGCCCCTGATACAAATTTCTGGCATTTAATCCGAAATGAGCATATAGCCCTTTTGTATTTGTTTTGAGCATTGTATATTTATGTGGTATGCGTATTTTGACTTTTGTTGTCATGATGCCAGGTCTCTCTTGAAAATGAGATTTTTAATCTCAATGAGATTTTTTACCTGGATAAATAAAGGACAAATAAATAAATAAATAGTCTCAGTTAGTACGTTGGTTTGCTGAAGGTTGTTCCTTTACACATACTTTTTCTTTTGGTTTAAACTGGGTTTACTTGAGGCTGGGGTTCAAACCACAAAATAAACATCTATGAGATGTGGCGTTTTTGGCAGGATAAGATTGGTATTATTCTAAATATATAACATATGAAACCGCTTATGAGCTTTCTTATGAGATCAATGCAGATTCTGGATCTGAAAATGAAGGTCATTTAACCATACAGTCTTGATAAAAACCAGCGTGGAGCAACACATCTGGTTGCAAAAGGGAGGCCTGATTGTATGGAAGTCAACAGTCGTTGGCTCCTTTGGTCTGTGATCTCATGAATTTACAGGCTGACGATTTTCCAGTTAGTGCTCAGTCACTAATTTTTTTTTTACACAGCATGATCTTTATATGTCAGCTATGATCTCTGTCAGTGTCAAAAAGGTAAATAAAACAGGGAACAAATTAGGGTGGGCTCACTTTATAACAGATGACCTGTTACTGCATGAGGATGCAGTGTCAGTTTACAGATTTATGTCAGATTTAACACATTTTCACGACCTCTGGTTTCAAAAAAGCTAAGATTGGACTGTGATGACACTCAGAGTGGTATATCCATGGTCTATTATATGAAGCTGTATCCACGTGGCTTCAATCAGCATACCTGATGGCACCAGCCCAGAAGTAATGCCTTTCCAATGTATTTTTGTCCATTTTAAGCATTTAAAACATTTTAGTGAGCTAATTAGTGATTTAGAGACATTTTATTCATAAATCTGGGGGCTTTTCATCCTTTTATTAGACAGCCAAAAATGGAGAGATGATAGGAAGTGAACGGGCAACTGAAAGGGGAACACAGGAAACAGTGTAAAAATTAAGTGACTAGTCAGAATTTGGAAACAAAGTACTTAAAATTATCCTTTAGGACTGGGGCCTTTAAATAAACTTGTTGAAAATGACATTTCGCTTCAGTAAAGTTCTGCATGTGTGTACATTCAGTACAGTGGGGGTGTAATCAGGTAGGCAAGACTCCGTCCGGGTGGGCAGGATACACATACACACCTACATACCTGAAGCATTTATTCAGCAGCATTTCATGTGAAGCCTACTCATCATCGTCCTCTCAGGCTTTTTCTCTCAGCTTTAGATCCACGTCTGTGATTCATCAGCAAGCGCGGCGCTCTGACATTCAGTCTGTGCGCCGCCCACTCCCACACACCTCCGAAAAGGCTTGTAGTGCACAGTCAGAATGGATTCAGTCCATTCAAAAAAAACAAAAAAAAAAAACAGTGTGAAGTGAACAAAAGCAATTCAGGCTATTTCAGACTCGTCAATACATCGGCTTTGTCGGAGAGAATGGTCCAAGGTTAGAGATGGGAACATTTAATGTCTCCCTATCTGATGGTTTGTCCTTAGCTGAATGAGCTTCGATCACCTTCAGAACAATAGCAGAGCAAGGTCATGGTGTGCCTGTACTTTTCATTACTTTTCATCTGAGTCATACATGCTAGAAGCCACAGAATTGGGGGGGGTGTAACAGATTCATTACGTGTTTTTTTGTTTGTTTTTTTAATATTAAGACTTTAAAGTTAAAAATTAATCTTTAATATTGATTCAAAAATATGACAAATCAGGTTGCAAACCATAAAACAGACCAATCATTGAGATTTATAATAACACAGATCATTAAACTTGTGCCTCCTACTCTGATGAAATTAAAGAGGATTGTGAGGGCTCGTCAACAGTCTCCCCTTCTTTTATAGCACTGATGAAATGCCAATCGTTACTTTAAAGATAAATCATGCAATTTTATATAATTCAGTAAAGCACCACACCTCTGTACCCCCATTAGCACCACACTGTGCTATTAAAGTTTTCAATATCTTCACATTTCAATAAAATAAGACATTGACATAAGGCTAAAACAATGTGGGTATGCAAATGATTGGATTACAACCCTCAATTTTTCACTGTCAGCAGAGCCTTTTTCATTCCAGATGGACACAAAAGCATTACTGTCATTTAATCATTAAAGTGATCTGTGCAGGACATTCAAGCTCCTCCACACCAAAGCAGGAAACGAATTTCTTTGTATGCCATCATTTGACCCATTTCCCCTTGTGTGATGTGGGAAATAGGTTAAACATACACCGATAAGACATAAAATGATGACTGCTGACAGGTGAAGTGAATACCTATCATATTCACTGATGGATATCCATGGAGGGAGGGGTTATATAAAGGAGCAAGTTAACATTTTGTCCTCAGGGTCAGGGCATCTCCAGTAGAGTGTTCCTCTATCAACAGTGGTCCAAGGAAGGAACAGAAGGCACATGGTGAATGAAGGCTGGCCCATGTGGTCCAATCCAACAGATGGATCTACTCAAATTCCTGAAAAACTTCATGCTGGTTCTGACAGAAAGGTGTCATAGTACAGAGTGAATCACAGTTTGCTGTGTATGGGGATGCAGAGCTGCAGACCAGTCCGGCTGCCTGTGCTGACCCCTGTCCACTGTTAAAAGCACTAACCATGTGCACGCAAGCATGAACTGGACCACAGACCAGTGCAGGAAGGTGGCCTCGTCTGGTGAATTCCATTTTCTTTCACATCACGTGGATGGCTGGGTGCATGGATATTGCTCACCTGGGGAAAACCTGGCACCAGCATGTCACCATGGAAAGAAGACAAGTCGGTGGAGGCAATGTGATTCTTTTGGGCAATGTTCTGCCGGGAAACCTTGAGATGCTACTTTGACATTTAGCTTCTACCTAAGCATGGTTGGAAACCATGTACCTTCTTTCAGAGGAACAGCATTCCCTGATGGCCCCTTTTCAGCATGATAATCCACCCTGCCACAAAAAAATGGTTCAGGAATGGTTTGAGGAGCACAACAAGTTTGAGGTGTTGACTTGACCTCCGTATTTCCCAGATCTTAATCCAATTGGGCATCTCTGGGATGTGCTGGACCCCAGCACACCTTCAGGCCTTGACAGGTTAGGGCTGTTTGGGGAGCAAATGGGGGACCAACACAATGCTATGCCTGATTGGTATATATTTAGAAAAATAAGGTGGCCCAACATATTACATTTTAGCTACAAGATAACTTTCATCTGGATATGAGAGGGAAGCCCCACAGTAAACTGTGTACCTAATTCAGTTTTATTTACACAGCACCAGTTCAAAACAGTCATCTCAAGGTCCTTATGTAAGGACCCAACAAAATTAGAGACAGAAGCTCAGTGATCAAAGAATCCCTTATAAGAAGCATTTGGAGATAGTGGAGAGAAGGACTCCCATTTATTCCAACACGTAGAGACCACCTGCCTTGGTCAGTTGTGAAGTGATGAGAGAGAAAACTGGAGCATGGAGACCAGCAGCTTCAAAACTGAGTCATCTGCTGCCACCTTGTGTTCACTCACTGAATAACAATCTGAACAGTGATTTACAGGCAGTGAGATAACGAACGGCAATAAAAAAAACACTTTTATTGTAAAAAGAATATAGAGGTACAATTTCTGAGGCCATTTTAAGACAAGCAGTTTGCAGCAGGACTGGCAAATTGCAGACTGTCAGTATTAGTCATCAGTGTTTCTGTCTGTGAGATTAACTGATTTACAGATTAGTTAGCTGGATCTTCAAAGATGCACAAGCTTTAAGCCTTCTGGATCTAGGCCACCCTTCTTGCTCCACTTTAACATGAATATGTAAGAAAATCTAAAGCATCATACGCACACACTGAAATAATTAGTTTTGATCATACTTGATGGGTAAAGCCCCAGGTTCTGTCAAGTTATTACCTTGAAGAGATTACCAGCTGTTGTCTGGGCGTCAGAGGTAAGCCCACAGACGATATGATTAGCCCTTTCTCCAATGACACTGAACTAATCCACAAGGGGAGCAAGGAATTAGATTAGTTAAGCTGCTTGAAAAGGGGTCAGACTGAGAGAATATTCTGTGAAACTGATGCAAATAGTTTTTTTTGTTTTGTTTTTTGGGGGGTACTTTAGGGTGGGTTGAGTAACTCAGAAAGCAAAGCCAGATGAAGAGAAGGCCTTTACGGTAAGAGAAAGACACCAAAGACTTTACAGAGAAAATGTTATGTTTCTGTTATACCTGCTTTAAAGGATCAGTTCACTCAAATCACAAGAAAAACAACTTACCCCTCGATCCTGTTGCTAAATGCAAATGTTTTATAAGCAAAGATTTTTAAAAACTAGCAGAAATTAGATCTAATCATCCCTTTTTGCAATCACAAATAAGTTAATACATGGAAGAAAAATGTCTCTATGTGAACTTGTCAGAGACCAATGATGGTCAGAGCTGTTGGCAATAGCTTCCCAGGCTTGTTTCTCTGTGATTACATTCACCGATCACTGATCCATCATCTATGTAACTGTACGTTTGCAGAGATGCTTGTTTTGCGCTCCTCAAGTTTTTGTTTCACCAGATGTGTGCGTTTGTTGCAGGGAGGCTGAGTGGGAGATTTTACACAGATAAAAACAGGCTGAGTGCCTGAGCAGAACGACATATATCAAAGAAAGTAAAGAGATAGGCAAATGTTAGGGTAAATAATTTATCGCCATATGTGAAGGAGGCTCTGTTCATGGTGAAAGTTGGAAATGAACTCCTCCATCATTTTGTTCTATGTGTTTAGGTCACAAAGTCTGCAATAAGGGTAGATAGGGCTAACTCCATTTACTCCAACTTGCTCAGGCTGTACAGGTATCAGTTACTGGTGAGCACACAGAGGGCAAACAAGAAGACAGGAAGGTGGATCAGATCGCCAGATCACAGCACCATCATAACATCTCTTCTGCATTTTTACCCCTCCGTCACAGGACAAACAACAGAACAGATATATGTATTCTACAGCAGGAAAAAAGCAATTTAATCTCAGCTGGACTTACTGCAGCTGTAAAGCAAAAAAAACAAAACAAAAAAAAAAAGAAAAATCACCACAATCTGAGAAAGCATGGCAACACAGAACTGGATGCACTGAGGTAAATGTGTGTTTCTGTAATTTGGGTGAACTGGCTCTTTAAAAACATTACCCATCAGGTGAAGACATTTCGAGGGAGGAATTAAAATGACATATATACATGGCTTTAGGTCACTGTATGTCAAATGACTGATGGTAAACACAGAGAACTAATCAAACAAAGGTTAGGCACGATAATCTGATCTCACAGGTCTCCATGGTTCAATCAGCATTTGTGACTGCGGTGAACCGGTCCTGACTCGCTTCACGTGTGAACCTGCAGCCCATGAGGAGAAACAGCCGCTGGATGGGGTGGAGGAGGCCCAGTTATCTGAGACTGGCTGCTGTCTTTGGGTCTTTGAGCAGAAGATCCTCAGTCGTGCTCCTACAAAGCGAGCGCCTCTCGCTCCGGTTTCTTCTTGGGACGCTCTCGCTCTGAAACAAAGAGATTGACAGAGAAAGAAGCAGGATGAGGGCCGTAGAGTCGTGACATGCTAAATCTTTATAGGTAATGTTACAGTATTTTACAGCATTTTAGTATGCTTTAGTGCTTGCTATTGTTTGCATACCATGTACACCAGTTATCTTCCTGAAGTTTTTCAAGTTTTGTTAACCAATGTATTATTTTATGCTCCAAGCTTTCTCCTCTGCTGAGACTAGTTTATTTTATTGAACTTTACTTACCAAAATTGTTTTATTCTGTATTGTTTTATTTGATCTCACTGCAGTGAACTCATTTTTATCCAAAAATAAAACCCAAGTTCATTTTTCTTGAAGCCTGACCTGACAGCAGACACAACATCACCTTCATCTTGTCCAATAACATTAAACACACAACCTGGACCTGCTGTGAGATCACAGATCAAGTGCAGAAAGCTCACAGATCCAACAATGCAGAAACTAAACTGAGGTTTCAGCCAGAGTCCTAGAGACGGGTCAGTGAACATATGGCAACCAGTGGTTGCTAAGGAAAAATTAGTATTTTTTGAATGGTTGACGAGGATTTGCTGGACATTTGCCGTCAGTAGAGTGAAACTGGAGGCAAAGAAGCACACGGTGCTGCCCCAAAAACCAAAAACCCCTTATGGCCTCTTGTCAACCATTTAAAGAATTACAAACTTCTCTGTAGCGACCAGATGTTGGGTGTCACTGTCCAGGCCTAATACAGATTATACATGTACATGTATAAAGTATCTACTGAGTACTAATCATGCTACAGTGACCATAGAGTATGTAATCTTGAAGAAACTCTGCCTATGAACTACCAAGGCTACCAAGATTCTTCACATATAAACTCGGATTGATTAAAACATTTACTTCAAATAAAGAGTACTTTTACCTTTTATGTGTATAGAAAGTGCATGTATGTAGGTCATTTTTAGGCACGTAAATCAAATGTAGCGTTTTCACGCTTATATGCATGTTACACACACATTTTAACGGTCCCCAGAGTGATTAGAATAGAATAGAATAGAATAGAATAATCCTTTAATTGTCCCACAAGGGGAAATTTGGTTGTATCAGCAGCAAAAACACACATATACAAACAGAACAGGACACAGAACAGAAGCACAATTTTTACATATTTACATCATGGACAATAGTTACCAGAGCAGAGTACTGTACAGTTGTTTAAATTAGCGTACACATAGTGTGCAAACGGAGCAGGATACTGAAAGATGTTTAAATAGTTAAGAATATTTAGAATAATTAGAAAAGTGCAGATTGTTTATTGTACCTGTGCATTAAAAAGTAGACATGTAACTTCCAATAAGTTGTATATATAAGCTGAGAAAAGTAATGTGCAAGTTATAACAGTAGAAGTTGTTACAGCGCTGATGTTGACATCTGTGTTTGTTAAGCTGATTAAGCTTCAACAATTGACAGCCTTTTACTTCCTATCAGGTGTGCCTCTACCATTCCTCACCATTAACTGAGAGTCAAAGATCACAAAGACGGCAAAGAGACGTGAATCTTTCCAGACGTTTTGATTCAGCAGCGAAAGAACAATGATTGACACAAAAATCTGCAAGTAGTGGCTGCAAACAGTTGCAGGGCAGGTTTTTGCCATTTATTTTAATAAAAACGTGATGTTAATAGGTGTAATAACCTCGCTTTCTCAGGACCTCTCTCTTCTGAGCTTTGCATTTAAGCATCTAATAAAGCGCCAACGTGACAAGAAGACACCTCATTAAAGACCTTTTTAAAGACGTGGGACAGCAGCGAGATTTAAGCTTCATCACACTGCGTGTTTTAGTTTTAAACAGAGCGATAAGGTCACCGGGGCCCACGGTGACTCAGCACAGCCTTTTAATAAAAGCTTGCTATTTATTGACTCCTCTAAAATTACTTTCTGGTGGTGAAGTGTTTACAGTCGTGGAAAGAAGAAAATATTACTGAGGTTTCAGCACGGCCTCTGCGATATTAAACACGATGGAAGGATGGCTGTTGGATTTTTTCTATGAAGTGTCATGCACATATTCCAAAAGTCATTAGTAATAATAATAATAATAATAATAATGATATATTTTATTAATAGGTGCCTTTAAAGACTCTCATGGTCACCTTACATTAGTACAACAAAATAAAAACATATGGTAAACAAAAATAGTATGGAAGTATAAAAGCTAAACAAGGTAAAAACAGACTAAGATGGAGTCATGATGAATAGATGGGTTTTGAGACGTGATTTAAAAAAAGAGAGAAAGTTTGTAGTCCGGAGATCTGGTGGAAGTGCACTCCAAAAAACAACTAAAGGCTCTGAGTTCTGTGGTAGTTAGGCGAGCAGGTGGAACAGACAGAAGGGAAGCTGAAGAAAAGCGGAGTGTACAAAGGGGGGGAGTACGTATGGAGAGGATCAGATAAATATGGAGGAGCGAGGTTATAAAGCGCTTTGAAAGTAAGAAGTGGGATCTTCAAATTTACACGGAGGTGAATTGGAACCCAATGGAGCTCTTATATGTATATATGTTATATGTTCAGTGGATCTAATTCTGGATATAATATGAGCAGCTATACTAACTGCAGTTTGTGGAGAGATTTCTGAGATAGACCATAGAGAAGAGAATTACAGTAATCTAAACGAAATGTGACAAGTGCATTGACAAGTATGACGGTACTGTTTGAAGTGAGTGAAGGATGAAGGCGGTTAATATGAAGATTAAAAAAAAAGAAGAAGACTCAGTGATATTATTAATATGTACTGTGAAGGAAAGAGTGCTGTCAAGGATAAAACCAAGACTCTTAACCTGAGGGGAAGGTGTGACAACAGAGTTAGCAATGGATAATGAAAGACTTCTGGTTGGAACTTTAGTCAGTTTTGCTTTTGCTTTTTGCACGGCCTGTGCACACTGCTGCACAGGAATGTGCACACTGCTGCACAGGAATGTGCAGCAGTGTGCACCTGGGATAGGAAAAACATGAGACAACAAACCTGGTTGCTCCTCCGTGGCCTCTGGAACTTCTGGCAGTTTGTCTGAAGGGACCTCAGGAAGCTCGACATCTCCCTGAGAGAAAGTTCAAAATCCGACAGGTCAGAACTCAGAATCAAAATGAAGAGCTGGGTGCTGCTTGCTAAAAGCGCGATCTAATCTTCTTTTTTTTTTTTTTAAAGCTGATTAAACTAACCTGAGTTATTGCCTCCAGTTCAGCCAGCACAGCATCTTCATCCTCCTGAGATAAGGAGCCGGCCAACATGTCGTCAATTTGCTGCAGAGAGACGACAAGTGTTTAAAAAGTGAAATGACTGTGGATACGAACCCAATTTTACATCTGTGAAATTTAATCTACAGAGATTTGAAAAATCCTTTTAAATTTTCACTCTCTCCATATCTACTTGCAGAATGAAGTCAAAGTAAAAGAGGCTAAAAAAATAAATGAACCTGATTACCAGCTGAAAGGACCTACCCTTTGGTACTCAATGGCATCTTGAGTTTCATCCATAATCCGTTCTACTTCTTCAATAGACATCACCTGCAGTGAAAAAGAGTTGATAACAGCTCATGAATAACAGGTGATGAATTTTAAAAGCATCTGCAGGCCACATGTCATCACCTACCTCATGCATTTTCTTCAGGCATTCATTTCCAACTTTCAATCCATCGATGACTTTCCTTTCGATCTGGGCGAACTCCAGGTCTTGAACCTGAAACGAGGAGCACAGGGAGGAGCTGTGAGCGCCACCTAAACGCTGCTGAGTGTCAGTGCAGTTTGCCGATCGCTCACCATGCGCTCCAGGTTGCTTATCTGGTTCTCTGTCTTGTCCAAGAGTTGATCTTGATAGCGTTTCTTCTTCAGCAAGAGAAGAGCTTTCCTGTTCAAATAAACACATTAAAGCTTGTAGTAAGGAGGGAGAAATGTAAGAGATGTAAGAGATGATTGACAATCTCTAGATACACTGCCTAAAAAAAAAAAAAAAAAAAAAAAAAAAAGAGCGCTGCACAAAATGTCTCGTCTTCCCAAATTCTTTTTGTAACAGTAAAAAAAAACTCTCTTCTTTCCCATCTCCCATCCCATTTGCTTTCTTGCCACTATTAACTGGCTTTGGATTTACGTTTAGTTTCTGATTCTCTGTCCAAGCACCCTGAGCACATGTACCAACACTGAACATGTGCTCACAGTCAGCTGCAGTAGATAACCCAGAGAAAACAAAAGGAAGGTTGATGAAGAAGTTTGGAGAGAAGGTGATTTTCATCCAGTTCAGCCCTCTGTTAAACTGAATTTGGTGACAGTGAAAGGAAATATTTTGGATTCTTCACAGCTGGATTCTTGGATTCTTCACAGCTATCTGACATAGCCTTCTCCAGCTTTAGAGACATCAATTAGAACAACATTTCAGAACTGCAGATTTCAAAACTTTATTTTTCTTAATTTTAATTTTATATTAATGAGCTCTGGAAAGTCAGCTGCAAGAACAGTTGCAGGGAAGCTGTCCTTTCTGTCCTGAGTATTAAGCTCCCTGTTGAGCAGTATTTATATATTTTGTGCTGAGAACATATATGCCTTTACTCTCCTTTCAATCATTACTATGCTTTCATTGATTATACTGTACTCACTCTTTTTTGCCATCCTTCAGCAGCTGTTTGGCCAGAAGCCTCTCCTTCTCCAGCTGCACATTGATCTTCTTTTGATACTGCCTGAGCTTATCTCTTTGCTGTTTGAGTTGCTGAAATGAGGAAATAGAGACATGAACAAACCATACACCTGCACTGCACTCAGATACGCTTCAAACTAATTCACCCATACCAACTTCTTGTTGATCCAGGTTTAGAAATAGTAGCAGTCTGCACAAACTACAGCAGCTATAATCTGATTATTACTGGCTGCGCTTACGTTAAGGTCCTCCGGTAATATCGGCATAGAAAAATAAGTACACTACAGTGCTAGAATTTGAATGACTTATAGTGTTTGCTTAAAGGACACTTTAAAGAACGAGTCGAGGAGGATTAAGCGGTTAAGTACATTAAGACAGAAGAGTAGACCCTGAATAATGATAACATTTAGAGGTTTTGCTTTATAAATATTGCTGGGGGCTACTCGATAACCGAAGTTGTTAAATTAGCACACAATAGCTCGCTCTGTTTTACAGCACAGAATTCCAGGCTAACACTTCAGCTAGCTGTGTGACACTTACCAAAATCGCTTTGTCTTGTTCTGTCACTCGGGTTTGTTTCTTTTTTCCAAAAAGATTTCCCATCCTGGCACAGCATGCCAGCTAAAAGTCTCAACCAAAAAGCAAAAAAGGAGGGCAAACTACTTAAATGTAAAACTAAATTCAAGAGACAGACTTGTGAAGCTTCTCCTCCATTATTTGTGTAGTCATCTGTGTCCACACCCACACCAGGAAGGACGGTGTCCCGGCAGGGACAGATACTTCTGATATGACATTTGGTTAAAGCTCCCATTTAGAGCAAACTTATGACAGACCTGCCGTTATTTAACATCAACTTTAAAATCACAGCTGTTTCGAGGGTAGAGCCGAGTAATCTTAAACACAGTTTAAAATAAAGAGAGCCACCAGTTTCCACTGCCCTCCAGTGGTCAGACACAGAAACTGCAGTGTGAACATACAAAACTTCCGGTGTGGACTTTCAAAGTAGAGTGACAATACAAACAGTCAACCTGTGATAAAGGATTGGAAATTCGCATGTTAATTAATTTAACTTCCACAGATTGAGTATTTGGAGTGTGTTAGATTTGTGTGTTTTGTTTTTTTGTTTTTGTTTTTTTTTACAAAAGTTTGAATTTAATTTAATCTTCATAATTTAAAAGATTTCCTAATGAAAATGAAAAAAGCAAATTAATTCTAGATGACTTTGCCGTTCTCAAACAATTTTTCCTAGCACAGATCTCTGCACCCACT
Organism: Pelmatolapia mariae; assembly: GCF_036321145.2. Taxonomy (NCBI): domain Eukaryota; kingdom Metazoa; phylum Chordata; class Actinopteri; order Cichliformes; family Cichlidae; genus Pelmatolapia; species Pelmatolapia mariae. Next base: position 3,505,953 of record NC_086234.1, on the reverse strand, counting down.
GTTACACTCACATTAATTATTAATAATTCAAACTCACATTTTTATAATTATGTTTCACTCTAACATCTTCCTGATTTATTCTAAGTCCAAACATTCAGTCACGAGCTATTTAAAAGTGGCCACTTTTACTTTTTAAATATAAACTAGGTGTGAAAGTTTGGGCACAGAGTGCAGAAAATATGGATCAAATCAGGGTTTGGGAGTAATACACTGAAAAAAAAGGAACAAAACACAAACACACGTGATTTACAAAGAAAAATAACCCACCCAGCCCCCCTCCCCACACACACATACATACACACACGTGAAAAACACAAGGTGAATAGAAACAAGGTGAATAGAAACACGGTACAGAGACATAAGAGGTAATTAAAAAAAACAAACAAAGGATATATCTTAAATTCTGAAGGTAAGTGAATTTTTTTCTGTTGTTTTCAGAGGTGGGATGTAATGAAATACAAATACATCATTACTGTACTTAAGTCTTCGGGTATGTGTACTTGAGTAGTGTACTTGAGTTCACGCCCTAAATTTTATCACAAATATCTGTTCTTTCTACTTCTTACATTTTCAGAACAGATCATTTTCAAAACAGACTGGTTGCTTGTAGATTACATTTGAGGGGAGTTATTTCACAAGCCTTCAAACATCAAACCAATTTGAGCCCAAACAGTAACAGATGAAAGGCAATCCTTCTATTATTGTTTTGTAGGGTCTACCTTACAATATAAAGCACCTTGAGGCGACTGTTGTTGTGATTTGGCGCTATATAAATAAAATTGAATTGAATTGAATCCTGTTGGTATATTAATTACCAGGGGATGTCGCATAAAAACAGAAGAAACGGGCAAAACTGTGTGCCATAGTCAAGGTTAACGTGTGCCTGTCTGTTTTTGTTTTGTTTGTTTGGGGTCAGTTTTTTTTCTTTATGGCATTAAACTGCTGCAGAAGTCCAGTTGTGTTACTTCGGTATCTAGCCAATCTGGCTAGCACTACAAAAGAGGAGTGGAGAATAAAGGAAGTGACATATTTTTAAGTGTCAGGTAATTTCAATTGCAATGTATCTATCAGCTTAACAAAAATCACCAAACACAACATGTTTGTGTGTGCAGATTGTCACACAGTGTGATGCCAGCTGCAGTTCCACCTGCTGTATTTCCAAGGAGAGCGAGAGAAATTCACTCATAGATGGAGAAAGATGTGAAAGGACAGAAGATGAAGAAGAAAGGTTATATTTAAAGGTAAGGCACGTTTACTAGTATTTGATGAACTGGAAATCTTAAGCTTACATGTAAGTCATCATGTTTTTGAATGAGATATTGTATCTGTATGAATGACTTTATATTTTCTCATATTATGAGACATGGTGAAAAAAAAACTTATAAGCTGAATAAAAATTCTCAACAGTTGAGGGACTTCTGGTCGCGGAATGGAGGTAGTTGCGTTGAACTACTGTTCACGGGTCTTTTTTTGTCAAAGCCCCTGAATACTTGAAATACTACCAAGATAAACAGCAGAAAATGACTAACTAGGATGGGGCTATGGTGAACAACAAACACGGCAAGGCAAAAAACAAGAAACGAGTTGAATCTATGGCTGAGATGGACAGTGAAGAAAGTGAAGTTAATAACGAGGGAGACATTTTGGCTAGCGCTGGGGCTAATGCTAGCAAAAATGACGAAATGGATGAGGACAACAAAGTTAAACTGAGGGCGAAAAAGGGTGAAAAAAGTTAAGAACTTTAAGAACTTCAGAAAAGAAAACACACAACAGTTTGAAAAAGTTGAGGCCCAAGTGTGCAAAACCAATGCAAGACTTGAGGAAGCAGAGGGCGATATTCTGGACATGGAGGAACGGGTTCAAACAGTTACGAGCTACTAAAACTAGAATCCAAAACCGAGTCTCAAATCACCAAACAGGAAGGACGCTCCTGCCGAAAAAAATGTCAGGATATATGGTGTAGTTGAGAATGAAGAGAAAAGTGTTTCCCCTATGATAGACTTTGTTGAAATTTTTTAGAGAGAGAACCTGCAGCTCCCCCGGACCGTGCCCTCAGAGTGATCCCCACAAGCGGAGCCCCACCTCGGTCCATTATTGTGCACTTTCTGAGTTACAAGACTAAGAAAGAAATATTCAAAAAGCATGGCAAATGAAGTAGTTCCAATGTAAGGGTAAACAGATTAATATGGATCACGACTACTAGGACATCACCTGATGTCCTCAAGCAGAGTAAGGCATGCATAGAAGCTAAAAGGATCCTAAACAGCAAGGGATACGTTTTAGACCCCTTTTCCAACGAAACTTCGAGCATTCTACCCAGACTGAACAACATTTTGCAATAGTGCTGAAAAGGCCACGAAGGACATGTCTGACTGGGGTCTCCCAGTGACTATTTACAAACCACCAGAGACGCTGATGGCACGGATCAAGAAATAACATGGACCACAAAAGGGAACAAGAGAGAAAGTGATGCACACCAGAGGACTTGGGACAAGTGAGCCCTGTGTCAATCAAGGAGAGACTGCAACAGTACAGAAGAGACCCACTTGAATGCAAGACCGCTACAAGTATGATGTTGATGCATATTAACCAGTTACAGGCAGTGTTGGTCAAGTTACTTGAGTAATTAGTTACTAATTACTGATTACTTCTCCAAAAAAGTAATCCCGTTATTTACTGATTACTTATTTTCAAAATTAATTAGTTACTTAGTTACTATTCAAAAATATGATACACAACCTGAATACATAATAAAGGAATAGACCTTTCAGCCCAATTCTATTTTTTATGCATATGCAAATTAAATTATATGCATCTGTCTTTGACTTGAAGAAATTTTTTAACATTTAAACCTATTTTCTGCATATTCCAGCATATAAAATAAAATAATGTTTTGTGTTTACACTCGCTCTTTCAAATAGATGCAAAAAATAAATAAAATCAAAGACTCAGCGGCACTAAGTCCTGTCGCTCTTAAATCTATTTTCACCTGATTAGCAGGAGTGGGGCAAGTGGAGGTTTGCCCGACACTGCAGTGTTCATGTCAGTGGGAGGTTTCTCTGTGAATTTCACATTCCCGTGCCAGCGTGCTCAGTGCTTGCTCGGATTTGAAGTTTAATTTTTGCTGTAAAAAGAAGTTTTCTTCCCATGCAGAGTGTACAGCGGACGCTAATGTTTTTGTCACTTTTTATGGATTAAAACTTAAAGTAATGTCAGTACGTCCACACTTTAAACGCTGCATGGTCGTACTCTCTCCACCACTCCATATTATCCATTGTTAAACTACACACAACTGTTGCTGCCACGGACGTCGCTTACGTCACTGTCATGAGACACTCTCACAAATAAAATCACGACAGTAATGCAGCGTGCTTACAGGAAAGTAACAGCAATCTAATTACTTTTTTTGCAATAGTAATCCCTTATATTACGCGTTACTTGAGAAAAGTAATTGGATTGCAGTAAAGCATTACTTGTAACATTTTACTGCCCATGTCTGGTTACAGGTAACATAATCTGTTCTCCTTGAACTATCTACTGCTTTTTTCTTAAACTTTCCTGATTTCTGAAAAAAGAGACAAGATAATGACAAGTAAAGAGAAAGGTGTAATATTTAGAACTATTGCTTTGTCTTAACTGAGATGCTGGGAGTACTTGCTCATGCTCAGTGTGGGAGCGTACTCCTCGCACAATTGACTTCTAATCAGGGGGCCCACTCCGAAGTGTGTGGCAGACCCCCTTAAAGACTTGTTACACCAGGTCTTATAAGTTTCCTTTTTTATTTTTATTTTTTTTAAAAAAACACCCACAAGTGGAAATCCTGTTTAATTTTCTTATTATCTGTTTGATTGTTATCTTGTTAGCAGTGGTTCTGTGCAGCACTGTTCGGACAAAGTGGTATTGTTATGCTTATTTTGACAACAATGTTCCACCTTAAAAATGGCAAACACTGTTAATATCCTCTCCTTTAATGTAAATGGATTAATCAGCCCACAAAAAAGGTCCAAGATGCTGTCTAAACTAAAGAAAGAAATGGTTCATGTAGCCCTTCTACAGGAGACGCAACAACAAAAAAAGCCACAAGAAGGTTTTCATAAGAATGTCTATTTATCGTTATACAAATCTGGGCACCGCAGCGGGATTACAATTTTTATATCCCCTCTGTTTTTCTGTTACTTCATCATTTCGTCTCCCTTTCCTATGCCCCAGCCATGTCTGTCCCATCTGTAACAACTGAAAATAAAATAAAATAAATGATAAGAACAAAGGTCAATCAAATGGACCAAAACGGCAAGGCCGTGTTGATACTTTTCTGTGGCGGTCTCTAAGTTCAGGTCATCTTCTACGTCCCTGTCCTATGGTGTGCCACAAGGTTCTGTGCTGGGGCCTTTATTGTTTTTAATATATTTACTTCCTCTCCAGCATGTTTTGAGCCCTTTTGAGGACATTCGCTACCACTGCTATGCAGACGACATCCAGCTATATATGTCTTTTAAACCAGAAGATGTTTCTAAGCTGCAGATTCTAAATGTGTGCTTAGAAACCATCAAAGGTTGGATGGCTGACAACTTCCTCCAACTTAATGAAGAAAAGACTGAAGTCCTTGTATGTGCTCCAGACAGACATGTACCTAACATAATGAATGCTCTTGGTCCTCTTTCAACATTTGTGAAATCGTCTATCAGGAACCTAGGAGTAACCTTTGATTCTGCTCTTACCCTGGACGTTCACGTCAAATCTCTGGTTCGGTCCTGCTTCTATCATTTAAGAAACATTTCTAAACTGAGCCCCATAGTATCTCACACTGAACTGGAGATTGTTATTCATGCATTCATTTCATCACGATTGGACTATTGTAATTCACTGTTTACATGTCTAAACAAAAACTCCCTGGAGCGCCTGCAGATTGTCCAAAATGCTGCAGCAAGGCTTCTGACAAGAACATCTAAGTACTCTCATGTGACACCGTTGCTTATACAGCTGCACTGGCTCCCCGTTGAATTCAGAGTCCATTTTAAGATACTGGTTCTGACATTTAAAGCTCTTCAAGTACAAGCACCAGCCTATATCATTGAACTGTTACAGCCTTATGTCCCTAGTAGGTCCCTGAGGTCTTGTGATCAGGGCCTACTTGTTATTCAGCATACTAGGCTGAAAACCAAGGGTGATAGAGCTTTTGCCACTGTGGCCGCCAGACTGTGGAACTGTCTTCCTCAGAACTTAAGATCTGCAGACTCATTGATTACTTTTAAAAAACAGCTAAAAACACATCTTTTTAGAATTGCATTTTGTTAACTTTGGACTGCTTCTGTTTTATACCTTGTGAAGCACTTTGTGATCTTTTATCTAGAAATGTGCTATATAAATAAAATTTTACTTACTTACTTACTTACACTTGGCAAAGTAAATCCGTTGGGTGTCTTTGTTGGCTTTCAGACATCAATTCTGTTGGCTAAAAAAACCAAACGGGACAGGCAAAAAAAGAAAAAAGAAAAAGACTGGGTATATCCATCAGAATCAGACCAAAGACAGTATTAGAAGGAGTCTTCACATCATACATCATATAAAAAATAATAATCTAGAGGCAATGCTGATGGGTTTGGATGCCAAAAAAACCATTTGACTCTGTAAGATAGTCATTTCTCTATAAAGTTTTAGATAAGTTTGGATTTCATCATAGTCATTGAAACAATTCAATCAATCTACAGTAAACCAACAGCCAAAATTAAAATAAATGTCAATCTATCAAAACCATTTACTCTTGAAAGATCATGCCGACAGGGCTGCCCACTCTCAATACAATACATTACAACTGCCAAAGGACAGGGGTGGTCTATCTTTACCATGTTTGAAGGACTAATATTATTCTGCCCAGCTAAGGCCATTAGTTAGTTTTTGCGATTTTGCGATTAAAAAAAAAAAAAAAAAAAAAAAAAAAAGTTAGTTTTTGCGATTCAGTGTTTCAATCTAGGTGGAAAGACACAGAAAAACAAGTCAATAATGGCCATTGTAAACGACCACGGCAGACCCAGTGGCATTTTCATCATTTTTATTGTTCTGTGCACATCAACACCCCAACCACAGAACCCAGTACAATATTTAAGTCGAGGGGGCGTGATTGTGGATGCCGTGCAGGTGCATCCGCCTTCCCTGCATGGCACCGCAGGCCACGCCCCGCCACATACCCCCATCGCCCGACTGAGGCCGGGGAGCCATTCGGCCGAACCTACTCCCCCCACCACGAGCGGGAGAGAGGATCAGCCCAGAACGTCGGTGCCCCCGGGCCCTGGCCAAGCGACAGGGAGGTATCTGTTCTGGTTGCCGCCCACGCAGGTGATGAGGTGGGTCCGGGGTCGCTCACGTATTAAATGGCAGCCCCGGAGCTGGACCGGAGGCCACCCATGTGGCAAGCAGCGGCGCAGCCGGTGTGGCATTGAGCCGGGGCTCATGGGCGGCTGGGCAGGTGTCCAGCACGCCGGACCACACCACACGCCGGCCTCTGGTGAAGGTGAGGCCGCTCTGCTCTGCTTCGCTTCGGTGGCGTGGACTCCCCTAGCACGGGCACCTCCGACTTAAAAAAAACAAAAAAACCCTTATTTCTTATTTTACATTGAACCATGAGGGAGAGCTAGCAGATTTTCGGAGTCTTAAGGCAAAACATGGTTTAAATAATCAAGATTTCAGATATAATGAGATTATAAAAATCAATGAGAAAAGGGCAATAGAATTCTAAATATATTTCTAAATATATTTCAAATGGCTCATAACGCTAATATTATAGTTTGGAAGATTATTGCAAAGTTTTATCAAGGAGAAACTAAATCTACCTGTACCTTATATGTTAAAAAGAAATGGGAGAAAGAAACAGGCTCAGTTATAGATGATAAAAATTGTTATTTGTTATGTAAAATGCAGTGGGAAACAACCTGCTGATCCAATTGGAGAGAGTTTGGTTAGAAAAATAGAATTAGTTTTTTCCTTACCCCAAACAAAAAAACAAACAAACAAAAAACCACCAAAATATAAGTACAGGCTGATCGAAACTGTGGCAGTGAAAAGGCTAATTACTACCATCTATTCTGGTCCTTCCCCACAATTACTTCATTCTGACAAGATATTGACAAATGTTTGGAAAAGATTTTCTCTACCCAAATCCAATTTGATTTCTTATATATGTAGTTAGGCCTGGAAATCCCAAATATAACTACTCCAGCAGATAAATATCTACTGATAATTATTTTAATGTCAGCTAAGAAAAAGTTGACTAGGAAATGGTTCCAAACAGATGTACCAAGAATATAAGCACTGTACAATACTGTCTACCAAATATTTGTAATGGAGAGGCTTACTATGCCTTTGTGGCTTCAAAGAGACATTCGACAAACTCTGGTCGAGATGGACCCAGTATGTTAAAAAATTAAGAAGCGATTTTATCAAAATAACTGACCATGCCTAGTAAAACAACTAAGAGGTGGCACTACACTTTTATGCCTGTTTGACACAGAGCTTTTCTGTGCTTCAGGCAGGCTTCCATGGTGTAATGGTTAGCACTCTGGACTCTGAATCCAGCGATCTGAGTTCAAGTCTCAGTGGAACCTCATTTAGCTTTCTAGCACTTTGCTCCACAGGTACATTAGCATTAGCACACGCTAGCATCAGAGTCTAGTCAGTTAAAGAGCAAGTTAGTGGCCCAGCCAATTCCACTCCTCTTGTGTTGGCTGATCTCATCTGCACATGGTCTTCATGCTGCACCAAACCTCGCTCATGCTCTTCTGCTGCACTTTCCACTTCAGCTTCCTGCTGTATCTTTCATTGGCCACCTTGACTCAAGTCATCTTTTCCTCTTGCACTCTTCTCACTTCTAATCCTGTTGCCACCTCTGAAGGCCCCGATCTTCTTGTTGACAAGCTCTTTGATGTCCTTTGTTCGGCTAGCACACAACCTACAGAAGACAAAACCAAGAGACTTAATTCTCGGTAGCGATGCAAGTAAAACAGAGAAAATGCTGGAGAAGCAGAGTTGTCAAAACAGTCACGACTCACGCTTCTCGTAGAAACTGGTTTACTGACAATCCACGATGGCTGGAGAAACTGCCCAAAAAGTTTCCCAACCTTCTCCCTGCTTTTCTGTCATCTGCAAGTCTTTTATGGATGAGCTGAGGCAGTCTGGCAAATCTCCAGCAGACATGGCAAACCAAATAAATGAACTCATGCAGCTCAACTATGAGAGATTTCACCTGGCATACTTCCATGCCATAGAATGTATCTGGGCCTCTGAGGTAGGAGCACATGGACAGAGGACCATTGGGCAGTTTCTGAGGAAGGAAAAAACCCCCACAGGAGTTCAGGTCTTATGAAGACCCACATGCCTGGTGTGGCATCTCTATGTCCAGCCATTACGTGACTTACTGCCTGCTTGACGAATTCCGACATCAACATCCAGCCATATCCAAACTCCTCCAAGGCAGGTCTGGACACATCTTCAGGTCTGACCAAACCAGGAAGGTGGCACGAAACGTCACGCTGGCATCTGGGGTCATGTCCAGTTATGCCATTATAAAGGAAAACTGGCTTATTGTTTCATGGATCATTGATTAATCTGAGACAGAGAAGTCCTTAGAACCCACCAGGGAATGGCCAAGAGGTACAGTGATGCTGAAGTGGAAAAGGCTGGCTACCACTGGTTGGACAGGGGAAAACAGTAATCTTCATTGTCATTTAAATTGCTAATCTGTCTTGAAAAACTGAGTTGCTTTTTTAAGATTAATTTAATACACACACATAGTATTGTATAGACTTAAATATATTTGTATTTCTCGCATTTAAGGATTGCTGTGCTCCATTTAAGATCCCAGACTGCATTCCTGGTGAAAATCTATCGTGGCTTGACTGGAAAACTACTCTTGCTATTGTTGTTGGGGCCACATCTGGAGCAGTAGCAAACAGTTGTGCCACCACTGTGATAACAACACTATTGTGAAACTGGATTTAACTGGGGCGATTGTGGCTCAAGAGTTGGGAGTTCGCCTTGTAATCGGAAGATTGCCGGTTCGAGCCCCGGCTCTAACAGTCTCTGTCGTTGTGTCCTTGGGCAAGACACTTCACCCGTTGCCTACTGGTGGTGGTCAGAGGGCCCGGTGGCGCCAGTGTCCGGCAGCCTCGCCTCTGTCAGTGCGCCCCAGGGTGACTGTGACTACAATGTAGCTTGCCATCACCAGTGTGTGAATGTGTGCGTGAATGGGTGGATGACTGGATGTGTAAAGCGCTTTGGGGTCCTTAGGGATTAGTAAAGCGCTATACAAATACAGGCCATTTACCATTTATTTCACTCCCTGAGCAGGACAAGTTTTTTCCATTTTTGCGGGAATGCACCTCTGGGCATAGTCCTCTGTTCAGCACTTTCTACCAGCTTCTCTCTGCTGCCTTCTCAGTGGTTGATCAGGCGGGTCTGAAGAGGCTCCATGATGCTTATAAGGCATATACAGAGCATACAGAGAGTGCACATTCCTCGTTGATTGCCTCAGTGATCCGTAACATTCCGAGCGTGTAATGTTTAGGTACGGTGGGACTCTTCAGCTAAACCATGTCCCTGGGGAAGGCACTAAGGTCCCCATCTGGATTCCTGTCCAAGGCACTTCACAGCAGGAGGGTTACCATTTTCACCAGGCCCAGTGGGACTCATGTATCCGCTCAATTATTCCAGGCCCAGGGCATAACAGAGGTGACACGATAGAACTACCAAAGACTGGTGGACCTTAAGCAGCCAGGTGTCATTCTCCCTCCTGCTTTTTCCATCTCTAGTGGTGGAGCTGAATGCAACCTCCAGGAGAGTGACCGGTCAGGAGAAGTTCCCTGCACTTCACCTCTCTGACAGAAATATTGGAGAGAGATTTGGACTTCATTACAGAGAGCCAGGCTGCCGTCCAGTACCTCTGAACTGGGACCAATGTTCCCTCTAAGCTGCGCGCGTGCGCAATTGCGCACTGCTGGCACGGTCTCTGGGCACAGAAAATCTGTGTTGCGCACAAATAAAAAAATCTAACCTGAATTGAAATTAAAATTAATATTTTAACAATTCTGTTTTGCAGTGTTAGTCAGTAAGTGACTGGCTGCTCCCGTATGGGATTAGAACGATGCCACCTTATCCCATAGTCCAGCCAATGATGTGATTCACATTCGTATATACGCAGCTAATCGATGACAGGCTATGACAGCGTCCTTATGTGCCGACACCGGTGTTTTAGCTAGCAAAGCGGCGTGGCTGACGTGGAGTGAAGCCACGTTAATGACAACGTGTACAACCATTGGAGATGTGAGCAGGACAGACGGAACAATTGACGGAAAAAGTGTGGACTTTATACCAGTTTTTAAATTGTGTTGATAGGCCACGTAAAACCAGAGCTATGATAAAAATATCTGCAATGTTTGTTTTTCTTCCTGAATACTATCGTTGTTTATGTTTACTGCGGGAAGAAACGGTAAAAACTGCGTTTTATAAGGAAAACGCTCAAAAACACTCTCCGCCCGTGAGCAAAAACAAAACCAAAAAAACCCCCACCCTTTCCTATTGGTCGAAAAAAGTACCATGTCGACCAATCAACAAATGATATGGCAACATGGCATTTAGTTGTTTAGGAAGGGGGAAGTTTTAGGAGTGACGGCGGTGTTTTGAGATGTGAGAGATTTGCGACGTTTAGCGCAAATCTTGTGTAGTTAGTGTGTAGTGTAGTCAATAGTTTTGTTGTGTGTGTCAGAACAATGAGGCGACTGCTGAATGTTACAGATGTTACAGCAGTGATACATCTCCTGTTGTCAGGCCTGCAGGTATCAGGCTGTTGTTCTCCTTTATCTCATAGTGGACAGAAATTATTTTTTGGAGTGGCACAAATAATTTGTGTGGCATCAAATTTGATGCAGAACAGCTGATTGTTCTGTAAATAGTTTGAAATGTTTATTTAAAAAAACGCCTTGGCTGCATTTTTAGGTAAACAGCTGCAAAAAACTTTGTTGTTTGCATAACTCAGTTACTTTTTTAAAGAAGTAACTATATAATTAATTGCCCAGCATTGGTCATTATATACTGTATTTTGCAGACAGAGTTACAGGACTCTCTCCCAGACCACAGACTCATATTCATAATACAAGTCAGAGCTTTATTAAAAAAGAAAGAAAGAAAAGAAGAAAGAAAGAAAGTTGTGTTTTCAAAATTGGAGTTGAAGTTATTTTTACTTCCAATAGTGTTAACATACTACACAGGTCATGAACAAGATTTTTTTTTTAGCACACGTCTAATGTTGCTCACAGTGGTCCAAGGGATCGCTCAGGGAGTTTGTGTGTTCGCTCAGACACATGAAAAATTAGAGGGAACATTGACTGGGACAAACACAAAATCCAAAAGAAAGATGAGCTGGCTGCCCTTCAGTTAGGGTGACCAACCGTCCTCTTTTTTTTTGCACTTGTTGACTTGTAAAAGCCTATATGACATTTTTTATTTCACCATTCATTAACTGCACAGAGAAGGCATTGCTTAAATATATTAAAGTTTTCTTTAAGCAAACAGTTTTAATAAAGTTCTTCACGACTGGGCTAAGTGTTCCCTTTTTTGGAAATCAAAATATGGTCACCCTACCTTCAGCCCCTATCCTCTTTACAAAAACCTGTGTCTCCCCAACTTCAGGTTCCAGCAGTTGGACCCTCCTCCAGCTGGGCAATGGTAGGCATTGCATCACCTGCACCAGCACCACCTGTCACCCACCCATTCGCACCTTTAAAGCAGGAGATACTATCAGAAAACATCCAGCAGCCTACAACAGTAATGGGTAAGTTAACATAATGGTATTTTCAAAACAATTTTGCATAATTACTATTATTATTATTATTATCAATTCATGAATTAGTTCCTTACGTGATATATGAGCAACCAGTGACGTATTACTGTTGTTTCCTAGAAATATCTGAACGTCTACCTTTGCTGATGTGGTTCTCACCAAGGAGTGCTCACACTGGACTTATGAAGACAGGTGGACGGGTTTTTGTGTTGGACCACACAACGCTGTCTCATGAAAGAGACAATAGACGACTTCTTGCAAAAGCACCACGGGAAGAAGGACATCCTGAAGCTTGTGGATCAAGATTATGCAAACATGGTCCATCTTTCTGCACCCCACATTCAAACTGTACATATCCTGTTATGTGAAGCACTTAGGTAAACCTCTAAACATCAGTTCTTCTTTGAACACAAGCCCAGAAAAAACTTCTGTAGATTCAGCAACGTGGCACTCTTCAACAGAAGGGAGTGACACAACTAATGTTCCTGTAGTCTTCCATGGAGCCAGCTGTCTTTAACCCACCTCCTCCTTCCCTGTCTACATCTCTGACACAAGCCTCAATAGAGAATATTATGGAAGGCATCTTAGAGAACCAACAGCAGCAGCAGCCTGAGGAAAAAAGGCAGACAAAGAGTAGCCTTGCCTGTAGTTAGCCCGAGTCCCAATATGAGACAGTTGGAGCCTCCATCCACTATAGTATTTCTATTGTTGAAAGAAGGTGCATCAAAGTTAAGCTGCTAAGGGAATGATAACCCTAAAATACCCTTTTGTTCAGACAGAGGGAACTGGATGCTACCAAGAAGAGGGTGGAGGAAAGGATGGAGAAAAAGAGGAAAAGGCCAGAATCCCAACAAACAGGCCGCCTCTGCAGATTCTGCCACATGGACCTGAAACAGGGACCAAATAGCCCACACATTCATATGGGCTTCCCTGAAGTGGCAGGGAAATATATCTACTGCCCTATAAAAGTGTACTCTCTATACAGAGATAAAGGCATGGCCAAGGAGATGGCCTGGAAGAATTTGAGGAATCTCCCTTCTATGAAGCAGAGAGACATAAATGGGTGGAAGAAAAAAGGAAATGAGGAAGGAACGGTTGATACTGTATATGAGAAAATTTTGTTCTAGTTGTGTTTCTTTTGTTTATATAAATAAAAACAGATTGTAAATATAAAACCAAATATTTAATCAATCTCTGTTTCCCTCTCTAGAGAAAACATAACATTTGGTTTTATTTTACAAGATAAGAATGATGTGTTGTAACATTATTTTGTGTATCGGCAATTTTTTCACACACACAAAAAAGACAATCCCCTAAGTATGTTATTTTCTTTTACAAACTTAAAATCTTAATGCTGGTTAATACTTTAACTTGTATTTTGAACGTACCCACCGGAAGTGTCAGTGCGTCTCGTTATGTTGTGATGCACTTCTTTAGATCGGCCGCTAGAGGCCAGTAAACCATCGTGATAAAACGCACATGTAAACCAATGACTGTAGAAAATCAATGACTGTTTTCTACAGTCATTGATGTAAACCCTGGTCCGTTTAATTTTTTAATAGTCTGAATTAGTTCGTGTGCTCTTGTGTTTTAAAGCTTTCGGTGTTTTCGAGGTGAGTGGATGACAAAGTGGGTAAACTGCGTGAATGCAGTGGGAATAAAAGCCGGTGGAGACGCTGTGTGGAATGAAGAGGGAAGCTGTCCGTGCAGATGCCTGTTCAAAACCCAGCAGACGTCAATAATTCGTTTCCAAAATAATTCAGAAGAGCACGATCCCCCTTTGAGTACTTGAACACGTTCATGGATCAAAGCGAGACAGACAAATGTAACCAGCGCGTGTTTCACGGTGATCGGCGGTGTTCGATTCTGCACAGGCCTGGTTCGTGTCACACAAGCCTGCAGTTTATTTTAAAGAGCAGCCGACACCATGAATGAAGTGGATTATCTTGATCATAACAGAGCTGAGAGTCTGGAGTTTGAAGAAAAGCCGGACATTAAACCTCCAGATGTTGAACAGCTGCAGGACGCTGATATAAACCAAACCGCTGGTAAGAATAACCACAGCTGGAATGCGAAGAAATCTGCTAACAGCTGACTCGCTGTGGGGCTGGGTGGAGATCACGATCGCACATCTTCTCACGATCTGCTAATCTCAATTTGTAAAAATAACAAAAGTATTTGCTATTAATGACTTTTTGTGTTCTCGGAGTTAAAAAGGCGGAACTCATCTGGGCATCGTGTAGCACCCGACCGCTTTACACCGCGCACATATGCAAGAAATCTTGTAGTTTTTAAAGTAATTCCTTTTTAAAAACTACCTTTGAGCAAAGAAAAAAAAATCTATATAACTTTCAAATGATATAAGGGGCAAACAAGAGATAAATTTAAAAAAGGAAATATATATATACAAATAAACTTATCTGTTTTAAGGCTTTTGGGGTTTTTATGCATTTCACTCCTTCCTTAAAATGTCTGACATTAATCTAAATGGTTTGTTTGGCTACATTAATTAGCTGATATACGCTCATTGGCCACTTTGTTAGGTACAGCTGTTTAATCACTCATTTATACAAATTTTTAATCAGTCAGTCACATAGCAGCATCTCAGTGGTCAAGGCGACCTGCTGTTGAAACCGAGCATCAGAATGAAGGCGAAAGTTGATTTTGGTGACTTTAAACGTGGCATGGTCGTTTGTAACCGTCGCTCTGACTGAAACATTTTTCAGACCTCCAGTTTTTTGGTTCCCTAAAAGTTCAAAGAAAAAGTACAACCAAATAAAAAAAATGTTCTAAGCATTAAACTCGTTTTTTATCTTTATTTTTTTCTAGGAATTTCATTATAAAAATAAATATTATTAGTCATTTGTAAAGGAGCTTCTTCAGCTTTTGAATGTCTTTACATAAATTTTCATGATTTTTGCTTTTAGATATAAAAATATGGACGGTTTTCTCCCTAAAGTTAAGTTTAGTTCATGAAACAAAGATATTTGTGGTATGAAAACATCACAGAGCAACATGCCTTCCCTATGTTTATCATTACATATGGGGTTGAATAGATAACCACTTTGTGTCTGTACACTTTAACATTCCAAGATTTCATCCTGGATCATGTAATGCAAAGCACCTCTCGCCACTTAATAACAATAATGATCAGATTTTCCTTTAAACAATAAATGTCTTTCTGCATGCTCATAAATCTGTTTGCAGTGTATCAGGATCTGCTGAGGAAATTAGGTGAGCTTACAGCTGTTACAACATTTTCCAGTTCCAATAGAATATCAGTGTTTACGTTATGCTTCGGATTTATCTCCTGATGAGCTGATGCATTCCTGGAGGAAAGTCTTGTGATGGGTACATCACAATTATAGGAGCTAATATATTACTTTTAATTTTGAGTAAAATTTGTAGTCAGGAGTTTTTGTTTTGTTTTGTTTTGTTCATGTTTTTGTTGAGGATCTCCAGTTTATTTAAAGGCTACTAAAAAGTATTAATTTAACTGAGATTTGCTTCTATATGATAATCACAAACATGTCAGCCTATTGCTGAACAAACACTCTGCTGCATATTAAAACAATCAAACAGTCAAAACATTTTATGTTTTTACTTAATAACCCATTTAATCTCACTGGCAAAAACTATTGCCATTTTAACTGCCTATGACATTAAAAAAATAAACATATTGTGTGTAGGGGAAGTCTAAGGAGTAAAATGCATTCACTTATTTTGCAGAGAAACATTTGGGATTAAATGGGTTAAGTAAATACTTTATATACTGAAAATCAGTGCATCATTTTATCACAGTATAAACATGAAACTGAATGTCTTATACGGCTTCCTTTAGCTTACAGAACTGCAGAACTATTGCTATTCAGTTTGACACGAAGTCATCAGGTTTGAAATCAAAGGCTGACCTGCAGGCATCCCAAAGCTGCTCCAGCTTCTTGGGTTTCCTCCTCCATATTTCCATCTTTGTCCTCAGATGTACTCAATAATATTCATATCAGGAGACTGCTGGCCAAGCCCGAAGAACTTTGAGCTTCTTCACTTTGAGAAACTTCAAAATGGAACCCGAAGTGTAGCAAGGAGCTCCGTCTTGCTGAGAAATATGACCAAATCATTTTGACCCACATTACAAATCCCCCTGACATCTCCATACTGGATGGCACTCTAAACCACAATCTTTTCATTGTGAAAGCATTGTTGTAACTGAATCATGATGACATGCGGTTATATCAGATCTTATGCAAACAAAAGAAAAGGTTTTGGTGTCACAGGTGTGAAAAACCTCCTATATTCAATGAAAATAGGCAGTCTATTAAGCCATCATTATTTTGTCTCTAGCCATTTGAGTTTTTTCTTTTTGCTTCCTTTACTGCTTCATAAGTAATTATATCTAAGCTTTATTTTTACCACATCCCCAAGATAAAGATCTGTGGTTTACCGAAATTTCAACTCAAAAAATGTTATTCATACATCAAATCACAACAACAGTCGCCTCAAGGTGCTTTATATTGTAAGGTAGACCCTACAATAATACATACAGAGAAAAACCCAACAACCATATGAATCCCTATGAACAAGGACTTTGGCGACAGTGGGAAGGAAAAACTCCCTTTTAACCACCGCAACCGGTTGGAGTGAGAGGAGAAAAACAGGACAAAGACATGCTGTGGAAGAGAGCTAGAGATTAATAACAAGTATGATTCAGTGCAGAGAGGTCTATTAACACATGAGTTAGAAAGGTGACTGAAGAAGAAACACCCAATGCATCATGGGAATCCCCCAGCAGCCTACACCTACTGCAGCATAACTAAGGGAGGATTCAGTGTCACCTGATCCAGCCCTAACTATATGCTAAGATAAGTTTGAAGAATAATCTTAAAAGTAAAGATTAAGTCCATCTCCTGAATCCAAACTGGAAGCTGGTTCCACAGAAGAGGGGAAAATGAAATTGATACATTTGTGGTCCAAAGCTTCCATCCACTCATCATGGGCATGAAGTGTCATAGTGATTTTGGTCATTTAATGATTTCTTTGAAATTCCAGGTTAGAATTACCGTACAGCATACATCTTTAATGATTAAAAAATGTTCTAAGCCACACAGGGTCGTAAGTGTACATACAAGTTGAAATATGTACATTAATATTTGGTTAAATGTCCCTTAGCTAAATGCACCTTGACCAGACTTGGTATCCACCAACAAGCTTCTCACGTAATTCAGGCTGGATTTTGACCATTCTTCTCAGCAGAATTGTTAGAGTTTATTTAAAATTGTTTGGTTTCCTGGCACAGATCCGAGTGTAAGCATAGTTCACAAAGTTTCAATTGGATGGATCTCTGGGCTTTGCCCATTCCAGAACCTTAATGTCAGCCTGGTTTATTCATCCCGATGCCAGTTTTGATGTGTTTCAGCCCATTATCCTGTTAGAACATTAACTGTGTCCCGATTTCAACCATCTAGCTGTTGATTTGAGGTGAAGTTGAAGAATTTGGAGGTAGTCTTCCTTCATTATTCCATTCTGTTGGTGGAATTTAGCACTGGCAGTAAAACAGCCTGATGACAATGAAACTGTCACGCATGAATCACCATGCATGACTGTTGGTACAGTGTCCATGCAATGCCGTCTATAAATTAAATTAATTCAAATAAATGAAATAAAATTAAACTGTGAACTCCGCTGTTGTTGGGGTTTTTTTACTTTTAAATTAATTCAAATAAATGAAATAAAATTAAACTGTGAACTCCGCTGTTGTTGGGGTTTTTTTACTTTTAAAAGAACAGCTCAAATAAATTAAAAATAAAAACCCAAAATTACCATGACATTCACACCCATGAGAAGTGGATTTAAACTTCTTACCTTTACTGTAATTGTTAGGGTGACTGGTGATGGATAGTGTTTCATTTTTGGTCTCAAAATAATCCCCACTGTAACTTGAATTTCAGATTACATTAACAGTTACTGAAATCAAGGTGAACATATAGAAGCCTACAGTCAGTGATGTACATGTATGTTTCAGTATTCCCTGCAGATGTCCAGCAGATGTTGGTGATTAAAGAAGAAGAGCTACCCTGGACCCCCAGTCTGGACCAGCAGAATACAGACCACCTCCACATAAAGGAGGAGCACGAGGAGCTGTGGATCGGTACAGGGGGAGCGCATCTTGCTGTTAGCACTAGGTGCACATTGTCTTCTATTTCCATGAAGTGTGAAGATGAAAGAGAAGAAAAGCCTCAGATTGTACAGCTTCATCAAAGTCAGACTGAAGACGATGCAGAAGCAGAAGCTCCAAACAGCAGCTCAGCTACAAAGATCAACAATGAAATTGATGAAAAGGATTGTGGAGGACCAGAAATCACTGGGAACTCTAATCCAAATTTCCATTTCCAACTAAATGCTGTTGAGAAGGGCCCAGACTCTTCTGAAACAGACATCAGTGATGGAGATGATTGGCAGGAACCTTTGTCTGATGCTGGACCTGCAAACGAAGATGGTGACAGTGGTTGCCCTATACCTAAATCAAACTTGAAAACTCTGAAATCACTGAAAAGCAAGTGTTCTTTTCAGAGAAGGAAGATATCTCATTCATTCAAAAGGCCTCATGGCTGTTTGGCTAATGAGAAATTTAACAGAGTGAAACAAAGTGAATTTTCAAAGATGAAAGTCAACACAGGAGAAAAAACATTTACCTGTGGTGTTTGTGCAAAAAGATTTAAACAGAAACAAAATCTGAAGACGCATATGAGAGTCCACACAGGTGATAAACCATATAACTGTGATTTTTGTGGAAAAGACTTTAGACATCACTACAGTTTTAAAGTACACATCAGAATCCATACTGGGGAAAAACCGTTTGTTTGTGGCATTTGTGGTGAAAAATTTAGAAAAAAGCAAAATCTCAAACGCCACATGAGGGTTCACACAGGAGAGAAACCATTCAGCTGTATTGTCTGCGCAAAAAGATTTACACAGCAGGGCGTTCTGAAGAGACATATGAGAGTTCACACGAGAGAGAAACCATTTGGCTGCAATCTGTGTAATAAAATGTTTACACAGCAGGGGGTTCTGAAGAGGCACATGAGGGTGCACACAGGAGAGAGACCATTCAGCTGTGGTGCATGTGGGAAAAAGTTTGTGCATCAACATGACCTCAAAATACACATCAGAGTCCACACTGGAGAGAAACAGTTCAGCTGTCCTGCGTGTGAAAAGCGATTTACTCAGCAGGGAAGCCTCAAGAGACACATGAGGGTGCACACTGGAGAAAAACCATTTGGTTGTAATGTGTGTGGGAAAACTTTTACTCAACAGGGAAGTCTAAATAGGCACACGAGAAGCCACACACAGTAGAACTTGTACCGGGTCTTAGTACAATTTGAAACAGTTTTAACCAACCAATCTGTGTTTTTTAAACCTGAGATGAGATAAACTTGAGGATTTCTGATTCACAAAGAAAGTTAACTTAAACTGATTCAGACTCTGTACACTAAACCTACTCACTGACAAGTTTTCTTTAACAAACTGACATTTCCTTATTCCAAAAGTTGCTATCAAACCACTTGGTGGAGCAAATGAATTTGGACAAGTTTATGTTTTATAAACACTAAAATGCTGATTATGTGTCAATTCACTATTTTTTTTATTTACCATGATGGCTTTTTAATTTTTAAGTGGTCAATTTGTATGAGTGAAGAAAGTGAATATCTCACTGATTTATTATCAGCTAAGAATTAAATCCATCTTTCTAACTGTGAGAGTCTTTGAATTTTAATGCAGGTGTCAGACTGTCAGCCAGTCAGTTAAATTAGACTGGAAAACAGTGTACATTACTATAGAATCACTGTTTACATCAAAATCACCTGTATAAAGATTCAAAGTGTTGTCATGTGTACAGAAGAAATAGCATTTCTCTGTGCAATGAAATTCTTCCTTTGCTGTCCACACACAAGTTAGGTAGGGTTGAAGGAACAAGATACATAAGGATGCAAATAAGACAAGATATTAAGATAAATAACATAAAAAAAAATAAGGATAAAAAATAGTGAAAGATAAATAAGTACAAAAAAATAAGTGAAGACAAGTGAGGTATGCAGATGTCAGTGCAAATGGATGTACAGAGGAGCTTAATGTGCAAAATGAACTTAGTGTGCAAAGTGTCCTGATGTGCAAATTGCAGTTGAGGTAGGTCAGCTGTTCAGGAATCTGATAGAAGAAGGAGTTGTTGAATCAGGATGTTCTGGATTTCACACTTCTAAACCTTTGTCTCGAGGGCAGAAGTGTGAACAGTCTGTGTTGAGGGTGTGTGGAGTCTTTGAGGATGGAGGCAGCTCTCCTCTGGACTCTGTGATGGTAGATGCTCTGCAGAGAGGGTGATCTTCTCCGCAGTTGTTATCACTCTCTGCAGGCGTTTGCGGTCCATAGCAGTACTGCTGCCGTACCATGCAGTGATGCAGCTGGATAGTGTGCTCTGAAATGACTTAAAACTCTAAAACTGAACAAAATGTGTTGTTAAAGTGACTTTTAAAATCCAGCTGCAGACAGTCTGATTGTAATCTAATTACATTTCATATTGAAGTGTGTCCACAGGTTGGAATTCAGTCATTAAATGACATAAAATACCAGTTTAAAGTTTCATTATCTGAAATTCAGAGTCTGACCCACCAAGACTGTCGACCCAGAACCAGAACTGGATCAGCAGATCATTTCCCAGTCAGAGTATGTTTTTATGGCAGGATGGATCCAAAATGGATCGGGGATTCAGACTGGATCACACCTGGATCTGGTTTGGCTCCGGTCATTGCCTAGCTCATCCCGTCCAGATCTGTTTTTGATTAGTTATCTTGTCAAAAAGTCAATGCAGCTAGCAGCCCGGGCCATGCCTTGTCATGCTTAACTTCTTTGATGGATTTCTTGTTTTCTTTTAATTAAACCTGTACATTGTAAGTTAATAGTTCTTAGTGTGTAAGATGTCTGTGGTGATAAAAATAAAGATGTATTTTTTCAAGCAACATAGCTACAGTTGTCTTTTTTGTTGTTGTTTACAAAGAATACAGAATCAAAAAATTAAAGTCTAAGGTTCAGGTTTTTGACATTTTTATGGTAAATAAATGATTTCCCTTTTTGTTACGGATTTGGTGGCTTGAAGTTGAGAGAAAGAATATAATTTTACTAAACAGCACATGAAACTCTCAAGTTACTTTATTTTTGTATGTGTATTTAGTCTTTTTGTTTTCTGCTGACAGTAGTCACTAACAAGTTTACTGGTTATCGAGGCGAGTATTTCCAACTGAAATATGCTCTGGTCAGTTGGAGATACTTTTTATGTTGCTATATGTATTTTTATCCTTCACATTGCCACCAACCTAATGACCCACATCTTTTCACAACAACCATAGCCAGGCCTGGAGCTAATTGAATAAGAAATAATTTGGTCTTGTTATTGGAAAAAAGTAAATAATCAAAGAGGAAAAAAAAGATTTTTTTTTTTTAAATGGACTGCTCTTTCATTTCAGTTTTAGAAATTGCTTAATTTGTTGATAACTGCTTGTCAAAAGAACTAAACCCTTTCAGTTCTTTAAATATTTTTTTTAAAGAAAACATATTCTTCAGCCCAGAAATAAATAACAAATACAGTAGAAGCATGTGCCATTTCCATAGTGTAGTGGTTATCACGTTCACCTAAGATGTGAAAAGTCCCTGGTCCGAAACCAGGCAGAAACATGCTTATTTGCTTATGCGTCCCGATACAAAAGTGTCTGACTGCAGGCACTGCTTTATCTTGTGGGGTTCTACTGCTGTTTGGGACACAAAGAAGAGAACGTACTCAAATCTGGTACAGGGCTCTGGTGTTTTCTACCTTTGGAAGCTCTTTAAGAATGGAAAAGTACTTTTAGTATTTGGCATTTGGAAGTTAATGACAAACACTAATAGCGCTTTCACAGCTGGAAATAATCATATTTGTTGCAGGTCATGTAGTCATATGTTGAATTTGGAAGGCTTGATTTAAAAAAAAAAAAGTTAATTTATTTTCACATTATATTCTTGTTCAAGCACTTTATGATACTACAGCAGCTGGCATCAGTATGCACCATCACCATGTATACAAATTCTTCTGTTGACCACAAGAATATGGAGTCACAGTTGTCCCGTGTCTGTTTTTGTGTTCTCTGCAGATGTCCAACAGCTGTTGGTAATCAAAGAAGAGGTTTCCCATGAATGGAGCAACAGTCCGGACCAGAAGGGCCCAGATCTTCTCTTTATAAAGGAGGAGCAAGACGAACTCAGGAACAGTGAGGTGGGAGAGCCGCTTAATGATCTAACGAAGGCTGATATCATCAGGTTCCAACTCACTGCTGGTCCTGTGAAGACTGAAAACGATGAAGAGAAGCCTAACTCTTTACTTCTCCTTCAGAATCAAATGGGAGAGGCAGAGCCTCCACTTTGCAGCTTAGCTAAACAGATAAAAACAGAAAGTGATGGAGAGGACCGTGAAGGACCTGGACCTGGATCATGGAACCCAGATCCAAATACTGATGAGAAGGCTTCAGACTCTTCTGCGACTGACGTCTCAGATGATGATGATGATAGTGACGATGGTGGTGGTGATTGGCAGGAACCTTTGTCAGATTCTGGACCTCCAAATGATGACGGTGAAAAAAATCAGGGAGCTCCTACATCAAGTCCAAATGGACTCAAATCTCCAAAAAGCAAGTGGCCTGTTCAGAGGCTCATGACAAGCCATTCAATGGAAACTTCCTCCAGGCATTTGGGAAATGTAGATTCACCCAGACAAAACAGACAATTTATCTGTGGTATTTGCGGAAAACAATTTACACAAAAACAAAATCTTAAGACACATATCCGAATTCACACTGGGGAAAAACCATTTCATTGTGATTTTTGTGGAAAGCGTTTTCGACATCTCTATAGTTTCAAGGCGCACATCAGAATCCACACAGGAGAGAAACCGTTTGTATGTGACATCTGTGGTGAAAGGTTTACACAACAGCAAAATATCAAGAGGCACATCAGGGTTCATACAGGTGAGAAACCATTCGGTTGTGGGGTTTGCACAAAAAGATTTACACAACAGGTGGACCTGAAGAGACATATGAGAGTTCACACAAGAGAAAAACCATTTGGTTGTGATCTTTGCAGTAAAAGATATAACCGGAAAACACAATTAAGTGCACACATGAGAGTTCACACAGGAGAAAAACAGTTTGCTTGCGACATTTGTGGTAAAAGGTTTAACCGGATGGCACTTGTTAAAGCACACACAAGGGTTCACACAGGAGAGAAACCATATGGCTGTGATGTTTGTGGCAAAAGATTTAACAGGAAATCACATCTCAAAGCCCACACAAGAGGCCACACGGGAGAGAAACCAC
This sequence comes from Pelmatolapia mariae, assembly GCF_036321145.2. Classification (NCBI taxonomy): domain Eukaryota; kingdom Metazoa; phylum Chordata; class Actinopteri; order Cichliformes; family Cichlidae; genus Pelmatolapia; species Pelmatolapia mariae. The sequence continues at coordinate 3,482,736 of NC_086234.1, read as the reverse complement.
ATGGTTGCGATGTCTGTGGCAAAAACTTTGTACATCAGCGCGATCTCAAGATCCACATCAGAGTTCACACCGGAGAGAAACAGTTTAGCTGCACTGTATGTGGGAAGAGATTCACCCATCAGGGAACTCTGACGAGACACATGAGAGTTCACACTGGAGAGAAGCCATTTAGCTGTGGTGTTTGTGGTAAAACGTTTACTCAGAAGGGAAATCTAAACAGACATGTGAAAACCCACACGGAGTAACAGCTTTGAAGGTTTTGTGAATGCACTTACCTGCTAATGAATAATTTGGATGGATCTTTTTTGTTTGTTTGGTTGTTTTTTTGGTCATTAATTATGTCTGTTCACACTATTGGGTGCTTTGAAGGATGCCCTGTACTGTATGAAAAAATAGAGACTATGGCTGGTGACATTTATAGTAGGGGTGGTACCATGTGCTCAAAGTGATGCAAGCTATATTGTAATTGGGAAATATATTACTTGAATTCAAGAAAGCATTTATTTATACATTTTCTATATCCAAGGTACGTAACCATGTTTAGTCATGATATTTTTAATAATAATCTATCCTTGAGCATTTTGCTTTTCTGTATAAACCAGAAATGGGTGGGTGTGCACCAAAATAAGTTTGGATCAGCATACCACAGTCAAACAGCAGCTATGTGGTGTTGGATTACATAGAACCAGATGGACACATCTACTCCTGATAGCTTTTCTGGTATGGAGTATATCAACTAATGTTATGTAGGTTTTAATTTTGCTTTTAATTTTAACTCCTTATTGTATTTAGATTTTGTATTTAATTGCTTTCTTTTTTGGTTGCTCTAACAGTAACTTACCAACTAATTGATTAATAAAATATTTCATCATGATGTCATCAATTATCATCATTTTTCACAATGCTTATAACCTGTGGCATTGTTGGATATAACTGTTATGAAGGACAGAAACAGGATCTTGGGTTGAAGATGATGTTGAATTGCAATGCAAAAAATGGAAGCTTATGACACACAGTAGATAGTACTGTAAACACTGGAGGTAAGCATCTTGCAGAAGATTAACCCATTTATTGCTTGGTTATATGATTAATTATTGCATTTAATTGGTTGGCAACCATCTGGCAATCACAAGGGGAGAAATGTGTATTTCCCAAACAAGTTTGTGTGGAAGATGTTAACTTGTCTTCAAACTCTTACCAGTTACTCTCCGAGCAGCTTCAAAAGGTGCAGCACAGACTGGAAACAAAACATTTATTTTCAGATTAAAAGTTGTGCCTCAACATTACAGCAATAACATTTTAAAAGCCACAATTTTTACTTTGAAGCCAAACAATCCCAGTATAGAGCAGTCTCTCCTCTGGTAAATGGACTGATTCTTATATAGTGCCTTTCTACTCTCACGGAGTACTCAAAGCACTCTATACAAGAAGCCACAAGTTTAGTACTGTTTCCTAACTACATTCATACTCCGATGGATGCATCAGAGAGCGACTTGGGGTTAGTATCTTACCCAAGGATACTTGACATGCAGACCGGAGAAGCCAAGGATTGACCCACCAACCTTCTGATCGGTAGGTGACCTGCTCTACCTCCTGAGCTACAGCCACCCCAGTGGTATAGTTCCTGTAAATTTTAAATATGCAGTAGTGTAGCCACTGCTTAAGAAACCTGGCCTTGATTACACGTTATTAATTAATTCGAGAATTTGGGGGATGGGGCAATCCTGCAAGTTTCATTGATACACTTCTTCCAGTGGTTATCACAGGAACAGATATATGTGTAAAGCTCTTTCAGAAAAGCAATTCAGTTACATTTTGTACTTGTACTGTACATGATTCTAACTGTGCTTTGGATTACAGATGGCAGAGGAATCACAATAAGGCCTGAGAAGAGGACAGATTAGAGGGACAGAGAGATGTATTTTGGCTTACTGTAACAAGCGTTGCATAACTTTAATAATTTTTCTATCAATAGGCCTATTTCCAAGATGCTTTTTCTTTCCAAGGTTTTAGAGAAGAAAGTATTTTATCAACTGAAATATTTTCTAGCTGATAATAGCATCCTGGAGGTCTTTCAAACCGTTTTTAAAACCTTTCATATATATATACATATATATATACACACATACACACATATATACATATATACACACACACATATATACACAACACCCATCTCACCCCTGCGGGCGGTTTATCCTTCAAGCTCGGGTCCTCTACCAGAGGCCTGGGAGCTTGAGGGTCCTGCGCAGTATCTTAGCTGTTCCCAGGACTGTGCTCTTCTGGACAGAGATCTCCGATGTTGTTCCCGGGATCTGCTGGAGCCACTCGCCTAGCTTGGGAGTCACCGCACCTAGTGCTCCGATTACCACGGGGACCACCGTTACCTTCACCCTCCATATCCTCTCGAGCTCTTCTCTGAGCCCTTGGTATTTCTCCAGCTTCTCGTGTTCCTTCTTCCTGATATTGCTGTCATTCGGAACCGCTACATCGATCACTACGGCCGTCTTCTCCTGTTTGTCTACCACCACTATGTCCGGTTGGTTAGCCACCACCATTTTGTCCGTCTGTATCTGGAAGTCCCACAGGATCTTAGCTCGGTCATTCTCCATCACCCTTGGGGGCATCTCCCATTTTGACCTCGGGACTTCCAGGTTATACTCGGCACAGATGTTCCTGTACACTATGCCGGCCACTTGGTTATGGCGTTCCATGTGTGCCTTGCCTGCTAGCATCTTGCACCCTGCTGTTATGTGCTGGATTGTCTCTGGGGCATCTTTACACAGCCTGCACCTGGGGTCTTGCCTGGTGTGATAGACCCCAGCCTCTATGGATCTTGTACTCAGAGCTTGTTCTTGTGCTGCCATGATTAGTGCCTCTGTGCTGTCTTTCAGCCCAGCTTTGTCCAGCCACTGGTAGGATTTCTGGATATCAGCCACCTCCTCTATCTGCCGGTGGTACATACCGTGCAGGGGCCTGTCCTTCCATGATGGTTGCTCGCCTTCCTCCTCTTTCTTGGGTTTCTGCTGCCTGAGGTATTCACTGAGCACACTGTCAGTTGGGGCCATCTTCGTGATGTATTCGTGGATGTTTCTTGTCTCATCCTGGACTGTGGTGCTGACACTCACCAGTCCCCGGCCTCCTTCCTTCCGCTTAGCGTACAGCCTCAGGGTGCTGGACTTGGTGTGAAACCCTCCATGCATGGTCAGGAGCTTTCTTGTCTTTATGTCAGTGGCTTCTATCTCCTCCTTTGGCCAGCCTATTACCCCAGTAGGGTACCTGATCACGGGCAGGGCGTAGGTGTTGATAGCCCGGATCTTGTTCTTACCATTCAGCTGACTCCTCAGGACTTGCCTGACCCTCTGCAGGTACTTGGTGGTTGCAGCTTTCCTAGCGGCCTCTTCATGGTTCCCATTTGCCTGCGGGATCCCCAGGTACTTGTAACTGTCCTCTATGTCTGCAATGTTGCCTTCTGGTAGTTCAATCCCCTCAGTTCTGACTACCTTCCCTCTCTTTGTTACCATCCGACTACACTTCTCCAGCCCGAACGACATCCCAATGTCATTGCTGTATATCAGTGAATCGATGTCTGGTACACTACAGCTTGATGTCATCCATGTACAGGAGGTGGCTGACAACCGCTCCGTTTCGTAGTCGGTATCCGTAGCCAGTCTTGTTAATGATCTCACTGAGGGGGTTCAGGCCTATGCAGAACAGCAGTGGGGACAGAGCATCTCCTTGGTAGATCCCGCACTTGATGGTGACTTGTGCTATTGGCTTGGAGTTGGCCTCTAGTGTTGTACGCCACATCCCCATTGAGTTCCTGATGAAGGCTCTTAGGGTCCTGTTGATCTTGTACAATTCTAGGCATTTCAGTATCCAGCTGTGGGGCATTGAGTCATAGGCCTTCTTGTAATCAATCCAGGCAGTGCACAGGTTGGTCAGTCTGGTCTTGCAGTCTCGGCTGACTGTTCTGTCTACCAGTAGCTGGTGTTTTGCGCCTCTGGTATTCTTGCCAATCCCTTTCTGTGCCCCGCTCATGTATTGACCCATGTGCCTGTTCATCTTAGCCGATATGATGCCTGACAGGAGCTTCCATGTAGTACTGAGGCAGGTTATTGGTCGGTAGTTGGATGGGACCGGTCCCTTCTTGGGGTCCTTGGGGATCAGGACCGTCCGACCTTCGGTTAGCCATTCCGGGTGTCTCTCGTTAACTAGCAGCTGGTTCATTTGTGCTGCCAGACGCTCGTGGAGTGCAGTCAGCTTCTTCAGCCAGTAGGCGTGAACCATGTCGGGCCCTGGTGCTGTCCAACTCTTCATACTGGAGACCCTTTCTTGGATGTCTGCCACTGTGATGGTTACTGGACCCTGTTCAGGGAGGTCGCTATGGTCTGCCCTCAGGTCCACTAGCCACTGAGCATTGCCGTTATGGGTTGCGTCCTTCTCCCATATGCTCTTCCAGTATTGCTCCGTCTCTAGACTTCACCCACATCGGTGTGGATGAACTCAATGAATATACGTGAAGTATGTTCTGTTATTGTTTCCTTGCCACTGAGAGTACACCTTTGCTGGTTCTGTGGAGAACAGCTGGTTTATTCTCCTACCTTCTATCTCTCTGGTGTACCTCCTCAAGCTGTATTTCTTATGCACCTTTCTGCAACTCCATTAGTTGGCTAACCTCTCTCCGTGCTACTTTGATCTTGCCCTTTAACCTCCTTCTCCATGGAGGGTACTGCCCCTTGTGGCTGTTCAACTTGTAGCCAAGCATCTCACTGATCACTGCTGCCGTAGTGTAGATCAGCTTGTTAGTGTCGGTCGTAGGTATTGTCCGCAGTGCTGCATTAACACCAGACCTTCTGAGGGTACTTCACGTAATCTTGGTAACCGGCTACGGGGGATCCAGGTTTCATATTTATCTGTCTCGCTCATATCGGTAGGCTTGCTTAGCATAGGGGGTCTAGCCTTAGGACCCTTACTGGATACAGACGCCCCAGGCAGGAATCGAACTTGCGATTCTCTGCTCCAAAGGCGTGTAGTCTAACCACTACGCTATCCAGCTCTCTATCTATATATATATCTATATGTGTGTGTGTGTGTGTACACACACACACACACACACACACACACACACACACACACACACACACACACACACACACACACACACACACACACACACACACACACACACACACACACACACACATAGATGGCCACTTCTCCCTGACCTGTTCCTGTTAAAACTGAGATACATACATCTCTGGGAGAGGTGGCCATCTGTCACGACTGGGGTGGGGGGACAAAAAAAAAAAAAAAAAAGAAAACAGTTGAAAAGAGCCAGAGGTTAATAACAACTAATGATTAAATGCAGAGCGATGTATAAAAGACATAGTACGTGAAAAAGAAACACTCACGTGCATCATGGGAATCCCCCAGCAGCATAGACCTATTGAAGCGTAACTAAGGGAGGATTCAAGGTCATCTGATCCAGTCCTAACTATATGCTTTATCAAAAAGGAAAATTTTAAACCTAATCTTGAAAGGAGAGAGGGTGTCTCCCAAATCCAAGATGAAGACTGGTTCAACAGAAGAGAGGCCTAAAAAACCGAAGGCTCTGCCTCCCATTCTACTTTTAAAGTAGAATGTTTGACAGCACTCTAATGGGGTGATGTGGTACTATGAGGTCATTAAGATAAGATGGGACCTGATTATTCAAGACCTTGTATGTGAGAAGGACTGTTAGGATTAAAATGATTAAATAAAGCTGTTGTTATGATTTTCTATAAACACACTGCGATGTGCTCATTAAAGTGTTGGTGCTCCATGTTTTGAGGGTCGGAAGCTTCATTCAGCGCCATAACTGAATTCAAATATTGCGATTGACGTAGAGTGACGGGTTTTTTGCAACATACATACACATCACGTCGGTTAACAGTCAAGATGATATTTTCTGGGCCAAGGGAGTCTGAATAGAATGTCTCAAACTTAGATATTAAATGGAATCAATAGGATAATATTAATAATCAAGGTTAAGCAGGGAGGTGGTTTCTCTTTTTCTGTCTTTGTTATCCCAGGAAGAGGAGCAGATATGAGGCAAGGTTGGACATGAACAGAAAGAAGACTCGTAGGGAGACAGCAGGACTGCCACGTCCCTTCTGTAAGAAGTATGTCATAATAACACTTGTTATTATTGGGGTATAAAATTGTATGGCCCTATCCAGGGTCAACCTTTTTTGTGAAGACAGATGGCTGATTTCACAGAGAGGTCCAGCGCTATAACTTTTAATTAGCTTCGGCAGTTGAAATTAAATCTTTTTAAACGACAGATATTTCTCCTGTACTTTCTTCTGAAAAAACTGAACACATCAGGACTCTCCAAGTACAGCTGTTTTCTGTAGTGTGATGAGCTCTGAAACCTGACTGAAACTCAAATAAACCATTCCTTTGCAGCTGATCAGTTAGCTTTTTTACAACTAATCTTTTAAATATATGTTTTTTCTTTTTTTTTTTCCCCACAAAGGGAAGGTTGGAGATCAGCTACGAAAACTTGGTCAAATCACAGTTTAATGACTTCCACCTTAAAGGCCTATTCAAAGTGTACCCACTTCTCTTGACCTGTATCATCTGGGATAGGCTCCAGTAAAGAAAAAGCATGGAGGCAGTTTCTCAGTGTGCTTTATTGATGTTACCTTAGTCATCAACAAAAAAAATGGTTTAAATCAGATTATTGCCACTAATAATTACCAAAAGACCATGTACACAGCATCATCTGGAATTATTCCCTTGTACTGATCAACTAACTATTCAACAATTTAGAAACATGAATGTGATAAGATAACCCCTTGTTCAAATTTCCTACTCTGCCGTGCATGCTAGAAATCCATCAGAAACACCAATGACCATAACACTAAAAATGTATAATTAATCATGTCATGCCATCAGTCATGTGGCTTTGTCCGCCGACGCTACAACTAAATGGTCTCTCTCTCGGCCCCATGTGAACCCCTACGTCTGACACTTTAACCTTATTATTATTGTCATCATTTTTTTTTTTTACAAAAGCTGCAAACTGTTTGTCCTGTCCTATGCGTCTTAAGTAATCTGTTTTGGTTTATTAAAATATTTTACTTGTTTTACGTCTAATTTTACAACGAAATGGTTTCTCTGGTGTGTGAAATCGCTTTTTTCCATTTGCACCACTGTTTACAAGTTTAGGTTCAGAGTTTAACAACGGTTTCTGCCATTTACCATCATCTTCATTGGTGCTGCCTTCAGTTTCAGATCCAGATTCTGATGAAGGTCTGTGCAAATTATAATTATCAACGCTGCTGCTGCTGCTGCTGCTGCTTTCCGTTTCAGATTCAGATTCTGATGAAGGTCCATGCAAGTTATAATTATCAATGCTGCTGCTGCTTTCCGTTTCAGATCCAGATTCTGATGAAGATCCGTGCCAGTTATAATTATCAATGCTGCTGTCTTCAGTTTCAGAGCCAGATTCTGATGAAGATCCATGCAAGTTATAATTATCAATGCTGCTGTCTTCAGTTTCAGATCCAGATTCTGATGAAGATCTGTGCAAGTTATAATTATCAATGCTGCTGTCTTCAGTTTCAGATCCAGATTCTGACAGAGATTGATGCAGGTTAGAATTTTTACTCTTGCCATCTTCAGGTTCAGGTTCAGAAGCAGACAATGGCTCCTGCCAATAATTATCACAATCACCATCCACAGTACCATCTTTAGTCTCGGTGAAGTCTGAAGCCTGTACATTAGTATTCTGTGGTAAACAGCTACTGTGATAAGAGTTCCTAGCCTTTGTGCTTCCTCCATCGTCCTCAGTTTCTGTTTTCATTCGTTTACCTGATCCTCTGGTTTGTGTCTGCCCTTCCATGTTTTTGAGAGGCGGGCCTTGATGAGGTTGTGGGGACTGCGGTTTCTTTTCATCATTTTCACTCTTCACATGAACAGAAGTGAGCAGGAACCCGGTGATATCAGCCTCCTTTATCCCATTAAGATTCACTTCAACCTCTTCGCTATTTATGTGACGTTCCTCCTGCTCCTCCTTTATTTGGCGTTCTTTGTGTTCGTCTTTTAAGTGGCATTCTTCCTGCTCCTCCTTTTCATGGCGCTCCTGCTGATTTATTATACGACGCTCCTCCAGATCCATCTCTATATGACGCTCCTCCAGCTCCGTCTCTATACGACGCTCCTCCACCTCGATCTTTATACGATGCTCTTCCAGCTCCATCTTTATACAACACTCCTCCTGCTCCTCCTCTATACGACGCTCCTCCAGCTCCATCTTTATACAACACTCCTCCTCTATACGACGCTCCTCCAGCTCCATCTTTGTGGGCCCTTCTTCCTGTTTTTTCTTTAGCTGGAGATGATCTATGACCCGCTGTTTCAGACCAGCATTTAATTGAGGTGGAGCATCTTGGGCATCTGCATTGAACACAGATGTGGATAACGGATGAGTGTGTGTCTACAGTTTTAATATTATTTTGAAAATAAAAGTAAAAATAAAAATAAAAAATATTTTTGGAAAGATTTTCAAATTACAAATTATCCAAGAACAGCATTTATTTTATTAAAACTGGTGAAAAGGTCTCAGTTCCAGTTCACAGCTGATGGACCCAGTTGACAGTTGTTGTATATTTACCTTTCTTTAGTTTAAATCACAAAGTAGAGAGCAGTTACAACAGTCAATTGTAGTCATTTATGGATAAAATAATGCCCAGCCATCTGTAAGTTAGTGCCATCAAATATTATGTTATTGTGCCATCTAATAGTTTTTACATAATTTTGTGGGAATAATGGTAATTTAATAGGATACAATAAAATAAAAAATAATTTAATACTTACTTCTCCTGACTTGTGTTAACCCTGATGTTGCTCGTGGAGGTACAAATACAACCATTTTGAGAATTCTGGGGTCAGGTGGTTGAAGGTTAGTCACTGGACGCATCCCCACTCCGTTTGGCAATCTTGGATACGGAAATCTGAAAAACAATAAGCCATCGAGATATTCAGAGTTATTCCCCACAACGTGTGAGACTAATGGTTCTTATAAATACTAATTAGGTGTTTACGCATTGTTCTGTTTTCTGTTGATCTCAACTGATCCAAAAACAGATGCTAGAGCAGACATGGAATTAAATCTTTAAAATGGTAAATGGCCTGTATTTGTATAGCGCTTTACTAGTTCCTAAGGACCCCAAAGCGCTTTACACATCCAGTCATCCACCCATTCACACACACATTCACACACTGGTGATGGCAAGCTACATTGTAGCCACAGCCACCCTGGGGCGCACTGACAGAGGCGAGGCTTTAAAATGTATATATGACTATATACAAAAACATACAAATTTGGACAAGGAAATACTCACCTGTTTGCTCCACTGAAAGAACGAGTGGTGCCAAAGGCAGCTGGACCTATGACTTGTAACGGTTTTTCCTTTGTGGCCAATGATGTCATCACAACTCTCTCATAGCTGGAGGAAACAACAGAAACATCAAAATGTTAAATTCTACATGACACAACTGCTGGTGGCATTAACAATGAGGAGCATATCAAGAGATGGTTTATTTTAAAGTTAAGTTAAATATAAATTTGTTTCATTTCATGCCATTGGTTTTGTGTACAGACGTTGGAAGAAAAAGTCCAAACTGACTGCATCAAAGTGTGTTAGTTCTGAGCCAGTGGCAACAAAATGCAGCATTACATTTATCATAAAACCAAACTAGCAGCCTGAATATATGCAAAACATTTATAAATTTAGACATGGAAGGACTTGCCTGTTGAAAGAACGAGTGGTATCGATGGTAGCTGGAGCTGGGACTTGTGAAGGCTTTTCCTTTGTGGGCGCTGATGTCATCACAACTCTCTCATAACTGGAGGAAACAACAGAAACATCAAAATGTTAAATTCTACATGACACAACTGCTGGTGGCATTAACCTTCCTCTCTGACTGTTCCTATCATATGAATCATTCAAATGAAACAACATTTCAAATGAAACACAACCCACAACTAACACTGTTGTACAGATCAAACATCAAAACACACATTAATTTGTGAAACTCAAACCCTTTTTAACATTGATAAATACACATTTTTAAAATTACACCGCTGAACAGCACAAAGTTAATAATGTGTTTCACACCATTGTTTCTGAGACCAGCTGTAACAATGCAGTAAGAACATGTTGGGGTGAAGTAAGATGTGCATTTTGTAGTCCATCTTCTGGAAATTGTAGTTTTAACACCATCACATAATCACAGAGTCTGGAGTACACAACGACATTCTCATTGTAAGTGCTTATAAATTCCCCTTCACCTACATACTGAAGACTTCAAATATATGAAGCAAGATGTATGTAATTGTGTAGCAAAGTAAAAACTGATAAATAATCCCAAATATATCTTTTATTTTACATTCCTGAAAGTAGCTTTCCTGAAAGTAGTACTTTAAGAACTGAAGGTCAGTCAGTCCAGAAAATTGCAAAAACTTTGAAAGTGTTCCCAGGTGCAGTCACAAAAACCATCAAGCGCAACGAGGAAACTGGCTCGCATGAGGACCACCCCAGGAAAGGAAGACCAAGAGTCACCTCTGCTGCTGAGGATAAATTCATCCGAGTCACGAGCCTCAGAAATCACAAGTTAACTACACCCCAGGAAAATGCCACACAGAGCTCCAGTGACAGACACGTCTCTACATCAACAGTTCAGATGACACAGTGCGAATCAGGCCTTTATGGTCAAATAGCTGCTAAGAAACTACCACTAAGGAAAAGCAACAAGCAGAAGAGATTTGTTTGGGCCAAGAAACACAAGGAATGGACATTAGACCAGTGTAAATCTGTGCTTTGGTCTAATGAGTCCAAATTTGAGATCTTTGGTTCCACCCGCCGTGTCTTTGTGTGATGCAGAAAAGAGGAATGGATGGTCTCTACATGCATGGTTCCCACTGTGAAGCATGGAGGAGGAGGTGTGACGGTGCCTTGCTGGTGACACTATTGGGGATTTATTCAAAATTGAACGCACACCGAACCTGCTTGGTTACCACAGCATCCTACAGTGACATGCCATCCCATCCAGTTTGTGTTTAGTTAGACTACCATTTATTTTTCAAAAGGACAAACACACCTCTAGGCTGTGTAAGGGCTATTTGACCAAGAAGGAGAGTGATGGAGTGCTGCGCCAGATGCCCTGGCCTCCACATTCACCTGACCTAAACCCAATCAAAATGGTTTGAGATGAGATGGACCGCAGACTGAAGTCAAAAGGGCCAACAAGTGCTCAGCATCTCTGGGAACTCCTTCAAGGCTGTTGGAAAACCATTTCAGGTAACAACCTGAAGAAGCAAAGGTGCCTATTTTGAAGAATCTAAAATATAAACCATGTTTTAAGTTATTTCACACTTTTTCAATTATTACATAACTCCAAATGTGTTCATTCATAGTTTTGATGTTTTCAGTGAGAATCTACAATGTAAAGAGTCATGAAAATAAAGAAAAAAAACATTAAACGAGAAGGTGTGTCCAAAATTTAAACTGGTAGTGTACATATACATGAATATGTATTCATGAAAACATATGGAATTTCCTGACATGGAAGGACTTGCCTGTTGGCATCATTGAAAGAATGACTGGTGCCAATGGTAGCTGGAGCTGGGACTTGTGAAGGCTTTTCCTTTGTGGGCGCTGATGTCATCACAACTCTCTCATAGCTGGAGGAAACAACAGAAACATCAAAATGTTAAATTCTACATGACACAACTGCTTGTGGCATTAACCTTCCTCTCTGACTGTTCCTGTCATATGAATCAATCAAATGAAACAACATTTAACTAGAGCTGGGCGATAGAACGATAACGATATGTATTGCGAAATAACTTTTTCTCGATAGAAAAATTAAACTATTGCGATAGGCCTCATCTCTCTTGTCCTCTTAAAAAAAAAAAAAGGAAAAGAACAGCCAATCCAAATTAAGTAGTGCAGAGCCGAACCAATCACAGCCGCAGCGTCACGTCACGTGACTTGTTACGTACAGCACAAGTGCCAAGGCGCACATGTGTATTTGTTTTTGCAGCCGGGCTGCCCAGGTAATGAAGGAAATGAGTTTGCCGACTAGAGAAAAATCAACCGAGAGCGTGAGCGAAGGTTACCGAAGAAAAAACCGATGATGGTTCCAATTCCGGAGAGCTTGTCGAACGGAAGGGCCATAGAAATTCCGTAGTGTGAAGGTATTTCGGCTATTTCAAGTCTGACAAAAAACAGAGTAGCGCGCACTGTAAATTGTGCCGAAAGCAAGTCTGGAAATACAATAAACCGGTGCATGCTCAATCTCTGACTGAAAGCGCTAATTCGTCATTCGGATTTTGTCAGACTAAAGTCACTGTTAAAACTGTTTGAAAAGCTAAGCTATACAACAAGGAGAGATTGACAATTTCCTTTTAGTTCTCAGTTTATTTGATATTGACAAAAGTTAGTCAATTTTGTCTGTTCTTCTGTAAAACAAATTAAGATTTATTTTTAGAATTAATATTTTGTTTCTAAGTGGAATTGACAATTTAGTAATCTGTTTTGTTTGTTCTATTTTGAAACTTAAACGCTTTAGCGGCTGCCTTTTGTGTAGTTTGCAATATTTGCCTTTATTTATCTGAAACTAAAGTCTCATGTTCCTTAAGTACATCTACTCTGTTGAACTTATTATGGGAAATAAATATTTAAATCAAAACAAGCTGCAGATTATTTCACATTTTACTTGTGAGCAACGGCACATTTAAATCTTACAAATATAGTTATTTGGCTTATATCGTGATATATATCGTTATCGCCTGAAATGAAAAAAACATATCGTGATATGAAAAAATCTTATCCCAGCTCTACATTTAACCCACAACTAACACTGTTGTACAGATCAAACATCAAAACACACTCGAAACACCAATGTGAAACTTGAACCCTTTTTAACATTGATAAATACACATTTTTAAAATTACACCGCTGAACAGCACAAAGTTAATAATGTGTTTTCCATTTCACACCATTGTTTCTGAGACCAGCTGTGACAATGCAGTAAGAACATGGGGTAAGATGTGCATTTTGTAGTCCATCTTCTGGAAGTTGTAGTTTAAACAGTGTCAAATTATTATGCCATGCACATCAACGCAAGAGGTATGATAACCACCAAGATAAGTGGGAAGGGAGACTAGATGGGAGGAAATCAGAAGTGTTGTCTTTGAAGATGTAGTGGTTTCCTTAAATTCAGCTGAAAAACTGCCCCAAGTATCCTTGCTGGCTGCAAGTAAGCCAATAACTGTTCTTTGTGACACTGCCGTTACTCGCACTGTTATCCCAAAGGAAGCTGGTGGTCATGTACCTCCATCTAACATACAAGTAAGCAGTTGCAACTGCCTTACTGACTGTCTGCGAATGCTGCTGCATTCCCTGCCTGATCCCTGGTTGATCGAGACACTGATCGAAACTGCTCTAACCAAGACCATCATGTATCACCAAATAGGGCAGAAGGTGGACGACTGCACAGATGACCTATGATGACGCTGCAGACAGCACTGGGGTGTAATTAGGGCTGCCACGATTAGTCGACTAATTTAATAGTCGACGTGTTGTTTGAAGCTTTGTAAGATCCTGAAAGACGCAGGAATAAGTAGTAGGATTTCAGAGGGTAAGAACAGACTGAAACAGCTGCCATTAAACGCCAAAGAAGAAGAAGCAGCTATCTCCGGTATTGTAGCTGTGTCCAAATTCAGGGGCCGCATCCTTCGGAGGCCGCATTTGTAGGCTCATTACGCTACAGCGACGCGACGAAGGCTGTTTAAATTCGTAGACACGTAGCACGGCCCAGCCAATTCCAGTTTCCAACAATGGCAGCAGCTATTTAGTTTTAATATTACTAAACTTTTAACATATTTTCAGGCGAGAATGTAGCTGTGCAAACTGCAAATATCTGCTCAGTTTATCAAGACATCACATTTTTGCATAAGTGCTCTGACGTTTTCGGAGACGTCCGTTACCCACCAGCTCGATAGCTAGCTGGGGGATTCAAGGCTCACTAGAGCCACTGAGAACAGCAAACCCCCCGCGGTCTTTCACTACTCAGGTTAAACATGATATATAAATCACTTAGATAACATAAAAATGTTACTGTTCGGCTTTTTTCAGTGCTTTATTTGTTCCTGAGTAAATCGGTTTGGCTGAGATTAAAGTTACAGTTTTCACACAGTTGAATAAACGTCAAACAGAAAACTGATTAAACAAATGTGAGATGGTCGAGAATTTATTCCAGTGTCCTATTATATTTTAGTGAGCAAGGAGCAGACGGCTGAGTTTATTAAACACCACGGAGACAACCTGCAAATTCCATTAAAAGTTTAATAAACTATCATCTTGTCTTTATTTTTAGTTAGCACATACCTTAAACACTTCAAGCTGTAAGCTAATGATAGTTATATAAGAGCAGATGCATGCTGGTGCAATAAGCTGTACGCTTTATGTCCAGTGGATGCATGATCTGATTAGTCGACTAGTTGCAAAAATAATCGGTGACTAGTCGACTATCAAAATAATCGTTTGTAGCAGCCCTAGGTGTAATGCAATAATGATGGTGGTAAATACTAAGACTCTACAGTGCCACAGCTCGGAGTTAAGCCCTTTTTTAACTAGTACCTAGTCAGACTGCGTCAGCACTTTTTTTAGGGTTTTCCGTTAGATCATATTACTTGGTAGCAAGTACTTTTTAGTACCTGCTCTCCCGGGGTTCCAAGCGATCTGAACAGGTACTGAAATATGACGTCATCAGGCTGCATGCCACCGATTGGCTGGTCAGTAACCCTACCCACTCGATGAGTAATGAGAGCGTCTTGTTCACGAAAACAAAACCGCCATTACTGGGTTGTAGAAAACGGGGCTTTAGCGATTAGATAAAAGAAGACGGCAGAAAGAAAGCGATACAAGTAGAAAAAGAAAGGGACCGATACAGACGAGTGCGCCGGAGAAAGCTGAGAAAAACGGAGAAAGAATAAAGAACAAACGTTTTGTGCAAAAAGAAAAGTGGACATTGAAAACAGAGCAATGGCTCTACACAAAAAAGCCATGCAATTTTCTCCACAGTGAACATGCTCAAAGCTAAATGTCATCCCAGCTCATGAATGGGCACCTCCACATGTAAGCCCGGGTTAAAAAAAAATCCTGGAAGGACAAGCTGGAGCTCAATTATCTTAACGAGCAAACAAGTGGGGGAGTTGATTAAAAGAGCGGAAGAAAATGAGCCCCTAAAACTATACACAGCCTTCACACTTGAACATGCACAGTTATCATGTTTCAATGGTTATAATGTGTGTACAGTTCTATGTTGCTCGACCTCTAAATCCTGGTTGAATACCCCTGTACTAGTACACCACGTAGCTAAATGTGTTTCCTGTAAAAGCGTCTCACACGTTTCTGTTCCCAGCACAGCGTTGGAAAGATAAAGAGGCTCGAAGGGACGTTAACACTGCTTCCTCGCATGCAAATAAACGCAATTGTTACGCTGTGTGTCTCACTTCGTAAGGTAATTTTTCTAACAGTAACACCGATTCACGCGTCGCTTTCGGGCACAACTTGAATTACCTGTCCAGCAGAAAGCAGGCCACTTCGGCATCACTCTGAAAACTTTTGTCCCTCTTCAGCGAGGTCCACCTGGAGAAAGCGACGCCTAAGAACACTTTCGTTTCTTCCAGTTTTTCCTCTTCGTGCCCCAGCTTGTTGGACAGCACGTCCTTGGTCTTTTCTCCTGAGAAATAATAATTATGATCCTGCATTTTTCCAAATGCGGACACTCAAACTCCCCACGACACCACAAAAAGTTAAGGCACAAGCGACGATTCTCCCATGAGGACGATAAAAACTTTACGACTAGCACATGACCAAAACAGCAGCGTGCCCCTCAGTCCGGACTTTGTTTTGTTCCCCCTTGCAACACACATCCCCCAACAGAACGTTCCTACCCCTGAATTTTACCCGGCAGTAGTGTCCTTTCTGGGTGTGACCTGGTAAAGGGTGTGTAGCTCACTCAGATAATCTGATCTTTATCCAATATCAAATAATTTAAAAAGAAGGCAGGTTTCCATTTTTAAAAATTTCAAATTGAATAAAAAGAGAGCTGTTTACAAAGTTTGAAAGGTGAATAAAATAAGAGCCTCAATGCAAAGTGAGACCAGTTTTCTCTACTATACCAAAAGTAAGTTATTACAGAATCTAAAATGGTTTAGTAAAATAGTAATGATTCATTAGAAGGGAAAATGCATAAATGATCTAAATAATTAAGATAACAAAGTGATGGTAACATATTCTTTACTGATCGCGAGTATAAGGAGCGTCGGGAAGCATCCATACACCACCTGGGGTTCTTGTTTTGTTTTCATTTAATTAAATTTTTTTAAAGACATCTACTGTTTAATGTCATTAAGGCAGCATAATCAGTCACATTTAAACCGCTCATACAGCACCTCAAATCCGCAGCCAATTTAGAATCACCAGTTGTATCAATAAGTACATCTCTGGACTGTGTGAGGAAGCCAGAGTAGGGCTGGGTATCGATTTTGATTTCTGTAATCGATTCGATTCCGATTCACAAGGTCCCGATTCAATTAAATCCGATTCGATTCAACTTTAACTCAGCTGGTCAGAAATATTATAATTCTGATCATTTATCAGTACATATCCATATTTTTATATCTATGTATAAAAACAAAACTGACGCTTGTGAGACTTCATCAGAGGTGTGAGCATCACAGCAGATGCCTTTGTGTCAAAGTAATAAAACAGAAAAACATCAAGGAGATTTTCCTGGCCTGGCTTTTTATAGCAGGTAAGTGAGATAACCTTAAAAATATTCTACAGGAGAACAAAAACTGAAGAAAACCATGAATCAACATAGGATCATTACCTGATGCTGCTGAAGTGAAACAGAGCAAAGTTACAGAGGTTTCATTAGAGACACAGCTAAGCGTTTTGCAATTTGGCATAATTTAAAAAGTTAAAATTTCTTCAGTACTGAACAGCAGAAATGAGGCTTTCTTGTCCTCTTGTCTGAGGTCATTTTTGGAAAAAAAAACCCCAAAAACCAGTGGCCGACTGCGCTGTAAACAACGGTAGAGTGGTGCATAATAAGCAAGCAAATAATACAGAAAATTGAGATTTTTGATGGGAAATTGTTCTTGAAAGTACACTGTAGCTGTGTCCCAAAACCTAGGCTGCATCCTTCGGAGGACCCGGCCTTCGCCCTCTAAGTGGGCCGGGTCCTTCAAAGACCGAGAAGGCTGGAAGTGCGAGGCTGTGAAATGGGATGGTCTAGCCTTCAGAATTGCATCACCAGCTGTCTCGGTGGAGTTTAATAAACTCAGCCATCTGCTCCTCGCTTGCTAATATATAACAGGACATTGGAGTAAATCCTCTACCATTTCACACTTCTGTTTAATCAGTTTTCTGTGTCATGTTTACTCAGCTGTGTGAAAACTATGACTAAAACTATAACTTTAATCTCAGCCAAACCGATTTACTCACGAACTTGACTGCATGCTGAAGTGGCAACCCCTAGCCCTACACAAGTAAATTTAAGTAAATCTAAGTGTTTGGAAAAATGTATTTCTAAACGTACTTTTATAGCACCGTGTTCATTCACTCATGAGCTGCCTAACATGAATCAAATGGCTGAATAGCAACCTCAGCATTCAGTCAAGTTCTATAGAGTCTTGCTAATGACCTACTAATTGTATTCAGGTGTGTTGCAACAGGGACACATGGGAAAGTTTCACGACAGTCAGAAAAGATGTAGAGGAAAAAACACAAGAATGACTTCCACCTGTAAAAACATTCCAGCTTTGGAGGCGGTGCCACTGTTTCCCCTCTAGTGCATCTTTTGTTCATACAGCGCCAAATCACAACAACAGTCGCCTTCAGGACTATGGGCTCAAAATGTGGTCATAAATATTTTGTACTTGTAAATCAGTTTTGTATGTGTAAAAAGAATTTGTGTGTGCGTAAAAAAGATTTGTATGTGTAAAAAAGATTTGTGTGTGCGTAAAAAAGATTTGTATGTGTAAAAAAGATTTGTGTGTGCGTAAAAAAGATTTGTATGTGTAAAAAAGATTTGTATGTGTAAAAAAGATTTGTGTGTGCGTAAAAAAGATTTGTATGTGTGTAAAAAAGATTTGTGTGTGCGTAAAAAAGATTTGTATGTGTAAAAAAGATTTGTGTGTGGACTTAGCCAAAAAACCCCTGCAAGTTACAAGTACGGATTTTGACCCTGTTTTTCTTCCTTTCATCTGATTGGTCAATGTCATGTCAATCACAAATGTAACAATCCAATCAGAGGACAGATGGGTTTGCCTGTCGGAGGGGCACTTTTATGAACTGCAGGTCCTTGAAGGGTAATACAGTCTGAAGCTGGAGGATCTCTATATAAATATCCGATAGCAGCTAGGTCCGCTAACTTTCAGTAGCTGTTGAAAGGATAAAGTTGTGGTATGTCAGTGGTTAGAAATACCATTATTACTTTAGGATTAGATTAACACAAAGTCAGGGCTGACCCGGGACCATTGCTGTGAGTCACAGTGCGCAGCATAAAAGTCCTTTCACATCGGACACAGGATGTGCTGCTAATGCTAACTAAAAGCAAAGGATCCAGAATTGTTGCGCTGGCTGCTGGGCTCTGTGGGTTTTTGCAGCAGCTCTACCTGTACTAGATGCACCTGCTCCTTGTCGTTTCTATCTCTGACTTTATGTCCTCTACAAGAGTTTCGGGTTTTTTTGCTAGTTCTTCAAATGTTCAATAAAAACATGTATGCTAATTCATAACGAAGAAAGCTTTGTAATGGAGACTGTCATTTCCAAAACACTGCCCCCCCCCCCCCCCCCCCCCCCCCCCCCCGCGGTCCGCAGCGCTGTTGAAAAGGCTGTGGAAGTCCCTGTATTAAGCACATAGACCTGTGACACAAAAATCACCAAACTCAGACGACCACAGACTGTTTTCCTTCGTGGTGATGAAGGAAAACGCTGGGTTGGCATGTAAAAGGGCATTTATTCCCTTCAAAGACCTGCAGTTCAAAAAAAGTGCCCCTCCGACAGCCAAACCCATCTGTTCTCTGATTGGATTGTTACATTTGTGATTGACATGACATTGACCAATCAAATGAAAGGAAGAAAAATAGGGTCAAAATCCGTACTTGTAACTTGCAGGGGTTTTTTGGCTAAGTCCACACACAAATCTTTTTTACGCACACACAAATCTTTTTTACACATACAAATCTTTTTTACGCACACACAAATCTTTTTTTACACATACAAATCTTTTTTACGCACACACAAATCTTTTTTACACATACAAATCTTTTTTACGCACACACA
Organism: Pelmatolapia mariae; assembly: GCF_036321145.2. Classification (NCBI taxonomy): domain Eukaryota; kingdom Metazoa; phylum Chordata; class Actinopteri; order Cichliformes; family Cichlidae; genus Pelmatolapia; species Pelmatolapia mariae. The sequence continues at coordinate 3,463,321 of NC_086234.1, read as the reverse complement.
AATCTTTTTTACACATACAAATCTTTTTTACACATACAAATCTTTTTTACGCACACACAAATTCTTTTTACACATACAAAACTGATTTACAAGTACAAAATATTTATGACCACATTTTGAGCCCATACAGGACACTGGAGGACTGGAGTTCGAGACCCCTGACTTAGGCAGTATTATCAGAAGGAATAGCATACAGATGACACCCAACTTTATCTATTTATGAAGCCAGCGGGAATGTCTTAAAGACATAAAGACCTGGATGGCCGCTAACTTTCTGCTTTTAAATTCAGATCAAACTGAGGTTATTGTGCTCGGCCCTGAAAATCTTAGAAATATGGTATCTAACCAGATTCTTACTCTGGATGGCATTACCTTGGCCTCCAGTAACACTGTGAGGAACCTTGGAGTTATTGTTCACCAGGATATGTCCTTCAATGCACATATTACACAAATATGTAAGACTGCTTTGTTCCATTTGTGCAATATCTCTAAAATTAGAAATATTCTGTCTTCGAGTGATGCTGAAAAACTAGTTCATGGATTTATTACTTCCAGGCTGGACTACTGTAATTCGTTATTGTCAGGAAGTCCTAAAAACTCCCTGAAAAGCCTTCAGTTAATCCAAAATGCTGCAGCAAGAGTACTGACAGGGACTAGAAAGAGAGAGCAGATTTCTCCTGTATTGGCTTCTCTTCATTGGCTCCCTGTTACATCCAGAATTCAAAATCCTGCTCCTCACTTACAAGGTCTTAAATAATCAGGCCCCATCTTAGCTTAATGACCTTATAGTACCATATCACCCTATTAGAACACTTCACACTCACACTATTTAAAAGTATTTAAAAGTAGAATGGGAGGCAGAGCCTTCAGTTTTCACGCCCCTCCTCTTTGGAACCAATATCCAGAGTAGTTACGGGAGACAGACACTATCTCTATTTTTAAGATTAGGCTCCAAACGTCCTTTTTGTTAAAGCATATATTTAGGGCTGGATCACATGAACTGATGTAGATGCCTGTTGTCTGTTCTAAAACGATAGTCGCAAAAGCACAGACTGTTCAATAACCAGTGCTTTAACTTACATAAGCCCTGTCTTTTCACACAGGCTGACCTTTGGATACATCAGACACTTTATTCACTGTATTCTTTTTAATTTTACTTAGAAATGTAAAAATTATTTTTTGATGCCATTAACCGTCCAAAATTTGTAGAGCAGCAGGTCAAATGTTATGAAGAGTACTACGGAGGCTCTGTTCAAAATCTGTTAGCCTATTTGGCCACTCAAAACACATTTGAAAAAGAAAATACCTTTTTAGAATTTCAGACACAAAAAAGCCCTAAAATTTATTTGAACCCAAATCATTATTTTTTCCTAAACGTAACTGATTCTGTAGCCAACAAACTTCCCCCTGTGGTTTAGGGTTAGGAACTTGAACCTAGAAAACTGAAAATATGTGAAAATAAAGTCAACTGAATCTATAACATGTTAGCACTTAAGGAAGCTGCAGGAAAGGTTTCTGGCAAAAAGAACGTACCCTTCTAACGGCACCTTTCCCTGGTTACTTTGTGTGATAAATCATAAAATTTTAATTGTTGAAAGCATTTCTGTCATGCAACAATGACGAAAAGGTCCCAGTCTTTCTTCCATTTCCTTTTTAACACTAAAATTAATTTGAAGTGCCATAAATCCAAGAACCTGCAAGCAGCACATATGAATCAATTTTTTGAAATGTAGAAACCACAAAAAAGGAAGCACTGTCAGACCAGTTCTTCCCCCAGTTTTATTGTTTAATATTATATAATTTACAGATTTATAATAAATAACATAATTAGAAATACTGAAAAACCACCATTGCATTATATATGTTTTGTCAACATATATTAAAAAATATTCATTTAGTTACATTATGATTACTGTCATGTAAACTTTTCACTAGAATCAAATGGTTCATTCCCTGGCGTCTCATGTGTCTCCTCAGACTTCCCTCTCGCGTGAATCTTTCTCCACAAATGCTACAGTGGAAGGGTTTTTCTCCAGAGTGGACTCTCATGTGTGTCTTCAGATTTGTGCTTTGGTTAAATTTTTGTCCACAAATATCACAACCAAAAGGTTTCTCCCCTGTGTGGACTCTTTTGTGGATTTTCAGATTTCCTTCTCTGTTAAAAGTTTTGCCACACAAGTCACAACCAAATGGTCTTTCTCCTGTGTGAACACTCATGTGAGTTTTGTAATGAATCCTCTGCGTAAATCTTTTACTACAAATGCTACATTTGAATGGCTTCTCTCCTGTGTGGACACTCTTATGTCTTTTCAGATCCCCAGGCTGTGAAAATCTTTTACTGCAAAGACCACAACCAAATGGTTTCTCCCCCGTGTGAATCCGCATGTGCGTCTTAAGATTTGTGTTACGGTTAAATTTTTGTCCACAAACACCACAGCTAAATGGTTTATCTCCCGTGTGGACTCTCAAGTGTCTGTTAAGGTTGTATTGATGTCTAAATATTTTTTCACAAATGTTACAGCGGAATGGTTTCTCTCCTGTGTGGATTCTCATGTGGGTCTTTAGATGTGCGTTTTGATTAAATCTTTGTCCACAAGTATCACAGCCAAATGGTTTATCTTCTGTTTGGATTCCTTCTAAATCAGTTCGGTTCACTTTTAAGCATTTCTTATTAGTTAAACAGCATGAAGACCTTCTCCCTGAACTACTGATCACATGTTTCTGAACAGACCGTTTACACTTTACACCTGAATCAAGAGCCCTGCCGTCCTTCCAACCATTGCTACTGACTTCAGTTTCTGGTCCAGAGTCTGTCAAAGGCTCCTGCCAATCATCATCATCATCAATACTGACTTCAGTTTCACAAGAGTCAGAAGCTTTTCCATCAGTATTTTGTTTTAAATGACCAGACTGGTTTTTGTCAGGGTCTGGCTCTCCACAGTCCCCTCCATCAGTTTCTGACTTTATTTGTTTGTCTGAGCAGCTGCTTGGAGGCTCTGAATCATTGTTGTCTTGATTAAGTTGCGAGCAGTAAGGTTTCTCTTCATCATCTTCACTCTTCACTCGAACTGCAGTGACTGGAAACCTGATGATATCAGTTTCCTGCAGCCCATTAAAGTGCTCTCCCTCACGACAGGTGAAGAGTTCCTTCTGTTCTGCCTTTATCTGGTAGAGGTCTGAGTCCTGCTGGTCCACAAAGGGGCTCAAGGGAAACTCCTCTTTAATCAGGAACATCTGCTGACCATCTGCAGGGAACCCAGAAACACAAATGTCCATAGACTGGAGTATTTAGCATGTGTGGGTTTTTTTATTTTCAATATTTACTGCATTCTCCCTGTCACTCATCTGGCTATTTGCCTGTCCTCCCCAACTGATCTGTGCAGCTTGACATGGCTTCAGTTAAAAAAAAAAGAAGTCTATTTTAAGCAAATGGAACAGCGTGTCAGTTCTGGGATGTTTGTGAAACACATCTGTTGGAACGAGAAGCATCATCCTAGCCGTGTCAGAGCCAGAATGTCATGCAGCTGCAGACAGTGTATTTTTGGAGTAAATCACCGCTGTCAGAAAATCCCTAATCATTTGGAAGAAAAAGGACAACTAGCTGCTATACACTATTGTGAAAATAATGCGTTTTGATAACCCATACGAGTTATATGTTAATACGCTACAACAAATGCACATGAATGTGCTTCACTTACCTACTCTGTTCAAGACTTGTGTCTGCACCAGTTCTGAAGCAGCTGATTGTGTCACAAGTGCCATCAAACCAAGACGTCTTGGTTCATCTGGTCGAAGGCTCTTAACTCCTGTGTGGATGCTCCTGTGTCTTTTCAAAATTCCTGGTTGTGAAAATCTTTTATTACAAATATCACAGCTGTATGGTTTCGCTCCTGTGTGAACTTCCATGTGTGTCTTTAGGTTTCTCTTACAGTTAAATCTTTTACCACAAACATCACAACCAACCAGTCTCTCCCCAGTGTGGACACTCATATGTCTCTTAAAATGCATCCTCTGTGTAAATTTTTTGCCACACATACTACAGTTAAAGGGTTTCTCTCCTGTGTGGACAATCTTGTGTCTTTTCAGGTCCCACCGTTGTGAAAATGTTTTATTACAAACAGCACAACTAAATGGTTTCTTTCCAGTGTGGATTTTCAAATGTCTATAGAGATTATACTGATGTCTAAATGTTTTTTCACAAACGTTACAGCTAAATGGTTTCTCGCCTGTGTGAACTCTAACGTGTGTTGTAAGATTTGCTTCTCTCTTAAATTTTTGTCCACAGACATCACAGTCAAACAGTTTCTCTTCTTTGTGGCCCGCCATCTGTGAATGTGGATTTTGCTTCATTTTAAAACATTTTTTATTTGTCCTTTTTCCCAAATGACTTGTCACATGTCTCTGAAGAGATTGCCTGTAAAGGAAATGTTTACCACAGTCAGAGCAGTTGAAGGATGTGTTGGCACTGTTAAATTCCAGATATTCATTTTTGCCTGACTCAAGTGTCCTGCTCTTCTTTCTACCATCATCACTGTCTTCAGTTTCAGGTTTCTGCAATTTATCACCAAAGCTGACTTCCATCTCAAGAGAATCAGGACTCGGTTGTGGGTTTGGGTCAGTGGCTGATCCTGGTCCTCCACAGTCCTCTCCATCAGTTTCTGCTTTCATTTGTTTATCTGAGCAGCTGGTCAGAGGCCTTTGATGAAGCTGCAAGGAGTCAGGTTTCTCATCATCATCTTCACTCTTCACAGGACTAATTGGAAACCTGGTGATATCAGCCTCAACCAGGCCATCAAACTGTTCTCCCTCATGTACCTCATTTTTGTGATGAAGGTCTGTGTCCTGCTGGTCCAGACTGGGACTCCAGCGAACCTCTTCTTTAACTGGCAACAGCTGCTGAAGATCTGAAAATTTTCCATTCATAGCAGACGATGGTGTGGCACTTCTCTCATAGCTGAATAAAGAAAAACAACAGGATATGTCTTAAATAACACAGTCACATACCATTCATCTTCATTATGATTTATCCTAAAAGGAACAGTGGGCTCATGTGTGCAAAAAACATGAATAAATAACAATCACGGACAGATAAAAAGGCACACACTGTGAATGTACAGCATCAGTTTTGTGTCTGATATGAAGGAAAGTCCACAAATATGGAGATCTGAGCTTTGTCACTTCAGGACTGTGTCAGTAAAATACAACATGAAACATCTTTTGGGGAAATTGCATTTTTTTTTGCATGACTCTAAAAAAAAAGCTTTTCCAAAAACACATTCAAAGGAGAAGAAAACAGAAAATAAGCTATATTAGTGGGATACTTTGGAAAACGTTTTAAATGCTAATTCAAAATTTTTGAATAAGTGATGGAAACAATGTTATTACATCTGTCTGATAGAAGTGGTGATCCTTGCAAGACAGAATTATCAAAATAAAACAAAGGAGTGTTTTCAAAAGTCTCCACGTTAGAGGACAAACGGAAAAAAGTGCTGTGTTGTGATACGTATACAGACGTATGCATATGTTCACGAATGTATATCAAGTTAATCTGGGTCTAGACTGTCACAATTTGCTGTTAACAGTGCCTGAGTGAAGCTTTTAACTGCACATCGAATAAATACTGTCTTTTTGTTATTATTTTGGGCTATTTTGAGCTGAAAACTGGCCCCAATCAGGCCTTCATATGAAAGTTATTGTCACAGACAGATGCAGCTGAACAGGCTGAGCACAAAATCTTCAGAGTTAAAAACTGGCTCCAATCTGCCCTTTATACCAGAGTGACTTCACCTCACACTGATACACATACCCGAGAAAAGCAGCATGACGCATTTACACCTGTTACACCCCAAGTCTGAGTTTAAACTTTTGGAGCATCGTACGTACAATCTGCATCCCAACGGGGTTAAGATATTTCCCCCATAGGTAGCAGAGGTTACCTGTCCAGCAGAAAACACGCAAGTTCAGCGTCAGTCTGGAAACATTTGTCCCTCTTCAGTGCTTTCCACATGGGGAAGGCAGCACCGATGTTCACCCTGGTTTCCTGCGGCAGCCCCTCCACATTTACTTCCGCATCTTCGTGTTTTGGCTTCATTAGCGGCTCAGATTCGCGCTCCAGTGAGTTTATTAAACGCTGAGGTCCTCCATTTGTCAGCTTGTGGCTCCTCAAAATTCACAGAACACAACACGGTTCGCAAAAAACGTCTCCATAACGTCTCCATAAGCTACATGCCAGTGATTCCGATCTTTGTTTTGTTCCCCCTTGCAACTCAGTACAAGAAAACGAAGGTTCCTACACTGGTTTTTCAACACATTCAAGCCTCCTTTTTCTCTAAACTTTAACTTAACTAAAAGCCGCAATCTTACTGAAATAGATTAAGAGTACTAAAGATTTAGGCAAATATAATTAAAGTACGTGCAGCAAGCATACTCATTATACAGAATAATAAACATAATTTATATTACTGGATCAAAGTTATGGATTAATGATGTTTAATCTTGTAGGTGGAAATAATTTGAAATGCTTAAATATAGCTCAAGATAAGATAAGATAAGATAAGATAAGATAAGATAAGATTGAGCCAGAGGCAGGGTACACCTTCGATGGATCACCAGTCTGTCGCAGGGCTAACACAGAGAGATTCACATTCACAGTCACCACAACCACAGCTGAGGTTCTGAGTAGGCGACCATATGCCATATGGCTGAGAGCGGCTGGCCCGGGTTCAGGTCTGTTCTGCAGCCCTTTGCTACGTGTCTTCACTATTCCTATCCAATAGGGCAAAAGTAAAAAGATTCTGTCGTATCCTCTGCTAACTCCTATCCTAGCTGGGATTCTTTCTTCTAGGAAGGATCCTCTGAGTTAATTTGTTTTTGTATCTTAAGACATCATTTTCAGTGTTTCTATACAATCTGTCATTGTTGAATCATTTTGGAGATAGTCTAATTAAGTGGAGAAAAAATATCAATGAAGGGTAAGAAAGTAGTTGATAAGAATACAATTTTTATTACGAACATACATACTGACAAAAAATACTGACAAAAAGCAAGTTCCAAATCACTGATGACAAACAGTTATTAGCACGGAAAAAAAACATATTTAACCCTAAGGGGGATAGCTGCTTAATACAGGAAGCATCACTTTAAAATAACAAAAAGAACACACAGGGACTGTAGACACACATGCAGGCTGTGATGTGTCATTAAGGATACAAAACTGCTTAAAAACTGGGGGTTTGTAAATTCTTCAAGCAGCTTCATGCATCTGTTGAACTGATCTTGTCGCTGTGCAGCAGGCAGGAAATAGGACCCAAATGCAGGAGTCATACATGGGGAGGAATGAAACTCAAAATGGCAGCTTTATTGAAGGATTATACTACTACCAAAATTAAACACAAGGAACTACAAACATGAAACTCAAACCAAAAATACGAAAAAAAAAAATACTAGGGAGCTAAACTGGGCACAAGGAACTAGGAAGCATGGTGGAAAACACACAGCATGAGGGAACGACGTGACAACAAAAGGTGTTGAGCGCAGACAATAAATACACAAGGAGAATGGGGCAAACAGGGGACAGCTGGGGAGACATGGCTGAGGGCAATTACACATGTGACAAAACGGGGAGGACACAGAGACAGCCTGGAGGGGGGAAGAAAGAGAACACGGAGGGGCACGAGAGAAACCACGGACATGACGGGATGGGGAGACACAGTGGTCAGCTATACGGAGGGAAGTTACTGAACAATCAGGGAACTAAACCAGGACCACAAGAAAAGAGAACCTATAGAAATAAACTAGATACTAAAAAAGAGAACGTCATACATAATTCATAATACAAAATGACAAAAAACACAGGAACTCAAAACACTGGGTCAGAAAAACCCAGGACTCTAAGGACAGGCACCAACAAAACATTTATAAAGTTTTACAGCTAACAAGTTTTACAGAAATAATAATAATAATAAGAAGAAAAATAATAACAACAATAATACTTATTAAAGACAAGCATTTTTGTTTAATGTTGACTGACACAATTGCCAAGTAGATTGTAACAAACTTCAGACCTATTAATATCGCTGAGAACACGCGGTTTACATAGCTTTTGTTCCTCGTTTCAAGGACTTGAAGTGCCTCCCTATATATCTATGTTCTGTTACTAATTGTAATATTTTTTAAAAATGGATTGCATTTATATACCACTTTTCAAGACCCTCAAAGCGCTTTACAATTCCACTTTTCGGAGGTCCTCGTTAGTGTAGTGGACAGTATCTCCGCCTGTCATGCGGAAGACCGAGGTTTGATTCCCCGACGGGGAGTGAGCAATCTCCTTCTTTGCTCTACCCTTTGCCTGCAATGACCACGCACACCAGATCCTAGTCAATCTAATAATCTAGTCCTATAATGAGCTTAAAGAAACATGAGTTCCACTCATGTGCGCTCACAAGTCCTACGTGATCTCTCATAAGAGTCCACAAATGTAAGAAAGCATTGGAATGCTCCTTTAATGACTACAGGGTACGCAAGCGCCGTTTCCGTAGTGTAGTGGTTATCACGTTCGCCTATCACGCGAAATGTCCCCTGTTGGGTCTAAACTCAGACCCTGCTGTATCCAGGACTTATTCCCATGAAAGAAAAACAAGGCAACAGCGTTCGATCGATTACTTGCGCAAGGGAGGCCTCATCTGTGTCCAGCACGACAATGACCCCAAATCCGGCCTCCTCTCGCTGCCTTTTATTGAGAGACAGTTCACACAAAACACAGCAAAGCAACGGCCACATGGTTCTAAGGCATTATAAGTATATGTGTGAACTTCTGTATGTAGGTAAGAATGTGTGTGTGTGTGTGTGTGTGTGTGTGTGTGTGTGTGTGTGTGTGTTACCTCCTGCTGACCAAAGGGTCGTAAACGCAGGAAGTTTACATCAAAAGAAGCAGATCTTCCAGATAGGACGTATCTGCAATAAAACCTCCCCCAGCACAAAGTGGTTAGAGGTGGTTAGGATCAAAGGAATGGCTTTGATCCTACTGCTTGAACTAAGACTGTACAAATTTAAGAAACACAATGGCAACATTCAACAATTAGACGTAACATCCCCGGTCCAAAACCGGGCGGAAACATGCTTCTTTGCTTATGCGTCCTGATATAAAAGTGTCTGACTGCAGGCACTGCTTGAACTTGTGGGGTTCTACTGCTGTTTGGGACACAGACGAGAGAAAGTACTCAAATCTGGTACAGGCCTCTGACATTTGTAACCTTTGGATGCTCGTCTTGCTAAAGAGTTGTCTATGGCCCAAATTTCAGCAAACTCCACAGACTTCACACAAATCAACACATCTCCAGTCGCCATATTTCCTGAAGATGGAGGCACAGACTAAGCTCTTGGAAATGAGTGGCTCTAGGTTGCCTGCACAGGACTTGGGCCTATTTTCAGCCAATGCACAAGGCAATGAAACAAATGGGCGCTTTAGGCAACAGTTCTGCTGCCAGAGCTTCTGGGGTTCTTAGGGCAGCATATGTTGAGCTGTGCTTGCTTTAGTGAACTCCTAAATGTCCAAAGTTTAAGTGAGCCTAACATCGAGACTACAGTTCAGACTCCTTGCTAGAGTGCGTCTGTCTCTTCTCCATGGCTCCTTTTTCTTCAAGGCCATGATAGGAACATGCCACCAGATTTGTCCGATTGCGAGATTACTCAGTGAGACACATTGGAAAGCCAAACAAGCTGCCTTTCGGGGTTTCCGTAGTGTAGTGGTTATCACGTTCGCCTCACACGCGAAAGGTCCCCGGTCCGAAACCGGGCGGAAACATGGGTCTTTTGCTTCTTTGGTCACAAGGGAATTGATGTTCACTGTTTAGACAACTCTGCTTGTCCAGCATTTTCTCTGTTTTACTTGCATCCCTATTGAGAATTAAGTCTCTTGGTTTTGTCTTCTGTAGGTTGTGTGCTAGCCGAACAAAGGACATCAAAGAGCTTGTCAACAAGAAGATCGGGGCCTTCAGAGGTGGCAACAGGATTAGAAGTGAGAAGAGTGCAAGAGGAAAAGTTGACTTGAGTCAAGGTGGCCAATGAACGATACAGCAGGAAGCTGAAGTGGAAAGTGCAGCAGAAGAGCATGAGCGAGGTTTGGTGCAGCATGAAGACCATGTGCAGATGAGATCAGCCAACACAAGAGGAGTGGAATTGACTGGGCCACTAACTTGCTCTTTAACTGACTAGACTCTGATGCTAGCGTGTGCTAATGCTAATGTACCTGTGGAGCAAAGTGCTAGAAAGCCAAATGAGGTTCCACTGAGACTTGAACTCAGATCGCTGGATTCAGAGTCCAGAGTGCTAACCATTACACCATGGAACCCTGCCTGAAGCACAGAAAAGCTCTGTGTCAAACAGGCATAAAAGTGTAGTTCCTGGTAAACTGATGGGGATTTCTACACGGCCAGCCAAATTTTACCTGTCATACCTGCTGCGAATCCCAGCTTGACGTGACCGTGGCAGTGCTTCAGAGGTCCTCGTTAGTATAGTGGACAGTATCTCCGCCTGTCACGCGGAAGACCGGGGTTCGATTCCCCGACGGGGAGTGAGCAGTCTCCTTCTCTGCTCTGCCTTTTACCTGCAATGACCACGCACACCAGATCCTAGTCTATCTAATAATCTAGTCCTATAATGGGCTTGAAGAAACATGAGTTCCACCTGTGCGCTCACAAGTCAAAAAGGTCCTACGTGATCTCTCATAAAAGTCCACAAATGTAAGAAAGCATTGGAATGCTCCTTTAATGACTACAGGGTACGCATGCGCCGTTTCCGTAGTGTAGTGGTTATCACGTTCGCCTAACACGCGAAAGGTCCCCGGTCCGAAACCGGGCGGAAACATGCTTCTTTGCTTATGCGTCCTGATATAAAAGTGTCTGACTGCAGGCACTGCTTGAACTTGTGGGGTTCTACTGCTGTTTGGGACACAGACGAGAGAAAGTACTCAAATCTGGTACAGGCCTCTGACATTTGTAACCTTTGGATGCTCGTCTTGCTAAAGAGTTGTCTATGGCCCAAATTTCAGCAAACTCCACAGACTTCACACAAATCAACACATCTCCAGTCGCCATATTTCCTGAAGATGGAGGGCACAGACTAAGCTCTTGGAAATGAGTGGCTCTAGGTTGCCTGCACAGGACTTGGGCCTATTTTCAGCCAATGCACAAGGCAATGAAACAAATGGGCGCTTTAGGCAACAGTTCTGCTGCCAGAGCTTCTGGGGTTCTTAGGGCAGCATATGTTGAGCTGTGCTTGCTTTAGTGAACTCCTAAATGTCCAAAGTTTAAGTGAGCCTAACATCGAGACTACAGTTCAGACTCCTTGCTAGAGTGCGTCTGTCTCTTCTCCATGGCTCCTTTTTCTTCAAGGCCATGATAGGAACATGCCACCAGATTTGTCCGATTGCGAGATTACTCAGTGAGACACATTGGAAAGCCAAACAAGCTGCCTTTCGGGGTTTCCGTAGTGTAGTGGTTATCACGTTCGCCTCACACGCGAAAGGTCCCCGGTCCGAAACCGGGCGGAAACATGGGTCTTTTGCTTCTTTGGTCACAAGGGAATTGATGTTCACTGTTTAGACAACTCTGCTTGTCCAGCATTTTCTCTGTTTTACTTGCATCCCTATTGAGAATTAAGTCTCTTGGTTTTGTCTTCTGTAGGTTGTGTGCTAGCCGAACAAAGGACATCAAAGAGCTTGTCAACAAGAAGATCGGGGCCTTCAGAGGTGGCAACAGGATTAGAAGTGAGAAGAGTGCAAGAGGAAAAGTTGACTTGAGTCAAGGTGGCCAATGAACGATACAGCAGGAAGCTGAAGTGGAAAGTGCAGCAGAAGAGCATGAGCGAGGTTTGGTGCAGCATGAAGACCATGTGCAGATGAGATCAGCCAACACAAGAGGAGTGGAATTGACTGGGCCACTAACTTGCTCTTTAACTGACTAGACTCTGATGCTAGCGTGTGCTAATGCTAATGTACCTGTGGAGCAAAGTGCTAGAAAGCCAAATGAGGTTCCACTGAGACTTGAACTCAGATCGCTGGATTCAGAGTCCAGAGTGCTAACCATTACACCATGGAACCCTGCCTGAAGCACAGAAAAGCTCTGTGTCAAACAGGCATAAAAGTGTAGTTCCTGGTAAACTGATGGGGATTTCTACACGGCCAGCCAAATTTTACCTGTCATACCTGCTGCGAATCCCAGCTTGACGTGACCGTGGCAGTGCTTCAGAGGTCCTCGTTAGTATAGTGGACAGTATCTCCGCCTGTCACGCGGAAGACCGGGGTTCGATTCCCCGACGGGGAGTGAGCAGTCTCCTTCTCTGCTCTGCCTTTTACCTGCAATGACCACGCACACCAGATCCTAGTCTATCTAATAATCTAGTCCTATAATGGGCTTGAAGAAACATGAGTTCCACCTGTGCGCTCACAAGTCAAAAAGGTCCTACGTGATCTCTCATAAAAGTCCACAAATGTAAGAAAGCATTGGAATGCTCCTTTAATGACTACAGGGTACGCATGCGCCGTTTCCGTAGTGTAGTGGTTATCACGTTCGCCTAACACGCGAAAGGTCCCCGGTCCGAAACCGGGCGGAAACATGCTTCTTTGCTTATGCGTCCTGATATAAAAGTGTCTGACTGCAGGCACTGCTTGAACTTGTGGGGTTCTACTGCTGTTTGGGACACAGACGAGAGAAAGTACTCAAATCTGGTACAGGCCTCTGACATTTGTAACCTTTGGATGCTCGTCTTGCTAAAGAGTTGTCTATGGCCCAAATTTCAGCAAACTCCACAGACTTCACACAAATCAACACATCTCCAGTCGCCATATTTCCTGAAGATGGAGGGCACAGACTAAGCTCTTGGAAATGAGTGGCTCTAGGTTGCCTGCACAGGACTTGGGCCTATTTTCAGCCAATGCACAAGGCAATGAAACAAATGGGCGCTTTAGGCAACAGTTCTGCTGCCAGAGCTTCTGGGGTTCTTAGGGCAGCATATGTTGAGCTGTGCTTGCTTTAGTGAACTCCTAAATGTCCAAAGTTTAAGTGAGCCTAACATCGAGACTACAGTTCAGACTCCTTGCTAGAGTGCGTCTGTCTCTTCTCCATGGCTCCTTTTTCTTCAAGGCCATGATAGGAACATGCCACCAGATTTGTCCGATTGCGAGATTACTCAGTGAGACACATTGGAAAGCCAAACAAGCTGCCTTTCGGGGTTTCCGTAGTGTAGTGGTTATCACGTTCGCCTTACACGCGAAAGGTCCCCGGTCCGAAACCGGGCGGAAACATGGGTCTTTTGCTTCTTTGGTCACAAGGGAATTGATGTTCACTGTTTAGACAACTCTGCTTGTCCAGCATTTTCTCTGTTTTACTTGCATCCCTATTGAGAATTAAGTCTCTTGGTTTTGTCTTCTGTAGGTTGTGTGCTAGCCGAACAAAGGACATCAAAGAGCTTGTCAACAAGAAGATCGGGGCCTTCAGAGGTGGCAACAGGATTAGAAGTGAGAAGAGTGCAAGAGGAAAAGTTGACTTGAGTCAAGGTGGCCAATGAACGATACAGCAGGAAGCGGAAAGTGCAGCAGAAGAGCATGAGCGAGGTTTGGTGCAGCATGAAGACCATGTGCAAATGAGATCAGCCAACACAAGAGGAGTGGAATTGGCTGGGCCACTAACTAGACTCTGATGCTACCGTGTGCTAATGCTAATGTACCTGTGGAGCAAAGTGCTAGAAAGCCAAATGAGGTTCCACTGAGACTTGAACTCAGATCGCTGGATTCAGAGTCTAGAGTGCTAACCATTACACCATGGAACCCTGCCTGAAGCACAGAAAAGCTCTGTGTCAAACAGGCATAAAAGTGTAGTTCCTGGTAAACTGATGGGGATTTCTACACGGCCAGCCAAATTTTACCTGTCATACCTGCTGCGAATCCCAGCTTGACGTGACCGTGGCAGTGCTTCAGAGGTCCTCGTTAGTATAGTGGACAGTATCTCCGCCTGTCACGCGGAAGACCGGGGTTCGATTCCCCGACGGGGAGTGAGCAGTCTCCTTCTCTGCTCTGCCTTTTACCTGCAATGACCACGCACACCAGATCCTAGTCTATCTAATAATCTAGTCCTATAATGGGCTTGAAGAAACATGAGTTCCACCTGTGCGCTCACAAGTCAAAAAGGTCCTACGTGATCTCTCATAAAAGTCCACAAATGTAAGAAAGCATTGGAATGCTCCTTTAATGACTACAGGGTACGCATGCGCCGTTTCCGTAGTGTAGTGGTTATCACGTTCGCCTAACACGCGAAAGGTCCCCGGTCCGAAACCGGGCGGAAACATGCTTCTTTGCTTATGCGTCCTGATATAAAAGTGTCTGACTGCAGGCACTGCTTGAACTTGTGGGGTTCTACTGCTGTTTGGGACACAGACGAGAGAAAGTACTCAAATCTGGTACAGGCCTCTGACATTTGTAACCTTTGGATGCTCGTCTTGCTAAAGAGTTGTCTATGGCCCAAATTTCAGCAAACTCCACAGACTTCACACAAATCAACACATCTCCAGTCGCCATATTTCCTGAAGATGGAGGCACAGACTAAGCTCTTGGAAATGAGTGGCTCTAGGTTGCCTGCACAGGACTTGGGCCTATTTTCAGCCAATGCACAAGGCAATGAAACAAATGGGCGCTTTAGGCAACAGTTCTGCTGCCAGAGCTTCTGGGGTTCTTAGGGCAGCATATGTTGAGCTGTGCTTGCTTTAGTGAACTCCTAAATGTCCAAAGTTTAAGTGAGCCTAACATCGAGACTACAGTTCAGACTCCTTGCTAGAGTGCGTCTGTCTCTTCTCCATGGCTCCTTTTTCTTCAAGGCCATGATAGGAACATGCCACCAGATTTGTCCGATTGCGAGATTACTCAGTGAGACACATTGGAAAGCCAAACAAGCTGCCTTTCGGGGTTTCCGTAGTGTAGTGGTTATCACGTTCGCCTCACACGCGAAAGGTCCCCGGTCCGAAACCGGGCGGAAACATGGGTCTTTTGCTTCTTTGGTCACAAGGGAATTGATGTTCACTGTTTAGACAACTCTGCTTGTCCAGCATTTTCTCTGTTTTACTTGCATCCCTATTGAGAATTAAGTCTCTTGGTTTTGTCTTCTGTAGGTTGTGTGCTAGCCGAACAAAGGACATCAAAGAGCTTGTCAACAAGAAGATCGGGGCCTTCAGAGGTGGCAACAGGATTAGAAGTGAGAAGAGTGCAAGAGGAAAAGTTGACTTGAGTCAAGGTGGCCAATGAACGATACAGCAGGAAGCTGAAGTGGAAAGTGCAGCAGAAGAGCATGAGCGAGGTTTGGTGCAGCATGAAGACCATGTGCAGATGAGATCAGCCAACACAAGAGGAGTGGAATTGACTGGGCCACTAACTTGCTCTTTAACTGACTAGACTCTGATGCTAGCGTGTGCTAATGCTAATGTACCTGTGGAGCAAAGTGCTAGAAAGCCAAATGAGGTTCCACTGAGACTTGAACTCAGATCGCTGGATTCAGAGTCCAGAGTGCTAACCATTACACCATGGAACCCTGCCTGAAGCACAGAAAAGCTCTGTGTCAAACAGGCATAAAAGTGTAGTTCCTGGTAAACTGATGGGGATTTCTACACGGCCAGCCAAATTTTACCTGTCATACCTGCTGCGAATCCCAGCTTGACGTGACCGTGGCAGTGCTTCAGAGGTCCTCGTTAGTATAGTGGACAGTATCTCCGCCTGTCACGCGGAAGACCGGGGTTCGATTCCCCGACGGGGAGTGAGCAGTCTCCTTCTCTGCTCTGCC